>NC_143053.1:259458928-260125357 GCF_052426305.1 Pelodiscus sinensis
AACTTCCCCCTCATTTGTAAAGTAAGGGAAGCTTGCACTGATGCCATGCCTTTTCTGGGAATGAAGACAGAACTTTTGTGTCTCAGGCTAAAGTTAGCCTCTTTCTTAACCTGTACTAAAGTAATACATATACATGAACTATAGTATGTTTCAAGATACTGATTATATTGACATTTATAGAGCAGATATTTGGAAGGAAACCCCTACCAACTCAACAGCACTAAAAGCCTAGCAAGATTCTGCAAGATACATTACCAACCATTATTAGGCTTTTCCCGTGCCGTTTTAAAGACCGATATGTACTTACAGGAGACTATGCAATAAATGATTGTTATGGACAGTGATGCATGTTTCTTAAAAAGCTAATTAAAAAGAGAAATTTTACCAAATACATGTAAAGTCAACATTTTGGGACAATGCCAACTTTTGACAGTCAGTTTCAGTAATGCACCCTTCTCTACTCACTGTTTGACCCTTTGACCTCTATATACAAAGCAGGGGTAGTGGGAAAAACAATGAAACTCTTCACTTCAGTTGAAGTGGTCCAGAGGGCAACTATTTTTGTCAACTAAGGCTTTTCATGAAATGCAAATGGCTTTATGTTTTAAGAAACAGTCAGACCACATCACCCCTGCCTTCATCATGCTTCAAAGCAGCACTGGTTCCACCTAACTCCCAGAAATTTGTAAGATAACCAATAAATAGTCTGCACCATGCAAAGGTGTAAAAAGGAGAGGAGGAAGCAGAAGAAGTGAAAAAGAGTTTTCAACTAGCTATGGAAGACTATCTAGAAAGCCTGGACCAGATACTTATTTATTTGGATAACTTCTTTGAATGGGATTCTAATTTAAATATGTGAGTAATAAAAGTGGGCTTAAGCTTGACTTTAATATTTAAAACAAGTTATAAAAAGAGTTATTTATAAAATCAACCCCACCACTCTCCAATCATCCAACGAAAATTGTCTTCACTTGATCTGACCACAGACCTTCTCTTGCATCACCTCTAAACAAATTAGTAACAGAACACAACAGCATGAAATGTTCTCTATGTATAAATGCAAAATAATAATTGTAATCTTTATTACTGGTTTATTCTAATTGTCTCCTCATCTTGTTTTCTTTCAATGAATTAAATCAGAGAGAAATCACTGTGCCAGACTGACAGACCTCTAATCATGTAAATGACCTAAATCAAAGCCTGCTATTGTTCTTTTGAGCCCTTACAAGTTCAACAGACCAGGAAGCATTGACTTAGTTTTCATAACAGCAGCAATGGTAAGAGTTACAGTAAATCATAAATCTTTTAACAAAAGATGTTAGTAACTGTGCAAACATCACTGTAACAATCCATAGCTGCTTTTCATGCAAATGTTCTAAGGTGCTACACCTCCAATGTTATATTCATGCACTGGGCAAACTGAAATCAATCCAAGGGACATGAACTATGCAATGTGCTCAACAGAGCTTGCAGACATTGGCATCCATTTCAGGACTGAGCCAAACTGCAACCAGACTCAAGGGCTTAAATCATTAGTATGAATAAAGCAATTGGGCAAATGTAGGGAAGCTCTTAACTGATCATTCCCAAAACAGTAAGAATTGATTTCAGTAAAGTGAAAGACCACATTTTCTTCAGCATCTTTAAAAGGGAAGGAGCTACCTGCAAATTGTTAAACTTCTCAATGGAAAAAGAAATCTGAATTTTAATTTCCAATACTTTGACCACTGCTATGGGGGGTACTAGAGCAGTTCTTACAACAGCAAAAGTCGTACTTCATAATACTGTATACAAATTCAGTTATTATGGTACTTTCTGCTTTCATTAAAGAATGTCAAACCACTTTACAAAAAGCATTGCTAATTATATCCGTAACTGTTGTTTGAGATGTATTGCTCGTGTTCATTCTACATTAGGTGCATGCATGCAACATGCACTGCTGCCAAAGGTTTTTCCATTAGTGGTATCCATTGGCCTGGCTCTAATGCTCTCTGGAGCCACAAGCATATGTGCTGCTATAAGGGTCACCACTGGCTATGCATCTTCTCAGTTCCTTCTTGCTGGTAACCCTGACACAGAGATAGGAGAGAGGGTCATAGAACGGACATGAGCAACACAACTGTAACAGAAAGGTTAGGAACTGTTTTTTCCTTCAAGGTGTTCATTCGATGTAAGTGACTCAGACGCAGTACGCCAAGAGGCAGGCTCGGAGTTCACAGACTTTCTGACAGCAACAGGACTGTCACTTTCTGCTCTCCTGAAATTGGCATTGTTCTGGGCCCGTTGGGCAACAGCATAGCAAGATGCAAAGGTATGTACTGAAAGTCAGGTTGTAGCCCTGTAGGAAAATGACCTGGTTCTTAACGAATTGAGACACCACCTTTGGCAGGAAAGCCAGGTGGGGTGCAGGTAGTGGATTCTGATACAAGGGTCTTGGTTTCAGAGACCTTTCTGGCTGAGGTAATTGCTACCAAGAAGATGACATTCCAAGATGGAAATAGCAGAGGGTAGTGGCTTGAAGGAGGGGACTCATAAGAAATAGGTTTAAGTCCCATGAAGAGAGTGGCTTACGGACCTCAGGTTAGAGCCTCTCCAGCCCTTTCAGAAACCGTAATATCATCTTGGAAGTACACTTATCTGCCACTCACTAGAAGGTGGAAGGCTAAGATGGCTGCTAATTGCATCCTCATAGATGTGAAGGCCAGGCCTTGCTGCTTTATGTGGAGCAAGGAGTCCAAGACAGATTGAACAAAGGACATACCAGTGGGACAGCAGGGGAATTTATTGAGATCAGTGATGTCAGGGTTTAATCAATTAAATGGTTAACTGATAAGCATTAGCTTATTTGTTAACCTTACTGGTTAAACTCCCAGGAGTTGCCTGGAGCTTGTGGCTCCGGCAGCTGCCGGAGTGTATAACCAATTGAAATTAAACTGGTTACATGGTTAGGGTTTTTTTTTTATTACTATTATTTTTACATCCCTACTTGATATGCCCATACCAAGAAGCATTTCTACGTGGTAGGTAGACAGCCCTGTATACAGCTTTCTATTATCTCGTAAGACCTGCCAGACCTGTTCTGAGCAAGCCTGTTCTTCTGAATTCGGTCATGCAACATCTATACATTTAGTTGCAGGAAGGAGATTATCACTGACATAACGGGGATATGTCACTTCCTCTTTCCTACTCTCTATAGTCAGGAGAAGCAACATTCGGGTTATCTCAATACTGAAGAGATGTGAGGGTCCTTTTACGTTAAGTGTGATATTAAAATATGGACTGACTTTTTCCGTGTGAGTGGGGGGAAACTGTTAATGCACATGCATCATCCTTCCAAAAAAACCTCCATAACAGCACCTGAGGATGCAACACACTTAAATAACACTCCAGAACAATTTTAAAAGTGCTCACCTTCCATGGTTTCTCTGGAATAGGAGCATCTTCAATTTCAGCATCAATATCACTAGCATGAACCCAAGTATCATAGCTAAAAGGAAATCAGATGAGAAAAAATGAATTAGTTCTCTTTGTTGTTCCTTCCAAAAATCACTGGCAAGACTGCCATCAAAGCATTTTCAAATCATACCAGTGGGACAGAATGGTATCCAGTTATTTTCTATCAAAAGAACAATACAAAAATTTACATTTCTGAGTTAGACATTTATGAAAAGCTCACAACAGTAAAACCATATGTTTTCTGATAATTTCAGGTTTTGAGGGGGTTTAAGGGAATTCAAGAGTGAATTCTTATTTCTCTGCACCATTAATTTATTAAGTTGCCTCCATGTTCCATAACCTTATCTATTTTAATTAAGATTCATTAGGCCCTGAAAATAAAGGGCAGCAATCCAATCTTTCCCAAAAGCCTCTAGTTCTATAGAATCCATCTGACCATTATTTCCTGTTTCATCAAATTATATGCCATCCCAAAAAATGGTTGCTTATAACAATACAACCAACTAGGGATGTAAAATCCTGTTTAAAATATTGCTTCTCATGTGTGGCCTCTGACTGATTTTTCACTGGATCAGTGGCCCCTGACCCAAAAAAGGTTCTCCACCCCGCTGTAGAGCTTATGCCTGCGTAACCCTCTATAGTATGCACAGCCTATATTGACAGAAGTTTTTATGTTGGTGTAGGAATGCCACCTCCTTCAACTAGATTAGCTTAATTAACAAAAACAATCTTCTGTCAATATAGCTGGGCCTACACTGAAGGTTCGTCAGCATAGCTCTGTTGGTCGGGATGTGTTTTATTCACACTCTGACACACACAGCTATGCCAATATAACTTTAAAATGTTGTCAGAGTGAACAAAATCTCGCCTTTCTAGTTCTAGGTACTGTAATAATTACTAGGTCACTAGCATGAGACCAATACTCTGTGCACTGGGTGCTCTAGCCTATGTTCAATCATTAAAAAATGTGTGCAATCATTAAAAAAAAACCCAAAACAATCAAATAGTGTGCAAAATGGCGAAAAGAAGGGAGATATTAAACTTTTATTTGATGTGAAACCAACAAGCTTGACCTTGTGCCTTTATTCTGTAGGACTAGAAAAGAAGAGTACAACCGCAGACCAGATAAAGCTGGGATGTCACCATTTTGTTTGAAAAACGACATGCAAGTTCACTAAACTCAACCACAGCTATGAAGCTACAGAAGGTAGTTTGATCTCAGGAGAAATACATCCAATAAAGCAAGAGGAAGAATTCACTTGTATGAGATGATGGATTAAATTATCTGCAATTTCAAACTGCTATGATTTAACCCCTCTCTTTTTTTAATATAAGCTTTTTCAGGATTGAGAGATGAAGGTTTTCTTCCCCACCTGTCTGGATAAAAGCCCCAGTGCACCAACACTTGCTTATCCTTCTTCATTACAGGTCTCAACCATTCATCTGCAATATGAAAACAAAGTCAGATTTAAATAGTGAGCTAACTCAAGCAGTTTGTCTCTGCCATAATCAGAGCAGAATTTATTTCAGTCACCTCCAATAAATGTCAGATGCAGCAGGGAAGCTACAGGCTTTTTTGTTTTGTTTTTAATGATGCATTTCCTTAATTGAGATAGTGCGCTAGGGTAACCAGCAAGATATCATTAGTTTCTGTCTAGACTGTGCATCTGTCCTAAAACCTCTACTATTGGCCTTTTGGGGGGATGTGCATTGGGCTATTATGAATGCAAGATCCACAGCAAAATGAGATAGGTAAATAGTAGAGCTGCTGAAAACTTAGGTCATCTGAGCAGCCTTTTCATCACATTCCAGTTTAAATGATCTTTTTAAAATAAAGTCTTTTTAGGCCCCTATAGATCCACAAATAGTCCCTAAGGCCAATTCATCCACAGGAATAAACCCACTTGAAGAGTTAGTCTGTGGGCACATGCAGTGCCAACAATAGAGATGTAAACCCCTGGGTCACTGGCTAATCGCCAGAGTTTTACTACCCTGGTGACTGGTTAATGTGTAAAGGCTTGGAAGTGGTCACTTAAGGTACTAGAAGAGGGGGAGGATTTCTGGATGATGAGAGGTAAAGTTGGATTAAGATTCTAGCCCAATAGTTCACAAACTTTTGCACTGGTGAGTCCTTCCATATAGCAAGCCACTGAGTAAGTTAAAAACATTTTGTTGTGTATTTAACACCATTATAAATGAAGAGGCATAGTGGGGTTTGGGGTGGACATTGACAGATTGCAACCCCCCCACCACCATGTTTGAAAACCCCTCCTCTAGTTTGCCCTCAAAAGTTCTACCTTTCCCAGCCTGCTCCCTGGTTCTAGCAGTTCCTCTCTCCCCGTTTGCTGACAGTTGCTAACTCCTAAAATACCAGGCTGAGACCATGGTAAGGAGCAGAAACAGCTCCTGCAGTACAAGGTTCAGTAAGAAGCTGCTTAAGAGGCAAAAGTAAGGTAGAAAGAGACAGGAAGGCTAGTTCCCCATGACAAACATATCTGTTCTAACTACTGTAAGGTTTGAAGCCCAACCTTTTCCCTTCCAAACTTTTTCTTGTCAATTAGCAACTATTTATACCCTACCCACTAAACACCCGGCCCCCGGGGTCCTTGTCAGAGCTCTGCACATCTGAAACTCAAAACTCCAGTCATCTGAAGAAGTGGGCTGTGCCCATGAAAGCTCAGGATACCATCTACATGTTTTGTTAGTCTATAAAGTGCTACCAGACCATTTGTTATTTTTTAAGTTTATCCTGTACAGACTAACTCAGCTACATAAGAACATAAGAATGGACATACTGGGTCAGACCAAAGGTCCATGCAGCCCAGTATCCTGTCTACCAACAGTGGCCAATGCCAGGTGTCCCACAGGGAGTGAATCAAACAGTTAATGATCAAGAGATCTCTCTCCTGCTATCTATCTCCATCCTCTGACAAACAGAGGGTAGGGACACCATTCCTACCCATACTGGGTAATAGCCATTTATGGACTTAAACCTCCATGAATTTATCTAGTTCTCTTTTAAATCCTGTTATAGTTCTAGCCTTCACAACCTCCTCAGGCAAGGAGTTCCACAGATTGACTATGCACTGTGTGAAGAAGAACTTCCTTTTATTTGTTTTACCCCCAGAAGCTTCTGAATACCCAGTCACTCATTCCACTGATTTGATTTACACCCATCACAGGCATTAAACCAGATATAGTATACCAGAAACAACAACAACAAAAAATGCTCCTCTTTCAGGAAGATGGCTTTGAAGTAGACATACTAGCCTCACATGAGGGAAAATTCAGATTCTAAAGCAAGAGTGATAATCTAATCTGACCTCCTGCATAGTAAAAGCCATAGAACATCCCCAAAGTAATTCCTAAGGCACAGTTTTTAGGAAAAACATATGCTGACTCTGCAGAACTTCCAAGACAATACTGGCCTCATGAATCCAATTTTTGTTCCCTTCATGTAGAACACTATTAGTAAACCACCTGTAATGACACTTGGATACTTGCTAAACCAGGGACAATGAACATAAGCTTTTGCTTATCTTGCAGTAAGAATGTGAGCATGATTGAATATAGAGCATGCCTCTATATGAAACCATGGTACGCCCGCATCTTAAATACTGTATTCAGATGTGGTCGCCTCATCTCAAAAAGATATATTGGCATTGGAAAAGGTTCAGAAAAGGGCAACAAAAATATTAGGGGTTTGGAACGGGTCCCATATGAAGGGAGATTAAAAAGATTAGGACTTTTCATCTTAGAAAAGAGGAGATTAAGACAGGATATGATAGCGGTTTCTAAAATCATGACTGGTATGGAAAAAGTGAATAAGGAAAAGTCATTTACTTGTTCCCATAACATAAGAACTAGGGGTGACCAAATGTAATTAATAGGTACCAGGTTTAAAACAAACCAAAGGAAGTTTTTCTTCACACAGTGTACTGTCAACCTGTGGAACTCCTTGCCAGAGGATGTTGTGGAAACCAGGACTTTAACAGGATTAAAGAAAGAACTAGATAAATTCATGGAGATTAGGTCCATCAATGGCTATTAGCCAGGATGGGTAGGAATGGTGTCCCTAGCCTCTGTCAGAGGCTGGGAATAGGTGACAGGAGAGGGATTGGTTGAAGATTCCCTGTTCTGTTCACTCCTTCTGGGGCACGTAGCATTGGCCACTGTCGGCAGACAGGACACTGGGCTAGATGGACCTTTGGTCAGACCCACTCCAGCCGTCCTTATGTTCTTATTACACTTAGATATATATCTGGCACCACAGAATCAATAGTGGTTTTTCTGAATGATTCCAGTTGTTTCTAAAGGATGTGTTAAAGCATTTATATTTTTCCTCCATGGCAATGGAGAAAGGCAAGAAGCATTTAGATAACTGGAGAACACTACTCAAACTGATTTTTAAATGTAGTTCAGATTGAGAGTCTGAATTACGAAAAAATATTTCTTGAGTTCATGGCTACCTGCAATAAAGCCATCTTTAAAGCTCAATCAAATCAAGACTTAAACAGAGCCACCTAGCTCCATCTAAGAACTGCACTCATTCCTATTAAGGAGGGGGGGAGGGAGGGAGGGAGGGAGAGAGAACTTCTGAACATAAATGAGATAGCTATATACTAGCATTATGTCCCTGGGAGTGCAAAACACATTCAACAAAGGATACCAAAAGATAAAACATAACATGCTCCAGTCTACACACAGACAAAACACTCCCATCTAGTGGAAATCAGTTGCAAATACGCAACTCATCTCTATTTCAACTTTCTTTATAGTATCTCACTTTTGCTTCAGGGAAATCCAGTCTTCCCTTCTCCCCCAAAATAAAATAAAATTGGAGAATGAAATTTGAAAAAGTAACTTTTTGTATTCTTAGCTTAACATGTATGATACACGCATAATAAAATGCTCCTAGATAAACTATGCAACTTCACACAATAGCCTCATTGAAAACTACTATAGTCTTGATTTATCTAACACACCCATTTCATTGATTTTCACTGCCACTTGTGGCTTAAAGCAATTCAGATACACATGCAGGGAAGCAAGGATGCTAATCATACTTCTATCCCTATGAAACTATATCAAAGTCGTTTTTAATTCTCATAAGTTTTATTTTGGCTCCTGTGTTCTCTACCACAGATTTACTTCTATTTCTTAAAAGGTCCATCAAGAAAGAGGAGAACATTTAACCTTTTTGATGATTTGTATATTCTCTCAATCCTATCTCATATTAGTTTTCAGTGTCATTTTTATACGTAGTCACCAAAGTCTCAATGTGGTTCCATTTTAGCCATAATCCCCTTGAAATAAATAACTTTGTATGGATTCTCTCTACCACCCAGAGATCGGGGCAAATACAAATCAACAAGGTGAGATCACTGGGAGAGATGGCCCAACTCAGGCTCTGTCTCAAGCCTTGACTATCCAACCAATTTGCAAACATTTTGTAATCTGTAGCAATTCCTTCCTTTGGCTCTCCTAGAGTGTTGATCTTCCTTTGCATCTCCTCTAACTATAATTCAGAGGCACAGAATAATCTGTTTTGCACAGCACTGAGCACGCTGCCAGTGCTTAATGTTAATTAGGGATGTAAAAAATGCATTTAAAAATGTAACTGTGTAACGGCTAAAAATCATAGTGGCTACATGTGCTGCAGAGCCTGCAGCAAAGCACGGGCCCTGCTCTGAAGGAGGCGGCTTTGGTGATGCAGTGAAGCTACCTGCCTGGGAGTGTGATTGACTGGGGCTGCTGCCAGTCCCTCTCCTGGGGAGGAGGCTTCGTCACAGGTCCTGCAGCCAGCTCCCCAGGAGTGGGGCTGGCAGCCCTCACCAGCCCCTCTCCTGGGTAGCCAGCATGTAATCTGAGGCTGGGGATTGGACAGGCCCACCACAGACAGAGGGAGCTCCAGCGGGCTCTGTGGGGCTGGAGCAGCTCCCCAGCCAGAGGGCTGCTTGGTTAACCAGACCTGGTAAGCCTCAGCCATTAAGGGTGAGGCTACTGGTTAATCAGTTAAGCTTTTAAATCTCTAATGTTAATAGGACAGACTTTCAAATCAAGGCCTATATCATATGCTTTCCAGAAAATATAGACCCAGCTCTATATAAAAAAATACCACCTTCCCCCCCTCCTTCTCCCGCCCACAGATTGTGACACAGGACATTTAGGACTACAAACCATTTACAATCAAATCTCGACAGTTACTGCTTTTAGAACAGCTCTCAGTATTAAAATTAGTGCATTTTCCTACCTAGGGGCTTTGTATAGAACTTTAGCAGTTAAGTGTTTTAGTTACAAGATTCATAGAGATCAACTCTGTATTATTTACCATCATCCAGTGAGGTAGGATTAGGATAAATATGATGGGTGGCTTTTGCCCTCTCATCAGTGACGGTTCCCTAGGGAAAAAAGTGAAACATGCTTGAGAATCCATAGCAGAATGGAAATAACTTCCTCCTACAAACAGAAAAAACTTTCCATTTTATAAACACTAATGAGTGATTTTTAGTTACAATATAGTAAGATCCAGAATATAAGCATTCAACTCAATTACTGCCACTATTCTGAAAAGTAGTAAACAATTCATCTTTTGGAGATTACCTCTTTCCCCTAACTATGCTTTTATATATTTTAAAAAGGATTGCTTCTGGCACACAATCCTATCTCTTTCTGGTATCGCCTTGGGCCTTCTCACCTTCAATCTTTTCTTTCCTTTCACTGATTTTTCTTTCATCATACTTCATTTTCTCAAACCTTGATCTATGCAAGTCTATTGTGTACATTCCTATGAGAAGACACCTATAACTGAGTAAATATAAACACACTGATCCAAACTGTAATTTTTAAAGTGATACTATCAACTTGATTTTTTTAAAATAGACTAAAAAAACTACAATTTCTGATGGAGCCTCCTTTAAATAATGTGTCCTGAACTTTAAAAACAAACTTTTAAAAAAAGATCCTTTAAAAATAGAGGGTTGTTCTCCTCCCCCTTCAATTTTAAAAGGATCTGTTTAACAAAGGAAAAGACTACAAGGGAGAAAACAATGACACTGACAACATTCAAAGGTCTGTTAAATGTTGTATTAGTCAATTATAAAAGATTGATTTTTCTCTGACTTGTTTGTCAGTGTAATCTGAGGTTTTATTTGTAATTGTAAAATATAACCATGCCTATGTGAAATTGTGTATTTTCAAGCTGATAGTGTCCATTTTCAACTGTTTACTGATTTTTTTAAAAAAGAATCAAGAATAAATTAGAATATCCAGCAGATCATCAGCAGAGGGGAAAAAAGTTAGACGACCTAGGCATCGGAGAAGACACACATTTGAGATGAGAACAGAGTATATGAGAGATACCACCAGAAGGCTGCTCAGGTGGCAGAAGCTGAAGAGGTAAAGTTCTTTGCCCCACTGATAAGATCACAGAAAAGGACACAGGAGAGGCAAGTAATCTTTCAGAAAAAAGGAAAGACAACAAAGGGAGGAAGGACCAACAAATAGGATTAAAAGCTTTTGGAAATAGACATTTTTAATTAGGACCAGAAGTGAACAAATAAAAAGTGTGTCAAAAAATTAAATTCTGAACCCCAAAATTAAAATTCTGCAAATGTATGTCAAATAAACATGAAACATACTTGAGAATCCATAGCTGCACAGATGCGGGAGATTACTATGAAGATCCTCTCAGGGGACAGATTCAGCAGTGAAGCTGCAAACACCCTGACACGGTGCAAGGACAGAGCCTGTCCCAGAAACACCTCAGAGCCCTGCCCCTCTGTGCCAGGCAACAGCAATTTTCTTCACTGTGCTGCAACACCAGTGCAAACCCAACCTTTGATCTACAAGCAGTAAGTGGTCCGTCCATAAAAGCAGCCAACAAATTTTTGAAAATAAGCAGCAACCTTCTGAAAGGCACCAAAAATATCTGAACCCTTTTTTATTCTGTGTAATGAGGCTAACTTCACTAACTTCATAAATTTGGTGTGAATATTAAGACTATTGTCAATTGTCTCAACATATATCAGTAGCTGATTTGCATCTGTACTCTAGTGTCAAAGGAAATTAAGAATTGAGCATAATTTTGGTTTAACTTTTCTTTCCACGTGTTCATGCACCTCAAAGTCTTTGCCGAAACCGTATACCGAGAAAGATAATGTTTCAAATATTTTAACCTTTTTCTCATCAAATGGAAATGACTTTTCCACTGGCATTGCACATTGTTTTACTATTTTGTCATCATTCTGGTTCTCAAGCTGCCAATGGCTAACACACAACAAGATGTAGGACACAGAGCTCTAACGAAACAACACTGCTCACTGAAAACTTTGCCTTTTAGATCAGTAACAACGGCACCCTGATATCAGCATTTGTCATAGTTGGCTTTGTGACTGAAGCTATAGAAATGGTTCAAGATATTTTCTTTTGTCCCTACCATGACTTACAAACCTATGAGGTACAGGGGCTTATGTCCTTTTTCAGTAATAGATATTCACATTCCCTCCATTCATGAAAGACTCCTCTTTATAATTCTGTCATGAAGTAAAACAATTTCAGACAAAAGTATCAGCCATGGGTTTGTCAATGCAACACTTCCCACTACACTTTTGGTGCAGTGGATATAGACCTGATGTTTCAGCATGTATGCAATTCAAGGAAGTGTACAACCAGTCCCCCTAGTGATTGGACTTCCACACTGAAACAAACACTTCATACTCTTAGGATGTTTATCGCAGCAGAAAGGTTGAGAAATAAAAATAAATGTCACAGAAGAATAAATCCCCTGTTAATAGGCCAAATAAAATGATCTCACAGAACGGATGCAGTCAAGCCACCAGTTGCCCATTGTTCCTCTGTACTATTTAATTTTTAGAAGCCCAATTCTAAAGTAATACATCTACAGTTGTCCTTTATAAATAGCTGCAAAAACGTAATCTGCAAAAATGCCAGGCTCCTACAAATTCCGTATCTGTTACCTGGTGACGTTTAACAATGTCCTTTAGTTTATTAGCCAACTTCAGTTCAATATCTGGAATGAGGTAGATTGTTGGTCTGCTCAGACAATTATTCTAGAGGAGAAAAGACAAACTTTAAATCAGAAATGAGTGGATCAAATGCATGAACCTGTCAGGAATTACTGAATTAAACATTGTTGCTTGGCAAACATTAATGCAAAGGGTTCTGTGCAGAGTCAATTAGGCATTTTTGTGCCTATGGTGAGCAAGCAATATATGTACCCCTTAAAGGTGATGTGTGGGGGAGGGCAGAAGGATGTGGGGTTATATGTTCTCCACCTCTGCCATTTAGTACAGATGTTTTCAAACTGTGGGCACACACCCCTCCTGCCAGAAACTGGTAGAAGCTGTGACTAGCTGGCTGACTAGCAGGCCTCCTTGCCATGTTCCCTGACCTAGGCTACCTCTGCATAGTTGGGTACTCCCCAGGCAGGGTGGGCGACACAGCTCTGAGTCATGTCCCAATGCACTCTTGCCTCTCCCCCTGACGAGGCCTGGCACAAGCCAGTGCCCCCCTGGAGCTTGTTCCTGTCTGCAGAGCCTCGCTGCCATGATATGCTCCAGTAGAACTAAGGCAGCAGTGAGTAAGTACCTCAGGGAACATCTCATGGCAGCTGGGCTCCACGGGTAGGCAACCGCTTCAGAAGGCGTCATCAGCCAGGGCCAGGCTCCACTAAGGAAGTAGTAAGAGTGCAGTGGAGGCGCAGTTCAGAACTGTACCACCACTCTGCCTACAGACCACTCAAGTGTCCAGAGGCAACCTGGCTCAGGGAGTACTGCTGGGAAGCCAGTCAGTCCCCCAACTCCCACAGCGTGGACAGCAAGGGGCCTGGGTGGGCCAGTGGCTCCCATCAATTTCTGATGCTGCTGTTTCAAAACCACTGTGCTAAATGGAAGGCAGACATGGGGTTGGGGGGAGAGGGTGACCCTGTGACACTTTTTAGGTTTTTGGGTGATTTTACTAAGTTGCCTGAAAAGTACATTTTGAAAGTAAAACAAGCACAAATACTCGCCTAGGTCTAGATTACCACAGAAAACAATCCCTGATGTAGTAATGAACTTATTTTGTAACTGACCTGCTCTGGAGGGAAAGTGAGAAAAATCATTGTACTGGCATGCAGAGCTTTTCCACTTTTAAGTCAAGGATTCAACTTTGACTCCGAATAGGAATGAGCTGCTACCCGTATGGTAGCTGTTCCGTGGCTCAGACAAAATGAGCTCGTGTTTCAGTCTGTTTACTAATGGAGAGGTATCTTCATCAGAAACAAAACACGAACTTTCACCCTTGCTGGCAGTCTCAGAGGAGGCAAGGGTGGACTTGGATAAACAAAACTGATCTGCTCACTTGTAGAGATGGGCCCTCCAAGTCCGGACTGAGGCACGTTGATGGGAAGTTAAAGTTTCTAATGCGGCTGTTCGTAATGTACTTCAACACTTGCCCTGATAACCCAGAACCTCTCAAGAGCAGTAAATCACTTTTTGCTTTAAGATAAAATGGCCAGGCATTTTCAAGAATAGTTCGATTTTACAATTTTTTAAAACTTTATTTCCTAAATTCTAAGCACATTGTTTTAACCTATTAAAGATACTGGATTATACAGGCGCACAACTGTATTTTAAAGTTAAAAACTAGTTATCTAACAATTTTAAAGCTCAAAATTATTTTCCTACCCTATCAGGTTTCTCTGTACTAAGTATTTCCCCAACTCATCTGCACTAACTAGTTTCAGAAATTCTCTGAGAAGATGAGATTGAAAAGAAAAGCTACATTCAAACAGAAATTCAAGAAAAGTACAAAGTTTGGAATTGTTATGAAGGTCACACTTGAGGGACCTAAGAGCTAAAAGTCCATTTCCTCAAAGAAAATGGAAAATACATTGTGACACAAAACAGAAAATATGTATGGTTATAAAATGACTTGCCTGAACTAGTGTTTTTTCAATGTTCATGAACATCTCCACATTTCGATCCATTCGGGATGGATTCTGCAAATCAAACCGTCTCCTGTAAATAAAGAAAATGATTGAACAGATTAAAAACTTTAACTTGCCTATTTTCAACAGCAAAGCATATTTAGACTTTTTGATATTTGCTTTTCACCAAAACGTGGTATTTAAAATTATGCACATTCTGGCCGATCTTAATACTTACAGAGAACAGATTCTTACAGTAGTTGCATGCATTAACATAAATTATTAAGAGTTTTAGAGCATAATAGAAACAGTTCAACCATTACTCTTGCCCTACTTAAGAGTCCCCATAAAAAAGAAACAATCAATTCCAATCAACAAAATGCAGTTGATTTGTAAACTCTTAGTAGCACAACGGAATTCAAGGCTGAAGTTCTATTACCCAACATGACTAGCAACAAACCTTAGAGCAAGACAGGTAGCCAATTAACTACATTTCTACATTCTCTAGAGTGATCAGACAACAGCGATTAATTAAAAGCAGCTGACAACATCATTTACTTTTATTGAGACACAGCTCACAATGGCATCAGCAGCTAGAAAGAGACAGCAGCATTGAGAGCACAAGCAAATCAATTTTCATGTCTCTAAATACTGCTTTCTATTTATATTTCTGTTGCATTCACTGTGACTAGACAATTGGTTATGTTGAGCAATTAGTTGTAGGCCTACATTCTAACCTCAAAAGCATGCAGCGCATCTTAAAAAATCCACCACTGTGCTTTTTTGAACTAGGCACATCAGAAAAAGACTATTGCATGCATGGAATACTGTATATATTGTAGATGTAATTGAAACAATGCTTTATATCCATCCTGATACTGGAATCTGACCCTTGGCCTGTTATTAAGTGGGAAATCGCGACAATAACCCAAGTTATTAATTTAATGATGTAGAGACAAATTGATGTGATTTCCTTCTAAAGTTATGAGATGGGTTCATTCAAATTACGACTTACTTTCCCACTTCAGTACTAAGAATGTGGGTGATATCTGTAAAAAAATTTTAAATTTTAGGATATATACTTAGATGCTAGATGCAAGATGCAATTTGACAGGATCTAAGAGTTTCTGATCTCCAACAATTCAGCCTGCATTATTAATTTGTTAAATGCCAGCAATGTGGTTCTGAGTTTCACTTTTGCACCCAGAAGGATTAGAAAGAAAGCTGCTGATAAATAATTCAATTCAGGTTCTTAGCTGGAGTGCACGACTTTCTGTCCATGCCTAGTTCTACACACAATAAATGGGATTAAGTGGTTGTTAGTGTAGAAAAGGCGGAACGTAGCAGTATACTTAAAATACACAAAGCACCACTTATTTTCAGTAAAACACCTAAGAGATTTTTACAGCTTGTAAATATGTAATGGCATTAAGTTTTACACAACTTGAGATACAAGTTTGAATTTTTAAATTTCAAAAGTTCACATTAACCTACATAGTCATAACCTCACAATCGCATGTAATTTTATATTAAGTTACTAAATTAATCAAGAGCATTACAGCTACCTCTTCACCTTTATCTAAGGCCATTAAGTACTGCAGCATATATGGTTTTCCACATAGGAGGATTTTTATAGTACACCAGAGAGGAAACGAGACATTAACATTTGTGAAAGGTTGTTACTTTCCCTAATGGTTTCTATTTCCAACCAGTGTGATGGGATTTTTTTCCACGGGGGCTGAGTCTGTTGTAATGTCCAAAACAACAGAAAGAAGTTAAGGGTAATCGCTTATTATTGTATACTTGTCTTTCAACCTTAAAGTGAGAGTAAGTTGTCTACATTTAAATGATAATCTTGCATGTCAACATAAACGTCATCTCAAAGATTTACAGTGACCGCCAGAACAAGACACCTTAGAAAGTTGTATAAGGAACACTTCTGGACTGGTGGTCTTGATGTTCTAAAAGATTCTTGATTTTTAACTTATTATTCTAACTACCTTGATAAAAAACAAATCTTTCCCTAATTTACATACATTTACATCATTTCACAATCTTTTGGTCAAAATGTGATTAGCAGTTGCTCTGAGTGAGATTAATGGGATAAAGTTAAGCATTAGGAAAGTGAACACAAAGTTAAAACACTGAACATGTTCACAAGGAAGTTTTCAAACTCAAACTACTATTTCAACCATATTCAAAACATGATGTGTTAAGGCTTAAACATCTCTATAAATCAGATCACTAATTTTAAGTGCTTAGCTTTAATCAACTATGTTTGAACATTGTTTGTGTAAGTCAACATTAAGGATTCATTTCACTTTGTTCATACATTCACATGTTTACCATAATTTTATTTAATCTTCCACATAAAAGCACTCATCATATTATTTCTTAACATATAAGCAGCAGAATATACTGTATTGGGCAATTTAAAAAAATAACTTAAAATGATCACTAAAAGGTTCTCCTGTCTTCTCATTTAACTAAGTCTAGAGCAACAGGTTTTAGAGAACATCTCTTTGAATTACAATGATAGGGTACGTCCAGCTGCACTGGATAAGTGCATTTTTCAGACATACCTATTATGACCAGGAAAGGTACTTCTCCTATAAGACAGATCATTCACAAACAGGTTAACCAAGAGCGACAATGCATACCGTTGCAAAACAAGAATCATGCATCAGGCACATCACATTATTTGGTCAAGTCAGTGAAGGAAACATTCCAGGCTAAGGCTGATCCTCGAAGTTAAATTCTCAGGTATAAGTTCCTTCCCCATTCCACATGCACACACTCACAAGACACTACCAACTAGTTTTGAGGGATTTGTGAGAGAGGGAGGAGAGAGGATGCAGCCAAATGTCTGAGTTTTGCTCTCAATTCAGATTTCTGTAATTGGGAAGTCAAGTTTGCATGAAAAGATACATGTATTTATTTTGTGGGAGCTAGCTGTGGTGCTTTTCCATTGAGGCTCACAGGAAGCACAAGGCCCCCGAAAGACATGCTCCTCAGAATATCCTAGGCACCAGTTATTTGTGGCTAAGAATTAGCATTGTAGGATGGAGAGAAGGAGCTTCAGATAGTTAACTGATGGCAGCTTCTTATTCTTTCATATCCTGCAAATGCAGTTAGGGTGCAGAGCACTATTTACCCTACAAAAATACTAGAACATGGTTTATTCTTGCCTCTTGATTTTCTTTGGAGGTAATCTGAATACTGGTACAGTCACAGGCCTTCACTGCATTTGAAGAACTACATGAACGAAGGGAAAACGTCTGCCTTATGTTCAACTGAGTGATCACTCATTTATATTTACTATTTTTAGTTCCCAACTGAAGATTTTGCCAATTTCTCAATTAAAATAACATAAGATATAACTTCACTCTTGGGGTGAGATTTGTGAATAATAATGCATACACGATAAACATCACTGGACTCCAACTGGATGGTTTCGAACATGCCAATATTATTCAGACAGTGATTGTATATGGAACTTACATTCTGTATTTATGAACACAGATGAACAGTTACAAAGCGTTTTCTATGTATTAGTATCCAAGTGGTGTTTCATATCTGTAGGCATTAACTAATCCTAACAATACTCTATGAGACAAGTAAGAATAATCCATATTTTACAGATGAGAAAACTGAGGCACTGAGAGATTCAGCAATTTGGCCAATTTTACACAGTAAATGCATTGCAAAAATGGGATAATAAAATCAGGATATTCTGGCTTCCCAGCTGGAGCTCCATCCACCAGCCCACAATACTTCTTGACTTTAACTTTAAATTGAGCATCAACTAGAAAACAAAAATTCATTCCTCTTCTCAACTCTCTTTCCCACTCAGCTCTTTAAGGAAGTGTATTAAATTTTGAATAGTTTGAATAGGCATTTCATATGTTTAGTTTCATGCAGAATGTGTATAAATTCAAGTAAAACTTACCAGCCCTGTTCATTCTTATACTTGTAAGCAGCACCAAGAATATGACATAAGGTACCTCCAGCTTTGAAATCCATGAAGCACTTGGCCTACATTCAGGAGACAGAAGTGTGAACACTGACCAAAAGTAGCATCTTCAATGCTATGATAACTAAGACAGGCTTTGTATAATTAAATGTACACAGTTCTTTAAAGAACACAAATCCAATGAACTCACATACCATCCCATTTTCCTCTCTACCTCACTCTAAAAAGGCATGTGAATGTGCATCCGAGCCTGGGTTCATTGGTTAACCCGCATGGTTACATGCAGCTCCCACAGTGCAGCACACCCACAGTACAGCACAGATGGCAGTGGGGAGGGAGCGGAACTGGCTTTGAAGCCAGAGGCAGCAGCACAGGGAAGAGGGGTAGAGAGGCGGGAGCTGGTGCTCTTGGGAAGCTGGCGCTCTTGGGAAGCTGGCTTCACTAGCACCCAGACAGCTACCTCTCCCCCGCCCTGCTGCTGACTCCCACCCTCCCCATCCCTGCATGTAAACATGTAACCGCTGAAAATTTCACTTCAACCAAGCAACTGAGTATACTATTCTACCCATTAAAAAAAATCAGATAGATATCCAGCAATGAATGTAGAACAGCATAAACTGGAGAGTAAAAAGGTCTAATAGGTCTCATTTAATCCCCCTCTAAGACATCAATGTAAGACTCCTTTTTACAGTATGGACTAAATAGTGGAGAAAACTCTAGTTTTAAATTGGAAAGCATGCTTCAGCTTTTAACATTTTTTGCTAGGATCACTAATCAATAATCAGATGTTAAAGTGTATTTGTTTAAACATGTAACTACTGGATTTTTTTTAGAGGTTCCACATTTACATGTGGGGGAGGGGGAGCACCAGACTCTCCCTTTCCTCCCCTTCTGCCTCTGATAAAAAGGCAGCAGTGCAGGGGGCAGTTAAATTGACTGCATCCATTTAAACGTGCCTAATTAAAATATAGCCATAACTCTGAGGAATAAGCTGTGGAATCTGGTGAAAAAAATATGACCAAAGTTGAAAGTTATACAATAATACTATCAGTATTTCTGGGTCTCGCTTATAAAGATCAAATCCAAACTACAGTAAAATATTCCCATATTTGACTTTACAAAAATTACTATGCCATCTGAAAATTAAAACCATCCCACATTTTCAAATGAACTGTTGAATACTCTATTGAAATGGCAGGCTGTTGTAAGTATAAAGCTTATTTCACAACACAAGAGGACCTAAGTGCTTAGCCCAGCTACATTAAATATTGGAAACCACTCTAGAACAGCCACAGATCTACCTTCTCAGCTGGAAGTATGCCACTGTGTCATTTGGGAACAAAAATACGGAATGAATGAGAATGAAGTATGCTGCTATAATGGCAGCCTGCTCACAGCATTCAGATACTCACAGGAAGTTTGGTGAAGGCAGGATTGGTGACATGCTTGCCAAAGGCATCTTCCTGGAACTGCAGCAGCTGCACCACTAGCCCAGCCAATGTTTTATTGGTAGGAGCATCTGCCTGGACATACTGAAAAACACAAATACATACTTACTGGTGATGGGGGAGAAAGACTGTGCTATTCCTTTGGCAATTCAAAGTCCAATTCCAACAAGCTTCAGAGCACTTTTTTTTGCTAATTTTTAGAATAATATAATCTTTAAAATACATAAACAAAACTCAGTTTTAGTCCTCGAGGGTGATAATTTTAATCCCAAATAAACAACATTGCCATAATACACAAGAGATGATAAGGTATGTATTGCTGTAATACAGCTCATCAACAGCAAGGAGTGGATATCTGTCTTCTTTTGGCTTTTCAGTATTGGTTAAACCATTTTTACAATCATGGAATTTGCATTCTTTAACAGTAATTTAATTGTATGAAAAGCAATCATGTTAGAATAGTAATTATTAAGAATCAGACCCATTTACAAAATCTTTTTTTCCTGCTTATTTAATTTACTAATTTGAAGCATAATTGTAAGATTTATTCTAAGACTTGGCAAGTTTCTGTGGATCATTATCAATTCACTGGATTCCATATTCTTCAGAGAAGGATTAAACTCTTCATTACAGATAGATATAGGATTGAGATCTAGGGTTAATTCCAACAGACATACACAACTCACTAAGGAAACACTGTCTACTCCTCTCAAAAAAAATTACCCTGTGAATTCCACATTAATTCTTCCAATGTATGTATGGACTGAGCCATGGATTGATAGCTCTCATCTTCTATGACGCCGCTGGTAAGTGATTAAGCCAATCCTTGATTGAAAAAACCGATTACCGATATCACGTAAAAACAACCATCTGTGGGTGTTGTACACTCTTTTCGAATCTTATGCTTTTCTTCTAAGGCTCATCTACACTATGTGGAAGATTCGAAAGAGGATATGCAAATTCCACAAGAATTTGCATATCTTCTTCCGATCTCACTTAAGTAATCATGACGCGGTTCTTTTGGCAACCCCCCCCCCCTTTTCAAAAAGCTGCGTAAACCTCATTTTTTGAGGAAAAGTGGCTTTTCAAAAAAGGGAGGGAGTTTGCTGAAAAAAACCCATGTCTCGATTACTTTCACTTTCGAAGCTGTGCCTCAAAAGTGAAATTCCCATGGAATTTGCCACATTGAGAGTCAATAACTAAACTAAGATTAGAACTCGAGACATCTTGACTCCCTAATACAGCTGTGGGGAACCTCAGGCCTAGTTATCAGCTCTGGCTCCCAAGTTGCCTGGATCCAGCCTCTGAGGCTCATGCCCTGTGCCACAAAATCTACTAAGCTGGGCCCGCAGGCTCTGGTCTATGAGGGGAATGTGGGGAGTGTGTTTCTCCTTCTCAGTCAGGGGCCACATCAGCGAGGGGTTTTTTGCTTCTTACGTGTGTGCAGCCCCCTGACTTTTCTGAGGGTGTGTAGCCCCTGTCCCAAAACAAGTTCCCAACACCTGAATCCATGCTCATTTTTTTCAGATCATATTGCTTTGTCACAGAACTAAAAACAAGTTGCTTTTGTTTGTTTGTTTTTGGTTTGGAGGCTCTCTTCAGCCTATTATAACAAAACATAACTTCATACCAATATTTAGAAAGTGTAAAATATTCTTAACCTGGATTAGGATATGTTTTTAGCTGCTACTTTTGTTAGAATACCAGTTTCCATGCAGGAAAGTGCACCGGGGATTTGGATACATTCGGAAGAGTACATTTTTTCAGTCTCTTATTTCTTAATGCACACTTGTGAATCCCACTCCCAGTTCACACAACGTTAAGTTAAATTTGAAGGCTGTTAAACTGCTGGAAAAGGAAATACAAGTTGAACCTTTCTAATCCAGCACTCTCATGTCCAGCATGATTTCAGTTAGCCAGAGGTCCACTTATGGGGCATAGCCAAGTTGCCTGCAGTACCATAAAGTTTGTTTACAGCCACCAGTCCTGATTCTATGCTGTTATTTAGCTCTAATTTATCCCTAAATGTCTTCTGAGAGGTGTTGGTAACGCTGCTAGACAATATTGACCTCCTGTGGTCCCGGCAAATTATTTGGTTCAGCACCAGTCAGGTCCCAAAAATGCTGAACTACAGAGGTTCAACCTGTAGTCAGAAACAAAATATAGGAACTCTGAGGCTGTCACAGATTTGCTGTGTTACCTCGAACATGGACACATCGTTTATCCTCTGAGCCTCAATTTCCCCCTCTACAATAAAAGGATAGAACCCTTCACTACATCAGAGGAAAAACTGTCCTCTCATTCACTATTTGGAAGACTGAAAGCTGTATGAGGACCTTGCTATAGGCTTTTTCCAGCAGTATTAATTGGAGTAGATTCTTATTTGCCAGCTGATTCATAGTTGGGTTTTTGAGGAAGGAGATAGCTGTGAAGCTTACAAGAATCATGCATTTTCATATTGAGTTCCCCCATAATGAGCAGAGGCAGAGTATGGGCCTGCAGAGAAAGACACACTAAAATTTCCTTTATTGTGTAAGTGCTCCAGGGCAAGGACTATGCCTTCTTTTGTGTTTGTAGGCTCACCTTGCAGACTGTTGGCACTACAAGAAACAAAAGACAATAGAAAATAACACTAAAATGCCAGACTTGAGAATATAAAAGCAAGGAAAGACAATTTTAAGGCAGTTACTATCTTTAAATACAGGCAGTCCCCGGGTTACATGGATCCGACTTACAGCGGATCCCTACTTACAAACGGGGTGAGGCAACCCCGCACTAGCTGCTTCCCCCCAGCAGACCAGGGAGACGCGGAGCGGCTTTTCTCAGCAGACACCTCAGCTTGAGAATAAAGGACTGAGGGAAGTGAGGTGTGGGAGAATAAAACTGGAGAAAAGCTCTGGAGAAATGTTTGGCTAGAGTTTCCCCTACAATATGTACCAGTTCCGACTTACATACAAATTCAACTTAAGAACAAACCTACAGTCCCTATCTTGTACGTAACCCGGGGACTGCCTGTAATTCAATGGTGGCTGTATTTTATAGCACTTTTAGACAAAAGACCACCACTTTCCTAACAACTAATGATATCTACACTCAATTATTTGAGCTTTAAGCAGAACAGCAACAATACTAGATTTGCGTTTCAGCTCCTTTAAAAAAATCTATTTTCAGATCAGCTCAAAGGAAACTAGCAGGGAAACACTCGCTAATGTAATGATCTAATGGTATTGATAAAAAACTATGGGATAAATATGGACATGCTCGACAAACTGCAGCGAGAGCTACTCACCAGCCCCACACCGCGCATACGCCAGCCCGGCACTGTGCATGCACGCAGCACCGGTGAATGGGGCACACGGAGCGACCGGCTGAAATCTACTCGCCACAGGTGAGTAGAAACAGCGGTTTGTCGAGCCCTGAGTATGGAGATGACAAGTAGTCTCAGTCCAGATACTCGTAGCTTATGTGGTAGAAAAAGTTGATGGTCTCTGTCTAAAGGTATATGTCATGAGGGATGTTACATTTCGATTCATCAACTAATCAAGTAGTCAATGGAATTTCCATCAACTACTTGGTTAGTTGATAAGGGGGGCACTCGCTATCCCGCTGCACCTTTCCCTTTAAAATGTCCAAGAGTCACCCCTGGACTGCTTAGGTCCACTGCACCTGTACAAGAGCTATGGGCAGCTCTTGTACATTTCAAAGGAGAAGCGTAGCAGTAGGGACGCCTCTTCCTTCCCTGCTCCCTGCGGAGACGTTGGTGGGGGCAACTGGATTTTTAGTTCCCCCCAGCAATGGCTCTTGCTCCTGCCCCTTACTGCCTTTGTGATGTCTTACATATCACAATACTAAAATTAACAGAGCTGCCAACGAATAAAAGTAGGATGTCCCATTTTGCTTAACAGAAGTATGTGGGGGAAGCTGGCACAGCTAATGTCTGTGCTGCAATTGTTTTGTGATTAAATAGCAGACTGAGTTCCACTGCCATCAAACCACCTCTTTCAATCAGCACAAAGGCCCCTTATTAAAATTTAAAGAAAAACAGAAACCTTGTTTTATTAAACAAAATTAGTCAATGACAGTAGTAAAAGTTAGACCAATTTGCTAAACACAGTTTTGGGGGTCCAGATCACCTTGACAGTCACAATTCCCAATTACACTACTAAACATACTCAATAGACAGTTTATATAGTACAGCCACTCCTCACATATCCACCAGGCTCCCATTCTGAGGAAGCACACCAGCTGTTTATCCATTTGTTTATATTGCAGATCTCAGTCATACCATCTGTCAGTGCTTTTTGTAGCCATGAAACTGATTTTCAGAAGCACTGAGCACCCGCAGATTGCTGCTAGACTTGGAGGTGCTTAACATTTCTGAAAATCATGCCCATAGACAACATCTTAAACTTATTTTTTATTTCAGACCAAAGACAAGTACTACATTTGGGAAGGAAAAAAACAAATGCACAACTACAGGTTGAACCTCCCTAGTACGGCACCCTTGGGACCTGACTGGTTCTGAACCAGAGAATTTTCAAGACAATGAGAGGTTAATATTGTCTAGCAGCATTACCAATACTTCCACTGATTACTGGGCTCTTAGAAGACATTTAGGGGTAAACTAGAGCTAAATAACAGCAAAGAGTACTAGGGATGTGAGTAGTCAACTGCCCAATAAGCCTAGGCTTATCGGGTAGTCAAATTGATTACTCACATTCCCCCCTTCCTCCCCACTGCCTCTGTATCACAGGCAGAAAAAGGAGGAGGAGAAGCCAGTGCTCACCAGCACTGTCTCCACAATGCTGCTTCCCCCCTCTCCCCGCTGCTAGGAGGGGGACAGGCAGGGGAGGTTGCCATGAAGCAGCCTCTGCCCATGGTGTGCCCAAACTCACCATGGGTAGAGGCTGCTTCGGGAGCAGCTCGTCCCCAGCGGCCTGGGCTGGCTGCGGGCAGATGCTGTTCTGGATGGGCATGCAGCCCAGCTCAATCCTGGCGCGCTGAGTCCGGGACCTACCCCCACTGTGGCTCTGCAGTTTAGATGTATTAAGAGCTGGGGGTGGGCGGGCAGCCTGGCTCTGGATACATTTAAATTGCAGAGCCGAGTGGCGGTAGGTCCCGGACCCAGGATCGAACTGGGCTTGCTTAGTTCTGGCTCGCGCTGGGTCCGAGACCTACCTCTGCTGCGGCTCTGCAGTTTAAATGTAATAGGAACCTGGCTGCCTAATACATTTAAACTGCAGAGTGTCAGTGGGGGTAGCTGCTGGACCCGGTGCAAGCCTGGACTCAATACCTTCCCTTACTGACTAATCATGTAGTTGATAAAAATTCTATCAACTTCACGATTAGCCAATTACCCACCTCTTAACATCCTTACATAGCACTGAGAACTAGAACTGGTAGCTGTGAATAAACTTGGTCACACCCAAGAAAAAGTGGACATACGACTAACTAAAATCATTCTGGATGTTTCTGGACTAGAGAATTCTGGACTAGAGAGGTTCAAACTATAAAAAAAAAAATCGAGAATTGGTTAGAGAGCACTACGACTAAAAAGGATCTGAGGGTTACAGTGACTCACAAATTGAGCGAGCCAAAAAAGTGATGCAGCTATGAAAAAAGGTAGTATTGTGGGTAGTATTAACAGTAGTCCCCTAAATAAATCATGGAAGGTAACTATCTTACTTTGACAGTGGTGATGACTCAGATGGAATATTGTGTCCACTTTAGTTGCTGCACTTTATGAAAGTGGACAAATTGGAGAGTTCAGAGGAGAGCTACAAAAATTAGGCCAGGTTTTCTAAACCATTTATATGTTTAGTCTTAGGAAAAGAGGACCAAAGAAAGGACCTGATAACAGTTTCAATTAAGAGCTATTATAAAGGAGGATACTGATCAATTGTTCGCCATATCCATTGAAGGTAGGACAATAAGTAATGGGCTTTATCAACAGCAGGGGAAATTCAGGTTAGGGAAAAAATTCTACTGTAAGGGTACCTAAACTCTGGAATAGGCATCCAAGAGAAATTATGGAATACCACATTGTTGGAAGCATTTAAACAGGTTAGACAAACACCTTTCAATGATAGTCTAGGTATATTTGGCTCTGCCGCAGCACAGGGGGATGGACTAGATCACTTCTCAAGGTCTATTCCATCCTTACATTTTTCAATTCTATAATCTTTAATGCCAAAGCTATTTATTGATTTCTTTAGCACAAAAAAGTGCTTGATGTTAAGTGAAGAAAATGCATGCTGGAAATTGAAAGCTACCTGGTAAAACTATAAATGGGCCACCATAAAGGGGATAGAAAACAGATGCATAAACTTTAATATAACTTTTGCTAATTATTGATAACTGGTGTGTCAGCATAAATAATAAACTATTTTAAATTACTGAAATATTCATGTTGTTTGAATTACCATTTTACCAAAAAAATCTATTTTATACAGCATCTGTCCCACATTACGTCATTTGGTTGAAGAATCTCAGTCCTGCCTATAAAAAGCTTTACCACTCCAAACACAATTGACTAGGTCTTCAAAGAACCCCGAAACATAAAGCATTGGTATTAAACTAATTGAGAGGAGAGGTATGAATTCTATTTTTTATTACAAGCAAACGGAAGGAATAAAAACATAGGACCACCTACTACTTTCAAGCAATAACATATCTCAGTTATATTAATAGGAGATTGCATACCTATCATGACAAACTTTTTTTTTGTAGTAACTGAACTTTTTGAGTACCTGGCTATCAATTCAGTAACACTTAAAAGAATCGTTTTAACTAGTAATTTTATTTGACACAGCGCTCAACTGCTAGCATCTACCCACACCTGGTTAATGGAAAAATAAGGTATCTGCTTTTTGTTTTGTCTTTTGCTACAGCAACCCACATTCCTACCCATCTTCTGTGGACTTCATTCCCATACCCTTCCTTCATGTATCCCAATGAAATAATCAACAATGAAATAAAGTTATTTTTATATTAGTGTCATCATTGGTCTTTAGAACAGTATCCTACTTAGGTTGATAAAGGGTGAGGAAATTCAAAACTCTGGGTTAGTTTCAGGATGCCTGTAGACTCAGAAAGACACTACTGCATTGATTTAATTTTGATTCATAACTAAGAACATAAGAATTGCCACACTGGGTCAGACCAAAAGTCCATCCAGCCGGGTATCCTGTCTGCCGACAGTGGCTAATGTCAGATGTCCCAAAGGGAGTGAACCGAACAGGTAATGATCAAGCAACCTCTCTCCTGACATCCATCTGCACCCTCTGACAAACAGAAGCTAGGGACACCATTCCTTACCCAGACTGGCTACTAGCCAGCAATGGACTTAACCTCCATAAATTTATCTAATTCTCTTTTAAACCCTCTTATAGTTCTAGCTTTCACACCCTCCTCAGGCAAGGAGTTCCACAGATTGACTATGCACTGTGTGAAAAAGTTCCTTTTATTTGTTTTAAACCTGCTGCCATTAATTTCATTTGGTGGCCCCTAGTTCTTATATTATGGGAACAAGCAAATAACGTTTCCTTATTCACTTTCTCCACACCACTCATGATTTTATAGACCTCTATCATATCCTCCCTTAATCTCCTCTTTTCCAAGCTGAAGAGTCCTAGTGTCTTTAATCTCTCTTCATATGGGACCTGTTCCAAACCCCTAATCATTTTAGTTGCCCTTTTCTGAACCTTTCCTAATGCCAGTATATCTTTTTTGAGATGGAGACGACCACATCTGTAGGCAGTATTCAAGATGTGGGCGTACCACGGATTTATATAAGGGCAGTAAGATATTCTTGGTCTTATTCTCTTTTTAAAATGATTCCTAACATCTTGTTTGCTTTTTTTACTTCAGAACTATTCACGATGACTCCAAAATCTCTTTCCTGATTAGTTGAAGCTAAATTAGCCCCCATCATATTGTATGTATAGTTGGGGTTATTTTTTTCAACGTACATCACTTTACATTTATCCACATTACATTTAATTTGCCATTTTGTTGCCAATCACTTAGTTTTGTGAGATCTTTTTGAAGTTCTTCACAGTCTGCTTTGGTCTTAACTACCACCTTCAGCAGTTTAGTATTGTCTGCAAACTTTGTCACCTCACTGTTTACCCCTTTCTCCAGATCATTTATGAATAAGTTGAATAGGGTTGGTCCTAGGACTGACCCATGAGGAACGCCACTAGGATCTTCCCTATTATCCCATGACAACTTAATTTACGTAAGAGCCTTTGGTGAGGGACCTTGTCAAAGGCTTTCTAGAAATCTAATTACACTATATCTACTGGATCCCCCTTGTCCACGTTTGTTGACCCCTTCAAAGAACTCTAATAGGTTGGTAAGACATGATTTCCCTTTACAGAAACCATGTTGATTTTTGCCCAACAAATTATGTTCTTCTATGTGTCTGACAATTTTATTCTTTACTACTGTTTCAACTAATTTGCCTGGTACTGACGTTAGAATTACCGGTCTGTAATTGCCGGGAACACCTCTAGAGCGCTTTTCAAATATTGGTGTTATATTAGCTATCTTCCAGTCATTGGGAAGATACCTATGTTATACTGGAGCGTGGATTCTACAGCATGCATGTGTCATGCAGGATACAAATTTTTCAGACACAAACTGTCCCATTTATTAAGGACAATATGTTGAATTCAAAGGAAGTTTGGTATTAATACAGCAAGACCAAAATGATTCACTATAAAAAACGAATCTGTGAAAATTGCTATGAGTGTCATTAATAGAAAAGAGGTAAACTTTTAGATCTGATGCTCTAATTTTACTAATATTTCGGCTGTGTCTAGACTGGCAAGTTTTTCCGCAAAACTTGCCAGCTGTCTACATTGGCCGCTTGAATTTCCGCAAGAACACTGACTTCCTACTGTCTGAAATCAGTGCTTCTTGCAGAAATACTATGCTGCTCCTGTTTGGGCAAAAGTCCTTTTGTGCAAAGCTTTTGCGCAAAAGGGCCAGTGTACACAGCTCAGATTTGTTTTGCGCAAAAAAGCCCCGATCGCGAAAATGGCGATCGGGGCTTTTTTGCGCAAAACTGCGTCTAGATTGGCACGGACGCTTTTCCGCAAAAAGTGCTTTTGCGGAAAAGCATCCGTGCCAATCTAGATGCTCTTTTCCGCAAATGCTTTTAACGGAAAACTTTTCTGTTAAAAGCATTTGCAGAAAATCATGCCAGTCTAGACGTAGCCTTCAAGTTTAAGTAGTCATGTTACTCTCACCTGATGAAGTGGGTTTTACCCACAAAAGCTCATGATACTATATATTTTGTTAGTCTAAGATGCCACGGGACTACTTATTGTTTTAACACTTAAAGATATTAGGGAGCTGCATCCTCTGCTCACTACGCTTGCCTCCACCCTCTTAGTGGCCGCTTTCACTTTGCTGAGCGAGCCTGTTGATGCTGATGACATTATTCTGTTCCCTGGCAGGAACATTCTGTCATCCAGCAGGAAAAAAAAAACTTTTTTAATATAGAGAGAGGTGACTATAAGTTTCCTTGTTCATCAAAATGGAAACAGTTTTTCTTTCAGTTTTTAAACAGACTCTTACCTCTTTTATAGAGCCACTAACCAAGGACAATAAGAACTTGCCTGGAAAAGATTCCCAACAACTTTGCAGAATCTAAATTTTCATGTAAGAAAATCATTAAGTATCTGGCCATTATGGTTAAAATTACCTTCACATATAATCAATGCATTACTGTCTTAAGCCTGCACAATGATGGATCCAATGCCTCTCCTGATGTGAGTCTTAAACTATAGCAGAGTGAAAAACATTCTTGCTAGTTTCCATAGCTGCAATCTAGAATCTTATGTACAACAGTGAAATTAAAAAGAACTGAGTTAATATCAACTTTGATAGTTGCTTGTGTAAAGTTCTGAACAGCAAGGGGGCAGGCACAAATTGGATAACTGAGGATGGAGGACTCAAACTAAGGCTATTATAAGTGGGTGGATAAATAATCTTCTCTCACAATAGCTAGGGACTCTGATCTGGAAATCTTGGAGAACTGAGTGAGAGAATGCTCCTTTCTTCCAGGACCCAGAAATCCTGGAGGAACCTCACACTTAATTCCCTTTCCCAGCAGCTTGGGTGAAGGATGGAGAAATATGTGATTGCTTATTTGGGCTACATCCTAGATAATATTCCTCAACACTCATCTGGGACTTTGGCTAGAAGGCCTCTGGTGCTAAGAATTTGGTAAAACTTCAATGGCCCGCATGAAATGTGGCACAGAAAGAGAGAGAAGCTGATGGGATAGAACTAGAGAAATACAATATGGAGAGAACTTAAAAAAAAAAAGCCCAAGTAGACCTGTGGCACCTTAGAGATGAACAAAAGGTGCTACAGGTCTACTTGTTCTTAAAAGTTGTTTCAAGTTACTAACTACATGGTACCCCTCTGCAACTTTTAATATAGAGAGAAGTAAAAAGAAAATAAGATAGAGAATGAAATGAATGGAAAAACATGGGGTGAAAAAAGAGACACTGGAAAAGATAATGCAAGGACAAGTTAAAACTTTACATGCTATTATAGACAAAGACCTGGAGTGAGAAAGGAAAAGGGAAAAGCATAACAAAACCAAGAGACATAATTAAGCGTTTAAAACTTTATTTAAAAAGAATCTGATTAGCATGTTTAAATTACATTTTAGCAGGCATTTGCAAATGTTTTTATTTAAATTGCAGGAGTTTGACTTTACAAAAATACTAGCCACAAAGATATATAATCAAAAAGCTATACTGGCATTACAAATCAGTTTAAAAACAATTTTGTTAAACCAGAGCAAAATCCTGTGTAGACAATTTTATTTTGGTTTCAAAGATTCCATAAGGAATCTGCTTCACCCAAATCAATATTAGTCACTCAAAATAAAATAAAGCTACACAGGGGGGTTGCTCTGGTTTAAATACACTGACTTAAACACCATTAGTCAAACCAGCAGAAGTCTGAATGCAAATGAAGCCACATTCCTCACAAAAGTGATCACTGAGCAAACTTTTCAGTTCTTGTTCTTTTAGATTTAGGAAACAGAGCCCTGAACCCCATAAGATTATAGAAAAGAAGGATGATCCAGACTGTTAGAGTATTAGCCAGGAAACCTGGGTTCAGTTCCCTACTCTATCACAGACTCTCTACAAGGCCTTGGGCAAGTGATTCTGAGTCAATCCTCATCTGTAAAATGGGTTAACAGCACCTCACCTCCTCCTCCCATAGGAGTGTATGAAGATATTCGGATACTACAGGCACTTAGGCCGCACAAGCACCTAAACTCAAACGCATCAGTAATGCAGGTTTTTTTTTTAAAAGGGGCAACTTAACCCCCCCCCCCCTCCCCGTTTCTCGCCAGTGTGTGACGACGCTCGGCACAACCGCCCCTCGTTGGGCTGGGGCCCCGCGAGTGCCCGGTGACAGGCCAGCCCGCGGCGCACGTGCCCACAGCTGCGCGCACACACCGCGGCGAAGACCCAGATGGGGGGGGGGGGGGGGCTCGCCCTGAAGTCGCGCAACCGGCTCGAACTGATTTTGGAGACTTCCAGTCCGGGGGGGGAGGGAAGGGTCGGAGCCGCGCAGCCTGGGAAACGGCCCCGTTACCCGGGACCCGCCCGTTGGCCGGTAAGCCGCCCCCCCCCCCCCCCCCCCGCAAAGGAGCGCCTGGCCCTTTGTGACCGCTCCCGGCCTAGCTGGGGCGCCCCGCCGCCCCTTCCTGGAGCGCTTCCCTCAGGTTGCCCCCCTCAGCGCCCCGCGGGCCGGGCCGCCCCTTCCTCACAACCCAACCCCATTCCTCTGGCGCTTCCCCACGGGCCGCCCCGCGCCCCTCAGCGCCCCAGTCCCCGCGGGCCGGGCCGCCCCTTCCTCCACCCCCCCCATTCCTCTGGCGCTTCCCCGCCCCCCTCAGCGCCCCGCCCCGCCCCGCGCCCCTCAGCGCCCCAGTCCCCGCGGGCCGGGCCGCCCCTTCCTCCACCCCCCCCATTCCTCTGGCGCTTCCCCGCCCCCCTCAGCGCCCCACGGGCCGCCCCGCCCCCCCAGCGCCCCAGGGCCCCCCGCCCCCCCAGCGCCCCAGTCCCCGCGGGCCGGGCCGCCCCTTCCTCCACCCCCCCCATTCCTCTGGCGCTTCCCCGCCCCCCTCAGCGCCCCCTGCCCCGCCCCCCAGCGCCCCAGTCCCCGCGGGCCGGGCCGCCCCTTCCTCTACCCCCCCCCATTCCTCTGGCGCTTCCCCGCCCCCCTCAGCGCCCCACGGGCCGCCCCGCCCCCAGCGCCCCAGTCCCCGCGGCCGGGCCGCACCTTCTTGTAGTGCTTCCCCAGCCAGACCCGCACCGCGTCCAGCTGGGACACCGTCTCCGGGCTCTCCCAGAACTTGCCCGTGGGGCCGCCGTCCTTCCGCCGCGCCACGGACAGCGCCGCCAGCCCCGCCGCCGCGCCGGGGCCGGGCCCGCCGCCTGCCGTCACTGCCGCTGCCATTGTTACCCTCGCCGAGCGCCGCCACCGCGGCCCTGCGCCTCCCACTCGCCTCCCGCCGCGCATGCGCCGAGCCCCGCACGCTCCGCCCCTTGGAGCATGCTCGGGAACCCCGCTCCCTGCCCCCGCCACCGCTGTGCACGCGCCGGTTCTCCCCCTGCGCCTCCTCCCCGGGCGCCACCGCTCCTGCGTCGGCACCCTGGGCCGCGCTCAACGCACGCGCCACACGAGCCCGCTAGCTCTGCGCATGCGCCAGACTCCCACTTTTCTCTTCCCCTCCCTTCACTTTCTGAGTGCGCTCGCTCGTGAGGTCCAGGCAGACCGCACGCCCCTCCCCCCAACCCTGCTGTGCACGCATGCGTCAAATCTCAACCGCCCGGCACGGGCCGCACCGCACCAAGTCTGTACGCATGCGCTTAGTGGGCCAAGCCGCTCGTGCCGCGCTTTGCGCATGCGGCGCGTGGACGCTGGTGGGGAGAGTGTGGCTTGAATTTCCATGGCCGGGGGGGGGGCTGCCAGCCTCGTTGTCGCTTCGCCGCCCAGCGTCTCTTCCAGCCGTCGCTGCGCCTGCGCTCGTGCCCGTAGTGGCTCCCGCGTCGCTTTTCCCGCCTCGCGAGGGCGCGCGACGCCCGCCTGGCGCTGCGTTCCGCTCTCCTCAGAGGCCGCCCGCGCGCGCCAGCCACGGCGTCGGCTCCGACCGCAGGCCGCTCGCTCCTGCGCTGAGAGCGCCGCAAGGTTGTTATCCTGGACAGGAAGCGGGGGGGGGACGCGGACGCGTCGTATCTGGGAGTCAGGAGGCTGCTGGGTTCTAGGCCTGGCCCAGACTCGTCTGTCCCTCCCGCTCCCTGTCCTGACCCGCTCCCCTAATCCCAGCCTCCCTGCCCAACCCTCTCTGCTCAGGGCGGGGTCCTGACCCTGCACCCCCATCCACGGCCGGATGTGACTCCCAGCCAGCTGGTACAGTACAAGGGTTTATTGATTGTCAGGGAACGTAGCACAGGATCGATGTTACCACCGGCATGGAGGGCAAACAGCCTTTTTCCTGGGGGGGCGGGGCTCCTGGGCCCTGCACCCCCCTTCCCTGCTGTAAGCCCCCACACTCATCCTAGCCCAGCTGAGGCTGACCCAACTCCCAGGCCTAGTTCCCAGCCTGGTGTCAGCCCCCACCGATGTCCTTTGTCTCTCTTCCTGGGAAAGAGTTGTTATCTTCTGAGTCTGGCTCCCCAGGTGTCTGGGCCCAATACACATCTGGAGTGAGCCCTGGGAATCACACCTAACCAATGCAGCCCAGCAGAAACAGAGGATGACAAAAGTAGACAGCGCCCCCACTAGGTCACACCCAACCAGGCTGAATCATCTCTGCTCAGGTCAGAGTCCTGCTCTCCCTCCCCTCCCCCCCCCCCATGGTTCCTCTCTGGACTGACTCTCCTCCACTGCTGGTGTCCAGTTTCATTGAGTGGAAGGCAGTGGTCCCCAAACTCCATGGCATGACCCTTTAAGGGGGCCCAGAGGAACTTTGCAGGTGGGACAGTGCTCAGGGAGCACCACCCAGCCTGGCCCTCTGCTCCACTCCCACTCTGTTCCCAGCCAGTCCTTAGCTGTGGCTCCAACTGCAGCACCCACCACCCTCCTGGCCACAGCTCAAAGGGAATAATGGACCAAGGAAGGGAGCATGACCAAAAAACATTTGGGAATTGTTGCTCTGAGGTCAGATGGGATTATTGTGATCATTCTACTCTGATCCTCCTGCAGGCCATGGATTCTTAACCACCCACTGGTGTGCTTGCTGGCTGAGCTACTGACGTCCTTAAAGTATAGTTTAAAGATTTCAAGTTACAGAGAATCCATCAGTTATGCTAGTTTAAACCTGCAAGTGACCCATGCTGTATGCTGTAGACTACAGTGTAGAGGAAGGCAAAAACCACCAAACTTGCTCCAATCTGACCCAGGGAAATATTCCTTCCTGACCCCAAATACAGTGATCAGTTTGCCTCTGAGAATGTGGGCAAGATCCACCAGGCAGCTATCTGGGAAAGAACTCTTTGTAGTAACTTGTGGCTTGTCTATCATCATCATCAACCATGGGCTCAGTGCCTGTTGATGTGCGATGCCTCCTTCACTATTTCCTTCCATCTTTCCCTGTCCAGTGCAAAGTGGCTTAGTTTCTGTAGACTAGCTCCACCGCAATCTACTATATCATCTACTCATTGTCTGTGGGGTCTGCTTCTCCTATTCAGACCATCCATTATGCCGAATACTAGGGTCTTAACTTTTCACTCGTTCATTCTCATCATTCATTCTACATTTAGCTTGTCTATAGTTGCTGCTAAATTGGCACTGCTGTGATTGATGCCAGATTTGATGTCAGTTCAGCAGATTTGGTGAAAACAAACTAAGTCAATAAAAGAGCACTCCCCTTGACTTCTGTACTTCATTTCCCTGAGAGGCAGAAGGCAAGTTGGCCCCCAGTTGTCTTTTTCAAATACAGGCAGTCCCCGGGTTACGTACAAGATAGGGACTGTAGGTTTGTTCTTAAGTTGAATCTGTATGTAAGTCGGAACTGGTGTCCAGATTCAGCCGCTGCTGAAACTGACCGCCAGTTCTGACTTACATACAGAATCAATTTAAGAACCCCAAGCGTCCCCAAGTTAGCTGCTGCTGAAACTGATCAGCAGCTGATTCCAGGAAGCCTGGGGCAGAGCAACTCTGCCTCAGGCTTCCTGTAGTCAGCGCTGGTCAGTTTCAGCAGAAGCTGACTTGGGGACGCCTGGGGCAGAGCAGCTGGGGTGCTGCTGGGTTGCTCCAGTAGCGCCGCTCCTCGGCACTACTGGAGCAACCCAGCAGCACCCCATCTGCTCTGCCCCAGGTGTCCTGATTCAGCCGCTGCTGAAACTGACCAGCAGCGGCTGAATCAGGACCAGAGCAGCTGGGGTGCTGCTGGGTTGCACCAGTAGCACCCAGAGCGGCGCTGCGGGACCAACCGGCAGCACCCCAGCTGCTCTGCCACAGGCGTCCGGAGAAAAGCCTAGTCTGCTGGGGGGGGGGGGGGGGGCGTACTAGCTGCGCCCCCCCCACCCCAGCAGACCAGGAAGACTCGGGCGGCGGACCGAGATGCTGCGCGTCCCGCCGCCTGGGTCCTCCGCGGCTTTGCTCCCCGTCTCCCTGGTCTGCTGGAGACCAGCAGACCAGGGAGACGGGGAGCGCCTCTGAGGACGCCGGCAGCGGAGCAGCCCAGGCGCGCCTGGGATGCCCCGCTGCCCGGGCCCCCCCCCCCCCCCCCCCCCCCGCGGCTTTGCAAAGCCCCCCCCCCCCCTCGCTGCCCCCCCCCCCCCCCCCGCGGCTTTGCAAAGCGCGGGGAAGCCAGCGGCGGGGCAGTCCAGGCGCGCCTGGGGTGCCTCGCTGCCCGAGCCCCCCCCCCCCCCCCGCGGCTTTGCAAAGCGCGGGGAAGCCGACGGCGGAGCAGTCCAGGCGCGCCTGGGGTGCCTCGCTGCCCGAGCCCCCCCCCCCCCCCGCGGCTTTGCAAAGCCGCGGGGGGGCTCGGGCAGCGAGGCAACCCAGGCGCGCCTGGACTGCCCCGCCGCCGGCTTCCCCGCGGCTTTGCAAAGCCGCGGGGGGGGGGGGGGGCTCCGGCAGCGAGGCACCCCAGGCGTGCCTGGACTGCCCCTCCGCCGGCTTCCCCGCGCTTTGCAAAGCCGCGCGGGTGGGGGGGGGGGCCTCGGGCAGCGGGGCTGCCCCGCTGCCCGAGCCCCTCCGCGGCTTTGCTCTGCGTCTTCCTGGTCTGCAGACCAGGGAGACGCAGAGCAAAGCCCCAGAGTACACGGGCGGCAGGACCGCGAGGTCCCGCAGTCTGTGTACTCTGGGGCAGCCCCGTTCGTAACTGCGGATCCGACATAAGTCGGATCCGCGTAAGTCGGGGACTGCCTGTACCACTGAAGCTTTTGATTCCAATAGCTTCCCATATGAAGAGAGGTTAAAGCGACTGGGACTTTTCAGTTTAGAAAAGAGGAGACTAAGGGGGATATGATGGAGGTATATAAAATCATGAGTGGTGTGGAGAGGGTAAATAAAGAAAAGTTATTTATTAGTTCCCATAATAGAAGAACTAGAGGACACCAAATGAAATTAATAGTTAGCAAGTTTAAAACTAATAAAAGAAAGTTCTTCACACAGTGTGTAGTCAACCTGTGGAACTCCTTGCCAGAGGAGGCTGTGAAGGCTAGGACTATAACAGAGTTTTAAGAGAAGCTAGATAATTTCATGGAGGTTAGGTTCATAAAAGGCTATTACCCAGGGGATAGAAATGGTGTCCCTGGCCTCTGTTTGTCAGAGGCTGGAGAAGGATGGCAGGAGACAAATCACTTGATTAGTGTCTTCGGTCCACTCCCTCTGGGCCACTGTCGGCAGACAGGCTACTGAGCTAGATGGACCTTCGGTCTGACCCAGTACGGCCGTTCTTATGTTCTTATGTATGTTCTTATGTAATAGCTTGTCTTTTAGTCCTTACCTAAACTACAATAAACTTTAGAGTTATGGACACAAGAGTTACGAGCTGACTAGTTAATCTCATGCATCATTTGGAATTGGAAGTATACAAACAGGCAGCAGTACAGACCAAAAAAATCCAAATACAGTACAGTACCGTGTGAAATGTGAACTATTAAAAAATAAAGAGGGAAAGTTTAAAAGGAAAGATTTGGCAATGTAAGGAAACTGCGTGTTTCATTTAAATTAAGATAAAAGCATTTTTCTTCTGCATATTGAAGTTTCAAAGCTGTATTAAGTCAATGCTCAGTTGTAAACTTTTGAAAGAAAAACCATCAGGTTTTGTTCAGTTACGAACATTTCAGAGTTACGAACAACCTCCGTTCCTAAGCTGTTTATAATTCTTGGGTTCTACTGTTAGGTTGGACATTAGGAAAAAGTTCTTAACTGTCAGGGTGGTTAAACACTGGAATAAATTGCCTAGGGAGGTTGTGGAATCTCCTTCTCTGGAGATATTTAAGAGTAGGTTAGATAAATGTCTGTCAGGGATGGTAGACAATACTGGGTCCTGCCATGAGGGCAGGGGACTGGACTCGATGACCGCTCGAGCTCCCTTTCAGTCCTAGTATTCTATGATTCTATACTATACTCTGGTCTTTGAATAGTAGCATAGGGGGAAGAAACTGTAGTCACTAGCATATGTTATTTCCTCTACTGTGGTTGCCTAAGCACAATGATGGGAATAGTAAGTGACATGCATGAGAGGTGGGTATATTATGCAGGGCCTGATGCAACCACTGCTAGCCTGCCTTCAGACACTTGGGCTGAGATGGCCCTGCCTCTTTCCCTCCCTGCTCTGCCCTGCCCCCAAGGTCCCCACTGCCTGCTGCTGCTGTCTGGAGAGTCTTCCTCCCCTCTCTGGAAGTTCCCAACCCCTTCCTACTCCCCTATTGTGGGTGAGGAGGTGAGGGGGTGGGCTGGCAAGGATGTGAGTGGGGACTAGGGATGTTAAATATCGGTTAACTGAATAGTCGATTAACCTCATGAATTCTTATCCGTCAACTATTCTATAGTCCCTGGGGGTGGGGCCAGCAGCCAGTGAGCTCTAGTTCCACTCCTGGGGAGCCCCCTGCCACCCTGTGTTGCTGCCTCTCTTTCAGAGGCAGCAGCATTTGGTGCCAGGAGGGATGTGGTGTATGAGAGGAGCCACTTTAATAACCAGTTCCCCTCATGGACTAGCTGCATGCCACCCTGCGCTGCTGTCTCTGATACAGAGGGTCTGATCTCCTGGACTCAGCACTAGCCAAAACTGAGCCGGGCTGCCTGCGCACTTGGCTCCTAATACACTTTCAATGCAGAACTTCAGTGGGGATAGGTCCTAGACCTGGCACAAGCGAGAACTGAACCAGACTGGTGGTCAGCCTGCTAAAAAATGTCCTGGGGCGGGTTGGGATGAGGGTGGGGGAGTGGGAAATGCATGTAGTCTATAGCAGTGTTTCTCAACCTTTTTTTTTTATAAAGTACCCCTTTTTCAAAAAAAAAAAAGTACCCCTAGTACCTACAGTTTTCAGACACATGAAACATTTCTCTACCATTGCAACACATTTGTTTAAACAACTTAATCATAGCCGGGCAGGCGATGAAATTTTTGGATGTAAAAAGTACAAAAATAATAAAGCATTCTAAAACTAAAACAAATTCAGTTTCCTTCAAATTTCTGTTGTGTTGATATACCCCCCAGACTTCTCTTGAGTACCCCTAAGGGTACTTGTACCACTGGTTGAGAAACACTGGTCTATAGCATTAACCTATAAGCTTTTGCTTATCGGTTAATCAACTATACTGTTATATCCCTAGTGGGGACATGGCAAGACAGTAGCAGGCAGGAGTGGATGAGGAGGAAAGCAGAGGAATGAGGTGAGCAGCAGATGGAAAGGTCTTGCAATGGAGGGGGTTTGGTAGAGGAGTGACATGAGTGGCTGGCGGAGTGAGGAAGCAGGCAGGGGGGAGTCTTGCGGTGGCTGGAGGGATCTCGAGGTGTGAGGCAGGCATGCAGGTGGGGATCTGGAAGTGAGTGAGCTGAGGTGAGCAATGACACATGGGGAGTATAGGATGGGGATGAGGATGCAAGTTGTGGATGGGGGTGAGGAGGCAGGCATGAGGATTTCATGGCAGCAATGGGCAGGCAGACAAGCAGATGGCGGGGCCTGGCAGGGGAGTGAGGAGGCGAGAAGGCAAGTGGATGGAGGAGTGAGAAAATGAGCAGTGGATAGGTAGGGGAGTGAGGAAGTGAGTAACAGGCAAGTGGGGATTTCAGGGAATGAGAAGAGCAGCAGGCAGGTGCAGGGTAGAGAGGAGGTGAGAAATAGGCTGGTATGGAATGGTCAGAGGTGAAGTGAGTGGCAGGCTGGCAGAGGGTCTGGAGGAGTGACGAGGCAAGTGGTGGATGGGTAGGCAGGCAGATGTCATAGAGGAGTGAGGAGTTGGATGGGTTTGAGGAGCTGAGCAATGGGCAGGGGGATCTGGTGGACGAGGGAGAAAGCGAGTGGCTGGCAACTGGAGGGATCTGGCAGGGGAATGAGGAAGTGAGCGGGTGAAGAGGTGAGCGAGTGGGCAGTAAGGACATGGGCACTGCAGTTGGATTGGACCTGGAGCAGAGTTGGGAGAGGGAGCAAGCCTCCTTGCCCATGGTGACGCTTACAGACAATGATGATAACTTGTAGAAGCTCCCAGGAGACATAGAATTAACCCAGGATCTTTCACTGGAGGGTAATTTTGTCCACAACAAGCATTGAGCAGCAAAAGGTCTGAAATACTTCTGTTCACTTAAACGTAGGAGGGGCTTGGCCATTTCAGATGATGAGAGGATTCTTCGTTGCTAATGTTAGTGTTATAAGGTTGACGTAGGGTTGCATAGTGCTTTGAAGAAGGAAAAATACTTTAAAAGCGCTAAGTTTTTCCGTTAGTGGGAATTCAGAGATGACTGATGTGACTGACATCTTAGAACTTTCTAATCTTGATGAACTGAAAATACTGCTCTGGTTTTGCTACAGGGCATTTACCAAGATAGTCTGCAATTTTTCTCATGACAACAAAACTCCGCCCAGCCAAAACTAAATTCTGCCAGTAGAGGGTATAGGCAAATGGATCTCTTCTGTTCTCTTTGTATCGGCCACAGGAGATGTTTGACTGACACTGACATTCTAATTGGTAGATGGGGGAGTGTCTATGTAATCCCCTTCATGCTTCCTTCATGATATTTGTATTAACGCTAATCTCAAGCATTTGAGAATCAAGTCTGGTCCCAAGAAATAATATTTAAAAAATTTTCCATTAGTCAATTAGGAACAGGTTTAAAATAAATTAAGCCACTCAAACAGAAATAAAGTGTTTACACGCAGGGGTGTTGCACCACCTACTAACTGTTGAATGAAATACTAGGGGGTAGGCCCCCTGCTCTCTACATTCGCCAACCTCCTTCTCAGCTGGGAGGGCCCAAGGCTGAGATCTGCCTCCGGCTGCCCTGAGGCTGCCTTGGCCCCATCTCTCTCCCTCCCTGCCCCTTCCGGGCCAGCCCCAGCTCTTCCCCTCCCCCCCTTGCCTCCCACTGCTGTGGAGGGTCCACTGTAGAGGCTGCCCCAGCACTGTCTCTCCCCGCTGCTGGGCAGGGCCAGACTGCAGCACACCAGTTGTGGCTCTCCCCTGGCCACCTGTCAGGTTCAGATGGTGGAGGGGAACCAGTCCCAGCAGTCCCTCACCGGTGGTGCAGCTGGAGCAGCTCACATGGAGCAGCTGGACCCAGCAAGCGGCTGAGGGCAGAGGTGGGGCTGCGGGATGCAGAGTGATGTGATGGTATCACTCTGTTGTCTGGTAGGAAATTTATTTTTATATATATAGACATGCAAATTTGCATGTAGACAAAGTTTAAGCCTGTCAAGCATAGATAATTCTGACCCCTAGGTGTCACTAAAGCAGAGCTTTTTCAGATCACTTTAGGAATCATGCTCTTAAAGCAAAATGCAGGACAATGTAGCACTTTAAAGACTAACAAGATGGTTTATTAGATGATGAGCTTTCGTGGGCCAGACCCACTTCCTCAGATCAAATAGTGGAAGAAAGTAGTCACAACCATATATACCAAAGGATACAATCAAAAAAATGAACAAACATGAAAAGTCCTTTTCATATTTGTTCATTTTTTTGATTGTATCCTTTGGTATATATGGTTGTGACTACTTTCTTCCACTATTTGATCTGAGGAAGTGGGTCTGGCCCACGAAAGCTCATCATCTAATAAACCATCTTGTTAGTCTTTAAAGTGCTACATTGTCCTGCATTTTGCTTCAACTACCCCAGACTAACACGGCTACATTTCTATCACTATTCTACATGCTCTTAAAGTTTAACTGATTTAAGTGAATAGTGCAAGGCTGTGTCTAGACTGGCAAGTTTAGACTGGCAGTTGCTTTTGCGGAAAAACTTGCCAGCTGTCTACACTGGCCGCTTGAATTTCCGCAAGAACACTCACTTCCTACTGTCTGAAATCAGTGCTTCTTGCAGAAATACTATGCTGCTCCCGTTCGGGCAAAAGTCCTTTTGCGCAAAGCTTTTGCGCAAAAGGGCCAGTGTAGACAGCTCAGATTTGTTTTGCGCAAAAAAGCCCCGATTGTGAAAATGGTGATTGGGGCTTTTTTTGCGGAAAAGCACGTCTAGATTGGCACAGATGCTTTTCTGCAAAAAGTGCTTTTGCAGAAAAGCGTCCGTGCCAATCTAGACGCTCTTTTCCGCAAATGCTTTTAACGGAAATCTTTTCCGTTAAAAGCATTTGCGGAAAATCATGCCAGTTTAGATGTAGCCCAAGAGTATTCATAATCATTCACTTGCATTCAAGATAGGAGGTTGATGCTACCTTATTAGTGTCCTTTCCCATAGATTGGGATTTACACCAATGTCTGAGTAATGGCTGTTCATGAAGTTACCCACATTCTTACGTGAGCTGTTTAATTTTATACAACAGTTTAGGCTCCCTGTGCAACCAGATATATCCACCTTAAAAAAAAAAGACGCTTGTTATCCTTTCAGGAAGCAAAATGTGTATTAATTATATTGTATGATTGGCAGATTCTGAGAGCATGTAGTACACAAGCATACAGGCCAAACTACATTCACACTAAGTGTTCAAAGAGGAGTAAGGAAAACATTACAAAAAAAGTTCACAATTACATCACTATCCTAATTACATTTCATTGTAGAGCTAGAGCCCTACAGAGCCATTTTATTCTTGCAACAGCTTTCAGATTCTTTCTTTACATTTGTAGTAGCTAGAGAAATATGATTTGTTTGAGACAAGGTGATATAATGTAGCCCATATAATTAGGTCATTACTAGACTTCTGATTTTCAGAAGTATTGAGCACCTGCATCTTCCATTGACTTAAATTGGATTTGTGTTTGCTCTGCCTTTCTGAACGTTAGACCACTTGTCTGTACTATTCAGGAAATGGCAGATGGAGATAGTCGTGTGGGAGGTGAGGTTTTCCTGAAGTTGTGGAAAGAGGAACAAAGTAGGGACCCTTGCCAGGAAGTACCTCCAAATCCACCCTGCTTCCATAACCCTCACTGATCCCCGCACTGTATCTTTTGAAGTGACTCCATATCTCCAGTAAAAGGAGTGATTTATGGAGATAAAGGGGAATACTGTAGATTACCAGAAGGAAACTGGGTAGGTTTGATGATTTATGTGGAAAGGGCCTGAGCTTAGGGAAGATAGGAAGAAAAGAGGGAACCTGCTTGCTAAGTTGGGAGGAAAAGCTGTGAAATGGTTTGCTCTCCACTTCCTGAATGCACTGCATTGGAAGACATGGCAACTGTCACAGCTATAATGTTTAGAAAGCAAAGTTGAGTTTCAGATTATCATCCCTTCAAGTTGATGCTAAATGCATGCTCAGGTCTTGATGGAATGGGCACTAATGAGTTTATCTGTAATACAAGGTTGGGATATTAACTAGACGGTATTTGTGTAAACATGTAACCTCTTGACATTTTAGCATACACGTTTACACGCTGGGGGAGGGGGCAAGCGGGAGCCAGTGCTAGCTGGGAGCTGGCTCCTCATGAGGACTGGCTCCTGCCTCCTCTCACCATCCCCCACCACCTCTGATAAAGAGGCAGCAGTGCAGGGGGCAGGCAGCTTTGCAGGAGCTGATATATGTGGGGAGCTGGTTTGAAAGCTGCTTCCTGCATGCCTTCCTCTCTCCTCCTTGCTGTGCTGCTGCCTCTCTCTGAGACAGCAGTGTGGGAAGGGGGCAGCGGCTCTTCAGAAGATGGTGCTTGTGGGGAGTGGGCTTTTAAGCTAGCTCCCCCCAAGCATAGGCTCCCGCCTACCCTCCCACCCCCACTGCCTCTGTGGGAAGTAGCCATAGGTGGAGGAGGAGGTGGCTCACTTGAATTGGCTTGTGCTCCCCTCCGCCTTGCTGCCTCTGATACAGAGGCAGCAAAGAGGGGGCGTATGTGTAGTTGATAGGATTAAACGATAAGGACAGGCTTATCTGTAAATCATGTAGTCATCTACAGGTTGACATCCCTAATACAAGGTCTGTTTTCATAGGATAAGTATACAGATGGTTACCTAACAACAATGAGCTCAGAACTTAAACCATATTTGAGAAAAGAACGGTTACTTACCTGTAACTGTTGTTCTTCGAGATGTGTTGCTCATGTCCATTCGAAGTAGGTGTGCGCGCCACGTGCACCACGTCTTCCGGAGCGTTTTCCCTAGAGGTACCCGTAGCGCCGGCGGGGCGCCCCCTGGAGTGGCGCCGCCATGGCGGGGCATAAGTACCCCTGCCGGCGCTGCCCCACCTCAGTTCCTTCTTGCCGGATATTCCGACGAAGGGGAGGTAGGGTGGGAGTCGAATGGACATGAGCAACACATCTCGAAGAACAACAGTTACAGGTAAGTAACCGTTCTTTTCTTCTTTGAGTGGTTGCTCATGTCCATTCGAAGTAGGTGACTACCAAGCTAACCCCAAGGAGGAGGGGTCGGAACAGTCATAGCACCAGAGTCATAAAGGAAGGTGAACAATAACAGATTTATTTGAACAAATAAACAGTGACAAGTCACCAACCCAGAACAAAGACAACCAGATCTATATATTTATATATTTACATCACAGATTCGAGGACTGCAGAGCCCACCCTTGCATCCTCCCTGGCCTGTTGAGGTAGCGCATAATGTGTTGCAAACGTGTGGAGGGAAGACCAGATGGCTGCCCCGCAAATGTCTGTGATAGGTACTTGGGCACCAAAGGCTACCGAGGACACCTGTGCCCTGGTAGAGTGTGCCTTCACCCTGGGTGGGGTTTTACCAGCCAGTTGATAACACTCTGCTATACATTACACCACCCATCTGGATAACCTTTGCGTAGAAATAGGTGAACCTTTTCCCTTATCCCCAAATGCAACAAACAATTGTTGGGATTTACAGAAGGGCTTGGTTCGGTCAATATAAAAAGCCAGCGCTCGCTTGGCATCCAGGGAGTGTAGAACACGCTCCTTAGGGGATGCATGTGGTTTAGGGAAGAACACCGGTAAATAAATCTCCTGAGATAGGTGAAAAGGAGAAACCACCTTCGGGAGGAAGGTTGGATGAGGCCGTAGCCTTACGTTATCATGTGAAAAAACAAGGTAGGGCGGCTCTATAGTCAGTGCCCTTAACTCTGATACCCTTCTAGCAGACGTAATGGCTACTATGAAAGCAACCTTCAATGAAAGGTGCTTCAATGAGCATGTAGCCAAAGGCTCGAAAGGAGGGGACATAAGCCTGTGAAGGACCAGGTTGAGGTTCCAGGCAGGGTATGGAGCCCTCACTGAGGGGTACAATTTCTCCAAACCAGTAAGAAACCTTTTAACCACCTGGTTAGAAAAAATAAAGGTTCCTGCCGTACCAACATGGAAGGCGGAGAGAGATGCCACATGGACTTTAATAGAGGAAAAGGACAGGCCAGAAGAACGGAGTTGAAAGAGATAGAATAGTTGGAATAGGGGCTGAGGACGGTTGTACTCCTCTCCGGGATGCCCAAGACGAGAAGCGCCGCCACTTGGCAGCGTACGACCATCTAGTAGAGGGCTGCCTGCTGCTAAGGAGCACCATCTGTACCTGTCGGGAACATTCCCTTTCTGGTTGGTTCAACCACGGATAAACCAGGCCGTTAGATGAAAAGACCGGAGATCCGGGTGAACCATTACCCTCCCGTTCCAAGGTTGGGTTAGCAGATCCCGAACTGGAGGGAGTGCTATAGGGTCTTGGGTCAGCATGTCCACCAGGATGGGGAACCAGAACTGCCTGGGCCACTTGGGGGCTATGAGGATGATCTGAAAGTTCTTGCTCTGGTCAAAACCCTGGAAACTAGTGGAAATGGGGGAAAAGCATAGAGAATGCCTGTTGCAAGGGGATGTGGATTGCAACTGCTTTAAACACTGAGGAGTGGGGATCACCACATGGGAGTGTAAAGGATTTTTTATTCAACTAAAACTGGGAAGGGAGGGGAATCTCATTCATACACTCAATAACACTTACAGTCCCAGACAGGATGATAAGGCGAGCAGAAGGCAGTTCATATTCTTTGATCTTCCCAAGTTGACTCCTAAGCTGGTCCACTGGCCAGGCGATCCGAGCAGAGGGCGTTCTGGGAGGCTTCACTTGATGGTCCACCACCACTGTGTCTCTGTCCCTCTCTGTCCCTCTCTCCTTCAAGGATCAGCCACATGCAGCCTCTGAGTCTAGGCCTCTTGGGGCCGTGTGCACGCTCTGCTGGGGGCCGTGTGCACTGTTGTTTACTCCTGCTGTTTGCCTCAGACATTCTTCTGCACTCACTCAGGGAAGAGATAGGGGGTTAACAGAGAACACTCCAACAGTTTAAGGAACCAAATAACATTAACAGGTGAGAAAGAACAACCACCATTTTAACTGTCCCCTTACTTCTCCTTTGCCTCCAACAATGCCCTTTGGCCACACGATCATCAGGGCATCCCCCAGGGAATATTCCCCCAGCCCCAGCAGGAAACAGTAGTTCCTGCACTTCGCATTGCGTGCCGAGGCAAACAGGTCTAGGTGGGGATAGCCCCCCCCTGCGGAAAACCTGGCTGAGGACAGAGTCCTTGAGCTACCACTCGTGGGCTCCAAAGGATCTGCTCAGTGTGTCTGCAAGTAGGTTTTTGCACCCGGGGAGGTACTCCGCCTGAGGCGTGATATTGTGGGTGACACACAGATGCCATAGATGCAGGGCTTCCTGGCATAGGGGTGGCGAACGCGCCCCACCCTGCTTGTTGAGGTAAAAAACCGCTGCAGTGTTGTCCATACGTACCAGGATGGAGCGGTGGGAGAGCCTCGGCAGGAATGCTTCGCAGGCCCTCTTCACCACCCGCAGTTCCCGGACGTTGATGTGCAGGGACCATTCGGAAGGGGACCAGAGGCCGAGTTCTGTGGCACCTGAGGTGTGCACCCCATCCCAGGTTGGATGCATCGGTGACTAGCGTCAGCGAGGGGGGAGGGGCGTTGAAGGGAACCCCGCTGCGCACCACGGATTCCTGGGTCCACCAGAGTAGGGAGTCCAGAATGTCCGGGGGCACTGATACTATGGAGTCCCATAGACCCTTGGACTGGCAGAAGGCCTTCACCAACCATGCCTGCAGAGGTCTCATCCTCATCCTGGCATGTCGCACCGTGTAAGTGCATGCTGCCATATGTCCCAGGAGCCTGGAGCAGACCCGAGGAGTCATGATGGGGGACCGGGTTAGTTCTGAAATCAGCTCCACTATGGAGAGGAACCTGCTGTGGGGCAGGAATGCTCTTGCCACCTTCGCATCGAGGAGGGCTTCCACAAACTCTATGCTCTGGGAGGGGGTCAGGGATGACTTCTCGACATTTATCATGAGCCCTAACCTTAGGAAGAGAGCTCTTATGAGTGATACGTGAGTTTCTACCTGCTCATACGAGCGACCTCGGATTAACCAATCGTCGAGGTACGGGAACACGTGTACCCCTCGATTGCGCAGAAAGGTGGCAACCACAGCCATACACTTTGTGAATACCCTTGGTGCAGTACATAACCCAAAGGGGAGTACCGTGAACTGAAAATGATAACGGCCCACCATAAACCGGAGGAACCTCCTGTGACCGGGCCTGATAGCCACATGGAAGTAGGCGTCCTTTAGATCGAGAGTCGCGTACCAGTTGCCCATTTGTAGCACTGGGATGACCGAGGCTAAAGTCACCATTCTGAAATTGTGTTTTACCACCGCCTTGTTTAAGTATCAAAGGTCCAGGATAAGACGAACTCCCCCTTTTGGTTTTGGGACGACAAAATAACGGGAGTAGAACCCTTTGCCTCGCAGATGCGGGGGAACCCTTTCTATTGCTCCTTTTTCAAGGAGTGCCCCCACTTCCTGAAATAGGATGTGTTCATGAGGGATGTCCCTTATTAGGGACAGGGTAGGGGGTTTTGAAGGCGGTGGGCCCAGGAACAGGATAGAATAGCCCGTTATGTACAATGTTCAGGACCCAGGCATCTGATGTTATTCGGGCCCATGCCTGGGCAAAACGGGAAAGCTGGGCCCCAAAGGGGGGGGCCAGGGTGGCAAACTGGTATGGGACTCTCGAACACCACGTCAAAATTGAGGCTTGCCCTGATTGGAAGGGCCGTGGGGGCCTGCCCTCTGGGAATCTGACCTGGGGCGACGACGTCGACCCCTAGGCCCTTGAGGGTGCGCAGCCACCCTGGCACCTCCACCGGAGGCCTGGGAGTGGTGCCTCCAGAAATCCCCATGGGGGACCTGGGGCTGCGCTCTACCCTGCTGCCTATACGGCAGTTGTCGCCGCTGCGTGGCTGGCGTATGTATGCCTAAAGACTTCAAAGTAGACCTAGTGTCCTTTAGGATATGGAGCCTGGAATCTGTGTGCTCCGAAAACAAGGCCTTCCCTTCAAAGGGCAAGTCCTGTATGGTATGCTGCAAGTCCGAGGGAATCCCTGAGACGTGGAGCCACGCTCCACGGCGCATAATGACACCCATCGCCATGGTGTGGGCTGCCGAGTCCACGGTGTCCAAAGCCGCTTGGAGGGCAGTTCGAGTAATGACTTTACCCTTGGAAGCCATAGCTGCAAACTCCTGGCGGTCCTCCATTGGGAGTCGGTCTCTAAATTTTTCGACCGCCTGCCAGGTGTTGAAAGCGTACCTGCTCAGCATTGCCTGTTGGTTTGCGATACGGAGCTGCAGAGCACCCGTAGCGTAGACCTTGTGGCCCAACAGATCCAGCTTCTTAGGCTCCCTTGCCTTCGGCGAAGGCCCGGGCTGGGGAAGCCTTTCTTTTTGGGCCGCGGCTTGTACGACCAATGATCCCGGGATGGACTGGGAGTAAAGAAATTCGTGACCCGACTGCGGGACAAAATAACGCCTTTCTACCCCTTTTTGGGTAGGAGTCAGAGTTGCTGGCGTTTGCCACAGGGCATTAGTAATTTTTTAAACAGTTTTATTGAGCGGTAGAGCGAAGCGCGCAGGGGTGTCCTCAGTGAGGATGTCTACCATTGGATCGGTATCCTCAATTATGGGCTCAACCGGGACAGCCAGGTTGGAAGCCATGCGCCGCAGGAGGTCCTAATGTGCTCTGGCATCCATTGATGGTAGCCCGGGCGCTGGGTCTGCCAGTGCCTCATCGGGGGAGGATGACTATGACGACTCCTGAATCAACAGGGGAGCGGTCGTGACCAACTGCGGAGCCGGTTGGACGGTCTGAGCTTCCGGAAGGCCTGTCTCCGGTACCGGTGGCTGTGGTGCCGCAGGATCTTGTTGCGGCACTCGAAGGGGGGAGGGAGGTGCCCTAGACAGGGAAGCAGAGGGGCGGGAACGGTGCCCCGAAGCCTCTGACCCCATAGATAGTGGTTGTTGTCCCTGCCACTGATGATAGGCCCAGGGAGTCCAAAAGATGAGGGGGCCACATCTGCTGGTTGTGGCCCCTCCGGTGCCTGTATCTGGACCTGTGGGTCAAGGAAGCTCCCGAAGACCCTGACTGCACCGACACCGCATCCGAATCCAAGGAGTAATCGGACTCAGGCCAGGGGGGGGGCCGACGAGGATTGTGGTGCAAACTTGGCCATCGACTCCGGCTTGCCCCCGTGGGTGCGGCAAGGATGTGCCATCTGAGGTACCAGGGGACCCATGCCCGGTGCCGTAAGGGCCGCTGATAACTGCGGCACCGGGAGACCCAGACCCGGTGCGGCGAACTCCGCTGAAGCAGTCAACTGTGGCGCCGGGGTGCCCAGGCCCGGTGCCGGCTGCCCCGTCAGAAACTGCGGCACCGGGGTACCCAAGCCCGGTGCTGTTTGCAACGTCATTTGCGGCACCGAGGTGCTCAGGCTCGGTGCCGGCTGCACTGTTTGTGGCACCGGGGTGCCTAGGCCTGGTGCCGAGTGCGTGGCCAGCAGATACGGCACCGAGGTGCTCAGGCTCGATGCCGACTGAGTCGTGCCCGACTGAGACGGTACCGGGGTGCCCAGGCCCGGTACAGGGGTAGACCACTGGGTCGATGCCGGAGATGGACGCCGACTCCTGGAAGGCCACATGGCCATGGGGGTATGGCACCGGTACGGCCAAGTGGGGCTCTGGTAACTTGGAGAGCAACGACCTGCCATGGCTCGATGCTCCCTGAGAATGACGATTCGGCCTCAGGAAGGGTGCCATAGTAGTAGCGGGAGCCAACGCCACCGGGGTTGGTCCCAACGCATAAGCTACTGTAGCATGCTGACCCTGGCCATGCATGGGCGACGGCGGTGCCCTCCGAGCTTGCACCGGGGGCAACCTTGACCCGTCCGAGTCAACTGACAACGGCGGGGAGGTTGTAAGACTTATTAGGTCCTATGCCGCTTCAAAGGTGTCCGGTGTAGACGGGCGATGAGAGGGCAGGCGACCAGGGCTCACTAGACCCCCTCGGTGCCGACAGTGCACCGGAGGGGAAACACGCACCGGTGAACTGCCGGTGCGGTGTCCAGCCGACGTCGACTTCTTAGACGGAGACCTGCCCCGGGACTTCTTCACCTTCTTAGATGATGGAGAGTGAGACCGGTGCCGGGATCTTGATGTCGATGCCCGGTGCCGGTGTGTGGCCTCACGCGTGGAGGCCGGTGTGCTGTGCACCGCAGGCTGGTCCGGCGGTGCCGGTTGAAGCGCCGTCTCCATGAGGAGAAGCTTCAAGCGGGAAACTCTTTCTTTCCTCGTATGAGACTTGAAAGACTTGCAGATTTTGCAGGCAATTGCCAAATGAGCCTCACCCAGACACTTAAGGCAGCTGTCGTGTTGGTCGCCCGTGGGCATAAACTTCCCACAGTCAGCGCACGCCTTGAAGCCTTGCTGCCCTGGCATTCCTTACCCCCAAGGGGGGAAGGAACAAAAAACCTAACTATCTAACTACACAACTATTTACAATGTGAGAAACGGGAACCATTAACTATCTAAGCCTAACAGCTATATAGAGAGAGAGACGCTCCAGCGACCGACATGGCGGTAAGAAGGAACTGAGGTGGGGCAGCGCCGGCAGGGGTACTTATGCCCCGCCATGGCGGCGCCACTCCAGGGGGCGCCCCGCCGGTGCTACGGATACCGCTAGGGAAAACGCTCCGGAAGACGTGGTGCACGCAGCGCGCACACCTACTTCGAATGGACATGAGCAACCACTCGAAGAACTTCAAAGCACTATCATTACCCAATTATTCCCATTAAGGGCAGCCATGGAGGAAGGTTTTTTACATAAGAACGGCCATACTGGGTCAGACCAAAGGTCCATCTAGCCCAGTGTCCTATCTGCCAACAGTGGCCAATGCCAGATGCCCCACAGGGAGTGAACACAATAGGTAAACATCACCTGATCTCTCTCCTGTCATCCATTTCCAGACAGAGGCTAAATACACCATTCCTACCCATCCTGGCTAATAGCCATTGATGGACCTAACCTCCATGAATTTATCTTTTCTAGCTCTTTTCTTAACTTTCTTAAAGTCCTAGTCTTCACCACATCCTTTGGCAAGGAGTTCCACAGGTTGACTATACTCTGTGTGAAGAAAAAACTTCCTTTTGTTTGTTTTAAACCTGCTATCTATTAATTTCATTTGGTGACCCCTAGTTTTTAGATCATGGGAACAAGAAAATAACTTTCCCGTTTTCACTTTTTTCCACACCAGTCATCATTTTATAGACCTCTATCATATGTCCCCTTAGTCTCCTCTTTTCTAAGATGAAAAGTCCAAGTATTTTTAATATCTTTTCATATGGGACTCGTTCCAAACCCCTCATAATTTTTGTTACCCTTTTCTGAACCTTTTCCAATGCCAAGATATCTTTTTTGAGGTAAGGCGACCACATATGTATTCAACATGTGGGTTTATCATGGATTTGTATAGAGGCAATAAGATATTCTCTGACTTATTCTCTCTGCCCCTTGTGCATGCGCCTTATTGGGGCGGGGCAGCTTGTGTGTTCTTATGATTCCAGGAGCTATGCCAGCGGGAGGTTAGTGCTCCTGGTAGGTTCAACCAAGCTGGAAAGGTCAAGAGGAGGAGGAGCCAGACTAAGCATGCACACCGATCCTCCAGGATTGGGAGTTTGGCTCAGGGCTAACAACCCTGACCTAGAAAAAGCTTTTGTTATGGAAACAGCAACAAAGAATTCCTTCTCAACTGGGTGTGATGGCCTTCCAGAGTAGGGGCTGGCCAGAGACAGACAGAAGTGAAGGACCTTTGTTGTTGCCCTGCATGCCAGTTAGGCGTGAAGGGCAATGATGATGATGTCTTATTCTCTGTCTATTTTTAATTATTCCTAACATTGTTTGCTTTTTTGATTGCTGCTGCACACTGAGTGGATGTGTCCAAAGAACTATCCACAATGACTCCAAGACCTCTCTCTCAATTAGTTGTAGCTGAATTAGTCCCCATCATGTTCTATGTATAGTTGAGATTATTTTTTCCAATTAGCATTAACTTACATTTATCAACATTACTTTTAATTTGCCATTTTGTTGCCCAGTCACTTAGTTTGGTGAGATCTTTTTGAAGCTCTTCCCAGTCTGCTTTGGTCTTAACTATCTTGAGCAGTTTAGTATCATCTGCGAATTTTGCCACCTGTTTACCCCTTTCTCAGATCAATCCTAAATTGAATAGGATTGGTCCCAAGACAGACCCTTGAGAGACACCACTAGTTACCTCTCTTCATTCTGAAAACTTTTTATTTATTCCTACCATATGCACATTATCCATATGCACATTATCCATCATATGAATTGCAAAGGGGAGAATAGGATCTGTTCTCTTGCAATGCAATTAAGGATGTTAAATAGCTTGTATTTCACTAATTGAATAGTCATTTTTGCATTGACTATTCAATTAGATGATAGGGTGGCAATGTCCCTTTGGAACACCGCCATGGCATTTCAAAGGGGCAGCACCACATGGAGCCCAGTGTCAGCTGGGGAGTTCCCAGGTGACCCCAGGATCCACTTGGTGTTGCTGCTTTGAAACACCGCAGCAGCATTTCAGAGGGGCAGCACCACACAGCTGATCCTGGGCTCTTTGGGCGTTGCCCCTTTGAAACGCTGCAGGGGTGTTTCAGAGGGGTAGCTCCACACAACTGATCCTGGGCTTAGCGCCACACAGAATCTGGGGTCAGCTGGGGACTCCAGCTGACCCGGGGCAGCACCGCAGGAAGCCCGTTTGAAATGCCATGGTGGCATTTCAAAGGGGTAGTGCCACACAGCTGATCCCGGGTTCCTTGTAGTGCTGCCACTTTGAAATGCCATGGCGGCTTTGAAATACCCCCTTCTTTTCCCTCCCCTTGCTGCCTCTGTTTGCTTGAGGCAGCAGGGCGGGAAGCGACTAGTCCTTAACATCCCTATATGCAATCTGCAGGCTTCTTTCTAATCAGACCCTACCTCTTGCATGGAGGGACTGTATTCCATGATGATTTTTTGCTAGTAGCAGCCTGATATGATTAGATCTGCCACTAGTTTTTGACCAATAGCAATTATTAAGAACCAGCCATGGTAAAGTGAAAGCAGCTTTTAACACACACAAATATATAAATCAGAATTTTAGAAATGAAGAAAATTGATAAGGGAAGCAAAAGGAGAATTCTGTAGCCAGTGAGTCAAGGTCAATAAAGATGGGTATTTTAGGAACAAACTATCTTAACAATACTGGACCATTACTAGATGGAAACGGTGAAATTTTTTGTAATGCAGAAAAGGGAGAGTTATTAAATGTCTATTTCATAGTTGGAAAAAGCCAGATTATGTAGATTTTAAACAGCAGCTGCTACAGTAAAACATTTTTTAAATCAGAAAGGTCCACATCACTTGCATTTTAAAGTGTTTAAAGAGCTGGACCATAATATTGATTTTGAAAAGTTTTGCACATGGGGAACGTTCCAGAGAATGGAAAAAAGCAAAATACTAGAATGTTTGATATATAGGAACAAAGGACTAGACTGAATTTCCTGGGTCTTTAAGTCTACTCCCATGCCACCACAAGCAACCATCTTCGATAATCCCATTCATAAAGTTCCATCTTAAAAATTTGGAGAGGATAAACCCAATTAATTTTATCAGTAATGATTGCTTTCTTCTAGGTCATTATAAAAGTGTTAAGTAACATGGGGCCAATAATCCATCTAAAACCAACAGGCAATATAATTATTGCCAATCAACATGGGTTTATAGAAAGTATATCCTGTCAAAATACCTTTTCTTTTTGATGAGATTACAAGTTTGGCTGACAAAGGGAACAGTGCTGATGTAATATATTTAGACTGCTGTAAATCATTTGACTTGGTATCACATAATATTGAGAAACCAGAAGACTACAAAATCAACAAGGCACACATTACATGGATTAGATTGGCTGATAGGGGTTTCAAAATATAATTGTAAATGGTGAATAATGGAGCAGTTTTTCTATTAATAGGATCCTGAAAGAATCAGGCATTGGCTCTATGCTATTGCAATTTAATGATAGAAATGTAGCTGAAACAAAAAACAGGATTATGTAGCACTTTAGAGACTAACAAGATAGCTCATCACTTAATAAACTTTTGTGAGCCAGACCCACTTCCTCAGATCAAATAGTGGAAGAAAATTGTCACAACCATATATACCAAAGGATACAATTAAAAAAAATGAACACATATGAAAAGGACAAATCAAATTTCAGAACGGAAGGGGGATGGGGGGGAAGGTAAATGTCTGTGAGCTAATGATATTAGAGGTGATAATTGGGGAAGCTATCTTTGTAACGTGTAAAGATAGCTTTACAAAGATAGCTTCCCCAATTATCACCTCTAATATCATTAGCTCACAGACATTTACCTTCCCCCCCATCCCCCTTCCGTTCTGAAATTTGATTTGTCCTTTTCATATGTGTTCATTTTTTTTAATTGTATCCTTTGGTATATATGGTTGTGACAATTTTCTTCCACTATTTGATCTGAGGAAGTGGGTCTGGCCCACGAAAGCTCATCACCTAATAAACCATCTTGTTAGTCTTTAAAGTGCTACATAATCCTGTTTTTATTGCAATTTAACTTTTTATCCATTTCCTGAAATAAATCAGTCCTTACTGATAAAGTTGGCAGACGACACAGAGATTGAGGAAGTGGTAGTGGAGAGGACAGGTCATTAATACAAACTGATTTGGATCACATGGTAAGTTGGGGGAGAAAAAACATGCATTTTAATATGGCCAAATATAAAGAAATGCATAAGAATGGCCATACTAGGTCAGACCAAAGGTCCATCTAGCCTAGAATCTTGTCTTCTGACAATGACCAATGCCGGGTGCCCCAGAAAGAATGAACACAACAGGTAATCATAAATGGATCCCTCCCGTCACCCAGTTCCAGCTTCTGACAAACAAAGGCTAGACACACCATTCCTGCCATCCTAGCTAATAGCCATTGCTGGACCTATCTTCCATGAATTTATGTAGCTCTTTTTTGAACTCTGTTGAAGTCCTGGCTTTCACAACATCCTTTAGCAAGCAGTTCCACAGGTTGACTGTGTGTTGTATGAAGAACAAAGAACGTAGTTCAAACTCAAGTCATGGGAGTCTACTCTGGGATGCATTAACTCTGAAAAGGACTTGGGATCAAGGTTTCCTGTCAGCTAAGCGCCCATGTGGGCGCACAGTCCTTTTCTAAGCCCTGCACAGATGTTCAGAGCTCCCCACAAGACAGGGAACTCAGCTGATTGGCTGAGGAAGGGGGGGACAGAGCAGTTGCCCTCTTGGAGGAGCAGAAGCAGCAGCGGCTGCCCGCCATAAATGGAGAAACTCGCTCCAACCTCTACTCAAGCACTGGGCAAAAGATGATCTGTAGGCTGGATCTGCCCGCAAGTGCCTCAGCTAGCTCCCTGCCTGCCCTGCACCTACTTGGCACTCTGGAAAGATGGGTGCAAGGCCATATGTGTGTTTTGGAATGCTGAGAGCCTGGAGGGATGGGAGACAAACTTCTCATGCTGGCCCCACCCCCAGTAGCTCCCATTGGCCATTTTTGACCAATAGCAGATGACTGTTTGCAGGACAGACAGCATGTGAAGTGTCCCTCCTCCCTCAGGCTCACAACATTCAGTTTAGAGCAGCATTTCCCAAACTATGGGCCACGGCCCGGTGAAAAAAATATCAGGCCTCAGTGTGGCTCCCGGGGTGTTCCGGGCTCCCAGAGTGCCTGTGGCGCTGGGTCCCCCAAGCCCTCGGCTGGGCTGGACAGAGTCTGCAGTCGGATGTTCTGGGCTCCCGGCAGAGGCATAGCTAGGGTTACCAGGTGAGTTTAAAAAAAAAATGCCGGACACAATTGATCTCACATGGGGGGGGGGGGGACTGGCCGGGAGGGGAGCGGGGTGGGCTGGGAGGAAGTGTGTATGTGTGGGGAAACCAGCCACCAGTAAGGAGGGCTGGGGGAGGGGAGTTTGGGGGTAGCAGGGAAGGGGGGGGGGGAAGAACCAGCTGCCAGAAGCAGGGCTGGACTGGGGTAGCAGGGCTGGCTGGGGGAGATCGGGAGGAGAAGCGGGGAAGAACTGACCGGCTGTGAGGGGGTCAGGGGAGCAGGGCTAGTTGGGGGGGTCGGGGGCAGTAGGTCTGGCCAGGGAAGATGGGGGGGCCTGCAGAAGCAGGACTGCTGGGGGGCACGAGGTCAGGGGGCTGGCCAGGGAATATGGGGGGGAGATGAGGAGAACTGGCTGCCAGAAGCAGGGCTGGACAGGGGCAGCGGGGCTGGCCAGAGGAGATTGGGAGGGGAAGTGGGGGAGAACCAGCTGGCCGGGAGGAGGTTGGGGGAAGTGGGGCTGGCTGGAGGGTCAGCAGGAGGGAGCGAATTGGCCGATGGGGAGAGGGACTGACCCGGATGCAGGCAGATCTCAGGGCACTGTCCGGCCTGCGCACAGTCCTGGCGAAGCACGAGTGAGTCCAGCCCCGGGGATTCCATTTTGCCCTTCCCACACGCCCCCTCGAGTAGTTGCGTACTGTCTGGCTGGTAGACACGCTCTCACAGCCTGAGCACATCTACCAGCCACGCAATTCGCAACTACAAACTGATACACCTAATAATAAAACTTACCTAATGAGAAAATACCAGACATTTTATATGTCCGATATTTTCTCAATTTGTTTCCCGGACAGAAGCCTCAAATACCGGACTGTCGGGTACAAAACCAGACACCTGGCAATCCTACCCCTCTTTGCACCCTCCCTCCTAGCCAGATGTTACCCCCAGACTGCTCCTGTTCCTGCCTCCCAGAGTGCCTGTGCGACACCGGGTCCCCCAAACCCTGGCCCGGGTTGGGTGGAGGATGCAGCCGGGTGAAACAGTGAACATGTATTCATTTTTCATTCTTTTTTAATATGTGGTTATATTTTTGGGCTGTAAAAAATAGTACTGAAAAAAAACCCCAGCTTCCAACTAAAGTAAAAAGTTTGGGAAACCCTGGTCTAGCCAGCTTTCAGTCCATTTATCCAATCCATAACTTGCTGGCAGAACACTGTAGGTGACCATATCAAAAGCTTTGCTAAAGCTGGCACTGGGGGCTTCGGGAGGACCAGAAACAACTTATTTGAATATTCATCATGTGCTTAATGAATATGCAAATATATGTTACCAGTCCTCCAAAAGCTCGTGAATGGATTTATTGGTCCCTACGTCAAAAAGTTTGGGAATCCCTGGTTTAGAGCAATAAACATGACTCCTGCTGCTCCCCTGAGCACATGCAGGGGCTGGAAGGCAGGGACCCTGGCTAAGGAACCTTCTGGGCTGCTGGCTGGGAGCCAGGTAAGGTCTCCCAGCCAGATGCCCTTCCCTCCTTCCACCAACCCTCTGCCCTTCTACCCCATACTGCCAAACCTTCTGCACCCCTGCTCCAGCCCCCATACACTTTCCCAGACACTGCATCCACTCCTACACCCCTCCTCAGGTCACAGCCCCCTCTTAGACCTTGCACCCAATCCACCATCTCTGGTCACAGCCCAAATCCCTGTAGCACCTTAAGAGTAACAAATAGTATTATGAGCTTTCATGGGCACAACCCACTTCTTCAGCCAAGGATAGTGTTAATTTTCTTTTTAATATAAAGTCATCATAAACATCGCTCCTTGTTAATTATCACGTTTTAATATATTTTCTTCCACACCTATGGACTATTTAAAATATATATTTATATCTATAGTTGTTTGTACTGGTGGGTGTACATCCACACACTACCTCAATTAGTGTTGCTTGTGTAACCCTGAGTGGGCTAGACTTCACTGCCCTTTTCCAGTATCTAAAGAAACCCCCACTCCCACTGCAGTACTGGAGACCCAGAGTTTAGTCTGTAAGGAATTTCAGCAAGGATTGCCCCGTCAGCCTCCCTACATTCAAGTTCCAAAAACATTAATTTAATTAAATAACTTTATAAAATTTTATTAACAAATAATCTAATTCTTACAACACAACACAGCTATTTTATACCCCACAAATATCTATAACTACAATAATCATAAGTAAAGAGAAAACTAAAAGTGAAATTTGAACAGTTCCGTCCACACAAACACAGTAAGAAAAAACAGGACTATGTAGCACTTTAAAGACTAACAAGATGGTTTATTAGATGATGAGCTTTCCTGGGCCAGACCCACTTCCTCAGATCAAATAGTGGAAGAAAGTTGTCACAACCATATATAGCAAAGGATACAATTAAAAAAATGAACACATATGAAAAGGACAAATCAAATATCAGAACAGAAGGGGGATGGGGGGAAGGTAAATGTCTGAGAGCTAATGATATTAGAGGTGATAATTGGGGAAGCTATCTTTGTAATGGGTAAGATAATTAATGTCTGTTTAAACTTAGGCATAAAGTGTCAAATTTAAGCATGAATGTCAGTTCAGAGGATTCTCTTTCAAGTAAGACCACACTTGATAAAAGACTCTTCAATGTAGCAGACAAACTTATTCCAATATCTAGTGAATGGAAAATGGAGGCAAACAAATTCAGACTAAAAATAAAGTGGAAAAGTTTTAACAGTGAGAGGTAATTAATCCTTGAAACAATTTATCAAAGGCGGTGATTGAATCTTCATCTCAGGAAATTGATAAAGTCAAAATTAGATGCTTTTCTAACAAAGATCTGCTCTAGTTCAAACAGGATTTAATTCAGGGAAGTCCTATGGTTTGTTATACAGGAAATTAGACTTGATAACTGCAATGGTCCTCCTTTCTGGCTTTATAATGTATTAAAGGTCACATATAGGCTAAGGAAGAGGAAATGATCAGAACTCATTCCTCACAAATCTCAGTGGGATCCAGCTGTAAGAAGTAGGAATTTCTTCCTGCTCAGAGGCACAGACCTTACATCTAGTCACTTGGAATCATGTGTTTACTAGAATACTTACCCAACATTGCTCAGGTCCTTCAGGGCAGGGGCAGGAGTCAGGGAAGGGGCTTAGGGGCTCAGGGCAGGAGGCTGGAGGTGTGAGGGTGGAGGAGTCCGGGAGTTTAGGAAGGGATTCAGAGCTGGGGGATCCCACAGTCACAGGGAAGGGGTGGGAGTTGGGAGATGTGAGGATGTAGGACACAGGGAGTTGGGGTGGATGCTGAGAGGGCATGATGGGGACAGCTTGTGGATGTGTGTGGCAGAGCAAGGGATGGGGATGGCTGGTGGCTGCTCCTCAGGGCCGATCTGGGGCAGCAGTGGCTGTGTGGCGTGCCTGGGGCAGAGGGGACTGCACAGCCTGACCCCCAGCTTCAGTCCATATGGCCCGGCCGCTGGTTGCTCCCTGGGAATGGCTAGGCTGCACAGGGTGGGTTAAATGTTTAGTTTCATTAGTCCTGGGATGTACGCATACCATCTGCAAAAGCCAGAAATTCAAAATGGGAAAATACACAGTAGGATGCCCAAAGGTAAACGTTATCACAATGTTTACCTTAACACATTTTCAAGCCCCCCTTCTAAATGCTGGTATTGAAGAATTCCCCCAAAATAGCTCAACATCCTTTCTGCTCTGTAATAGTTGGGAGCTGTGCCCCCTCTACAATGAATCCATATTTTTGTTCCTCGGTAATTTTTAAGAGTGGCTTGCCATCTAAAATCCATGATAGAAAACAGTTTCATTCGATACATAGAGCAATTGAAAAAGCTGTGAACAAGTTAGAGGTTGATCTCCATCCATCCTGTTAATTTCATTACACAGAGAATATACATTAAAATGAAAACACCCACAGCATGAAAATTATTTGTAGTTTATTTGAAGGCAATCGATACAAACATCATTTGTGCAAGACCAAGGGAACTTGTTTTTTACATACTCAAGAAATGATTTGCTTTCATAGCCGCATTTAAAAAAATAAAAGCCATGCATCACTGTTCCCCACTTCCCCATACCTTTTCAGGTGTTTACCAGTTGATGATCTGGCACAATTCTCTTGAAATCTGTTCCTAGTCCTGCTCCACCATGACACAGTAGACAAAAAGCAACTGAAGACAGGATGTGAAGTCAGGGGACATCTTTCAAGACACAGATGTTTGAACATCAAACAAAATTAGAACAGCCTATTTGGTTTCCTCTCTATTGTTTGATTTTCATTTGTTTTTTAACCCACTATCTCTCTCCACATTATCCTGGGCTGCTGCAACTGTCACAGCACCTAACCTTCTTGTCAGCAAAGCAAACTGATCCCTTTTCTCCAGAGTTAATCAGAAGCTGTTATTTCTGGACAGCACACTCCCCTCAGAAATCCAGCACCTTATTGTTGCAGTGTGCCCAAACCTTCCCAATCTGGGGAAATGGGAGCCCCAAATCCGCTGCTGAGTCTAGGTCTCAGGCATGGTAGCACTATTCACTGCTAGTGCTCTGCAGAACCAGCTCATCAGCCAAGCTTTTGATTCTGAAATAAAGTATCTGCCTAACACATCACATAAATCAGGTGTTCATCTGTTGTTGAACAGCCTTCCTGAAAAGTATTGCTGGTCTGCGAACACCTCCAAGCTTCTGTTCCCCTCTGTTTGCAGGTCCATATCTGAAACAAGTGGCTCCCTACAATCAGATATGGCAGAGTCTATACTGTTAGTCCTGATGGCATGCTTGTTGCTAAAGTCCCAGTCTTGAAAGTCTCCTGTCTGGTTGCATCCATCTTCACTTGGCTGGTCCAGAAGAGCTTGGTATGCTATGTCTGAGAGGGGAAATGTGCGCGGTTCCCAAGGTTGTACACTCTGTGGGAGTGATGTGGAGAGAGAGAGAGACACAATATGATTGGTACAGAAAAACTAGAGTTAGCAATTACAGGATATGACAATATTCATTCTCCCTACATGCCCAAAAAGACCTCACACTTCAGTTTAAACCTCAAGCTCTTTTCTCTGGAGCAGGCTGCTGGAGTAATGTGGACAATTTCAAAGAGCAAAAGGAAGTCATGCAGCAGAGAACTGATGGGCAAGTTTGCATTTATATGCTTAGTCCCAATGAATCATTTTTCCTGTTGGGATCACAACTTCTTCACTTTTGGGTTCTATTTACCTCCCTGGATCTTTGAGAAAGTTCTTCCACAATCCTAGTGACTTCCAAAGACATTTTAAAAGTGAAATTAGTACCTGTTCTTAGAACAAGATTGGCACCAAAAGTAGTAATGAGATTCTTCAATCTCAAATGCCTCATCTGGAAGGATGATGAGAAAGGAATTCAGTCCCTATGGTACACTCAGTCATAGGTGCCGACTCCATGGGTTCTCTAGTCCTGGTGCCTACAGGTGGATAACTGTTTCTTCCATTTCCAAACCACTGACCAACATGACTCGAGACACTTAAACTGAGCTCATTCATTGACAGTGCATCACAAACTAAATCTGATCCTGAGTTTTAAAAACATCCGGTGGGTGCTAAAGAGCTCTTAACATAGCATTATGTTTAGGTTTATTATGTAGCAGTACATGCAGATTCTATATTACAAAGGGACATATGCACTGGAGTAAGCTTCAACATACATAAATGTGTATGTATATATAATGTTAGGATGTATCTAGACTGGCAAGTTTTTCTGTAAAACTTGCCAGCTGTCTACCCTGGCCACTTGAATTTCCGCAAGAACACTGACTTCTTACTGTCTGAAATCAGTGCTTCTTGCGGAAAAACTATGCTGCTCCCGTTCGGGCAAAAGTCCTTTTGCGCAAAGGGACCAGTGTAGACAGCTCAGATTTGTCTAGATTTTGCGGAAAAGCGTCCGTGCCAATCTAGACGCTCTTTTCCACAAATGCTTTTAACGTAAAACTTTTCCGTTAAAAGCATTTGCGGAAAATCATGCCAGTCTAGACGTAGCCTTAGTGTGATGTCACAAATTTATTTTGACTTTGCTGCAGAATCAGGAAATACTGTTTCAATACAAAGCTTTGCCATCTCCAAAGAAATTCTGTGACTGTCACATGAAACCGAATGCCAGTGCATGGTAAAGAGGTGGAGCAAATCTAAACTAAATTCCAGTGCACTGTAAAGTCAAGAAAATCAGTGGCTAACCATGCCCCCCTGCGACTCCCAAAATCATGTCTCTCTGGTTCACTGCTACCCCCTTTGTTTCCTTATAGGGTTTGTTTGTTTTTTGGTATACGTTCAAAATTGGTCTTTCAAACTGAAAAGAACTTTTAAGTTTTCCAATATTGTAGCCTTGCTGGTAATGTGTTTTACTGGATAACTATCTGTTGGTGAAAGAATCAAGCTTTTGAGCTCCACAGATTTGAAGAGAAGCTCACCGGCGCTCAGAAAAGTTTCTTTCATTAATAGAAGATGGTCCAATAAAAGATATTACCTCACCTACTAGTCTCTGAAGAACTTTTACAGCAGCTGTGAAGAACTCATTCTCAGGGAGTACAAGATGGATTAAACATGTCATGCTTTCAGCCCTGAATATACAAAAGCTGGCCCCCCACAAGCACCAGATCCTGCAGAGCCACAAACGGCAGGGAAGAGGGCTTTACAGGTATGTGTTATCTGGAAACTGTTGTGTGTTTTGAGCTGCTGCTATTCATTGCTTCAGTATTTTGCCAGTTTAACCATAAAGAAACCCCTGGAGTAACGTCTCTCACCTGTATTACTTCATCTAATATTTCTGGGGAGAATTTGGTGTTTTCAGTGCAGGACAGCAGCACTCTGGGCCTGTTCTTCATGGAGAGGGGTTTCAGAATGTTACAAGGCTCAGGGTTGTGAAATCCTTGAGACGAGTGCATGTAGAGTTCATTAAGGAAATTAAATCCAGAATCAGGAGATGCTGGCTGAGGTGTCCACTGACCATCTGCTTTGTTGGAGGACCTAACAAAAACAACACAATTATTGAAGGGCCAATGTTGACAACAATAAATGGCTATAAAACTGGCCATCAGTAAGTTCTGGCTTGCAATCAGACACATTTCTAACCAGCAGAATAGCAAAGTTCTTGAAACAGCTTGTCAAGGGGAGTAGTGAGAGCAAAAAAACCTAACTTTGTGAGCTTGCTTATTTTATGGAGGGGATGGAATTAGCTTAATAGCATATGGCAATTAACAGTGCAAGTATCTCCAATGGCTGGTTATGGGACTGTAGAGTGGGAGGGCTCTGAGTTACTACAGAGAATTCTTTCCCAGGTGAGTGTCTGGTGGTCTTGCCCACATGCTTAGGGTCTAACTGATCACTATATTTGGGGTCAAGAAGGAATCCCCCCTCCCCCACGTCAGACATTTTTTTTGTCTGCCCTTGCAGTATGGAGCACAGGTCACTTGTGGATTTGAACTAGAAAAAGTGGGGGATTCTCTATAACTTGAAATCTTTAAATCAATATTTGAAGACCAGTAACTCAGCTCGAGGTTATAGGCCTATTCCAAGAGTGGATGGGTGAGATTCTGTTGCTTGCAACGTACAACAGGTCAGACTGATAAGCATGATGGTCATTTCTGGCCTTAAAGTCTGAGAGATAAAGGAATATAACGAGTTAACTAATATGGAAGTCAAATAAAACTAAGCCACTGCTGTGACACTCCCCCCTCCATATTTTTATGGAATTATGTTTTTTAATATTAATATACATAACCTGAATATGCTTTATGCAAAAAAGATCAAGTAACCCATCGTTCAAGAAATTCTTGCTTGCATTCCTTGCTCACAGTGTTATTCAGAAATTGATACCTGCTTCCTCGCTTGTGGGAAACTGCCACTGCCCATGAATTCCATCGGGCTCGTTCAAGCTCCTCATACTTGGTGTGATGGTTCAAGTATGTCTCATCAGAAGTGTCTTCCAGCTAGGAAAAAGAACAAAGCTAGTTTCCCTCTAATACTCAAAAGAGGACATTGTCTTCAGGGTGACACTACTGTTTCACCAAGTATAGACAGCAAGACCTACTGGATGATTCTTGAGAAACCACAGTCTCTGTTTCAAAGAAGATTAAACTGCACACAAGGATTCTTCAAAAATAAACTAGATTTAGTGTTCTCATTGGTGGATCAAATGCTGTACACTTCTCAGGTGGAAAACACATAGGAGTGCTATGAAGAGAGATCAGAAAAAATGCTGCTTTGCAAGTTAGAGATTTTTTTCAATGTTTCATTGAAACATTTTATGTATGGTTAAATGTTACTCTTTTTGCTTTAGGTTTGGCTGGTCAAAAATCACAAAATCTGCTGTACGTGACCTATTATCTTGTATACAGGCAGTCCCCGGGTTACATGGATCCGACTTGCATCGGATCCCTACTTACAAATGGGGTGAGGCAACCCCGCACTAGCTGCTTCCCCCAGCAGACCAGGGAGACGCGAAGCTAGCGCCCCCCCGCCCCCAGCAGACCAGGGAGTCGCGGAGCGGCTTTTCTCAGCAGACACCTCAGCTTGAGAATAAAGGACTGAGGGAAGTGAGGTGTGGGAGAATAAAACTGGAGAAAAGCTCTGGAGAAATGTTTGGCTAGAGTTTCCCCTACAATATGTACCAGTTCCGACTTGCATACAAATTCAACTTAAGAACAAACCTACAGTCCCTATCTTGTACGTAACCCGGGGACTGCCTGTACTTGGATTCTCTGAATGTTCGAAGACCAGACATCTGTCCATGATGTTAATACTATAAGCGTGAATGTATAAATATATATATAAAAGTTTCTTTCATGGAACTACAGAACAACTCACTCTACATGAATTCTGGGAGCTGAGACCTTCCAACATTGACGCCACAATACAATCATATCATCTATGGTTGCTCAGGTAAGAGAGATCTTCCTTTAATCGCAGAATTGGAACCACCATTTTGAATCACTAACCCCATCAATTTCCTAAGCTGCTGAATCTGACATTCATGTTTGAGAATCCAGACAGTAATCTAATACTCAGAGACAGCCTCTCATTGATCATGTGAACAGATGGCAAGAACACAGAGGCCCCACTCAAGGATTTGCTGTGGCTGCTGCTTAGAGGGGAATGACCCAAACAATGCTTTGTTATAACAACTGATGCAGATCAATATCAGGGAGCAGACTCCATCTCCTAGAAACACAGTGAGCACAGCTGATCCTGGCAGTGGCTGTCTGACTGCACTTCCTGATTAGAGGAGAGACAGGGCTAAGCTAGGGATGTACTAGTGTAGTCGATTAACCAATAAGCAAATGGGTATAGGTTAATGCTACAGACTACATGCATTTCCCTCCCTCTCCCCTTGCCAGTAAATTTTTTAGCAGGCCGGTCAGCTGCCCAGCTCAGTTCTGGCTTGTGATGGGTCTGGGACCTACCCCCGCTGCAGGTCTGCATTTAAAGTGTGTTAGGAGCTAGGCAGGCAGAACAGCTTAGTTCTAGCTTGTGCCAGGTCCAGGAGCTCAGCCTCTGCCCTGTCACCCCCCACACTGCTGCCTCTTTATCAGAGGCAATAGCACAGGGTGCTGACAGCTGGTCCATGAGGGGAGCTGGTTTTTAAACTGGCCCCCTTGCGGTCCAGCTCCCGCCTGGCACCCCGGGCTGCTGTCTCTGATACAGAGGCAGTAGCGGGGAGTGGCAGGGTGCTCCTCAGGAGTGGGGCCGGAGCACATTGGCTGCCGCCCCCGCCCCTGGGGACTATAGAATAGTCGACTAATCGATCAGAATTCATGAGGTTACTCGACTATTCAATTAACCAGTTCCTGCTCAGCTTGCTCTTGTGCCTGCCCATCTCCATCCCTGACATTCCCGGCTCCTCTTCCTGATGACTCCAGTACAATTCTGGTATTCAATTTCCATTCCCTAGCTCTGACCTTGGCTTTGCTTTTGACTATGCCCCGGATGCCCCATGACTCTCATTTTCTGCTCGGCTCTAACCTCCAGGCAGGGCCACCCCCATGGCTCCGACCACCAAGACCAACTGTTAGTGTCTCGGTCCTGTTCCTGAGCATCCTGCAAGAGAAAGACCGAAGATGAAATTCTGCTGTGAGGCTGACCCTCATTAAGGTGTCTGTCTTTCCGAACGAGGTACTGGGCACCTTGAAAAAGCTACAGACACAAAGCTACAGGCCCTGCATACACAGGTCTCCCTATCCAGGGCCCAGGTACTTCAGGAACAGCTCACTTCTTGCTAGCCCTGCTTGCCCTATCTTGGAAAGCCCTTAATTCTGGATCATCAACACAGACTCCAAGTGTTAAAAATGTGCCCTGACAACAGGTACTGGCTATTTTGGCCACCATAAAAAAACCTGGTTATTTACATGTAACTGTTGTTCTTCAAGATGTGTTGCTCATGTCCATTCGAATTAGGTGTGCGCGCGCTACATGCACAGATTCCGGAGCCTTTCCCCCCCAGAGGTATCCAGCAGGGAGCCCCCTGGAGCGGCACCAGCATAATGGTGAATAAGTACCCCTGCTGGCCCTCCTCTCCCTCAGTTTCTTCTTGCTGGAAAAATTCCGACAAAGGGGAGGTTGGGGGAGGCGGGGAAGGGGGTTGTCGAATGGACATGAGCAACACATCTTGAAGAACAACTATTACAGGTAAGTAACCGTTTTTTCTTCTTTGCGTGCCTGCTCATGTGCATTTGAATTAGGTGACTCCCTAGCCAAAACCAACAGAGGCAGGGTCGGAGAACACCACAGGTTAAGATAGGGCTGACTGCAATACCGCAGCTCCCAGGGCTGCATCCTCTCTAGTCTGTTGGGTGATCACATAATGCGCTGCAAACGTGTGCACTGATGACCATCTGGCTGCGCTACAGATATCTACTATGGGAACCTGTGCCAGAAAGGCTGTCAAGGGGGCATGCGCCTGAGTGGACTGAGCTGTGGTGTGTGGCGGTACCTTGCCTGCCAAATCATATCATTCCTTGATACGGGACATGATCCAAGACCACAACCATTGTACTGAAACTGGCGTACCTTTCATCCTCTCCGCTATTGAAACAAAAAGTTGAGGTGCTCTATGAAACTCTCTTGTTCTGTGTATGTGAAAAACTAGCGACCGCTTTGCGTCTAACGAATGCAAGGCCCGCTCCCTCGAGGTAGCATGAGGTTTTGGGTAAAACACTGGCAGGTAAATATCCTGCAACATATGGAATGCCAAGACTACTTTAGGGAGGAAGGCTGGGTTGGGCCGTAGACTCACCCTGTCTGTTGAAAAGACCATAATACGGAGGATCAACTGTAAGTGCCCTTAGTTCAGATACCCTCCTCTCTGATGTGATAGCCACTATGAAAGCAACCTTGAGCGTCAGGTGTTAGAGAGCACATGGCTTAGTGAGCAAAAGGTTGAGGTTCCACTGCGGTACCGGTTGCCTGACATGAGGGAATAGTCTGTCCACCCCTTTGAGGAATCTCTTGACCATAGGGTCAGTGTACACTGATCTACCTCCTTCCCCCGGGGGGAAAGGCTGCTATAGCTGCCAGGCGTACCCTAAGGGAAGACGTAGATAGGCCCGACTGACATAGATGCAGGAGGTAGTCCAAAATCAACAGAAAGGATGCTGACGAGCTGCACTCCCTTTCCCGCTGTCCATTCTGAAAAACGTCTCCACTTGGCCGAGTAAGCCGACCTAGTGGAGGGTTTCCTGCTTCCTAGCAAAACCCTCCTAACCCCTTCCAAGCCCCTGGTCATTTTTTGTTGCTGTGAAAAGTGAAGAGATCTGCCCGGGGATAACCCCACCTCCAAAAGATGTCCTCTAACACCTTGCTCTTGAGCGACCGATTGCGAGTGGTGAAAACATGGCTGAGATTGTCCGCCAGGACATTCCTTGCCCCTGGCAGATATGCCGTTTCCACCTGAATGTCGTGGGCTAAGCAGAACTCCCAAAGGAGTTCTGGCTTCTCGGCACGGGAGAGGAGCGAGCTGCATCCTGTCTGTTGATATAAAACATTGCTGCTGTATTGTCCGTTAGTACGGAGACTGCTTTGGGGCTCAGATCGGACAAGAACATCCGGCAGGCCACTCTGACCGCCCTGAGTTCTCTGACATTTATGTGGAGCTGTCGCTCCAATAGTGACCACATACCTTAAGTCCCCTAGGTGAGCTCCCCATCCCATGTCCAATTCGTCAGTGATGAGCTGCACCGTCAGGGTCTGGTTCACAAAGAGCTCGCCCGCACATACTACCCCTCCCCTTGCGTCCACCACTCGAGGGACTGGGTAACATCTTGAGGATTGTGTCCCATGGTGCCCATACCTGACTGAACACTCGGGCAAGCCATGACTGCAGTGGCCTGAGCCTCAGCCTGGCGTGTTGCACCACGTAGGTACAGGCTGCCATGTGTCCTAGTAGCCTCATGCAATTTCTTCCTCTTGTGATTGGAGATGCCACCAGGCCCCATATAATGGTGCTGATGGCCATAAACCTGGCCCTGGGGAGAGAGGCCATGCCCTTTGTTGAGTCTAATCAGGCCCCCACGAACTTTATAGCTTGAGTGGGTATGAAGGTGGACTTCTCCTTGTTTATCAGTAGACCCAGGATGCCAAAAGGAGCCCTGATAAAGTTTATATGTTCCTGCACCTGTTCCTTTGAATCCCCCCGATGAGCCAATCATTCAGGTAGGGGAATACCTGGACTCTGCAGGGGCCACAGCAGCCATGCACTTTGTGAACACTCTTGGTGCCGTGGACAGACCAAAGGGAGGGACGGCAACCTAGAAGTGTTCCCACCCCACCATAAATCTGAGGTATCTTCTGTGGGTGGCCCTCATCGAGATATGAAAATATGTGTCCTTTAGGTCAAGGGCAGCGTACCAGTCCCCCAATTCCAGGGAGGGAATAATACTTGCCAAGGTGACCATCTTGAACTTTGCCTTTCTTACAAAGGTGTTGAGATCTCTCAAGTCCAAAATAGGTCTGAGGCCTCCCTTTGCCTTGGAGATAAGGAAATACCGGGAGTAAAAAACCCTTCCCTTGAAGTCTGGAGGAACCCATTCCACCGCCCCCTACTGAAGAAGTGAACGTACTTCCTGATTCAATAGGATCTTGAGAAGGGTCCCTGAAGAGGGATGGGAAAGGAGGAGTTTGGGGGGGAGAGGAGGGAGGAGAGAAGTGGTGAATGGAAAAGAGTACCCAATTGTCACCAGGTCAAGAACCCACTTGTTGGTCATAATCCGGGCCCAAGCCTGATAGAAATGGGATAGTCTGTTTCCAAAGGGGTGCGTGCGTTTATGATGGGAACTGGTACTCTGCCCTCAGGTGCACCCTCAAAACGAGGACTTGGGTTGCTGGGGAGGAGGTGGTCCTCCACTCCTCTCAGTGTCGGAGCGAGACCTTCGTTGCCTACTGCGCCCATTAGCGTTGTTATTGCACACATTGCAAGGCCGGCGCCTGGTTTGGTTGGGTCTGAACCTGTTAAGGAGATTTCCCTTGTGGCCTTGGGTTGTATGACCTGCACTGCATGGCCACGGTGTGGATACCCAAGGATCTCAGCGTGGCCCTAGAGTCTTTCAGGCTGTGTAACCTGGTGTCAGTTTGAGAGAACAGGTCCTTTCCCTCAAATGGCAAATCTTGAAGAGTGTTCTGCACTTCCGGGGGTATCCCAGAGACCTGTAATGTGGCATGGGGCCTGGTTACAACCCCCGTGGCCACTGTACGCACTGCTGAGTCCGTCGCATCCAGTGCGGCTTGCAACGCTGTACGAGAGATGGACCTACCCTCTTCTGTCAGCACTATGAATTCCTGTCTAGAATCCTGAGGCAGATGCACCTTGAATTTGTCTACTGCTGTCTAGGTATTGTACGCATACCTGCTTAACACTGCCTGCTGGTTGGCAACGTGGAGCCGCAGGCCCCCCGTAGCGAATGCCTTTCTACTAAGCAGGTCCAGCCTCTTCAGCTCCCTGCTTTTGGGTGTAGGACCTGGTGGGCCCTGCCTCTCTTTTTGTCCCGCTGCCTGAACCACCAGCGAGCCCGGAACCAGGTGGGAATATAAATGTTCATGTCCAGTCTGGGGGACGAAGTAACACCTTTCTACCCCCTTCTGAGCGAGTGGGACAGAAGCTGGCGTTTGCCACAGATTGGCAGAGATCTGAGCCACCGTTTTATTCAGCAGCAGCGCCCGTTTTGGTGGTGCATCGGAGAACAAAATATCAACCCTGGGGTCCAAGTCCTCATTTACCACCTCCGCCTGTACCCCCAGATTTGCTGCCAGGAGTCGCAACAGATCTTGGTGGGCTCTAGCATCCATGGATGGCATGGGTGAAGCTGGGTCAGCTAGGGCTTCGTCGAAAGACGAGGATTCTCTCAGTGTCAGCTGGTCCTGAGGTGGCTCTGTCACCTGGGAGGGTTAGCTGTGCCCGCGGCTGGTCATGGGCCTTCCATCCCTCACCTTGTGTGACAGGATGCAGCAAATCCCTCTGTGGGCTGCCTTTGTATTCCAAGGCAGGGGCCCTGGACATGGAGGTCGCCGACAGAGTCCCCTTGGATCTAAATGCTCCAGATCTCTGGGACGATGGCAGTGAGCCTTGCATTTGATGATAGGCCCATGGGGTCCAGAAGGGCCATTGTGGATGCATCTACAGTGGCCATGTCTGGTGTGGCTGGTACTCCCGGTGCTGGGAGCATTGCCGCGAACAGGAGCGGTACTGGGAACATCTGCACGATGAAGCTCCTGACCACACCGACTCTGCGTCGGATTCTGACGAGTAGTCCAACGCAGACCAAGGGGGTCTGTCAAAGGCGCCTGAGACAGATGCCGGAGTCGGTGCCTGGCCATAGACTCCAGCTTCCCACGGTGCACTGAAGGAGGAGGCGGCCTCATCAAGGTAGGCAGCAAAGGGGCAGGTTCGCTGTGCGATGGTGTAATCATAAGCAGTGCACTCTTCCTGAGCTCGTGCAGCAGCCGCCTCGATGCTGACAGGGACACTTCCGTCACCGTCTGAAGCAATGGTGCCAACATGGATACCGGTGCTGATGTGTATACCGGTGTCGACTGGGTCCCCAGTATCAAGGAGTTTCCCAGTGCTGATCAGGCACCCGGTGAAAAAGCCACATGGCCTGTCTGACCCAAGTGTCTGACGTGGTGTGCTGACGTACCTGGAGCTGGGGACGGCACCAGTGAGGCAGTCAGCTCATTCGATGCCAAGAAGGAGCTGATAGTCTCAGAGGTGGATGGTCTGTCCACATGTAAAGCCCCTTCTGGACCCGGGCTTCTTATCTGCATCAAATCCAGTCGGTGTCTAGAGGGGCCTGGGATGTCACGGTGGCGAGGTGAGGCTCCTGCCGGGGTATGGGTCCGGTGTCGACTCCCGTGCCCCTTCCTCTCCAGAGATCTCCACCTAGTCTGCCTCTTCTTCTTCGGTGTGGGAGACTGGGATCTATGCCTCGGCACCTCAACTTTCTTCTGTGCTGTGGTATGTACTGGTGCCGCTGAAGGTTCACGCAGACGCCAGTGCGCTCCACACCGCCGGTGTGCGGTCCAGTGCCGGATGAAGCACGGACTCCATAAGGAGCAGCTTCAAATGAGAATCTCTTTCCCTATTCGTATGGGGTTTAAAAGCCTTGCAGATTTTACAGGATTCTGTAAGATGGCTCTCCCCCAGACACTTTAGACAGGAGTCTTGAGGGTCCCCACAGGGCATAGGCTTTGAGCAGGCTATGCACGGCTTGAACCTGTGCGGACCTGGCATCACCCTCCCCCAAAGGGGAGAGTAACGTCGCAGAACAGGAATGTTCTACTAGCTATCAACTATTTACACTACAAAGGAAAACTACTAAGGTAACTATTTACACACTGGGTTTGCTAAGTCAGAAGACAAATGCTCCAGCTACCAACCCGGGCAGTAAGAAAGAACTGACAGAGGGGAGGGCCAGCAGGGGTATTTATTCATCATTATGCTGGCACCACTTTAGGGGGCTGCTTGCTAGATACCACTGGGGAAAAAAGGCTCCGGAATCCATGCACGCGGCGTGCGCACAACTAACTCGAATGCACATGAGCAAGCACTCGAAGAACTACTCAAGACATTGAGGTACAAAATTTCTCGTGGCCAAAAGTGAGCACTGATGTGAAAAAATACATTGACTTCTGAGACTTGTTCTGTCAAAGACACAGTCTACATGTTAAGGTGCTTGGACTTCGCCAGCTTCTGCAACCCCATCCTGAGGCTTGTCCATGGTCTCAAAGACATCTTACAGAGCTCTCTATCTCCCAAGTTGCACCGTCATTCTTGGCAGCTGTTGAGCTATTACAGAGACAGTGCATTTTATTTTTTTTTTAAACTCTCCCCTAACCATATTTTTGGTTCCATGGATTGCCAGTTGTAATAGTGTCTAATTGGAGCCCGTATTCGCTTCCTAATTCTGATAAACTCTATAAAATCCTAGGAATCAAATTCTTTTCCTCCTCAACCTACCATCCGTAGATCACTTAGCAGGTACATCAAATCTTCAAGTAATGATTTTGATGCTTCCTATAACTATTTCCAAGATGGCTGGTCACACTCCTGCTATATGCTGAATTTGTTTACAATACCTCTATTAATGCCTACATCCACAAGAGTCCATTTTTTGGCTAATTATGGCTTTCCGTCTCATTTTTCTCTAGCTGCAGACTTGCAAGTTCTAGTTGGGATATACCTTGTTACCCACCATCATCAAGTTAATTAGGAAATTATGGAGCATCTGGAAGCTACCAAAACCAACTTATGTCATGCTGACCAAGATCACCAAGCGCTCGCGCTCTCTCATTCATATATATATATATATATATATATATATATATATATATAGGTAAATAATGTCTGGCCGTCTGCTAGACATCTCAAATACTCCTGCCCATCTGACAAATTAGATCATCAATGCTCGCATCCATTCATGATTGCTGAACAAATGAACTCTAATCCAGCGGTCTGAAACCTGTAAAGTCCCTCCAGTTTGTCATGTATCCCTTCTGAAGTCCTACTCCCCCCCCCCCCCCCAAAAATCCGACTCTGCTCCATGGTCCACTCACATGAAGGTCCAGGGTTAAGAAAAATATGAAGGGCTAGAAATCCTAGAATTTAAATTAATCTAAGATCAGTTTTAAAACTGGGTAGACTGGGAGGGTTATGGTCTTGGAAACCAGAAGGGAATGTCTATACTCTAGGACGCATCCATGTTTTTCCACCAGAAGAACCTAGAAAAATTGCGCCATAAGGCCCCTAGAATACACCTTGAGGGTTGGGGACAGGTGCTGTCAAGGGAGCCAGCCACAAAAGGATCAGGCTCCTAGTAACACATTGGGAACAGTTGATCCTGGCAGGGGCTACTTAACTGACTATACTTCCTGATTGATGAAGGGATAGGACTAACCTACCTGACCAAATGAAGCCAGAACTCCTGGGCTACTCAACACATCCTACTCAACAGCTACATTTAACTCTGCTTCCTCTATAATGTGCCTACTGCTACATCCAATCTGCTCATGAGCCTGCTCCAGTTCTTGCTTCTGCCAGCCTGCTCCAGGTTCCTACTCTACTCTACTCTGTCCCTGACATTCCTTGCTCTCACCCTGGCTTCAGTTACCAATTGCATCTCTAGCTCACCCTTTGGTTTTGGTCTCAACTATGTACCTGGGAAACCATGGCCTGGATTCATGGCTCAGTAGGCATGACCATCCACATGCCAGTTGTGTTCCTGACAGAGGCACTCTTTGATCCTCATGCATATACTGGCTGTTCACTAAAACTGCAAGCTGTGGCTAAATGTTTGCTACAGACTTGGCTTAGTAAAGCCTGCAGACTTAGCAGTTCATACTCAATCTTTACTTCTTCTAATTACACAAAATGCAGGACATTTTTAGGATGGCTGTTGCTTCTGAAGACATTTATCATTTGTCAACAGTGCTTGAAACCAGAAACAGTTTGACAAAGTAGATTTTGTCTCACCTCACAGTCCATTTCATCCAGTGGCTCCACTTCTTCAGGCTCTACCACTCTCCAGCTGCAGGAAAGAACACTCAAAATCAGAATAATTCTGCACTCACTGCCACGTCACCCTCCTGGCCAAGACCTAAGGCCAAGACCTGGCCTCACAGTTACTTCCCCATAGCTGCTGGACACTAAACCAAAAGTGATTAAACTTTACTAGCAAAGCTTCCCAGGACAGACATACAAATAAAAGCACCATACCACTTACTTTGCAGAGCTCTTAGAAACCACAGATTTATATTTATCATGTATTTACCCACCAGCAATATGACAATAGAAGCCTAATAAAATTTAAATCTCACTGATCCCTGTTTTGACAGGCAATGAGGGAAGGCAAAAACAGTAGGACTCATGAAAGCAAATCACCACCAAGTGTGGAACTAATGACCATCTCATCAATTATGACCAATGACTTGCTCATTAACTTTTACATTAACAACTTGTCTGTATTTTTTCTACTTAGATTGCAAGGGGCAGGGATCTCTCATTACAGATTGGAAGTGCAGAGAACACCAATGCTCAATAAATACTAAAAATAATCAGCCCCAGAAAATAGGATGTGCAGAAAATGCATGAAGTATGCACAGCTCTTCCAGCAGTCCTCACTCCTGACTTCTAGCAGTATCTCTGGCATTTCAATCTCTCAGAAACTGGGAATTACTCTCTTGAAGCATTCACAGTTCAAAGCCCTTTGCCTCATCTGCCAATATCCCACCAACACGTGCCAACAACTGAAGAAACTAGTTTTCTTTGCTAATCTTTTGCATGTTTGGGAATTTTTCAGCCATAAACTGGGAAGCATTTCCCCAGAGAACACACGACTCATGTGTTAGCTGGTCAGTGTGCAACGCTGGCAGACAGCAAATGGTAGGAATGAATGGTCAGTTTTCATAATGGAGAGAAATAACAAGTGGTGTCCCCCAAGGCTCTGTCCTGGGACCAATGCTATTTAACCTACTTATAAAGGATCTGGTGACAGGGGTAAATAGTGAGGTGGCAAAATTTGCAGATGATACTAAACTGCTCAAGATAGGTAAGAGTTTCAAAAGGATCTCACAAAACTAGGTGCTTGGGCCACAAAATGACACATGAATTTTAATGTTGATAAATGCAAAGTGATGCACATTGGAAAAAATAATCCCAATTACACATACAAAATGATGGGGACTAATTTAGCTATACCCACTCAAAAGAGAGATCTTAGAGTCATTATGGATAGTTCTCTGAAAACATCCACTTGATGTACAGTGGCAGTCAAAATATTAGGAAAGTCTGCCGAATGTTAGGAATCATTAAAAAAGTGACAGAATATCTTATTGCCTCTATATAAATCCGTGGTATGACCACATCTTGAATACTGGGTTCAGATGCGGTCACCTCATCTCACAAAAGATCTATTGGCACTGGAAAAGGTTCAGAAAAGGGCAACAAAAATGATTAGGAGTTTGGAATGGGTCCCATATGAAGAGAGATTAAAAAGACTGACTTTTCAGCTTCAAAAAGAGGAGACTAAAGGGGGGATATGATAGAGAGCTATAAAATTATAACAGGTATGGAGAAAGTGAGTAAGGAAAAGTTATTTACTTGTTCCCATAACTAGGGGTCACTAAATGAAATTAATAGGTAGCAGGTTTAAAACAAACGAAAGGAGGTTTTTCTTCACTCAGTGCACAGTCAACCTATGGAACTCTTTGCCAGAGGATGTAGTGAAGACCAGGAGTTAACAGGGTTCAAAAAAGAACTAGATACATTTATGGAGGATAGGTCCATCCATACTTATTAGCCAGAATGGGTAGGAATGGTGTCCCTAACCTCCGTTCGTCAGGGGCTGGAAATGGATGACAGGACAGGGATTACTTGATCACCTGTTGTCCGGGGCATCTGGCATTGACCACTATTGGGAGACAGGATACTGGGCTAGATGGACCCTTGGTCTGACCCAGTATGGCTGTTTTTATGGCAGCAAGTGGTGGGAGAGGGTGGGAGTTGGTGCCCATGAGGAGCTGGCTTTAAGTAGGCTCCCCACAAGCACCAGATCTGCCTCTCCCTCCCCCCCACAACACTGCTGCCTCTGATAAGAGAGGCAGCAGTGCTGGGGGGGAGGGGGCAGGCTGGAGCCGGTGCTGGGGGAGCTAACTTAAAAGCCAGTTCCTTTCAGCACCAGCTCTGTGATGCCCCCCCCCTGCTGCTCCCTCTATTGGAGGGGGATTGGGGAGTCTGCTGCAAAGCAGCCTGTTTGCAGTGGCCTGGGCTCACCACAGACAGAGGCTTGTCTGCAGCAGCAGTCCCTGTCTACGGGGGGCTTTAACCCCCCCCCCCCCCGACAGACAGGGGCTGCTGCCACCCTGTGCTGCCGCCTCTGTATCAGAGGCAGCAGTGTGGAGCAGCAGGCAGCCAGTCACTGTGCCTTGACCCCGATCGTTCAGATTGGGATGGTCCCCCTAGCAGATCTGCAACAGTCGGCTGGGGATCTACTCCTTAAGCTGTGCAAACGAAATTGGGGCCTGAAGCAGGACCAAGAACTAATGTATCTATGGTGTCCTGAAGACCCTGCCTAAAACATGCATCTCGGTGCCCACTATCTGCGAGTAACAATGACAACTGCGGCCCACAAGGCAGTCACACGATCCAAGTCAGGGCGGGAGTTTCAGTGTTGCTAGTTCCACAAGTAGATGCCTGCCTATGTAGCTCTGTGATGGACCACCGGTGACTCGCGTCAATCCCGTTCTCAGCAGCTCAGGGATCTCTGCAGGCTCCCAGTTTCCAAGGCATGTCGATTTCATGCTGATGCATGTGCATGGGAAGTTCCCCTGGAGAATGGTGCTGGTGGGGCGGGGACCTGAGCATCGGTCCCAACATGAGTTTACCCTTAGATTGGGGGACTACTAAGGCCCATGTGTGCAGCACTGATAATACCAGAATGTCCTGGGTTGCTTGCAGGGCTGCAGGCGTCGAGGGTAGGGATGTAAAAAGTTAACTGGTTATCCAGTAAGGCTGTGTCCAGACTCCATGCCTCCTTCGACGGAGGCATGTAGATTAGCCACATCGGAAGAGGGAAATGAAGCCGCGATTAAAATAATCGCGGCTTCATTTAAATTTAAATGGCTGCCCCGATCTGCCGATCAGCTGTTTGTCGGCAGATCGGGAGAGTCTGGACGCGATGCCCCGACAAAGAAGCCTTTCTTCATCGACACAGGTAAACCTGGTTTCACGAGGCTTACCTGTGTCGATGAAGAAAGGCTTCTTTGTCGGGGCATCGCGTCCAGACTCTCCCGATCTGCCGACAAACAGCTGATCGGCAGATCGGGGCAGCCATTTAAATTTAAATGAAGCCGCGATTATTTTAATCGCGGCTTCATTTCCCTCTTCCGATGTGGCTAATCTACATGCCTCCGTCGAAGGAGGCATGGAGTCTGGACACAGCCTAAGTATTAGACTAACTGCAATGAGTACTAGATAACCAATTGGATGGCCAACTGTGCCAGGCTTGAGAAGCCCTGGCTGAGTCTGGACGGCTGTGCCTGTGTTGGATCCCTGGCCAGGCAGGAGAGGCCCAGTTGGTCACACAGAATTCTAGCCCCACCTGGATGGGCTGGCAAAATCCCTGCCCCAGCTGTGCTGGAGTGGCCTGGGTGGTGAGGTGGGACCCTGGGCAGGCCAGCGAAATCCCAGTCCCAGCTGAGTCAGAGTGGTCCGGAGTGATCCCGGCCCTGCCAGGGTGGGCTAGAGGGATCCTGGCCTTGCAGAAGTAACCTAGGTGGCCAGGGTCAGGCGGGGTCCCTGCCGCTCTGGGCCATCGGGCAGGACCCGCTTAGCAGCAGTTAACCGGTTAAACAGTATGACTTTATCCCTTTAACTGTTTTAAGTTATTTACATTCCTAGTTGAGAGGACCTTCCATCTGGGAGCGTTCTCGCTGGTGTCCAGAGTGGAAGGCCTCGCAGAGGGAGAGCTACACTGCTCAACCTGAGCCAGTGCTGGAGACCCTGACAGAGGAGTAGAGTGACCCATCACAGATCGCGGCTCTCCTCCAGCCCTTCCTTTCCCTCTGTGGGAAGTAGACCTGCCTCTCCATCTTCTGGGCCCTACTGGAAGGAGCCAAAGAGGGAACCAGAGCTGGCTGGAAAATGGCACTAGCAGGACACTGATGTAGCAGTGCCTGGAGTGGAGTCTGGCTGTTGCTGAGGTGCCGGAGCCAACGTGGACTCCATGAGACGACCCAGAGGCCAATATCTCTTTCCTGTTTAGTCCAGGGCTTGAAAAATTTATAGATGCTATAGCTCCCAGACACTACAGGCAGCTGGTGTGAGGGTCACTGATGGGCATGGGATGCTTGCAGTGGTCACATGCCTTAAAAATAACCTAAAGTCTAACTCAGTGGTACCCAACCTTTAGGGGATGCCGGGCACCCGGGGGCAGAGCCACTCACGTGTTGCGCTCACGCCCAGGGGCTGGGCCGCGCACGTGCCCAGGCGTGGGACCATCCATACGCCTCGTGCCCAGTGCCGGCACCACCCATGCGCTGCACTCCCGGGGCCTGTCCTGTGCCACATGCCCAGGGGTGGGGCTGTCCATATGCCACATGCCCGGGGCTGGAACAGCCCATGCACTGCATGCCTGGGACCGGCACCACTCCTGTGCCGCGTGTCCAGAAGCCGGCAGCGCCCATGTGCTGCACACCTGGGGCCGGTGCCGCTCCTGTGCCATGTGCCTGGGAGAGGAGAGGGGGAAGACGCCCATACACCGCACGCCCAGGAGCTGGCAGCGCCCATACACCGCACGCCCAGGAGCCGGCAGCGCCCATGCACCACACGTCCAGGGACGGGGCCGGCCCGGCCCGATCTCTCGGCAGGCGCATAGAAATGGCCCGGCGGGCACCACGTTGGGGACCACTGGTCTAACTACACTAAAAAGCGACTAAGGGGTGAGAACTTTGTAGAACTTTTTACACAAGGAAAAGCTGCTAGGCAGGTAATTTCCAACAACGCTCACACTAGGCAACAGAAGGCTCCAGCACTGTCACTGGTGGCAAGAAGGAACTGAGGGTGGATGGAGCATGTGGCATCCCTTATACCACGCCATAGAGGCACTACTTCAGGGGTCAACCGAGGTGCTCCCCTATGGGTACAGCTAAGGGAAAAGCTTCTGGCACTGGTGCACGTGGCGAGCACACACCTAATGTGGAATGGACACGAGCAAGTACTTGAAGAAAAAAAGTGTTACCTTTTCACAGCCAAAATAACACCACTGTATGCGGAACATACAGATTTGTTACTATTTTCCAATCAGTAGATACCTTGGTGTTAGAATCTCTTTGTACTGCAATTTCTCCACTCGAGTAGCTGCTGCCATCGACACTGGGATCACAATATTATTGATGTCATAGGAACATTCCACTTTTCTTTTCTTAGAGGACAGCTGAAATCACACAGAGTGGAATGGAACAAAATCCAGAGCATTAGTGTCAACACAAAAGAACTTCCAAATCATATAATGGAAAAAGTAGCTTCCACGGAACCACATTCAGGCTACGTCTACATCGTTGCGCAAGATATGCAAATGAGGTATGTCAATGAATATCGCCACGCACGCCTCATTTGCATACCTAATGAAACACCATTTTTGTGCAAGGGGCTTTTGCACAAGAAGGAGCTGTCTACACTGCTCCTTCCTGCACAAAAGGCCCCTCTTGCGCAGGAGCTGTTCTTCCTGAAAATAAGCGACAGAATGGCTCTTGCACAAAAGCCCTTTTCACAAAATGGCAGCTCATTAGGTATGCAAATGAGGCACAGTGATATTCATCAACACACCTCATTTGCATACCGTCTTGTGCAACAATGTGCAGTGTAGACTTAGCCTCTGTGTTTAGAGTAGAGTGTAAGCAGGATTCCTTGTTTTTTTCCCCTCACCCAGTTCCTCCACCAACCTGCTGTGATAGTCGGGCCACATCAAGCAAACCCCACAGCTCAATTTATTCTTCTCTAAAGTAGGTATATTCACCCATCTTACATTGGTTTTGTCAATAATATTTGTAAAGTATTTTACGATCACATAGGCAAACAAAGTATTATTGATTATTCAATTATTCTCAGCTAAGCACATCTCCTCCCTCGACTGGAATATGAGCTTCAGTCTTGAGTTTTCCCTCTACTTGTAAATCAGGTTTTTGGAAGTCCCCACACCTCAGCATGCAACAAATGACCTCTTAGTTCTAAGAGGTAAAAAGCTCAAACAGAGACTGAGGGTGTGTCCTCAGAGTAAAAAGAACTGCCAACAGCCTTGAGTCTCAGAGCTTGGGTAAACTGACTCATGCTACCGGGCTAAAAGTAGTACTGTAGATATTTCAAATTGGGCAGGTACATCAGCTCTGAGGCTGTCTTCTCTCACTTGTTTTCAAAGCCTGAGCTCCAGCCTGGGTCAGCTGATGTGAACTCAGACTCACTGCTGCAGTTTGGTGCAATATTGGCATATTTTAATTCAGTAGCAGCCAAAAGTTAGGTGCTTGGATGTCGGAGTGACGAGTAAGTGTAAAAACCTTGACACATGGATGGGAAGACATTTTCATAATAACCAAATTCTAAAGGATCAGGATGCTTCTGAAGAGATTTTGCCATTTTAGAGCCGGCCAAAGCTACCAGGTCCAAATTCCAACTTCACCCCTAGACAACTGCAGCTGGATGGAGACTTAGGCAACATCCCCTCTGACATTTCCACTGAAGTCAATGTCAGTAGACTCTGCGGGAGTTCTCAAAGAAGAATAGTCTACAAATACATTGGATATAGCAGTGAAGCACAAGATGGACGTGGAGTGGTCAACATAGGATGGAGATGGGCCAGCCCCATTGAAGCTATCTGGGCAACAGGAAAGCAGTTCAGCTTTGGTACTGCTTCATCTGCTTCGGTCAGTCAAGCTTAAAACAGCTGCCCATTGGCCACAAATAGTGGGGGGGGGGGGGGGGGGGGAGAGAGACTGGACAAAGATGCAGGGTAAGAGAGAGCAATAAATGTAATCAGTCATTTCAAAGTCTCCTCCCAGCACTCACTCCATATCCACAGAGGCCTGTACAAGAGCCAGTCAATGTTTAACATACATGAGCTTGTGGAAATGATCAACGTAAGATGTAGCACTTCCCTCTCTGCCTCTCCAAAATGGTCAAGCAAATACTAAAAACAATTTCCTGTTGATATTTTTGCTTCATTTAGAGCAGTCCAAAACAATTCAGTTCTCTCCCACTAATTAGTAACCAAACAGTGAGTCATGGAGCTCACACAGGGCTTCATTTATGCATAGGGCTTAGAGAATCACAAAAGTGAAGGGCTGGAAAGAAAAAGTCTATTGCACTGTGGCCAGCCCAATTAAACCTAGACCATCTCTAAGGCTACAACATAGGTCATGTCAGTCACAAATTCTGTGACTTTACCAGACTTCTGTGACATCTTTGGCTTTAATTGTCAGGGGCTAAAGTGGGGCTATGGCCATGCTGCACCCAGGGAACTGCAGCTGGAGCCATGTGTCCCTGCCCTGCAGTAGGGACTGCAGCCATGTATCCCTGCCCCGTGGCCACATGCCCTTGCTCCACAGCTTATGACGGAAGCTGCAGCCAGGGAAGCATGCTCCTACCCCACAGCGGGGGCTGTGGACCCTCCTTGTGGCATCTGGGACATGCCCCATCCTTTTCTCCACCCACCAGGGCTGTGTGTTTGTGGCTGGAGCTGCATATCCATGCCCATGCCCTGCACTAACCCCAGAGCGGGAGGCTGAACCCTCCACCAATGGCAAGAAGTCCCACATATCACTCCTTCCCCATTTCCTCTCCCCCATGGGATTCCAGCTGTTATTCTTGTCCCTGTACCTGGCCCTGCCACAGCCCTAATTTTAATGGTCACAAACCAATCAAAAAATAACCGACAAAATCTTAGCCTTACTCTCTGACTGGTGTTTCTTCAATCTGTTATTAAAAAAACTCCAATTGTGGGGGTTCCACAATGTCCCTTAGAAGCCTATTCCAAACCCTTTGAGTTCAGCCCTTAACATATTTCAAGATTGTTATCAGGTCCTGGCTTAGTTTGCTTTTCTCAAGACTAAACATGCCTCTTAACCTTTCCTCATAGGTCAGGTTTTCTAAATCTTATTTTTATTGCTCTCCTCTGGACCCTCCAATTTGTCCATGTCTTTTTTTTTTTTTTTAAATGTGGCACCCAGACCTGGACACAATATTGAAGCTGAAGCTCACCAATGCGGAGTAGGGCAAGACAGTTACTTCCTGTATCTTACACACAAGACTTACGCTAATACACCACAGAATCATCACTCTCAACAATACTACCACCTGGCCAGTCATTTCCCAAATTGTAGCTGGTCATTCAATGTTTCCTTCCAAGTGATATGCTTAGTATCAAATTTACAGACCACCTACACTGGCCCTGGTGGTAGTAAAGCAAACACCTTGGCTGCTTTAGGTGATGGCTCGGACAGATGAAGCAAGTAGTTGCTATTGGCTGTTTAATACCAAGATCTTTTTAATAAAGGCATTTCCAGACTGTCACTGTAGCCTATTGGCAGGCAAAGACTCCCATCCTATAGCTTTGGCACAGGTGTCCACTCTGATCTGAACATCCACTGACAATGTCCTATAATGCAGATATTTGCCTGCTCCTCTAAAACATTGCTCCCTTTTGTAGGCTGTTTGGCACAGATGATGTTCTGACTCACCATTGTTGAATTATCAGCAGAAGGGCACTGGCTGGAAGAGGACGCTGGAGGAGTTTCGAGATACAAAGATGGTAGGTGGTGTATCAAAGGACTATGTTTCTGTGTCTCAGAACTAGAAGCAAGCAAGCTGTGACTGTCTGTTCCTTTAAACTGACTTTCCTCTTTAAACAATGAACCTGTTAATAAAGAACATGAACAGAGAACCCAAGTAAAGGTAGAGTAATCCAGTCATACACCTCACTGATGCTCCTATCTGTCAGACCACGGAGCCAAGCTAGGGAATACAGTCTGTATTGTGGAACAAATGCTAAAACCAAGGAGAATGGAGTCAAATGTACAAGTCAGAACCTCGAGTGAAATATCAGCACTGCACAGAACTGAACATATTACCCGTGAAATGTATTTTTATTGGTTGTTTATGATGAACATAACTCAAAAAAACTAGACTCCACTCCAGTATGTCCAAAATGTGGCCACCAAAAGTCTTCCCCATCACATCAGCCCCATCTCTGTATCATTCCCTCCTGTGTATCACATTTAAGGGAAGAATAAATGATGTTAAAACTAAACTCCTGTACAATACCATTCTGATCCACATCTCAGACCTTCTCCCTAACTATATCTCCCCTACCTTTTATATGTAATTAACTAATTTTCCTTTTCCCACTTGTTGCACGTTTCCATGCTATTCCTATAAATGGAGCATGCTACCAATCCTAGTTTGCAAGTTGCCACCCTCTCCATTCAAAACCTTCATAAAAGATTCACTTCTTAAATGAGACCCATGAGTAATAAATTAACACCCACCTTGCTAAACTGTTCTCCCACAGTGCATCGTTTTTTCTATCAGTCTTATATCATATACCACACAGGGCAGGCACAGTATTTATTTCTAGATTATGTACAGAATTCATCAATTTGTGCTGTTTCTATGAAATAAACACACTCACCAGAACTCCTTCCATTCAGTGAGCTCAGAACATTACAATTAAGCTCCATGACACTATTCTAAGGAGTGATATATAAAGATCTTTTCACCCACCACTGAAATGTAGCCTCTCTCTGCTGCCAAATGGAGTAGCTGATCAAATGATCTGAACCATACTACATAGTTTTAGGACAGGAAGTGATGAGTACCACCAAATGCAAATAAAACTGCAAAGAAAGGCTGATGTGTCCTCTCAAGCATGAATCAAATTAAGTCAATTATTATCAGAGAAAAACACCACTGGATGTGCACTGCTGGCAGCAGTAGAATATGCTACATAAGCGAAGGGCTTTCTGACCCCACTGGAGAGAAGCCAGCATTAAAACTCTGAGCAGCAGGGATGCAAAACAGTATTACAGAAGCTATTCTAAAGCACACAGTAAAGCCATGGAAACTGACACACAATACAAGATGATGGAATTTATATTTAAGTGCAATAGTTTGCCTTCTTTATTAGGCTCCTTAAACCTAGAAAGGAGAACACTGTTAACTTCAGTGTTAACAGCCTGCCCATTCTCTACTCAGCGTCTCTTGAATTAACTCCTGGATGAATGAAATCTACAGTCTTTGCAAGTAACCTCCTTTCTAAAAGAGGAAAATTGAGACTGGAAATAATGGGTAGGGTAATTAACTCTTCTTATGCCAATGTGTACACTGCTTTCCTTTTCAGCTGAAGGCACAAAGTGGAATTCACTCCTGGGATGTGTACCAAATACCAAAAACTACACTGCCTGGTGCCAGTCTGTATTTTGAACATAAAGAGTTTTTTTTAATATTCTCTAATTTATTCATGATAATTTGTATCAACAGCTGAAAAACAAACAAGTATGTCACAGTCAACAGTTGTGAGCCCTATTGTAAGAACTCTATTGGCATGTCTGGCTTGCAGGCTACATTTTATGCTTGCTACTTTCTGTAAGTCTGGGGAATAAGAAAATATGCTCTAAACCTCCCCCAAATTAAAACATGCACCCTGGTGCATTAAACAAGAGGAGTGCTATAACTGGGGTTCCATTCTTTCTAACATGGAACTGGTTTATAGTCTTGGGGGCTTCTGTCAGTTTTCCTAAGATCTTAACTTGTAAAGATAATTTTAATATCGTGCATTTTAACAGGCTAAAAGAAGCAAGAGCCTAGCCAAACACAAAACAGTACAGGAGAAGCGAGTGAAGAGCAACTGTGGCAGCTCTGATACACAAATTAAACAAATATTTGGCAGGAACTTGCCAGGCACTTTTGGCAGGTGGACACACACTTGCTTTGACTTAATACACAGAAGGACCAACAGATATCTCTTCTTTGCCTCGCTTGTTAATTCATTACTCACCACGCTGTCAGGATTTTGGTTAGTAACCACTTATTTAGTCTAGACCTGAAAGCAGGCATCTAGGCTGTCCACTGAGGGGGTCAGAACTTATGCAGTTTGCAAGATGCCAAAGCTACTCACTACCTCACATGTTCGGACTGAGTTTATTGATACTCTCTACAGAAATGGCAGGAACTAGAGACTACACTTTCGTCACCTGTTTAAGCCTACATGTAAGTTTACACCGCATTTCAGCTGAACTTACTGGATGCAGAGAGAGGCGATAGGCCTAGCTTTGGTAAAATGTTGTTGGTTAGCTCTTGTGGCTTCTTTCCAAAATGGGACATCTTCAAAGCCTTGAACTTATGACTCAATCTATGCTGCCTGTCCTCTCTTAGCAAGGTTTCAAAGTGCAAGTGAAGAGGCTTGCCTGAAAACAAAAACAACAGGTTATTCTATATACACAAATCCTCTCTCCCCACACACACAAACACCAGTGTTGTAGAGACATAATTTGTAATTTGCACCTGCCAGTACTATTAAATTCTATACATAGGGAAGTGACACATGCAGCTAAGCAGCTACAAATCCCCTCCCTTTTTAATCTTACAGCCTGTTGTCACAGACAATGCAATAGAGAAACTTTAGTATGGGAGAGGCTCCAAAAGAACAGCCTTCCTGCAATAAAGCAGCTGGTCAAGACAATCGAGCTCATGGAATTCGGCTTTGTGCCATAGTGCATTACCTCTCCCACTCTCAGGCAGTGCTGGCTTAAGCCATTTCCAGTCACACTATCGTTTCTTGACACTGGCCTGTGTAATTCTCTGAAAAGCTTTAGCAAAGGCTTCTCATATTTCATCTCCTACTGTCTTTCTAGTCTTAATGTAAAAAGCAAATATAAGTTACAGCAGAAATTAACCTAACATCTCTGAAATGGAGACATTCATTCTTGCATTATGGAAAAGTACACCCTTCCGGTTGCTTAATCTGCCTTTAAACTCCATGACAAACGTCTTGTCCTTACACTTGCCAAAACCTTTCTGAAAGAAAGAACAGTTACTCTATAGGAAGTGTGGTTCTTCGAGATATGTTCTCAACATTTATTCCACTTCTGGGGCGCTTGTTTCTCATGTGTGTAAGAGGCTCTTTGGGAGCTAGCTGGGGCTAGCAGCCAAGGACATAAATGAATGAAGGTAGTCACAAATCACCCTTTTGCTTCCTAAAAATCAGAACCTAGGTGTTATATGACTCTATAGAACCGAGAAGAACAACAGGGCAGCTTGTCCTGGACAACAATGCTTGAAGAACCCACAGTTATTGTCAACTAAATAACCACTGTTTCTGTGTTTGTCCACATGTATTTATTTGGTAACTCACCAGTTCTGATCACCTGTCCAAAAGGTGGGTGCTCAAAGTCTGCTGACACAGTAAGACAGATCTGCCAAAGTGAGTGTCTGATCTGGAGCTCTCCACCAAGTAGTGCTGAATTCAGTTCACACCTTCACCCAGGTGGTTGGTCTATGAACCTCAAATTGGAACGCCCCTAAAACGAGAACTTGCAGAGGATGCTTGAACCCTGGCGGAATGGGTCATAATCAGTAAAGATGGGTTCAAAGGAGCTATTGTGGAGCATGCCCTGATATAACCAGAAAGCTAAAAAAAAAAAATCTTCCAGTGAGTATCCACTGATGCTTAGTCCTGTCAGAAAAGGTTAGGAACAATCTTTGAGATTTCCTGAATGGTCTTGTCTTGGGCACAGTAGGAAAGTTCTGAGCACACACAAGGTGTGATGTTGGCTTCCCCTTGACTACTACAAGGCTTGGAAAATAAAACTGTCAGGTGGCATACTGTTTCAGGTGAAAAATCCAAGCCAGCCTTCGGCAGGAACTTTGGATGATGCCTTGATGTTACCTCGTTCCTATGGTATGATGTATATGCCATGGTGACCTGGATTTCTCTTATTCTCCAGGCAGAGGTTCTAAACCACCAAAGGGTTTGTCAAAGACAAGTGGTATAAAGAAAAGTCTGCTAGAGGTTCGAAGGGGGAGGGAGCCCCATTAATCACTCTATGCAAAGTTAATTAACATCAGTGTAAATCTGGAGAACTGTGTCATGTAGGTCCAGGAGGTTTATGTCAGTGTGTAGTCAACTAATGCCCCCATCAGCTCTATGTTTTGACCAGGTAAGACTGGATTTCTCTCTGTTGTATTGAGATCTAAGGGAGTGAAGAGTTCCAGCTTTATTTGAATGAAATTGCTCACTTGTTGAGGAGAGACTTTTTGGGTGACCTCTCAAGGTCTATGTGGATTTGCACTCCTTGGATCCTTAGATATGCTGCCATAACTGTAAAGCGCTTGGTCAATACTTTGGGAGTTGCAGAGAGGCCAAAGGAAAGCACCAGGTACTGATAATGCATCTTTCCAACATGGAACTTGAGGTATTTACTGAGTGTCGGTTTGAACAGCTGTCTGGAAACAAACATCCTGTAAGCTATGAGCCACAAATCAGTCCTGAGGTTGTATGGTAGGAACTAAGGAAACTAAGGTCACCACCCTGAACGTAAAATGCCAATCAATGAGTTGTTGGAGATCTAGAATTGAGCACCAACCTCCATTCAGCACTGGAATTAGGGAACAAAATGAATAAAACTTTCTGTACTGGAATTCTAGAGGCTCTTCTTCTACTGCTAAGAACTGTAGAAAAAAGGCTCTCATTTAACAATATCCTGTGAGAGGGGTCCCTGAAGAGGAACAGGAAAGTGGGGCAGGGAGAGACTTTAAAACTGTATTGCATATCTCATGTGCTCAATTTCTAGGACCTACTGGTTTTAGGTTCCAGGCCTCCTGAAAACAAAACAAACTATTCTTAATATGGTGGGGGAAGGGTGAGACAAATGCAATACAAATCCTGTGGGTCTATTTGGTTCTGTAGTTAGGTTTACAAAGCCCATATTAAGCATAGGCAGAAGTGAGGGGAGAATCTTTCCTGCTTACAGACAACTATGCTGGCCACATATCAATACAGCTGCCAGACCTGCCAATCATGAAGGAACATACCACAGCAGAGACCAAGAAAGAAAACAAGCCTTGCTATAAAGGCATGAGAACAGAGAGATGGGGGCAGCAGAAAGGCCTGGAATAGCTGACAGTCTCCCAGTGGTCCAGTTAAATTAGATGACAGGAGGTTGATGCAGGAGGAATATGGCAGAATATCTTCATCTCAGGAACCTTTGTCTCTTCCTTGGGAGGCTTTGTTGAAATTGGCTGGTATGTGGAGAACAGACAACTGAAAGATAAGTATCAGCAGTGGCATGAACAGGTTCCTTCCCCAGGCTGTGACAAGTGTGTCCAGTAACCTACCTGTCTGGGCCAAGCTGTCAGCAGGACTTGATCCAGATTTTGAACTGCCTCCTGGATCATCATGGGAAATCTGTCTCAAAACACTCAGAGCAGTGCTCATTGCTGAGGAGTGTACGGAGACTCCCTCCCACTGATCCTGTAGTCAACAAGTAGGATGTTCTCAAAGCTCTAATGGCCACATGGGTCACTGCTCTGGTCATTTTCTCCACCTCTGGTTTGGAGTATGCCTTCATGGACATCTTCAGGAGGAACATTTCTAGGTGGGATTCCCTTGCTTTGAAAAAGAGCAACATGTGGTGCATTTATCTGGAATATATGCTTCAGTGAGGAGGAAGTCTTTCTGAATGTCTGTCACTAATATGGATATCTGCCTTGTGGAGGGACATAGATTTTGATTTTGCCATGTCAGGGGCCCCTTATGTTGGGAGCACTCTCAAAGATAAAGACCTTCTTTTTGTGGCCAGTGGGCTTAAACTATCCTAACTTAATTATATTAAGGAACACTAAAATAAGATCTAGATTAAAAGGTATCACAGTGACCAGACATGCACTGAACAAGATTCTGTGTCTGCCTCAGATGGAACCGAAGGATGGCTGTGGTTGCCCTTCCCTTTGTGCCCTCAGCTATCAGGAGCAAGAGGGCATCTAGAACATAGGGACAGCCTAAACACACACTGCTAGTCACACAGAATCCAGTCTTGGGCACAAGGGTACCAAACTGGAATAAATGTGGACAATCACAAAGAATAATCCTACCTACATTTCTTCCAAAACTCAGAGTTTTGTTTTCCCTTCCCAGCTGTAAGAGTACCCTCTTTCCTGTTCTTTCCTTCACAAACATCTGCCCTTATATACCCACATAGTGCAGTGATTCTACTCAAGTCTTCCTTCCAAGAGTATAGCCCTGACATAATTTTGAATACGCCCAGTATCCAGAGGTCCAGTGCTCCAAAAGTTAAATTTTAACAATAGTAAATACCCTATATCAAGTTTAATAGGGTACATGAAATCAAACAATTCCTGAGCCTCCAAAAGAACTTAACTATCACTGGCTACAATGAAGAATCACATGCCAAATAATGAGAATTCAGAGGTGAGGCCTCATTTAGGATACCCCCCATGGGGAATCTTTTCATCAACTCTGGAAGAATAATTTTTCTCTTCAAATACATTTTAGAGACAGCACTGCTCAAAGATGAGTACTGAAGTCAGCTTTAGTAATTTTTGAGATTTCTTGTTGATAATCCTTCCTAAGGAGCTAGCATTTGTATCCTTCCATGTTCTGTTCTGTGCATGTATGCTAATTTACTACATTTAGAATTATACAAAAGGAGATGAGACTGTCCCCTGCTGGTCCGACTGCTGCAGCCAATAGAAACAGAGAATATTTATAAGGACCGGACTTTTAAAAACACAACAGACTTTGCTAACAGACAAGAACAAAAATGAGGTTATGATTTGGTCTGGCTTTCCCTTCCCTTTTTAAATATGCTATTCTTTCCGTGGAAAGAATCTGGGCATTTTCCATGGAAAATTAAGCCGTAACAAAAAAAATATCTTTCTTTCCAGAAGGAAAACCCAAGAGAGGGCGGCAGCGCCAATGCCAGAGATATCTGTTTAAACATTAACTCGAGTAGACAGCAGTACCCTTCTATTCAGAGCATGGTATGCTCGGATCTGTAGTCTTAATGGGCTGTATCTCTGTATTAAAGCTAAGGGGAATTATCCAGAACCTCATGGGAAGCCTCTGGCCATTGCCTGCATACATACTATCCTAAAATTAAGCTTAGTGTATTTTAGACATTTTTTGCCTATAAGTGGAAGGAAGAGCAGGACATCAGCAGAATCATGGTCCTTTATTTTATATTAAGAACATGTAGTCTACTCACCATGAGAGAATGACAATATGGGATGGAAGCCAGAATCCAGCAGTGCTATACGCTCTTCTAAGGACATTGTGTCTGGGTCTATGGCCTGAATAGATGTTTTACAATCACATAGGATACAAGTCCTGGGCCATTCACAGTGACACTTCACGGTGAGAGGTCTCTGTGGCTAGTCAAAGAGGGGGGGAGGAAAAAAAAAAAGAGAGATCAGCCATCTAAAAAGGGAAAAGTCACTAGTGTTTTCTTCAAGTTAAGAGATGCTGATGTTCAGATCCAATGTTTCCAAAGTCTGATTTCTACAAACTACCTTTCATGCCCTAACAACAAACTTCCAAAAAGTCAAGTATTTAGATAAGTTTTGAAAGACAGACATAACAGGCTTGTGAACCAACAAAAGAACAGTAAACCAAACACAGGGGCCACTAACAGCACATACGCAGAGTACAGCAAAGAATACAATCACTGCCTTCTTTCAAATACTTGCCCTGCTCTAGGATCCCTCTCTGATCCTTTAAAAAAGTCAATAATTTTCACTACTAAAAAGACAGGAATTGTCATTTTAGCTCAAGATAAAACTGAATTCCTATAATATCTGATCATTATACTTAAGCCCCCAATCCTAACATATAGTATTATTTTAAAAGGGACAATTCAAAGTTAAACTGACATTTCCAAGTGAGTATACCTTGTTTCTTTTATCATATAATTTTCTTCCATTGACAATATTTGATATAGTTGATGCCTCTTCCTCTGATACGTTGTGCTTTGCAAGCTCCGTCCATCAGAAGAGGGAGCACTAACAACTTTTTGCCCATAACTGCCTCTCTTATTGCGCTGGTGAACAAGATTGAGCCATGTTGGCTTTGTGCTAACAAGTGACAAGGACAAAGACTAGAAGGAAAAGAAATTTAATTTTCAGGTTTTTTAAAGATTAATCCAAGCAACAGAAATAAATAAGTCACATATGGAAAAAGAGGCAATAAGACCATCAAATAACTCTCATCAATGTAAGAAAACTGGGTATTTACAAGAAACATACTGAACTGGAAACATCAAAATAAAGAATAAGATGTTTCTAACAAGCACTCTAAGCGCAAGGTAAGTGGGGGGAAATATAATTATGTCACTGCAGAAACTAAAACCATAGTTCGGCTGTCACTGCAAAGTCATGCTCTGAGCATGTGATTGGGATTTAGGAACTCTGGCTTCTAATCCCAGCTCTGACAGTCTCCTTTGTGGCCTGGGGCAAATCAATTTCTGTTTTCTCACTTGTAAAATAGCACTATCTACTCTGAGGGATGTTTGTGATGCTCTTGGACATCTTTGCAGTAAAGGTGGTATTCCCTTGTGTTTGTTCTGAATAAAATGCAGGGCAGGTTGTATTTTAGCACCCATATGGCTGAACTCACTGAAAGTTTGTACCTACCTTCTTGCTAAGGTGAGACACAGTGTTTGCTCGGACCAGCTTGCGTTTCTTGTATCTGCAAATGGGGCGGATTCTAGCAGCAACACAGCTGTTGTCTGGTACAGAAGGTATAGTAACCAGGCTATCCAGTTGTTTCTGTTTGAGAATCTCTTCAGCTTTCAAACTGGTCAGAGAGATGCTATTGGAGCAGCTTGTGTGCAGACTGAAATCAAAGGAACCAGACAGTGAACGTCATTCAGAAAAAGACAGGCAAATTGTAATACTTCATTAAGATGGCTATGTTTTGACTGCATTAAATTTGCTATTCAAGTCACTCAAATCCCACTTCAATGGCTATGTTTAATTCAAGCCTTACATAAAAAAAGCCATCTCCTTTAGTGACACTTGCACTGATAAAATTTTCTTCAGCTTCTCACAGCCTTTCCATGATGCCTTTGTGCTTAAAATATCTCTCTAAAGCTGTTCACTAAGCCAGTTCTTTGACAGTCCTACCTCTAACGACCTGCTTCTGCTGCGAAGCCTAGAAAATGCAGATGCTTGGCGGGAGGGGGAGAGCAGACAGAGGAGATAATTACCCTTGGAAACAGTCTATAAAACAAATGCTGTACAACTGCTCTGTTCTTCAGCTTTACAATATTAGAAACATTCTTGCTTGGGCACTCTGCTAATCAACTGGGTGGCATTTGCATCTCTCCTGAGTGGTTACACAAGCACATAGCTTACAGAGAACACTGCAGACAATTAGAAATTATTCATTCTTCTATCATTATGGAACCATTCAGAATCAGGAACAGTATCACTTCTACCCGGAATGGCTGGTATTCTTTACTTATCCATAGTTTTTAAAATCCTCTATTTAAAGCTCTTTATGGACTATCCTGCTGCCATTATTGTGGAGTACAACAGTAGGCTCAAATCACAAGCTGCACAAGAAACTACCAGTGAAGTGATTCATGAAATTAAATAGCCTCTCTCTAACAAGAGTGTGAAATATGTGATCAGAATGCAGACATCTATCTGTATATGGAGTGAGCATATGAGGAAAAGGCTTTGCACGCAAGGTGTACTGCTTTCAGTTCCAGCTACTTTATATGTACCGTGGCCTCTGTTGAGATCCAAGTAGCGTGATGGTTCAGGTGAGTGCCCTACCCTGTAAAGGACGTGTCTGTCAGAAAAGTGACCATTAGAATGGAAGGGTCAAATGGAATTCCCACTATGACTTAGGTAGGACTGGACCACCAAACTAGTGAGGTCAGAACTCTCTTGGGAACAGCACTATTGGAATGGACATAATTCCTGCTTGGTCAGTAGGCTGACTGGAGCCAAGCTTGCAGGTACCTCAAACTGAGGCCAAGTGGCCTAACAGAGAAAGACACTAGTGCACTTTAGTTAGTGGCCTACATGTGATCATGTAAAACCTAAGGGGAGAAATGCTCTCGCAAAGACTGAGTCCAGCCATGTTCCTATGAACATTATAACCTTGTGGGTTACAAAACAGATTTTGTTTATTCAAAAATCTAAAAGTAGCAAGAATGTGCTGAAGAGCTCCTACTGTTAAAGTGATGTTCTGACAACATCAGCCTATCAGAAGCCAGTTGTCCAGGTATGAAAACAATATATAGCACTGGAGTTACATCTGGGTTGCAACCATGGTGAAAACTTTTGTGACTACTCTAGGCGCTATAGGAAGCTCAAAAGGGAGAACACAAAACTGATAGTCCTCTTGGCCAATCAGTCATGAAGTGCTGGAATTTTCTATGAGATGAGTATCTATGTGAAAATATGCACCTTTCATGTCAAAAGCAACAAACCATATTCCCTCTCTCCTAAAGGGGGGAAGATTATAGATGTCAGCATAACCATACAGAATTTCAGCTTCTGAATAATGATGCTGAGTTGACAAAGGTCCAGTATGACAGGAACATAAGAACAGCCAGACTGGGTCAGACCAAAGGTCCATCCAGCCCAGTATCCTGTCTGCTGACAGTGGCCAATGCCAGGTGCCCCAGAGGGAGGGAACCGAACAGGAAATGATCAAGCAATCTCTCTCCTGCCATCCATCTCCACACTAACAAACAAAAGCTAGGGACACCATTCCTTATCCATACTGGCTAAAAGCCATTAATGGACTTAACCCCCATGAATTTATTTAGTTCTCTTTTCAACCCTGTTTTGTTCCTAGCTTTCACAACCTCCTCAGGCAAGGAGTTCCACAGATTGACTATGCGCTGTGTGAAGAAGAACTTCCTTTTATTTGTTTTAAACCTACTGCCCATTAATTTCATTTGGTGGCTCCTACTTCTTATATTATGGGAATGATAACTTTTCCTTATTCACTTTCTCCATATCACTCATGATTTTATATACCTCTATCATATCCCCCATTAGTCTCCTCTTTTCCAAGCCAAAAAGTCCTAGTCTCTTTACTCTCTCCTCATATGGGACCCGTTCCAAACCCCTAATCATTTTAGTTGTCCTTCCCCGAACCTTTTCTAATGCCAGTATATCTTTTTTGAGAGGGGGATCACGTGATGATTACCTGATGTGTTCCCTCCCTTTGGGCATCTGGCATTGGCCACTGTCAGCAAACAGGATACTGGGATAGATGGATCTTTGGTCTGACCCAGTATGGCTGTTCTTATGTTCAGTATGGGTCTCCACTCTCTTCCTTTTTTGGGGTTTAGGAAATAAAGGGAGCAGAATCCTCTCCCTTGCTATTGAGGCAGGAAATGCCTCTCCCCTACCTCCCAGCAGAAAAGGGATTCTGATTCTTGTTTAAGAATCTGTTGGTGAGAACAGGTCCCAAAGGGGGATTGCAAAGGTGGTTTGTGAGGAGGGAAGGAAGGAAACTGTTGAGTATCCCTGATGGATAATCTCCAGGATCCAACTGTCCGCAGTGATCTTGTTCCAGATGTAGGCAGAGAAAATAAGATGGCTGCCAAAGAGGAGACAGACGAGAAGATAGGTGGTAAATGGGTCTTGACCTGCTTGTCATAAATGGCCGTTGGCCTGTGGTTGGGAGTAAGTGGAATTTGTGACAGAAGAGCAAACAGTGAAACAAGACCTCTGAATCCTCTAATTTATAGAAAGGCTCAGGTAGACTTTGGTGATATGAAGCATGTGAAGAAGCTGGTTGTGTAGGGACATGCTGTCTCTCTGGTGTATCTTCCTAGAGGCTGGAGTGTAAAGCCTCAGGGATCACAGAGCAGATCTTGAAATGTTTAGAAAGAGTGCAGAGTTCATCAGTCTTTTCATTAAAATGGCTGAATTTGCTGAAGGAAAGGTCCTAGATCAGTGTTTCTTAAATTTTTTAAGACTGAGGAACACCAATTTTTTTTTAAAATGAGGAACACCAAGGATTTTTGGTTTGGGGAAAAAAATAAAGGGGGGGGGCGGGGAATGGACAGACGGGGGAAAGCCATTGAGGGAAAAAAGTCACCTACCCCTTTAAGGGCTGCCATTTTGAATTCTGTTCTCCGTAGCACACCTCCGACTGCCTCGTGCCGTGGAACACAGTTTAAGAAACATTGTCCTAGATGGTGTTTTGGAACTTTCTAGGGAAGCTCAATGACTGGAACCATAAGTTCTTTTGCATGACCAGTCCTGGGGCCACACTTCTTGGCCCTATGTCAGCAGCATCTACTGTAGCCTAGATAGTCACCTTTGCTACTAGCTTCCACTCTTCCAGAAGGGTTTGGAATTGGGCTTAGTCTTCCACAGGGTTTGTCTCTGAAGTCTGGAAGCCTGGCAAAAAGCGTCAAAATTGCATTTTGCTAACAAAGCTTGTTAATTAGCTGTACGAAATCAGAGACTTGTGCAGAAGACTTTCTTTCTTTGGAGGTGTAGTCTGAGTATTTCACTGCTGGGATGGATTTCTGGGAGTACAACCAAGCTCTTTCTGTAGCCGCCTGTACCACCAATTAGGGGCAGAATGAGATAATAAAGTTTTTTTCAGCATGAACAAAATCATATGCTCTGAATCTTTAGTATAGGGACACAAGATGCTAATATGTGGCAAACTGTTCAGGCCAATTCTAATATACCTTGTTAATTGGAAGGGCCATCCTGCTCAGTCTTCGCTGTAAGAGGTCCTGGAATCTTCTAATAGGATGTGCAGATTGTCAGTGATCCTTTGCAACAGCTCCTGAAACTGCTTCATCCAGTGGAGAAGATGAGGAAGACCCCTTTGGAATGGTCAGTACCGATTTCAGCTTTTCCTCTGAATATACTGACTGAACCAGTTGAGAAGGAGAGAAGTGGTACAACTTTTGAGAGAGGTCCAGATGCCTGTCTCAGAGGTTCTAACCTGGAGTGGCATATGGGCTCTGGCCCCATGGCATTTACCTGAGGCAGTTGCCCCACTACTCGTCCTAGGGGCTATAGACATATGCTGGCAAGCAGGTGCTTGTGGTTCCAGCCCTGCAGGGGGCACTGAAGTTTGGGGCTTCTGGCCTGTGGCATGGAGATTTGTCAAGGGCCAGATGAAAAGAAGCAGTGGGCTGGATGCAGCCTATAGGTGACAGGTTCCTTGCTCTTGCATTAAAAGAAAATTATTCAGGTTACAAAGTCAAGTACCCAAAAGTTAGGAAATGCTACAATTAAAGCTGTGTGAGTGTTTGTCTTGAGTTTTAATTGCTTCACTTACAGGCTTTAAAGAAGAAGTGAGGTTCATGAAAGAGCCAAATGATGTGAGGTAACTTCAAAAATAGGTTACAGGAGTGTATTTCAAGTGCCATGGACAACATGGAAGAAGGTGAAAATACATTTCTGTTTGACAGAGAATCAAACGGGATATCAAGGCTGGAGCTTTTAGTGGTGCAAGAGGACAGGAAGGAATGTGAAGAAGTCAGGTCCTGAATTTTCGTGGTCAGTAGAAGCTCTCATTTTTGCAAGTTCAGGCTGTTAAATATGTATCCTATCTCAACATCAGCACAGATAATTTATGCTCTGCCTGCTTTAAATCACTCCTGCCTCTTGAGTTTGTCCTCACTTTCTGTACTGGTTTTTATTTCCTATTCTAAACTATAGCACTGCTCTGTGCTGTTATGTATCAGTCATGTGAAGCGAGCTCTATAAATGCTTTATCTACCTGACACAGCTGCTGGGACAACTAGCAACTATAAGGTTTTCCCTAATTTGTATAGTAAATCCTACATTAAAGGTAAGCATATTCAATAAATATTATATAGCAAATTTAAAATACTTCTGAATTAGTAATTGATAGAATTGTTTATTAAAACTAAGCATCAACAGAAAACTGGCAACCTGTTTGTAATCAGCTAAACCTGAAAATGGAATGCCACCTCACACAAAGAAACAACTAAAACGTAAGTTTAAGAAATGTACAGTCCCCATAGTTACAATAGCAGGCATCCAAACTTTCTCGCAAGGAATTAATTAGCAACTTGCCAGAAACTGAATAGTGTACCCGATTTCTATAAAATAGTGCAAACTGCAACCCCAAAAGAGGTTAAAGAGATGTTTTTATTTTAGCAGTGGCTACTTGAATCAAGGTGGAGCACTCAGTGTGCTGAGAAACAGATTTCATACAATCACAGAATACTAGAACTGGAAGGGACCTTGAAAGGTCTTCAAGTCCAGTCCCCTGACCTCACGGCAAGACCATGCACTGTCTAGATCATCCCTGATAAATGTTTATTCAACCTGCTCTTTAATATCACCTGTGATGGAGATTCCACAACCTCCAGGCAATGTATTCCAGTGTTTAATCACCCTGACAGTTAGGAAATTATTCCTAATGGTCCAACCTAAACTTCCCTTGCTGCAATTTAAGACCACTGCTTCTTGTCCTATCATCAGAGGCCAAGGAGAACAATTTTTCTCCCTCCTCCTTGTAAAAACCCTTTTATACACTTGAAAACTGCTAGCATGTCCCCCCCTCAGTCTTCTCTTTTCTAAACTGAAAGAATTAGCTTCTTTACTCTTCCCTCATAGGTCTTGTTTTCTAGACCTTTAATTGTTTTTGTTGCTCTTCTCTGGACCTTCTCCAATTTATCCACATCTTTCTTGAAACGTGGTGCCCAGAACTGGACACAATACTCCACTTGATGCCTAAACAGCACAGAGTAGAGTGGAAGAATGACTTATTGTGTCTTGCTCACAACACTCTTGTTAATCCAACTCAGAATCATGTTTGCTTTTTTCGCAATAGTGTCACACTGTTGACTCATGTTTAACTTGTGGTCCGCTATGACCCCTAAATCCCTTTCAGCAGTACTCTTTCCTAGACAGTCGCTTCCCATTCTGTGTGTGAGAGACTGATTGTTCCTTCCTAAGTGGAGTGCTTTTGCATTTGTCCTTATTAAACTTCGTCCTATGGTCTGAGGTAAATTTCTTTAGTTTATCCAGATCATTTTGAATTTTGTCCCTATCCTCCAAAGCACTTGCAACCCCTCCCAGCTTGGTATCATCTGCAAACTTAGTATGTGTAATCTATATGCCATCACCTAAATTATAGATGAAGATATTGAACAGAACCGGTCCCAAAACAGATACTTGCGGAACCCCACTTGTTATGCCCTTCCAGCATGATTGTGAACCATTAATAACTACTCAGAAAATGGTTATCCAGCTAGTTATGCACCCACCTTATAGTAGCCCTGTCTAGGTTGTATTTCCCTAGCTTACTGATAAGAAAGTGATGCAAGATCGTATCAGATGCCTTACTAAAGTTTAGGTATACTACATCCACCGCTTCTTCCTTATCTGCAAGGCTTGATTTCTTATCAAAGAAAGCTATCAGATTGATTTGTTCTTTTCAAATCCATGCTGGCTGTTAGCAGTCACCTTATTATCTTCCAGATGTTTGCAGATGGATTTCTTAATTACTTGCAAAATTATCTTCCTTGGCACAGAAGTTAAACTGATTGGTCTGTAATTTCCTGGGTTGTTCTTATTTCCCTTTTTATAGATGGGGACTATATTTGCCCTTTTCCAGTCTTCTGGAATCTCTCCCGTCTTCCATGGTTTTTCAAAGATGACAGCTAAAGGCTCAGATACCTCCTCTATCAGCTAGCTCCTTGAGTATTCTAGGATGCATTTCATCAATCCCTGGTGACTCGAAGACATTTAACTTTTCTAAATAACGTCTGACTTGTTCTTTTTTTATTTTAACTTCTAAACCTACTCCCTTTCCACTAGCATTCATTATGTTAAGCATTCCATCACCATCAAACTTCTTGGTGAAAATCGAAACAAAGAAGTCATTAAGCGCCTCTGACTGTCAGGTTTCCTGTTATTGTTTCTTCCTCTTCACTGAGCAATGGGTCTACCCTGTCATTGGTCTTCCTCTTGCCTCTAATATATTTGTAGAACCTCTTATTGTTACCCTTTATGTCTCTAGCTAAATTTAGCTCATTTTGTGCCTTTGCCTTCCTAATCTTGCCCCTGCATACCTGCATTGTTTGCTCATATTCATCTTTTGTAATCTGACCTAATTTCCACTTTCTATACAATTCCTTTTTGATTTTTAGATAATATAAGATCTCCTGGTCGATCCAAAGTGGTCTCCTGCCATACTTTCTATCTTTCCTACTTAGTGGAATAGTTTGCTTTTGGACCCTTAATAATGTTCCTTTGAAAAACTGCCAATTCTCTTCTTCTGTTTTTCCTCCAAGTCTTGCTTCCCATGGGACCTTACCTATCAGCTCTGAGTTTACTCTGCCTTCCTGAAATCCATTATCTCTATTTTGCTGTTCTCCTTTCTACCATTCCTTAGAATCATGTACTGTATGATTTCACGATCACTTTCACCCAAGCTGCCTTCCGCTCCCAAATTTTCCAACAATTCCTCCCTATTTGTTGAAATCAAATCAAGAATAGCTTTCCCCGGGTAGCTCTCTCAACCTTTTGAAATACAAACATTGTTTTCAATGCAGTCCAAGAACTTATTGGATAATCTGTGCCCTGCTGGGTTAGTTTCCCAACGCATGTCTGGATAGTTGAAGTCTCCCATCACCGCCAAATCTTGTACTTTGGATGATTTTGTGAGTTGTTTTTTAAAAAAAGCCTCATCCACCTTCTCTGCCTTGGTAGGTGGTCTATAGTAGACCCCCAGCATGATATGACCCTTGTTTTTTTAACCTATTTTAACTTAACCCAGAGACTCAACACATCTGTCTCCTATGTCCATCCCTACCTCAGTCTAAGTAGGTAATTTTTAATATAAGGCAACACCTCCTCCCCTTTTTCCCTGCCTATCCTTCCTGAGCAAGCTGTACTCTTCTATACCAATATTCCAATTGTGTATACCAACTATGTATACACAGGTCTTTGTGATACCAACTATGTCACAGTTGTGTTTATTTATTAGCACTTCAAATTCTTCCTGCTTATTCCCCATACTTATTTATCATTTTGGGCTTCTTTATGAAGTATGAAAGGTGCGAAAGATGGTTCTGTTTATTGAAAAATAAAATAAAAAATTGTCACATTAGAAATTCAGGTCGTGTCCACACGGGAAGACTATGGCACAGGTGTCAAATATGTGGTCTGTAGCACAGATCCAGCCCTCAAGCCCTTTCCTATGACCAATAGCTGCTTGTCTGCGTAGGGCAGAGAGCTGGGGAGGTAGATTATACTACTGGAACCAGGAACCCGAGACTCTTCTCTCTCTACAAGGTTTCAGACAGTGACCTAAACCCCAGGCTGAAAGGAGACTCCTTTCTAGCCTTCCCCATTCTGTCTCTGACTCTGAATTCAAAGAGGAAGGACCCTTCTCTCCCTCTGCTGCCTACTTTGCCTACTCTTTACCAGTCTCTCCACCCTTAGCCAAAGGAGATTTCTCTTCAGGCTTCCTGCTCTTCTCTGCTGCCACCACTGCTTGTCCCCACATGATCAAATGCATGAAAGTAGCTGCTTCTAAAGTGCCCACTCTCCAGAGAGCTGGAGGTGGAGAGTAGGTGAAGAAATCCCCCAGAGGAAGGGAAAGGGGAAGAAGGAATAAACAAGGGAGGGGGAAGGAAGAAAATGACCAAGTGATGTAAGTAAGAGGAAAGGTGGATGCGAATGATTCTTCAAGTGAAGCAGTAGGTAGGAAACATTCATAAAAAGTGTGCATGCAGATGGCAGGTCCAAAAGCAGGGAAGACAAGGGAGACGAGAGGAGACTCGTCATGGAGGAACACACTGAACAGTAAGTTAGTGGACAACAGACAGAAGTTTCAGAGATGCATTTGCCTTTTTTTAAAAAAAATCTTTGTTTTTAAAATGACATATTTAAATTTTAATAAAGAGGTTCATTCTAAGTTGTACAGATTGTAACATTTGCTTTTTCTCTGTGAACTTTATACTCCCAGGCTACAGACTTTGAGGGACAGAGTAACTTGGTCCTCACCACAAACCAAGTGACTAGAGAACTAGTGAAATTAATGACATCACTTGGGCAGTTGAAAAAGAGATGCTTGTAGGACACGAATTTTTTTTTTAAACTCTCATGTTTAACAAGCACTTCTTTGGAAGAGACTGTTAAACATTCAACACTCTTTCCCTACCACTTGAATTAAGGCAGGAGAGCTCACAATCAGAGGTGCAAGAGAGCCACCATTATCATGAAGAAAGACAGAACTGATTTCTGGTATTTCAGTGGTTGAAATATAAGCAGTTGGGGGTGTTGAGGGGGTAGGGGGAGTCTTTCAGGCTCTCTTTATACACAATAAAAATGGAAAAATGCCACAAATGCAGTTTTAAGCGAGGAAGAAGGGGGCACAAATAACCTCTGTAAGTTACCTTTAAAGAACAGATGCTGCCGTGAACTACATTTGGAATTGTGGGCAACTCTGGCCATCCATATATTAAAAGATAAAACTACAAACACTCTGCAACAAATACTCTGCACGATATGCAACATTATGTTTTTGTAATTAAGAAAAAAGGCAGACCTCAAGATCAATGTTGCCTCCAATCTTTTTCATCCATGTGCAGAATACATTGTGTGTGTTTACCAAGGCACATGTCAATAGAAACACAAAACCTAGCTGTGGGTGCTCTGCTAATCAGCTGAACAGCATCTGAATTTCTTCTGAGTGGACATATAAGCGCACAGCATACGGCAAACACTGCTCAAGATACAACTTAACTCTTTAAAAATACTGCGCCCCCCCCCCCCAAAGTCAGGCATGTGAACATAAGAACGGCCAAACTAGGTCAGACCAAAGGTCCATCTAGCCCAGTATCCTGTCAGCCCACAGTAGCCAATACCAGATGCCCCAGAGGGAGGGTAATTCTCATGTGATCCCTCCCGTCACCCACTTCCAGAGAAACAGTGGCTAGGGATACCCATTCCTACCCATCCTGGCTAATAGCCATTGATGGACCTAACCCCCATTAATCTATCTAGCCCTTTTCTGAACACTGTTAAAGTTCTAGCCTTCACCGCATCTTCTGGCAAGAAGTTCCACAGGTTGATTGTGAGCTGAGTGAAGAAAAACTTTGTTAGTTTTATATCTGCTGCCTATTAATTTCATTTGGTGACCCCCTAGTTCTTATATTGTGGGAATACGTCAATAACTTTTCCTTATTCATTTTTCCACATCAGTCATGAATTTATAGACCTAAATAATACCCCCTTCCCCCAATCTCCTTTTTGCTAAGCTGAAAAGTCCAAGTCTTTTTAATCCCTCTTCATATGGGACCTGTTCCAAACCCCTACAAATTTTTTGTTGTCCTTTTCTGAACCTTTTCCAATGCCAATATATCTTTGAGATAAGGTGACCACATCTGTCCACAGTATTCAAGAGGGGGGCGTACCATGGATTTATATAGAGGCAATAAGATATTTTCTGTCTTATTCTCTATCCCTTTTTTAATGACTCCTAACATTCTATTTGCTTTTTTGACTGCCGCTGCACACTGAGCGGATGTTTTCAGAGAACTATCCACAATGACTCCAAGATCTTTCTCTTGAGTAGTTGTAGCCAAATTAGTCCCCATCATATTGTACACATAGCTGGGATTATATTTTCCAATGTGCATTACTTTACATTTATCAACAGTATTTACTTTGATTCCATACAGCATGAATTGTATTCAAAGAGAGAAGGCTCACCTATGATCACACTCTCAGACACTCTCATCTCTTAATTATGACAATTACTCAGACTAATCCCAAATATGAGACTGATCAACCTATAAGAAAAGAAGAACTAACCAGTTAATTTTTCCGTTGACTTGGTGGGGTGACATGCAGGCTTTTGGGGCTCCTGGATACCCACTGATGGGGGTACAGGAGGGACTTAGATACACAGGGTTTCCTAAAGATTGCGTAAGGCGAGAACTCTGCAAGAGAAAAATAAAGTCGAAAACTTGATAAAAAAAATGAACTTGAAATAATGCTGAACATAGTTATATAGTTCCAATCCAATCAATTATTTATAGTTTTTCTATCTGCATAGATTCAAGGATCAAAGATTCTCTAAATCACCTCATGACAGTAATTTTAAATTAGATTCTTAAATATTAGGAAATGCTGTCAAATATAATTTCAAGTCCTCTATAAATTGGAGACCACTTTCAGTGCTTGACAGTTTCACTTGCATTTTTCCTGTCTCACCAACACGAAATACAAGCAGCTCTAGTATAGTAAAAATTATGTTTCATATGAACGGTTCCAAAACTTTAGCCAAATGCTAGCATCAATCCAGGATATCTGATAGCCTGAGGGCACATGTATCTACGTAACTGAACATGATTCTGAAACACCAAAAAAGGAACTTGGATTAGACGTGTGCATGCATCTGCATTTTATGTGAATTTAGTGCTAACAAAAAATATCAAACTCACCTTGTGCAGTAACTGTGGTTCTTCAAGATGTCTGTCCCTATGGATGCTCCACTTCAAGAGTGCATGCACTGCTGTCCATTAGTGTCAGTTTGGCTTGCCTATATGTTCCATACAAACTCATGCTGTACTCAGTATATGTAAAGCTGCAAAGGCAAACTTTCCTCAGTTCCAGCTCTATCTGAATGTCTAAAATTAACAGACCAAGGCAGAGGGGAAGAAGGGTGGGTACATCTACGGGGAGAGACATCTTGAAAAACCAGTTACTGCACGAGATGAGTAACTTTTTCTTATTCTTGGAATAGCGTCCTTATGGGTGCTCCATTTCAGGTGATTCGAGAGCAGTATCCTCACAGAGAGGAGGGAGCTTCGGATTTAAGTCCGAGGCTAAAGAGGATACAGCAAATTCAAGCACTGAATCAGATCCAACCGCGTGTACCTAGCACAGCGTTTAGAAAAGCTATGCACTGAAGCCCATGTAGCAATTCTGCACATGTCAGACACTGGAATGTTTTTGAGAAGCACTCTAAAAGCTGCTAATAATCTTGTATTGTGTGCTATATAATCCTTTGGGGAGGCAAAGCACCAACAGTATCATAACAAGGAGTAATAAACCCAGAGATGCATCTCTATAGTCTCTGTGAAGAGACTGGGGATGTGAACCAGTTAACTGGTACCCGGTAGCAGCCTACCTCCCTCTGTGCAAGTGGCTGCTAGCTCCTGCTTCCAATCCCCCCCCGTGCTGGGGAGTGGGCAGCAGTAGCCCTGCATGGGAGGGTAGGGGTGGCAGGAACGAGGTCCAGCTTAATTGGTTAACTAGTTAAATAGTTAACTGATTAACTGGGATTTTACATCCTACTGTGGCTCCTTTGATCTTTTTACAATGGAGACAATGTCTAGGTGATTTCTGTAATTATTCTGCCCTATCAAAATAAAAGTCAGTCATACTTGTAATGTATGAAGAGGAGTCTCCTAATGAAATGTATGTGATTTAGGAAAAAATACTGTCAAACAGACAGACTAGTTAAGATGAAAATCTGACTTAACATTAGGTAAGAACTTTGGGTGCAGTTGTAGAAGGACCTTGTCCTTGACAAATATTGTAAATGGAGGGGGGGAGAGGGGAGAGGAGTGCTCCGACATCAAAGCTCCAATTTCTCCAATCCTGCAGACTGACATGTTAGCAACTAGTAAGGATGTCTTCACAGATAAGTGAAGCAAGGGCCAGGTGATTCAAATGGAGACACAGGCACAAGATCATGACATTAGTGGTTGGACCTCTTCCATTTCTGAAGGTAAGCAACTTCAATTGATCCCTTTCTATTTTCAAGCAGGTGGGGTATGATCCCGTGAAACTTTATGCTTCAGTATGGATGACCTAAAGGTTGGAAAGAAGCACACAACCTGTATCCCGGGAGCAGAGAGATGGGACTGTCAGAAGTATGTGTGTCACTTGGATTGGACACACAGGTGAAGCAGGTAAAGTTAGCAAGTTGCGTGGAGCAGGTCAACATTATGAGGATAACCGTATCTTGCTCGTCACTCTCAGATTAGTTGTGTTGGAAGGAATGAATAAAACAGGCCATTTTTGTTAAAGGAAGGACAAAGGTGTCTCCCAAAGATAGATGATCAAGGCCTCCTCTTGAGCAAAATAAAGAGTACATCCTGTGCTGGATGTGGTGAATAGGTCCATTTATGGAAGTCCCCACCTCTGGCATCTCCCATGAAGCATTTGAGCAAGCAATTCCCATTCACAGACCCGGGAGAAGCACCTGCTGAACTTATTGGCTGTGACAAAAAGATGAATGTCTATTAATGCTACAGATTTTTGCCATTTCCTATAGTGCTTGCTTGAGACTGAGATAAAAATAACATGTAAATATATTCATATATAATAGCATATATATTTTAAAAGAGTAATGCTGATTAACAAAATCAAATCAGTGGTTTTAATGTTAATACCCAGCAGTTAATACTAAGCTTTTTCCCTTTAACGTTTGTTCAAAAAAAAAAGCTTCATTGTAACAACATAATTAAGCTAGGGACATGAAGGACTAGTCGACTATCCGATAAGCATTTGCTTATCGGATAGTTGACAAGCTTGTCAACTAGTTGCTCCCTTCCCCCCCCTTTGCAGCCTCTATCACAAAGAGGCAGCAAGGAGGGGGGAGGGGGAAGGAGTACTTCAAATCAGCAAAGCCACGGGGAGTCTGGGGCCTGATGCTGGGCTCCACATGGCGCTGCCACTTTGAAACACCGCGGGGAGCCTGATGGTGGGCTCCTGTGGTGGTGTTTCAAAACGGCAGTGCTGCACAGAGCCCAGGATCAGCTGAGGACTCCGCAGCTGACCCCGGGCTCTTCCTGGTGCTTTCTCCTTTCAAGTGTAGCAACAGCCCTAGGGTTGTTTCTACATTTCAAAGGCGGAGACACCCTATTGACTAGTCAAATAGTCAATCCAAAATGCACTGAGTATTCAATTAGTTTATTACCCGCAATTTAACATCCCTAAGTTAAGCCACCAAAAATGATGGAATGTTTTGGGGTTTACAGAGTTTATTTACTGCACCTACACTGAAATCCCAGTTCTATAATATTCCATAGTAAGACAAATGCTGGCATTTTATATAGAACTTTGAAAACAAGAGAAGTAATAATTGATTTATGTATGCTACTGAACACCTTAAATATAATGTGATATTTTTTGAAGAGGATCAGAAGGAGTAGTTTGTAAACATTCACACCACAGTTGTGATATTTATCCACTCCATGGGGGGGGAGCTATATAGTTCAGTTCGTTAGTGTTCATAACATTCTTTGAGGTCATAGATGAAAAAACCCCCATAAATATGCAAGTTTTAATACTGTGTGAGCAAATAATTTATTCCAACTTGTATTTAGATGTTCAAGGTTGCTGAAGCTGCCTATTCAGTGGCTAAAGTGAAGAGAAAAAAGTTATCTACTGTTATGAATATAGTGCTTCTGTAAATAATTGAGTTGGTATATAAAGAACAGAGTAGCCTCAGCCCAGTCCCGAACACCTCGTTTTACAAGACAGCACTCATATGGCCCCAAAGGGCATACTGTTCTTGATGGTTCAGAATGCCCTTCATGCAGGTGCACACACATACCACAAAGAGGCATGGGACTTGCAGAGGTAATTCTCAAGGAGAATAAGTCCTTCCTTGCTTCACAGCCTCTATTTTAGTCAATTCAGGAGAGTTATTGACAGACTGCATGAAGGTGAATAAAGCACTATTTCTAGACAGGTGCACTATAACCTTTGGGGTCAGAACGCCAGGACCTTATTTTCTAAAATGCTACACACTCAAAATGGTGTTTCGTCCTGTGATGATTCAAACAGGGTCTCTTTCCACTTACATGTGCCAATCAGCATCCCTAGTTTCCGATAATACAAAAGGAAAAAGTACTAGAATTAAGTTTAAATTAAGATACAATTCATAGTAAGAAGACTGAAAACTTTGCATGCTACATACACACTGGTTATCTGCACTGTTTCCACTGATGCCGCTAGTGTTTTCATGGTCTCCTGACTAAACTTCACTCATTTCTGCTAGATGCCAATGCACAGGGCTCGCCGAACCGAAGCGATCCCCGCTCGCTAGCCGCGCTGTCCGGCGATCTGCGCATGCGCTGATTGCCCAAACCGGCTCTTCCAGGTTGCAATCTACTTGCCACAGACAAGTAGATTGCATTATTTGTCGAGCCCTGCCAATGCATCAGGCGTCTATCTGCCTATCTAAAAAGGAAGATTAATTAGCATGTTGCAGCCTTGGTGCAACCGATGGCAAAATAACTCCAATAGCTTTAATTACCTGCCAATTCAACTGTCTAATGCTTCCCGTGCTCCCTTAATATCAATAACCTCTATTAGGTATTACAGCCATCTCCTCTGGGCACTGATTTCATCAACGTTTGCTCCAACAGCACAGCTTCATATGGATGTTTACACAGAAAAAAAGCAAGGAAAACACAAGGTTTAGTGCTCGATTCCACAAAGTTTCTTATATGGCACTCATCACCATAGCATGTGAGCAGCTTCCATTAAGTAACATGGCTAATGTCTGTTCCGTGTTTGTGTCCTCAGCCTCCCCACTGGGGGGGAGTGGTTGGTGAGGGGGGTGGAGAAGCATGTGCAGGGGAGTGCCTTGTTTGTAAAAAGGCAGTGGATAGATCTGCTGTGCTTGAGATAGCTTATATTGCTGAGGTGCTTTATTCTACACAAACTGGAGTTGCCAATGTGCTAAAAGCTTCAATCCCAGGTATACTGAATTGCATTAGCCCAACTGACAGATGAATTCAGACCTGGGGTCATCACTTGCCAGCATAGGATAAAGTCTTTTAGCCAACATTTTTCCTGCATTACAGCCTGAGTTGACCAACTACAGGACTCTACTCTCAAAAATGACTGCGCCTTAGCTATAAGCCAGGGCTACTCAATTTTGGAAGCCCCAGGGACCACAATGATACTCACAGCACATGCTGAGGGCCACAATATAAGTGTAGTTCATAAACATGCAAATAGCTTCTTTCACACTGACGAGCATGAATACAAAGATTAAGACACGACTACAGAACACGCAGGCCCCATTTAAGTGAGTTCTGCTGATATTAATAAAATGCAATAGTCACCCGATTTCCACCCATATGACAGCACTTTCAATGAACAATGACAGTCCAGGAATTAACTACTAAAACACATATCAACAGAAGACCATTATATTGACTACTTTTTTGTTTTGGTTCCCACCCATGAGCTGCGTGTTGAGCCCCGTATAAACCCAAATCATGCCATGGGCTGCAAAAAGCAGGTGGTGGGCGTGTTGAGTAGCCCTGCTGTGAGCTTTCAAAATGCTTTAGTTTCCCCACCTCTTCTAGCACCCATTCAGCCTAAGCCAGCTATTCTTCATCCAGGAGACAGTTTCGTCCTAGTACTAAGCAACTATGTTGGTAGTAATCATGCAGTCACATGCGGGGAAGTATAAGAAGTGTTATATCTCCCTGCGCTTACTGTTAGCCCTTGAGTCTGTGCTCTCTCACCAGTTCACCTGGTGGCTCCAGACAGACGCTGAGAAGGACGGGCATATGAATGTGCTGAGCACTTCTGCAACAGGCAAGTACAACTATTCCTATTATACAGATTGGAAAATGGAGGAAGAGGGTTAATAATTTTTTCCAATACTAGAGATATCACTATCTATCTTACATGATTTGCAAATGTGTTTCAGGAAGTCTTCTTATTGCTATAAGAGATGTTAAGACAGGCTACTTCGGTTATACTCTGCATTGTGGCATAAACACTGCATTCATGTTTCTTCTAAAGACTAACCTGTTTCTCCACGTTGTTCATGAAGTAAGGAGGAATGCTGGAGGACAAATCACACTGTCTCTCCACTGAAGGGACCTTCAGGGTGGAAGAGAAGGAAGGTGGCAGTCCCTTATTCTTTCTGGAATTCACCACTGATGCTGAACCTAATTGCCCATGCTGCTTCATCACATCTTCAGGCTGCTGATCACCACCAAGAACAACTGAGCCCTAGGGAGAGACAATTCCATTGGATTCATCCTCTACATAGAATGTTTGAAACTGCAGTATAAAGAACAAAAATATCCTAAACAAATAAACACCAGGTGAGTGAGTAAATAAAATAAATACAACAACTAGCTTTTTATAGAAAACCCTCATCAGTAGGAATCAATGTTTCCGTCACAACTAGAAGAAGCTTAGGGTTAGGATTAGGAAACAAACATGGTTCTCTTCCAATTCTACTGGTACTATGCTTTGCTTTTCCTAGAATACTGCAGAGGCAGTGAAAGACCTAACTAATACACAAACTCTGAAGCAGTTAGAACTGCCCCCCTTCTGCAAACCCACAAAACCAAGGAAATGAAAAGTAAGCTACTCAATAGTATATACCCTGTACACCTCCAGCAACAAGCACACCTCTTACCCAGGCCTGGGCAAACTGTCCTCCGTGGGCTGCATGTGGCCCACCACACCACCAAATCCAGCCCGTGGACTTCCTGCCCGCCCCCTGCATGCTGCTGAGAAATATGGCTGTTGCAGGGCTGTTTGAATAGCTGAGAGCCGGAAGGAGGGTGGAAAGGGTTTGTGCGCGGCTCTTGCCCCCAGCACAATCCCACTGGCTGGTTACTGGTCAATGGGAGCTGCTTGTTGTCAGCTGGCAGCTTGGGAAGCACCCTACCATCCTGCGCTCAGGCTCCTAGCTGTTCTGAATCCACATGGCCTCTGCAGCCAGTGAGGAGTCGTCGGGGCAGGAGGGGAGGGGGCAGGGAGTCTACTTGGGAAAGTTGCTGGCTAGGAGTCAAGCATGTAAGTCTCACAGCCAGAGCCTGCCTCTGACACCCCAACTCTTTGCCCCGCCCATACAACCCAAATCTTCTGCCCTCCTCTTGCCCGTATATCCCCTTCCAGATCCTGCACCCCAATCCTCTGCCCCAGGTCACAACCCAAACCCCTGCACCACAGTCCCCTGCCCCAAGTCACAACCCACTCCTGCCCTAGGTCACAGTCCAAACCCCTCCAGCCCACTTCTACACCCTAGTCCCCCTTCCCCAGGTCACAACCCAAAACCCTGCACCCTAGTCCCCTAAGCCAGGTCACAACTGCCTCCTTCACCCAAACTCCCTCCCAGACCCCACACCCTTTCCTATACCCCAATCCCTTACTGCAAGCGCCCTTGTCCTTCCATCACAGACCCCACACCTCCTCCTTTAATATGTAAGAGTGTAGCCCTTGACTACTTTCCCAATTCTTGGACTGGCCCCCAATCAAAAATTATTGCCCCTCCCCCCACCTCCGCTCTTACCAATATGAGAGAATACAACAAAGACCGTGACCACATTTTGGCTTTTTTTTTTGCTTCACACATTTTCCCCAGCAGTCACCCGAGACCGCCAATTGGTTAGGACCAGCCCTGCTCCTTGGGCTCTTATGATAGGACAAGAAGCAATGGTCTTAAATTGCAGCAAGGCAGGTTTAGGTTGGATATTAGGGAAAAATTTCCTAATTGTCTGGGCGGTTAAACACTGGAATACATTGCCTAGGGAGATTGTGAAATCTCCAACACAGGAGATATTTAAGAGCAGGTTAGATAGTTATCTACCAGGGATGATCTAGAGCAGCGTAACTTTTTAAGACCGAGGATCACCGAACAATTTATTACTTTTTTTTTTAAATGAGGAACACCAAGAATTTTTTGTTGAGAGAAAAAAAAAGGGTTGGGGGGAGAGGAGTTATTGAGCGAAAAAAAAGGTTGTCTGCCCTATAAGAAACACTGATCTAGACAAGACGGTGTTTGGTCCTGCAGTGAGGACAAAAGACTGGACCTGATGATCTCTCAAGGTCCCTTCCAGTTCTAGTATTCTATAATTCTAAGTATGCAAATAACAATACAGACAAAGGATTCAGGAAATGTTGTTTCTCAAACAGATTCCTTATGAGGCAAGAGATTTAAGAAATAATTAATTTGAACTACAAATATAGACATGTACGTCAGCATCCATCAGGAGCAGTGTAAAGGTTTGGAGGAGTTGGGTGATGAAGGAACTGAGGGACAAGGAAGATGCTGCTGAGAAGGAGTCTAGGTGTGAACTTGGATGGGAGAAGTATGGAATAAGGTTTTTTGTTTTTCCCTTCCATGAAGGGTGGAAGAGATTGTTAGGGAGACTCCTTCATGCACACTCTGGGTGACCCCCAGTCTCTCCCATTGGTCAGGCACATCTTCTCCACCCCTCTGTTTCTGCACCTCCCTTTCCCAACTGCTCCTGCCCCAGCACTCAGCCAACTCCTCCTTCCTCTCCCCTTCCCTCATGCATCCCTGCACTCCATAAAGCTCCCCTCCTCCCCTCAGGTGTCCCTGCAGCCTACCTCAGCTCTGACTCTCTGCTGTCACTAAGGATGTTAAGTATAGGGGAGGCTCCTCGCGACATTTCAAAGTGGCAGCGCTGCACGGAGCCCAGGTTCAGCTGTGGCCTTCCCCGCTGGCCCTGGGCTGCATGTGGTTTTTTAAAGAGGCATCGCTGCGTGGAGCCCGGGGTTTGGCCCCAGGCTTCAAGCAGCTCTACCACTTCGAAGTACCACCTCTTCTCCTCCCCATGCCGCCTCTAGCTGATAGAAGCAGCAAGGGGGGGAAGCGACTAGTTGACGATCCTGTCGACTAGTCCTTCACTTCCTGGCTGTCATTTCACTAGCTCCAATGTTCCTGCTCCAGTTTATTCCCCCCACTAACCCTTCTGAACGCCAATCTATGTGAACCTCGCAACCAACCTTGTTGTGTGCCCCACTCTGTCACCCTATGCCTCTTCACCTGGTCCTGCAGGCAAGGTGCTGTGAGAAAGGCAGCCTCTCAGTCCTTAATGGGCAAGAGGTATAATCACAGTGTCTTCCCAGCACAATGTGTTTCCTAGAGAGAAAATAATTGGCAGGAAATATGAATTCTGCATGTGCACAGTGGTGCAGAATCCCCCCAAGAGCACACCCTTGACCCAGATTATCTCCCTAACACACACACTGATAGATATCCACTGCAGTATTTTGTTGAATTGGGAAAAGGTAGTTTGGCAATGAGTTGTATGCAGAAGGTGGTTATAAGGGAGTGATGGAGAGGCTGGCCTCCCTAAAGGGCAGAGTTAAGGTTGTGGTGGACAGTAGTTATGGTAATAAGGTGCATGTTTCTGGATAAAGGAAGAAAAATGAAGGAAATGGCTTAATTTTTCATTTCCTTGTTTTGTGGATGTGTCAGGAAGATGGGAGTTTGTCATACTCTTCCAAAATTCCCAGCGGAGCAAAAATCAGAAGATGCATAGTTAAGGTTGCCTGCACAATACTAAACCTCTTTCAGAATTGTCCAAATAAGCCATGTTAAAACTTTAACCTTCACTATGCAGATCCGAGAGATGCTGAAGTATTCAAGGTTTTTTACTTCTTTGTACACCTCACTCTTACTCACAGGATTCATTCCAACACTATGAAAGGATGAACAGGAAAGGACATGGGGGGGAGGGGGGGAAGAGGAAGGGGGAGAAAGGTTGCCCACACCACTTTCTCGCTGCCCTCTTCAAGCAACTACTCAATATGAATAAATTCACACCGGCCTTCACAACATCTTCTGGCAAAAAGAATTCTCCAGGTAGACTGTGTGTGGTGTGAAGAAATGCTTCTTTTTATTTTAAATCTGCTGACTATTAATCTCATTTAGCGATCCCTAGTTCCTGTGTTAGAAGTCGGAGAAAATAACATTTCCTTATTTACTTTCTCCACAACGGTCATGATTTTATAGACCTCTATCATATCACCCTTGCCTCTTAGATGTCTCTTTTCCAAGCTGAAAAATCCCAAGTCTTATTAATCCGTCCTCGTATAGAAGCTATTTCATACCCTGAAGTATTTTATTGCCCTTTTCTGATTCTTCTCCCATTCAAATATATCTTTGAGATGGAGTGACCATCTGCACACAATACTCAAGATGTGGGCATACTTTGGGTTTATTCAGAGACAGTATGTTAGGTCCTTTGGAATGTATCCAGTACAGATAAATGCCTGTGTTTAAAAAACTGTAATTAGGTGTGGCAATTTTGCCTTCTCAAGTACTTCGGTAACAGCAACTTTGCTCTTTCACCTGATATTTAAAATACAATAAAGACCAATGAGCGTGGAAAGTGGTTAGCCTTCTCCCATGTCTGCTACAGATCTTACCGCCATACAGCATAGAGCTCAGGATGCATGCCCTCAAACTCACAGCTTGGTCTTCAATGTCAGTTTCTCATTATTACACACATACTTACTCAGTTGACCAAATATGGTAGCTGCCCTTCTAATGCAAGAATTAAACTCCTTATCTAGAGCTATATTAACATAGATGATCCTAAAGAGCAGAATCTGTCACAACTTCTATAGTCATGCCAGCTATTAAAACTCCTAATGCAGTCAAAATACCCTGCCCCATAATCATGGTCTTCTTCAGATTGATAGCATCTCAAAATTCATCACAAGCTAATGCAAAGCTACCGGAGGCTCCTCTTTGCTATTCCTGATAATCAATAAGTTGATGAAGAAAGATGCTCTATTTGGAGCTGTTTAACTTTAAAAAAACAGAACAAAACTAAGACATTCAATGTTGAAGTGTTTTCCATCTGATTCTGCAGGGAAATGTGTACTCTTAGTGCTAGACGAAGAGGAAAAGCAAAAAATATACCGAAGAGTGTTGATGCCCAAAACACACCCTTGTTTGACAGTGCTGCAGATTTAAAAGCTGTGAGATGGATGACCATTATACTGGAATGTAGCATTCATGCTACATGCAACTTCTTTGGAGGATAGGGACATAATTCAAAATGACCTTAGCAAGTTAGAGAAATGGTCAGAGGTAAACAGGATGAAGTTTAATAAAGAGAAATGCAAAGTGCTCCACTTAGGAAGGAACAATCAGTTCCATACATACAAGATGGGAAGCGACTATCTAGGAAGGAGCATGGCGGAAAGGGATCTAGGGGTCATAGTGGACCACAAGTTGAATATGAGTCAACAGTGTGATGCTGTTGCAGAAAAAAAAAAAAAAAGCAAATATGATTCTAGGTTGTATCAACAGGTGTGTTGTAAGCAAAACTCGTGAAGTCATTCTGCCGCTCTACTCTGCACTAGTTAGGCCTCAGCTGGAGCACTGTGTCCAGTTCTGGGCGCCACATTTCAAGAAAGATGTGGAGAAATTGGAAAGGGTAAACCTCATTTTACGGGGCATAACACCTTCTGTCGACAGAGTTCTGTCGACAGAAGGTGTTATTGCCTGTAGGGTTGCGTCTAGACTATAGGGTTGTGTCGACAAAGCAGCTTGCTTTGTCAACAAAACTGAATGTGTCTAGACGCTCTATGTCGACAGAAGTTTTGTTGACAGTATCTGTCGACAAAACTTCCGTCGACAAAACCCTGTAGTCTAGACGTATCCTTAGTAAGATCCATGAAGGCCATATAAAGAGGTAGAATGAGCAATTACTTGTACAATTCCTTCTATAAATATATGGCTCAAAATGCCCGAGTGTGCAGGAGCACACCCACACAAAACCACTCCTTGCTGGAGGCTTTTCAAAGATTCCCTCCTCATGATAATTCCAGTGGCCAGAGTGCATGAATCCGTGTACACAGAGTCTACTGCAGCCTGACACTTGGTTCTGGAAACTAATTCGCCCTTCTCCAGAATAGTCTGAGCATGTTGTGTTGAGATGACTTATCTGCAGAGACTGATAGCTGACCATAGTTCCAAAAATCATATTTAGCCAGACGTGCCAGGTAATTAAGAAATGGGGAACTCAGGACTGGCTAATGAAAAATCTTCCTTATTGGCTGGAGTGGAATGCAGATGCTGTTGTCTGGCCCACTCCTGAGCAGTCTGGATAACCAAAGAATTAGTTGGAGGAGGGGAGAAAAATAGAAATTCAGTTCCCTTTGTCAAAGCAAAAGTGCCTTTTTCCCACCTCCTTTCTGGTGGGGGCAAATGTGGCTGGGTGCATGCCACATGGTACAAACGAAGACTGGCACTGCTGATCAGTAGTGCCCCTCTGGCCAACACTGATGTTTGGAGAATGTTCTGCAATTGATGCTGACTGTTCTGCATTTCTCCTTACGGACTGTTAAAAACTTCAGATTACCACCAGTTTTAGCAGTTGTTGCAGAGGGTGTTGCCTGGGCAAAAGGAAGGCACTGATGACACTGGCACATCGGAAGATGAAGGGAATGGCTCTGGATATAGTAGCACCATCTTCCAGTACAGGTTTGAAATGTCTAATCCAAAAAAGATGAGGAGTCCTGTGGCACCTTAAAACAGATTTATTTGGGCATAAGCTTTCCATGAGTAAAAACCACTGATTTTGACAGCACTCCTCATAGTCTGTATGGGTAAAAACAAACACGACTACCCCTTTGAGACTAATCAAAAAAGAACAGAGTGATGAAATGGATGGACTGGAATGGCTCTAAAGACAGAGAGAGTGGGACAAGAACTCCAGTAAGGCAAATCCAAGGGATCCTGCAGTTATCTCAGGGGCTCTTGTGCTGGGGCAAGGGAAGATAGTGCTATTAGGCTGGCGGATCCCTGAGTAGTTGTTACAGAAGCAGCAGACCACGTGTATCAGCAGAGTCATCCAATGCAGAGAACTGGATACTTGTACAAATGGTGGCACCATCTGAATGGGGTCAGCTAGAAGGGAGCATTCAGGAGTAGGGATGTCAACGTGTAGACAACTACATGATTAATTGCTAAGCCTGGGCTTATTGGTTAATCCTCTCAACTACACACATTCCCCTGCCCTTGCTTCCTCTGTACCAGAGGCAGCTGGGGCTGGGGTGGGGAGGAGGGAGAATAGAGGTAGCAGCATGGAAGGTGAGGGGGGTAAGCAAGAGCCGATACATAGAAGGAGCTGGCATTTAAACCAGCTCTCTAGACCCACCTACAATGGCAGCAGTGTGGGGTGGCAGGCAGAAGCAGGTCTGTGCCCCCATCCCTATCTCACTCGCTGGCAGCCCTGTCCTGCACACAGAACCCCTCATTTTTGTCCCCACCCCAGAGACTATGGAGGGTCCACAAAATCCACCAACTCCAGCACCCCAGAAAAGTAAATCTGGCCTATGGGAAGCCCCAAACCTCAGGCCTCCCTGTCCTTTCCCCTCGCCCCATGAGGCTGGAGCACCAGAGGAGTGAGGTGTCTCAGTTGGGGGCCACATCAGGGAGGGCTGGGGGGTTTTGGAGGAGTTTTTTTTGTTTCTCACTTGTGTGGTCCCCAACTGATTTTCCAATGGGTCAGTGGCTCCTGAACCAAAAGAGTTTCCCACTCATGCCACAAATGAAGAAAACATTGAAACTTTTGGTGTTGGACATAAATTAATATTTTACTTTATTTAAAATTAAGTTTGATAAACATGAGAAAGTTAAAACCCTTAATCTGTTTAAATAATTTAAATTAAACCATTTCCCTAGCTGCAGCACTAGCAAAATGGCTTGGGTGTAATTATTTAATTAACGGTGAGTTTCCATTAGCAACTGGTGGCCCTTGGAAAGGTTAACATTGAGCCAAGTGGTCCATGAGCCAAAAAAGTTTGAGAACCATTGCTATGAGAATTCTTCACTGCCGTCCACATTCGACACGTCCTAACAGCCTATCAGGATAAAGTTGCTTAGTTTTCCCTTTGTGTTATAGCAGCACTCAAAGGCCCTGATCAGACTCCGGGTAGCCCTAAGTTAGGCACTGTACAGACAGTACTGAACTTGAAGACTCTGTATAAGTTCAAAAGCTCGTCTCGAACAGATGTTGGTCTGATAAAAGACACTACGTGTCTTATCTCTCTAACACCCTGGGACTAACATGCTAACAACAATACTGCTTACAATTCTGTCTTTGTATTTACTGTCTTTTTAACCTTCTGGGCCAAGTGGCAGGTTTTGTACCAATGTAACTGTCAGTTTAGAAACTGGAAGAGGGTGGGCAAAAAACAAAAAGAAAAAAAGAGGCAGTCCACCAGGGTTAGTCCCTGGCAGGCCACTGCTGCTAAGTTTACCTGCACTTCTGCAGGTATCAAATGATTGCAGCTTTTGTTGGCCACGGATTGCTGTTCGTGCTGGGAAGCAGTGTGCACTGGGACACCACTTCCACAGCAATTGGCAACAAGAGCTGCAATCATCCGATGCCTGTAAAAACAGGTAAACAGAGAGGTGGGGGCCCACCAGGGATTAACCCTGAGGACCGGATCTGGCCCACAGGCTGGAATTTGCTCACTCCTGCCCTAACACGTATACAATTATACCACCACAATGGTGCTCGTATCAGTGTAGCTTATTCCTATAAGTAGAGGGGAATAATAGGTTGTTCTTTATATAGTGATTTTCATTAGGACCTCAGTGTCATCTGCTATAACACTGCTCTACAGCCAAAATGCTTCTGAAATAAATGTAATCAAACGTTACTAATTCTGGGTCACTGAGAACGAAAATGATGCTTAAAATTGTTGATTGGCTCTAGTTTTCAAGATTGTTATTGGGTCAGTATATACGACCCTTGACTTGGGAATGACGGAGGATAAGTGAGTTATAAAGGGAAGGGATCTCAATTTAAACCAGAAATGACTAAAATACATCTTTGACTGGATCTACGAATAAATCTATGACTGGGTTTGGACAGTACTTGCTTTTTAGGCAAAACAATGAATGATGAATGGAGACTGTTCATTGATTCATCGAAGACGAGTCTTAAAGATGTTTTGCTGCATAATGGCAATGTTTTGCCATCAATTCCAGTTGGTCCATATGGTCCAGTTGGTCCATATGAAGGAAACCTATGACAACATGAAACAACTTTTGAGGTGCATAAACTATGACCAACATCAGTGGCAGCTTTGTGGTGATTTGAAGGTTGTTGCTCTCTTGCTTGGTCTGCAGACTGGATACACAAAGTACTGTTGTTTTCTCTGCGAATGGGATAGTCGTGCAAGAGATTCCCACTACATCAAGATAGATTGGCTACTCCGACAGTCATTGGAGCCTGGGAGGAAAAGTGTTCAGCATCCACCACTTGTTGAATCAAGGAAGATTTTGTTACTACCCTTACACATCAAGCTGGGTCTGATGAAGAACTTTGTCAAGGCCATGGACAAAACACAAGCAGCTTTCAAGTACCTCCGTGGAAAATTTCCAAGGTTAAGTGAAGCTAAGATAAAGGAAGGTGTCTTTGTTGGTCCTCAGATTCGTGAACTTCGAGATGATGCATTTGACCATGCACTGCGTGGCAAGGAAAAGACAGCATGGAAAGCCTTCAAGTTAGTAGCAATAAATTTTCTTGGAAACAACAATGCAGACAATTACAGGTTGTTGGTGGAAAGCCTCCTCAAGGCATACAAAAGCCTTGGTTGCAACATGTCACTAAAGATACATTTTTTGCACTCTCATCTACATTTTTTTCCACCCTCATCTACATTTTTTTCCACCGAACTGCGGAGCAGTGAACGACGAGCACAGCGAGCGATTTCACCGGGACATTGCAACAATGGAGAAACGCTATCAGGACAAATGGAGCCCATCAATGCTTGCAGACTATTGCTGGACAGTGACAAGAGATGCTCCATTTAATGAATACAAGAGACAAGCCAAGAAGCGTCAAGTAGACATTGAATAGGACTAAGCTATGTACTTAATAGTTTTTTGCCTTTTGTTTCATAATAAATTTTATTTATATAACCCTTTTGCTGATTTTTAAAGTGTTACATAAACAGGACAGGGGAAATATCATGTAAAGCAACCATAAAAAGACCTAGGTTTACAATTTATGATTAAAACTCTACTATCTACACAATATACATAGACGTAAAATGTAAAAACTTAAATATCTTGGAAACAGTAGCCAATCAGTTGTTTTAATTGTCATATTTGAATCCAGCACATCAAAATACATAATAAATAGCACATTTTATCTCTGAAGCAGACGACTTCTAAAAAATTGTAGACCAGTGTAAGCCATGTGAACCAGGCCAATTCTTTCTATTACAGTAGTAACAAGAATCCCCAAACAAGATGATTGTTCTAAATGAGAAAACATTCCCATATTTCTGTTTCAGGTCTACTGTTAATATGATTAGTTTGATTTACACAGTGAAATCATCCATACCATCCTGTAACATGGTTCCCAAGGAAAGAGTAGCAAGTGTTGGTAAAGCCAATTGAGACCTAATGGTGTGTCAGAAATGAAGGCTCTCAAAACAGCACTGCATGAAAAATTAAAGCACCCAAAAGCATAAGGCAAATACAGACTACAATGTCTATCAATTTCAGAGGAAAATGTTCAGAAAATGCACATGCTTAGCAGTGAGTACATACTAATTTAGATGCCAGCTGGCATATGAATTAATTAACTGCATCAAACTACCTCACCATCTGGTGTCAGAAGACAAATATATAAATTTAACAAATACATTTATATAAACTGTTCTAAAAATTCAGTTTCAGGTTCCATGGTTCATAGTTTGAACTAATCTCACCACGGGCTGAGGAGACTCCACTGTAGTTTGCAAAGTACTTTGAATTTTTATGGACAAGAGATTCTCCGCAATGGCAAGAGTATGCTTTTTTAAGCTTTAACTAAATTTTAAAGTTAGTCAGGCACTAGAAACTAGGGTTAAATTAATTAGTCATGTAACCTCATCACATTTTAATGGTTGCATGACTATTCGATAGTCCCTTGGTGTGGGGCCAGCAGCCAGTGCAGTCCCAGCCACAGTCCCAGGGCAGCAGCAGGGGGTGGCAGTGGCCCCTGTCCGTGGGTGGCTCAAGCTCCCCATGGACAGATTGAGTCAGATGCCACCAACAGAAGGTTGATTTTCTATTTGGTGGTTCGCTTCCGTAGCTTTCCCAGCAGTATTGCTTTTTTAAGACTTCTGAAACATTCTCCACATCTCAGTTCTTTCAAATTTTGGACAGAACTTTGTCTTCCTTTGTAGGAAGGGAGGGAGGGGGGAAGTACCTGTCAATTGTACTGACAGTGCTAATAAGGCTAACTGAGTAGGCTGGAAATGTCCCATACTTAGCTTTTGATGTCAATGAGGGTGTTGAATGTAAAGAAAGCTGGCTTTATAATGGGTCATCATTCAAGCCAGGAAAACAGAGTCAAATTTGCATATGAAAGTCAACGCCTCACTCTCCCTGTAGTTGGCTTGTGAAATTCCTTTGTAGAATGGCTACTTTTAAACCCATTAGTTAGTGCCCAGCAAGGTTAACATGTTCCCCTCCAGGTTTCTGTGTTACCATTTCTAATATCTAGTTTGTGTCCATTAACTCTGTCCTAGAGTCTGTCCAGTTTGGCCAATATACATGGCAAAGGGGCATTGCTTGCACTTGATGGCATATGACATCAAAAGTTAAGAATGGAACATTTCCAGCCTACTCAATTAGCCTCATTAGCATTGTCAGTACAATTGACAGGTAACTTTGCCCTCTTCCTTCTTTTTCTGTTATAAATTGTGAGGGTCCCCTCCTTTTTTCTTCTCTCAAACTCATCTGAAGAAGTAGGTTTTGCCCACAAAAGCTCACACTAATATATATGTATTTATATTTGTTAGAGACCATGATGCCACAGGACTACTTGTTTTTAAAGTTACAAACTAACATGGCTACTCCTCTAAGACTTTTAAGATAAGTAAGTGCTGGTCATTATCCAAGACTGCTATCACATGAAGTACATGGCAGAATGCAAATAGAACAGAACAGGAGACATAGGATTCTCGCCCTGCCCCCCCCTTTACGCCCTCCCCCCAAGGAGTTAAGTCACAGATATAATTAACACATTTTAATGAACATCAGGAGCCTGGAAGCATATCCTCTGGAATGATGGCCAAAGCACAGAGGCATATAAACATGGAACATATCTGGCACAAATACTGTGCAACACCAGCTACAAAGGTTCCATGTGAACACCTGTTTTCACTTTCAGGTTCATTGTAATTAAGAAGCAAGCTGCATTATCTCCCATAAATGTAAACAAACTTGTTTGTCTTACCAGTAGGCTGAATGAAAAGCAGACTGAGGGGACTTACAGGCTCTAAAGTTTTATACTGTTTTGGTTTTGAGGGCAGTTATGTAACCCCCAACTCCCCCCCCCCCCCACCCATCTACATTTACAAGTTGTACTTTCACTATAAAGAATTTGTACTACAGCAGTGGTTCTCAAAGTGCGGTCCGTGGCCGCCTCCCAGGTTGTCTGTGGCTTGAGCTCAGCCTGCTCCCAACCCCCCCTCCCCCCTGCACCCACACAGCAGGGAGCCCACGCTGTTGCTCGAGCCTTGTAATTACTGTGCAGGCTACGGCTTCCTGCTCAGAGGGCACACAGGGGGTGCATGGGAAGAAAACCCTGATTTTCCCACCAGCCCCAGCTCTAGGAAAGAGGCACAGCAAGCGGCTCCACGCGCTGCCATGCCCCCAGTGGGGGAGCGAGGTGGAGAGAGTGTGGCAGCGCACAGAGCCACTTGCTCTGCCCCTCTCCATGAGCCAGAAGGCGAAGCTTCCCACTTTGGGGGGTGGGGTGAGGCTGAGTTTCCTCCTCACCCTGCTGGGGGGATGGCAGAGCAGTGATGCATTGTCCAGAGGCTTTCCCTGCTTCAAGGGGGTGCAAAGCCAGGTAAGCACCCCCCCATGCCAAGACCCCCGCACTCCTCTCCCCGTCAAGATCCCGCACCTCCAGCTTGCTCCTCCTGCCTCCCCCTGGCCAGATACCCTACTCCCAGTCTGTTTCTGCACCCTACCTCCCACCCAGACCTCGCAACTTCCCCCCTTCAGCACCCCACCTCCTTCCCAGATCCTGCACCCTATCCCACTCGCTGGCAGCCCTCTCCTGCACACTGAACCCCTCATTTTTATCCCCACCCCAGAGCCTAAAGGGGTCCATAAAATTCACTAACTCCGGAAACCCAGAAAAGTAGATCTGGCCTATAGGAAACCCTGAACCTCAGTCCTCCTGTGGAAAGGTTTCCATTGAGCTAGGTGGTCCATAGGCCGAAAAGTTGAAAACCGCACTACAGTACTTGTATGAGGGGAACTGAAAGATGATTTATTTTTTAAATCATTTTGCAGTACAAATATTTGTAATCAAAATTAAGTAAGCACTGTACACATTGTATTCTGTCTTGTAATATAAATCAATATTTTCGAAAATAGAGAAAAACACCATATATTTAAATACATTGAAGTGGGTATTTTGTTTAACAGTGCAATTAATTTGAGTTAATTGTGACTGACAACTCTGTCTACAAAATTTTAGTCATAATATAAAAGATTACATTCTTCAAGGTACAGAATGGCCTTACCTTGGTGGCACGTAGTTGCCTGTAGATACCTGTCTGCTGCCTTATGCGATACTCCAAGTCAGAGATCTGAGCCTGCAACCATGTCCACTGACAGATAATGGCTGCTCTCTCCACTGCCCACTGGCATTCTGCTCGATGGTGCCTAGAAAGCAAGTGTGTGTACTTTAATTACCGCCATGTATTTAAACTGGTTTATTCCATGTAAAAAATCTGTTAGGATAGGCAGGGCTTGACAAGTTCGTCAACCTACTCGCCTGGGGCGAGTAGATTTTAAGCCAGCACGGCGCTGCAGTGCATGGTGCTGCCCACTGCCACTTGTCAAGCCCTGAGGATAGGCAAATAGTCACAAGTAAAATAAATCACAAATTCACTTTAAAGGAGACCTAGCTTTCAAAGTCCATATCATCTCAAAACTTCCTGGCTAAATTAAGTTTTGCACTGCTACAAGCAATGCCAACAATCAGAGTCCAACCACGAACCACCACTCACTATAGCAATTATAAGGCAGTGAAAACGAATGCCTTAGTTCTTCGACTGCAGCAACACAAACTGTTATACAACAGCGGTGGCGAGAGCAGTATTCGGCTTTTCAAAGAAAAAATTGCGGCTCTCGCACCCGCGGCTCTTAAAGGGGCAGCGTTTCTGTCTGAAAGAAACAGAGCTGGCATCTTGGCACCCCATGCAGAGTTCAAAATGGCTGCCTTCAAAGGGCAATACCTGCTCTGCTCTTAGAGTGGCGGCTGGGGGCATTTTTCCCGCCTCTCAACCAAACACAGCAGCCAGGGCTCTCCCCCCCCCCTCGACAAAACGGCAGCCTGTGCTCCCTCCCCCCAAAACAACTTTTTCCCCCTTGGCTCTTTGCGCTGTATCCACCACTATTTTGGCCATCCCTGGAGTACAAGGATAGGTTTACACTGCCCCAGTTACAGTACTGCTGCCACAACACTGTGACATGGGCAGTGTAGTCATTTTTTAATCCATGAGGTTGCGCTCTCCTTTGAACATGGCCTCCACTGGGAACACGCTCCACAATGGTGAGGGTCTCCCAGGTGGGTGAGCATTGAAAGACACAAGCGGCTGAACTGGCTAGAACAGGGTGCCAGCATTTCTAGACCCCAGGGAGGAGGTGCTGGGAGCACCAGGGCATTGTGGAAAGTGCTTTGCACTCATGCCCACAGGCGTGAAAAGTTATCTGCATATATATTTGCATGTATATGCAATCACACTTAAGTTGCGGCCCTCAGCATGTGCTGTGTTATTGTGGCTCCCAGGGCTTTCAAAGTTGAGTAGCCCTCATCTAGAGTTTAGTGAAATCATTTTTATTCTTTACAACTGTGTGTTTTCTTAGGAATTTTTGTTATTTCATTTTATCCATACGGAAGGAGGGCAGGTTCTGTTCCCCAGATGGTGGGAGTTGCAAAACGAGTTACTTCTGCACTCATGCTGAAGTAGCACTACAGTCCCACAGAGCTGCGGCTGGCTCCCTGCTCTGTTGATGTTATTTAGGACATACATTGAGCAGCTAGCGCTGAAAGGCACCCTCAGGAGCCAAGTCACAACATCCAGAGCAGAAAGCAGGGCCAGACACATTGGACAGGAGCCATCACTGCAAAGTAAGTTTTTTGTTCTACTTTGTATTTGCAAAAAATGTGTGGGGGATACTGCTATCTTTTCCCTTAACAGTATTCTTGGTAAAACATTTTGTTGCTTTCTGATTGCTGCCATTAGTATGGCAGATAAGTATTTTATGCAATATAAACTTTATGAATAGTTGTGAGGTTATGGACAGAGGTCAAACGCATAAATATTACAGATATTTATGATCCATGAAAGGACAAGAGAGATAGAACTTAAGGGTGAAAAATGCGGAATATTGTTACCCGAGATTGAGGGACCTGAGAGACCCTGCCAACAATAAGAACAATGAACATCTGTGGAGATAGTCTACGTTCACTTTCCAGACCATATGCAGACTTAAGGATTTACAAAAACAAAAGAACTGGCCAGTCTCTGACTAGGGGACCGCTATTGTAAGAATAAAAAAAGAGCACTAGAATGTATCCATTATAAAGGAGAAACCCTGCCAGCAGAAGGTCTCATGAAAGGCAGATCACAGCTGTTTGAGCTGGACCAGCACAGCAGGGATTGACCTTTGAGGAGATCTAATATACTTTCAAAGAAAGTAACTTGTTAGTAAGTACAGGCTAGTTTTTTGCCTTATGTTTTTCTTTTCTCTGTAACCCTATGTTTACAAATTCTTATACTTGCTTTCATTTGAATATTTATCTAATGCTCTGTAAATTTGGTTACTATAATTTGTTGAAGTGCTGTAGGCTAAGGAAAGTGCTGAACTGAGGAGAGACCCATGAACTCAGCTGCATTATTTCTATAGATTCAGCAGATTGCAGGTGTCCAGAAGATATGGGGACTAGGCGTCTGTCACATTACCGAAATGGAGGGAAGCAGCCAGATCGCTGCTGCACCCCTAGGTGGGGGTGTTGGCCCCAGAAATTGGTAAGAAAGGGAGCCATGTGGGGTATTGAATGGGAGCTTGTTGTTTTCTCATCCTGTGTACACTATTTATGTGAGTATATAATGTCTGTGTGTGTAGATCTGTAATCTGTGTGGAAGCTGAATATTTCTCTGAATGTGGTTAAGCATTGCTATGGACAGGCTGAGTAGTGGAGCCCTGTGGAACAATGGCACTTGATGGCCCAAAGACACACCTAAAGCATGAGGGCGGACACCTAAGAGCGGCCAGCAGAGAGAGGCTGAGGACCAGGTGACCTGCTGCATACCAGAAGAGGCCAGGAAGGGGGTATAAAGAGGCCATGTGGTCGATGCCATTTTGTTCTCAGCTCAGCACTTCATCCCAGAGGCAGCATTGCAGGGATCGAAGAGCCCGGAAGACCTGTGAACCCATCCTGATCGTAGGATGTGCAATAAGAACTTTTAAACCAGCAGCTGCAACATCTCTGCTAGAGCCTGCATCGAGGACTGGGAGATTCGGTGCATGTAATGTACTGTACTTTAATAACCTTACTCTCAGGCTTTTCTTTCTTGTAATAATAAACCTTTAGATATAGATTCTAAAGGATTGGCCCAGCATGATTTGTGGGTAAGGTCCAGAGGGTAAATTGACCAGGGATCTGTGGCTGGTTTCTTGGAACTGGACAGAACTTGTTCGGGGTAGGTGGGATTGGGTGCTAGGACCCCCCACCTGTGTATGAGGCCTGGGGCCATCTGGGGCACGGATATTGCTGGGGTGTCGGAGGGGTTTTGCTCGTGAGGCTTCAGGAAGGCAGCTGAAGCGCTCTGTGAGACTGGTTTGTGGCCTATTTGAAGAGGTCACCAGTCAGGGGGGCTGTAAGGAGCCCCGGATTTGAGCAATTCGCCCTGAGCGGACGCCCTCAGCTGTGCCCAGACACAGCCCGGTCCGTCACAGCGTCTAACATAGTAGGGTGTATAAACAGCTAGCTCTTACAGCAGGGGTGGCCAATCCATGGCTCACAAACCATGTGCGGCTCTTCATCCCTGAAAGTGCAGCTCGCGAAGCTTCTCCCACTGCTCGCAAAGCCGCCCCATGCGTCCCTACAAATGGTCCCCAGCCCCCCATGCTCACCAGGTGCAGGGGAGCTGCTGGCACGGCAAAATGGTGGCAGCCAACAGGAGCCTGATGTGGCCAAAAAGCTTAACTCGTGTTTTTTAAAGGGGGCAGTGTCCTCCCCCCCCTTCTCAACAACTCTGGCTCGTGGGGAGTGCTTTTTTTGGGGGGGGCGGCTCAACAATTCTGGTGTGGCTCTTCGCATTTTTTCCACCATTGTTTTGGCTCTTTGTTTAACGGGTTGGCCACCCCTGCTTTACCGAGAAAATCCAGGGCTCACGGAGCTTAGAATGGAGTACTTGTGTTACCAACAGCCAATAGTTGGAGGAGGTTTCTCCTTATGATTGCAGAACAAAGATGTAAGCAGGTGGTAGTGATTAATCCCAGACACCCCAGGAAAACCCAAAAGCATCAGTTACTGATGAACAGTTACTAACGCTGCTTAACATTTATCTTTTCAATAGTTTGCTAGTACGCTTATCTTCAAACATTACTTTATGCCTGCAGAATAAACATGACAGTTTGAGCAGTATGATTGCTCAGAGTTCCAGTATATGGAGTGAGACAAGTCTGCTGAGACTCTACGGGTTAAGTTTAGAGGCAGGAGCAACAGCGGTAATGTTGTGGTTGGCATCTACTATAGCTCAGATCAGGTGGATGAGGCTTTCTTCAGACAACTAAGAGAAGCTTTCAGATCACAGACTCTGGTTCTCATGGGGGACTTTAATCACCCTGACACCCACTGGGAGATCAACACAGCAGTACACAGACAATCCAGGAAGTTTTTGGAGAATGCTGGGGATAACTTGACCTAGGAGGAGAGGCTGAAGGATTTGGGCTTATTTAGTCTGCAGAAGAGAAGAGTGAGGGAGGATTTGATACCAGCCTTCAACTCCCTGAAGAGAGGTTCCAAAGAGGCTGGAGAAAGGCTGTTTTTGTGGTGGCAGATGGCAGAACAAGGAGCAATGATCTCAAGTTACAGTAGGAGAGGTCTACGTTGGAGATTAGGAAAAACCATTTCACTAGGAGGATAGGGAAGCACTGGGGTGGATTCCCTAGGGAGGGAGTGGAATCTCCATTCCTAGAGGTTTTTAAGTCTCGGCTTGACAAAGCCCTGGCTGGGATGATTTAGTTGGGGTTGGCCCTGCTTTGGATAGTGTGTTAGAATCATAGGGCTGGAAGAGACCTCAGGTGGCCATCAAGTCTATGTGCAACTTCCAAGTTTGGATTTTTATTTAAGCTAAGTTAGTATTTTCATTAGTTTATTAATGTGGATTCTATTTTTAAGAACTTCTAAAACCATACATCATTGTACCTAGATACTGACACACTGTTGACACGCTGGTTCAAGAATTAAAGTGAGTTTTTATGGGCTCTCCTTTTATAGCAGTAGAGGGCCAACTCATTTTTTACATTAAACCCTGTTTAGATCTTGCAGTAAAATTCACTTAATGGTCAGTTATAGGAGTTACAACCTAAGTACTTCAGTAGCCCTCATCACCATATTCCTTATACTTTTAAGTTAGTATTTTAGAAATGGTTACGTTTCTTTCCTTTATTTATTTATTCTAAGTCAGTCAGCTTACACAAGAGCAAGTAAATGAAGACTTGCTCTACACTTAGAATTTAGATCAATTTGGAGGCAGAACTGGGAGCTTCTTCTAATGGACAGGAGTGGTTCTTCCTTTCAAATGTTCACAGAGATTGACTACCTATTGTATTGGCCTGAATAATACAGGACAGTCAAACTAGATGATAATGATATTCTTCTAGCCTTAAAATCTATTAATCTATGAATAACTGAAGAAATTAAAGTTTTGCAACACCACACCCTTTTCATTAATCCAGATGGAAAATTACTTGGAGATAATCTAAGTGCAGAAATTCATTTTGGGTTTTCTATGACAGTGGGCAATTATGTTAACTGCCATCATCAAAACAAGACAGGGTGCATAAATGCTTACTAAGTATGCCTAAATTGCAAATGTTAAAACACTTTCTAATTCTCCATCAGATTGCATGAAGTGGAAAGAAACCGAAGGCATAACTACACATTCAATTTTAATAAAAGAGCATATTCAGCACATCAGCAAAAGCAGTTTAATAAATTATTTCCTATCTTTCTCCAAGTCCTCGTCCTGACCTGTCACCGTGATTGCTTGATCTTCCATTTGTTTGGTGTTTTAAAAACAGTACTTCTGTTCTTTAATCAGTGACACACATAAGAGAGCAGATAGTTATACCAAGTGGTTGCCACCTAGAGAGAAACTTCGTCTTATTTCTACCTGCTTTTAAAGCATCTACATTTATCAGTTGTTCCCTTTACCATATCATGGAATTTCCCTTCATAGAGGGGAAGTGAGATGGGAAGGACACAGAGAAGGGTACAGAGAAGAGCGACAAGAATCATTAAAGGTCTAGAGAACATGACCTATGAAGCCAGGCTTCATGAACTGGGCTTGTTTAGTTTGGAAAAAAGAAGATTAAGGGGGGACATGATAGCGGTTTTCAAATATCTAAAAGGGTGTCACAAGGAGGAAGGAGAAAATGTGTTCCTCTTGGATTCTGAGGACAGGACAAGGAGTAATGGGCTTAAAGTGCAGCAGGGGAGGTTTAGATTGGACATTAGGAAAAAATTCCTAACTGTCAGGGGTGGTCAAATATTGGAATAAATTGCCAAGGGAGGTGGTGGAATCTCCCCCTCTGGAGATATTTAAGAACAGGTTAGACAGACATCTGTCAGGGATGGTGTAGACGGAGCTTGGTCCTGCCTTGAGGGCGGGGGGCTGGACTTGATGACCTGTTGAGGTCCCTTCCAGTCCTATGATTATGAAACAGTTTCTAGGAAATGGTTTTCCTTTTTTGTATGGGAGTCAGCGATGTAGAAGTTTTAGATGCATGCGCAGATCGCACGAACCCAGCTCTTTCGCCACAGGCGAGTAGATTGTATTATTTGTCGAGCCCTGCTCATTACTGTCAAATAAAATTTAAAAATGTTTTATGCCTTCTAAAGTTCTAGTTAGATCATTTAGAGAACTCAAATCAAAGTCTCAGGTTGGTTGAGCCTTCCAAACCTCCTTAGCATGGTATGAACAATAAAGTACCTCTCCCTCTTAAAAACTGCACAACTGCTTAGAGATGCAAAAAGAACAGGACCTTTGTACAATAGTGAACATTAGATGTTTTCCTGAAAAATACACTGTAGGAGGAATGATTTGGGGGAAATTCTATGGCTGATATTATACAGGTCAGACTAGATAGCCACAATGGTTCCCATCTGGCCTTGGGAGTCTGTGAATGATGATTAGAGTGAGGCCTGCCAGCACGAAGACTGAAATACTGCTGGTTACTAAAAAAGATGACTTAAGGTGATATGTAAAGGACTGTTCTTTAAAATTATGTTAGTTTCTGAGATGTGCTTCTATCCTTTTACTACAGAAATCAAGTGTCAGGTCTAGGGATGTTAGTGTCCCTCTTGCCATGCAGCGAAGTGTTCTTCCATGTCGGGGAAGAGACCCTGCCCCTGCCCAGCGCTGGCTGGCTGAGAGGCAGAGCAGGACATGCCTCTCCCAACAGCCAGTGGGAGGGGAGGCACTGGGCGGTTTATCCCAGGCCCGGCAGCCAGAGGTCTGCAGCCACCCAGCCGCTGCTACTTTAGGGGACACACACATCCATTGGCTCATATTAGTCCAATACATTAGAAAAGGACAAAGGTCTTCGGAGGAGTCAATCCTGGAATCCAAGTACCTTTCCTGAAGCAGAAGGAACTTCTGTAGTGGAGGAAGACAAGAGAGGTAGCCGTGTTAGTCTGAAACCAACAGAACACCACTGGCCATCACCTACAGTCCTCAGCTAAAACCTCTCCAACACATCATCAGTGATCTACAACACATCATCAGTGATCTACAACCCATCCTGGACAATGAGCCCTCACTCTCACAGACCTTGGGAGGCAGGCCAGTCCTCGCCCACAGGCAACCTGAAGCATATTTTCACCAGCAACTATACACCACACCATAATAACTAACTCAGGAACCAATTCATGCAACCAACCTCAGTGCCAACTCTGCCCACATATATACACCAGTAACATCATCACAGGACCTAACCAGATCAGCCACACCGTTACTGGTTCATTCTCCTGCACATCTACCAGCATAATATACGCTATCATGTGCCAACTATGCCCCTCTGCTATATACATCGGCCAAGCTGGACAGTCCCTACGTAAAAGGATAAATGGACACAAATCAGATATTAGGAATGGCAATATACGAAAACCTGTAGGGGAACACTTCAGTCTCCCTGGACACACAATTGCAGATCTAAAGGTAGCCATCCTGCAGCAAAAAAACCTTCAGGACTAGACTTCAAAGAGAAACTGCTGAGCTACAGTTCATCTGCAAATTTGACACCATCAGCTCAGGATTAAACAAAGACTGTGAATGGCTAGCTAATTACAAAAGCAGCTTCTCCTCTCTTGGTATTCACACCTCCAGATCAGCTACTAGAAGTGGGCCTCATCCTCCCTGATTAGTTTCACCTAGTTATCTCTAGCCTGATTCTGGACTGCATATTTATACCTGCCTCTGGGAATTTCCACTACATGCATCTGACAAAGTGGGTCTTTGCCTACGAAAGCTTATGCTCCTACACTTCTGTTAGTCTATAACTGGGGTTGGGAACCTTTTTTGGGTCAGGGGCCGCTGACCCAAAGAAAAATCAGTTGGAGGCTGCACACAAGTGAGAAAAGCAAAAAAGCTAAACAAACCCTCACTGACATTGCTCCTGACTGAGTAGAAAGACACGCCCCACATTCCTAGAGCCTAGGCTAGTAGTTCATATGTGCTCCCTCCCATGGGGAAGCAGTGTGGGGGCTGGAGCGCCAACTTGGGCTTGAGTGCCAATTTGGCCTCTCCAATGCTAGAGAGGAGGCCCCAAGCCTCAGTGGCCAGATCCAGGCAAGCCGGGGGCCGCACCTGGCCCCTAGGTTCCTCACCCCTGCTGTACAAGCTAAAACTAACCTAATGAACACCCTAAATGGCTGTGTCATGTCAAGTTAGAGAACAGACTACATTGTATTTGAAAGTGTGATATTTAGCTTCCCCTTTTCTGGAATGAAGCCAGGGAAGGTATTTCTTTGCTGAGATGGAAGTCAGACTATGGTCAGCGAGAACTTTGACGTCTCATGGTCTCAATGAAATACAGGGTATTGTGGACCTGCCACCACCTGATATTTCTAGTGAATGTTATTGCTACTATTTTCATGAACAGAGAAAAGGGAACAAGTAGAGATGGTCTCCAAAACTGGACATCAAAGTAAGGGCTGGGTCTCTGATGGGGATAAACCTGGATAAGGCCAGCCTGTCATCTTGGTTCCGAGGGTCTGAGAATATTAGATGACTCACAATTAGAGGATGGAAAGCCAAAATGACTGCAAGATGTATCCTTAAGGAGATTATTGGTAGTCCAGAGATCTAGAATAGAATGTATCCCAATATACCAGACACTGGAAGTTTGAGATGGAGATAACTCATGTTGCTAGCCTCAAACAGTGAACCTCACCTGACAAAGTCAGCCTTCAAGAGTCTATTGTGGGTAAGTATTAAATGGCCACAAAACAAAAACAAAACAGCCCCCCCCCCCCCACAGGCCTAGGAAGTAGGGCTAATCCTAGATTACATTTGGGAGGTAGGCAAAGAACTCCACAAACAGAAGGGGAAGATTAGGGACAGTGTGCCGATTAGCCTCCCACCTGCCCAGCATCTGTTCCCTGAGCTCCCCAATTCCTTTCACCTCCCTTCTAAATCTGGGAATTTGGTGTGTTTACATGGGACTCCCTGCCAAACTAGTGGGGGACCACCCCAGTGCTGACAGGGCCCGAGTCAGAGACCCAGTGGAGAGCACGGGCTCAGGTCACCCTACCTCAAACATATATGGTGATCTACACCTGTAGAGATTATTCCCCCTTCGGGCACTTCAAGTGCAGAAGGTGGCGGCCTGCAAGAGACCTTAAAAATACCTTACCTGTAGAGGCTTCTGTTTTAAAAACTCCCCAAGGTCAGACTCCCCAACCTTAGGTGGCATGTTGCCACCACCAAAATGCAAAACCCCTTTCTTTTTAAAACAAGGAAGATACGCTTGGAAACTTCTTCCCGTGGGGTATCCCAAGCTCTCCTGTTGTGAGAGAGCTTACGGGGTTGGGGAAACGGACACAAGAATCAAATCAAAGCCTGAAAGGTAATTTTATTAACAAAACAAAGATCTACTTGGTAAAGCATTCTTGATGGCAAGGTGTTGTAGAGCAACTGAGAAAACTTGATTAAAGCACAGAGAATTGCTCCCCTGGGATTCAGCTTTTAGTTACAGTGCATGGGGAGGCAGAGAAATTTAATCAAACTACAAAACAAAGAAAATAACCTGACCATGTCTAACTAAACATTCCCTATCACTTACGTATCTGTAGCTTCAAGGTCCAATCCATTTCTAAGTAGGGGTATATCCCTGCCTGGTTCAATTCATCCTTTCCCCCCCAACACCTGGTTTGAACTCAGAGAGGAACTGCAGCAGGAAGATTCCCTTTCAAGTCAAATCTCAACACTTTCTTCCAATTGGTCATCCTGGTTCCCTACCAATACTTCCTGGTTAACCACTGTTCTGGATTTAATCGTTTAGTTAAAGAATGCTCAAAAAGGGTAGTACTCCTCCCATCTACACAATACCCACTGCTAATAACTCTGGCCACTAGGCCGCACCACCATGTTGGAGAAGGCCATTATTATTGAGTGGCCAATGGGCCACACTGCTCTACTGAAGAAGGGCATTGTTATGGACTCTGGACAACTTCCTCATGGAAAAGAGGTGTTATTGACTCTGACTGTGGCCACTAGGAGCCCCTGCCCTGTGGGAAGGGGGCGTTGTTAATGACTGGCTGCTAGGCCGTGCAGCCCTGTGGGAAAGGGACTGATGCAATTGACTCTGGCTACTAGGCCACACTGCAATGCGTGAAGAGGGCATGGTTAATGATTCTGGCCATTGTACCACACAGTCCTACGAAAGGAGAGTGTTGTTATTGACTCTGGCTGCTAGCCCTGACTGCCCCACAGACAAGGTGTGTTACTGACCATGGCTGCTAGGCCCCTCTACCCTTCAAGAGGAGGGCGTTGTTACACACTCTGGCTGCTAAGTCACTCTGCCCTGCAGGAGGAGGTTGATGACTGAAGCCACAGATCTTACAACCTGGGACAAGGTACAGGTATGTAGTTGGGAGGGGAGGCACAGCACTCCCCCTTGCCAAAACAGGTACACATGCAGGATTGAGCATCCCTAGAGGGTTCTCAGAGGCCCAGCACTCAGCCCACCCCACCCCCGAAAGGGGGAAGGAGGTGGGCATGCCTGCCACATGACGGTGCACAAGACAAATTAGATTCCTGAAAGGGGGACTGGAAAGGTTGGGGGCCACTATAAGAGAGAATATTAGCATGCTACTGACAGGTGATACACAAATACCTGAGAGGAAAAATAGCTTCTCTCCTCTGCAAATTCCTGGTGCTTTCCATGGAAAATAGCATTGCAATGTGTATAAGCGGTCACAGGTATTTTTAGTGAGTCATGAGTAGGTCATGGGCAATAAATAAAAATTCATGGCCTGTGACCTGTCCACGACTTTACTAAAAATATCCACGATTCAAATAAGGGGGCGGGCGGGAGGGAGGGAAGGAAATAAACTGGGAGGATATCAGGAGCCACTGCTGAAAGGGAGATGCCTGGGGCCACAACTCCTCTGGCCACAGACCACTGCCTTAGTGTGGCTGTCCCCTGCTTGGGCATCCCTGGGATCAGCCATACTAGCCCCCACAGAAGTCATGGAAAAAAAACAACAACACAGAATTGATGACTTCTCTGACAGATACGGAACTCAACTTATAAGCATGAGGAAGTTCAGAGAATGGTCTTGCATACAACCCAATCACCATCTTTAGGAAAAAACAGTTATCTACATTAGATTAACATTGACACGTAATACTATATGCTTTAAACGTCTGGCCACCAAATTGAATTACCAGTTGAAGGCAATTAGAGTTCCCAATATAATATCAGTACAAGAGGTCCCTTCATCCAGAAAGGACAAATTTTCTCACTGTATGGTCCCACTTGTTATGAATACCTGAACACCTATTAAGGAATTTCAGAGGCATGGAAATCTATAAAGTCAAACAAAATATTAGTCACCACGAGTCATCTTAGTGCTCCAATATTAAGTAAAATACTTAAGAGGAACCACATTTATAACAGGAAGAGTAAGCAGATTTCTTTGTTTACATTCGTCTATAAGCAGATGCCTTGCTGCAAGATGATAAGCCCAAAGGTAGAGCTTGCTCCACTCTTTAAACAAAGAGTGATAGAAATGTAGCCGTGTTAGTCTGGGGTAGTTGAAGCAAAATGCAGGACAATGTAGCACTTTAAAGACTAACAAGATGGTTTATTAGATGATGAGCTTTCGTGGGCCAGACCCACTTCCTCAGATCAAAAATCTGAGGAAATCAAAAAATAAACCATCTTGTTAGTCTTTAAACAAAGGCAGCCTACAGGATGTTCAGAAGGACTTTCTACTTCTCCTGTTCCAGAACTCTGAAGGACACCATTACAGTACTGGCATTAGCAGAGGATTTGATATTATGCTAATTATACTCCCCTTTTCTAATCAAGAGGTATTTCCTTGGCCAAGTGACTGAAAACAGACAAATGTTTACATACTTTGATCCTTAATTGCTACTGAATCTAAGTTAAATATTTAACATTTTATATTTATATGAAAAGACTTCTCTATTTTTCATAATAATTCACTCCCTCCTCCCCCCTCCCCCGATAAAAAACAGCAGCATGGCACTAATCTGCACTAGCAGCTTGTAGTTATGGCTTTTTCAAGTTGGAGATAGAATTTGAAAAATCAATTAACTTTAGTTATAATTGAGATACTTGTTTTGTAGAAACAGTCACATCAGTAACATGAAACCTTTCTACTGGCACCCTGATATCAGATCTTTTAGAAGTGAAGTAAGACTACTTGGTAACATGTGCAACTTAATATGTGCATCAGTAAAGTTCTGTGGTGACTGGAAGCCAATAATAATTAAACATTTGTACAAAAGACGACAAAACTTTTTCACAGACATTAAACAAAATCTCGTTTGTTGCATTCCTAGTCAGCCTCACCTGTGGTGTTGTGCTGGATTCTCAAATTATAATCAAGTTCTCAACTCAAGTGTAGCTCTCTAACAATGTTTGTCCTCATCTCTAATGCTGCTGAAAGAGATTAAACAAAGTAGGCTTTGACTAAGTTTACATGACATCTGTTTTGGCTATCAGTTTAAAGTTAGGGATGTAAACTTTAAAAAAAAAAAAAAACCCAAAACAGTAACCACGTAACCAGTTGAAACTGAGTTACGCTGTTAAATGCTTTGTGGGCTGCCCAAGCTTTGGGCTCCTTGAGGCTTCCAGGAGTTTAACCAATAAGCTAATTCTTATCAGTTAACCGGTTAAACTCTTACAACCTTATCTGAAGTTGTTGTGAAAGGTCTCTAAAGATGCATCAATAAGTGCTGTTCTGTTTTTGCACGTCTAGCTTCTAGCTCTATAATAAATTCTGAATATCCAGAAAGAAAGCTTTAGATATATCTAGATGTAATTCCATTTGGGAACTGTATTAGAATCACCATAGCATGAGCAACTCTCAAACTTATGAAGTGTAAGCAAATATATAGCCCTCTCTTTGCAGGCTGCAGAGACTAGCCTTTAAAAAACAACAACTGTAGTGATATTGTGAAAAACCTAATCAAAAAGTAGAATTTACATGTTCTTTCCTTGAGAAACTGAGTTTCATGGGCATCCTGATCTCTTTAAGGAGTGAATTCCAGACTCAGGACCAGTTATTAAGATGACAATTCCATAGAGGCTCTGATACAATCGAAGTCAAACACATGGATTAATTCCCTTCCAAAGACTACTTCTGCACTGGTACTGCGGGGAGAGTGGAAAGAAGGGTGGAGGAGGAGATGTAGATATCAGGGGTGCCTGAGAATTCCCTGTTGAGCGTTTATCAGGATCTCAGTTAGGGATGTAATAGTATAGACGATCAAACGATTAACTATAAGCAAAAGTGTCAGAGCCAGGTGCTTCACTGGCCAAAAAGCAGAGAACCACCGCACTACAGTACTTGTATGAGGTGAACTGAAAGAATTTTTTTAAAATCATCTTGCAGTACAAATATTTGTAATAAAAATTAAGTGAGCACTATACACTTTGTACTCTGTTTTGTAATAGAAATCATTTTTGAAAATAGAGAAAAACAAATTATTTAATAAATTTAGTGGATATTTTGTTTAATAGTGCAATTAATTTTTTAGTTAATCATGAGTTAATTGCGATTGAGTACACTGCTGTAAGGTAATTTCTGCTCAACCAGTTGACTGCTTGGAGTCATTGTGCCAGGCACAAAACTTTCTTAACGGTCCTCCTCTTGACATCCAGACAAAGATGAGGAGAACACAATGACTTAAGTAGAGAGAGAATAAGAGCTGGACTGGAAAAGGAGGGCAGCACATACAGACAAGGAAGCAGAGTGTGTGTGGGGGGACCTACTTTGCACACTGCCTGCCCGGCAAACAGGCAGCTTCCACGAGGGGAAGCAGGTGGCTTTACACACACACACACACACACACACACACACACACACACAGCGCTGATTCCCCATATGCTGATTCCTCCGCGCCCCCCCCCCCCCCCCATCTTCCCCTCCAGTCCCACAGCCCCCAATCAGCACAACACTCAGCCGAGCCGCCACGGAGGGAGGGGAAGGGGGCGGGGCGGTGAGGTACACAGCGGAGGACGGGGCCATGTATGTCACCGCCCCCCTTCTCCTCCTGCTGCGGCGGCATTCAGCCGAGCGCTGCGCCCCTCAGCTGGGCCGCTGGAGGAGCCAGCTGCTCAAGGGGCTGTTTGGGCTCCCCTGGGTTGGGAGGGGAAGGGAGGGCGGTGATGTACACAGCCCCGGCCCCAGCCATGTACATCACCGCCCCGCCCCCCTCCCACACAGCAGCCCGGCTGAGCAGGAAGCACTCAGCCAAGCGCCACGGTGGGGGGGAAGGGGGGCGGGGAGAGAGAGGCAGGATGAGGAGGAGAAGAGAAAGGGAGAGTGAGAGGCAGGAGGGGGAGAAGAGAAAGGAAGACGGAGAGAGAGGCAGGAGGCGGAGGAGAGCTGAGAGAGTGCGGGGGAGGCAGTAGGAAGAGAGAGAGAGCGAGCGCGTGCGCAAGCACGCGCTCAGGAGAGATGATCTGAAAATCCCCTTATGACGGGCTAATTGGCTAGTTACTTACATATTGTGTGTCCGTAAGGTGCTATGGGACCACTGGTTTAGGTTTTTTTTAAACTGTCAGTGGCAGAACAGAATCAAGATTACCTGGCTCCAAGTTAATGCTCTGATCAATAAATGACCAATACCATCATAGATTCATAGAGTCCAAAGTGAGAAGGGAACCACTGTAATAATAGCCTGATATCCTGTACCACAGAATGCTCCAAAAATAATTCCTAGGATCTTCCTAGAACATCTTTCAGATAAATATCTAATATTGATTTTAGAATAACCAGCAAGAAAATCCACCACAAACCTTGCTAAAATGGAACAATGGTTAATTACTCTCACTATTAAAAAATGTCTTATTTCCAGTCTAAATTTCGCTTCAACTTCTAACTTTGGAACTGGATTAACAGCTTTCTCTGATACATTAAAGAGATCCTTATTTGTTCCCTATGGAGATACTTATAGAATGTAATCAAGTCACCCCGTAACCTTTCTGTTAAGATAAAGAGACCGAGATCCTTCAGTCTGTCACTGAAAGGGAGGTTTTCTAATAATTTAATCAGTTTCATGGCTCTTCTTTGAATGCTCTCCAATTTATCAACATTCCTTCTGAATTGTTGCACGAGTGCCAAATACAGTAGACAGATAAGTCCTCTATTCCTACTTGAAATTCCTGCTTATCCACTCAAGGACTGCATTAGCCCTTTTGACCAACACACTGAACTTGTAAATTCATGTTTAGATGATTATTCACCATGACTTTCAGAATCACTGTGTAACAGGATAGATTTCAGAACATTGAAACTGCACTGAGTGCTTTAAATATATGCTACAACCATTACTTTTAGACATAAGATGCAAACAAAAGGCTCTACATCCCAAACAAAGCAACTGTACAGTCTGCTGACGACTTCCTTGCTAGAAAGCAAAACAGTAGTTTGTAATAAATATGAAACACTTTGAAAGCATGCATATGGCCTCTATTAAAGCCAATGAATTATCAAAGTAACAGAATGAAAACATGATGGTTTTAATTTGTAATATACACCCAAAAAATTCAATTTCACTATGCTGAACACTGTTTCTTGACAAGGATAGCAGTGGTCTTTCTAGATCTCCATGGTCAACAGGAACAGTCAATTTCAGAAATAGACAATTATTTTAAAACTGAAAGTTCTCCTTTCCTGTTGTTTGCTTCTCCCCATACCATAGTCTGTTTTTGATCTTTTACAATTATTTCAGTTCTTGAGGTAGGGACTGCCTCTTCCTGAATGTCTGTAATCAGATACACATTCTATTACCTCTATGGAAAATAAGTCCATTGGTATGTAAAATCATCTATGCATTCTAATATAAACACTACAAACCAGAAATTCTAGTTCTCAGGTTACTTATAATACATACATTTACAATCTTAAAAGATTGTTTTGGTCTAAACATTTATTGAAAAGCCCTATATGATGGCCCTAAGATGCTGGTTAGCCTACTGTCTCATCTCAAGAATGATGCTTATCAGGACAGTACTTAAGAATCTAATTAAACAGGGAAAACAAACAACAAATGGTTTGGTAGCACTTTATAAAACAAAACATATAGATGGGATCATCTGCGGGCACAGCCCACTTCCTCTGAAGCTTATGAAACAGGGAAGCATTCACATTTAAAATTAGGTAAATTGAGGCAAACAATGACAGACGAAAAGGTCAGAAAGGAAATCTATGGCAACACTGAACCAAGATATCCTTCCAGCTCTCTGCATTTATTACAAAATCATCCCTTCTCCTGTTCTTAGTGAAATTCACACTTGGGCTTTTCCTCCAATGTTTTATTTTACCTGAAAATTAGGATTAGATTAAGAAAATTAGCACGTGTAATTTAGTTAACATCTAGTTACTCAGAAAACGTGGCCACGGCTTCAGGCATGAGTCGTATCAATGCTCACATCTTCGGGACAGTTTAAAGGAGGCGGCGGTAACCTCAAGGATATGGGTTGGTCTGAAAGCGGGCGGGGCGGAAGCGGCCAAGCTGGCTACGCAGATTCCCGTCTCGGAGGAGGCGATGCAGAGGGAGGCTTTGCTTTGAGCAGCGAAAGCGGCGGCGGCTTCACGTCGCTGCATCTCCTTCCCGCCAGGACGGGTTTGGAGGCGGCAAGTCACCCGCCGCACTTCAAAGCCCTCAGGCGCACTCGCGCCGCAGCTGCGGGAGAGGGGAGCGCCCTGCCACCGCCCTCGGCCCCGGGCGCGAGAAGGGCGGTAGCTCCGTTACTCACGCTGCAGAGGCCGGCGCGGGTCGCTCCTCCTCCGGGCTCTCGCTCTCCCCCTCGGAACCGCAGCTCGAGCCGCCACAGCTGCTGCTGTCGGTGGCGTCCGAGTCGCAAGCCCCCTGGGCGGCCCGGAGCCTGGCGGTGGCGCTGGCCGCCAGCTGCCGCAGGTCAGGCCCCAGGACCGGCGGGAGGCAGGCGGGAGCCGCCCGCCCCATGCAGCGCACCAGCCCCGCCAGCTGCTGCCGAACGTGCCGCTCCACCTGCCGGGCCTGCAGCGCCCGCAGCCTCCGGCACAGGCCCTGCGCCCGGCCGCACAGCGCTGCCTGGCGGCCCCGCGCCACCGCCTCCCTGCCCGGGGGCAGCGCCGGGGCCATGGCCGCCGCCATGCGGGCCCGGGCGGGAGCGGCGCCTCAGGGCGGGCCCGCGCTCTCCATGCGAGCGGGCTCCGGCGGGCTCCGTCCCTGCACAGCCACCTCCCCGCGGCCGAGCCCGGACAATGCAGCGCCGCCTCTGCGCGCGCCCACTCCGGCTCCCCGCCACGCGCCTGCGCACTGACAGCGCCCTCCGCCCCGCGCGCTTCTCCCCCGCACATGCGCACACTAACCCCATCGTCTCCACTCACGCCCACCTTGCCAGCACTCTACGCAAGCGCACTGGGAGATCCTCTCCCTCCCAGCCGCCCGTCTGCTCCTTCTCTCTGTATTTGCGCGTGCAACGGGCTGTCGCAGTCAGCCACTCGGGTCGCACGCAATCCCTCCCCTCTGTTCTGATTGGCTGCAGGCTGCTATACCCGCCCTCTCTCGGATAAGCTTTCGGTCATTGGGGTAATTCTGTCCAATCAGAGTGAACACCTCGTCATACCAGACAATGAAGAAATGGATCTTTCGATACACCAATCACCCACTAGGGACAAGGAGACATAAGGCAGGTCGAGGAAAGAGGGGTCTGACTGCCCTCCAGTGGTAACACCGAAACTTGCCCGTTTCACCAGCGGAGGGGCTACAAACAACCTAGCGCCTCACCTCTGCAAGGAATAAACTTAAAAAAAACCCACAAATGGTCTGGTAGCACTTTAAAGACTAACAAAACACGTAGATGGGATCATGAGCTTTCGTAGGCACACAGCTCGCTTCTGAAGGAAGTCCGCTAGGGCTCTGGGGATTCGCCTTTGTTCCATGCCCGGAATGCAAGCAGAGCAGCAAAAAGGAATAATCATCGTTGCTTTAAGGTGGAGATGACAAAGGGTCATATGCAGAAAAAACCCTGTCACTAAAGCAGTGGTCCCCAACCTTTTCAGGTTGTCAGGCACCAGGGGGCGTGGCCGTTCGCCCGCCGGGCGCCAGGGACACATGCGCGCCCAGGGGCGGGGCCTCCACCCTCAAGCGCCGCGTGCCTGGGGCCGGCGCCCCCGCCTCCCCGTAAGCGCCGCGCGCCCGGGGCCGGCGCCCCCCCGTAAGTGCCGCGTGCCCGGGGCCGGCGCCCTCCCTCGCCGAGCGCCCAGCGCGCCCCCCCCCCCCTGCAAGCGCCCATGTGCCATGTGCCCAGAGCCAGGCCAGCCCCGAGCACCTGGCAGGCGCATTCAAATGCCCCCGCGGGCGCCATGGCGCCCGCGGGCACCGTGTTGGGGACCACAGCACTAAAGGAATGTTCCAGCATCACTTCTTCTGACAGCAATCTTTGGTAATTCCTCAACTATATCACCAAAAGGGAATAGCTATCTACTCCATCTCTGCCATGAAGAATGATGCTGAGAAGCTAAATAAATGACTTCTGTGCAATATCCCTTTATCTTAATTATGTAGTTTTTAAAATTTTTGGTGATCAGCTAACTCAATTTTTTTCAGGCTTCCTGGTGATATTTAAAAATGTGGTTTTGTACAATTAGTTATTTGCTCTTCAAATTTCACCTTAGACCTCCTAATTTCTGTGTTGAACACTGCCTGCTAGTTTATGCTTACTTTTATTAGTTTATTAGCAAATTTCCAAATTCAGAAAGAATTGTTCCTTGTTTGAATAATCTCTTGAATTTTAAAAACAACAAATAATCTGGTAGCACTTTAAAGACTAACAAAACATGTAGATGGTATCCCATGAAAGCTCATGATACCATCTACATGTTTTGTTAGTCCTTAAGGTACTACTAGACTATTCGTTGTTTTTTAAGTTTATCCTGTGCAGACTAACTCAGCTACCCCCTGAAGCTCTTGAATTTTGTAATTTACCCATAATGGTTTACTTGCTGCTATTTTGCTGTGTCACCCCAAAGGCATGCATGTATTCTCAGACTAGTGTATTATTTCCTTATATAGCAAGCATCCATGCCAAATCTAAGGTTTTTGTTTTCTTTACTTTTGACTTCATGGCCTTTTTTACTAGATTCCTTGTTTTACTGAAATCTCATTTTTTTAAAAAGCTTACCTTTCTTCCCCCTTGTCAGTGTCATGTACATTTCACTACTTTATAACAACTGTTACTTAGCTATTATTAATTCGAGTATCTCAAACTACAATAAGCTTTTTCAAATAACTCTTCAAAATAGTGTTTTTAAGAGAACTTCATTAACCCTATTAGAATGTAAACCAGGGGTAGGCAATAATTTTTGAGCAGAGGCCACTTCAAACCTTTTTGAAGTGGTCCCAGGCTGCCCCAGAAGGGACAAGGCCTCAGACAGGAGGGGTGGGGCCTTTAAATAGCAGGAGATGAAAGGACTCACTCCTCCCCTGTGGTTCCCAGTCATCACATTAGCCAAAGACGGTTGCAGCAAGCCCTTTCAATTCCTGTTATTTAAAGAGCTTGCTGCTCCTGGCCTCACTGCTAGCATCTTGCCTGGGAGCTGGGAACAGGCAACCCCTTTCAACTGCTTCTATTAAAAGGGCTTGCACCTTCCCTGGGGCTGTTGCCTGCCAACAATGGGGAAAGTGCAAGCCCTTTAAATAGAAGCAGATGAAAGGGCTTGTGCAACTCCGGCTCCCAAGCAACGTGCTTGGGGGGGCTGGAACAGTACTTCAGGCGTGATCCGGCCCATTGCGTGGCTTTTGCCCACCCCTGATGGAAACCTTGGAGCAATCTGAATTATGGTGGAGAAATTGTGCCATTCTGTTGGACCTCATTTGCCACTCTATCCAACACTTCTTCAGTGGTTGTAAGAGTTTCTATTGAAATTATTTGTTACATGTAAGTACGCAGTGTAAAATTGTAAAGAAAATCACCTGGATGGCCAGATACAGGACCACAGGCTGAGACACAGCCTAACATAATAGTTTTGAAACCCAATTCTATGAACTGTTCTACATGTGAAGACTCTGATGCTGCTCTGATGTTTGCAGGGACTGGTCCCAATAGCGTCAGTTGCTCACATTTGTGTAAACCGTTTAAAAATCTGAAGCCTAATGATGATCGGAAGTGAAAGAAGAAACCACAAGAAGGGGCAAGGAAAGTGAAAGATGAGAAATGTTCTATCACTCTTTCTACCCACCCACAAATCCAGAACATATTTCACTGTCTATAGCCACCAAAAACTTACAAATGAAAATTTTTAATGTAATTTATTTGCACTAGTTATGTTAGAACAATACTGAAATGTTGGCAATAGAAGTTTTGATGATTATTAGCACCAATTAAAAAAAAAATCAGCTTGGTCCTCATTTTACAGTTACAAGGAAAAAGAGGCAATGAGCTGTATTTAGACTTCAAAGTCACACTTTGGTATTTCTGAATTACTCCTTAGAAATTAATAACGCTTGGAAATAAAATATCTTGCAGGCTTTCAATACTTTAAGGGAAGCTTAGTAAAATATTGTACTCTGTAGCCAGTGTGTTTTAAGAAAACAGAGCAGCACTGGTCAGCGAGCATGCCTACTGTTTGAAATAATGGCACCTTTCTGACAATTTCCTATACCCAATTTGCTATTATAAAGCCAGTGAAAATCCCAATCCTAAATCACTCCAAATCAGTATTTTTTCTTAAATTTACTTCAAACATTCTAACCTACCCTCCAACTCCTGAGCAGTCAGAAATTAAAGCCACAGGACAGGTGTTTACTCTTCATTACTGGTGTACCTTCCCATATAGCCCATCTGTTAAGGTCTCAGAGAGAAATGTTCCCTAATTCAAATTTTTTTTGCCACCCATCCAGTCCGAAGACCTAATCAAACCTCTGGATTCAATCATTTTTCTTATAATTATTCAAGAGCTGGAATAGAAATAAAATATGCTATATCTGAAGCTCCCTGCTAATCAGATACAGGCACAAATGAAAGTCCAATACCAAAAAACAAAACAAAAAAAAACCCTCAACAAAAACAGAAAACCTCTCTTCCGACTCCATTCATTGTACTTCTGCCATCCCCATTCATGCTGAAGTCAAAATTGCTTGATTTTTGCCAGGATTGTGAAGGAAGATGAATTAAAATTATGGGAGATACCAGTAGTCAGACATTTCTTACCTTTATGTGACTCCCTTGCCTGTCCCATCATATTTTGTTCCACCCAATCTCTTTCTCTGATTGAAAGACGAAAAGGTCTGCATTTTAAGCCATATCCATCTCAAAAAGTTTGGAACTGGAATAAGTTTTTCTAAATTTATCATATAACCTGGAAGGAAAAAAGAAGAAAATAAGAAAGGAAGCATTTGCTCTCTGACGCAGTTTCAGTTATGTGGAGAAGATTTTTTTACAAATGTAATGAAGAAACAAAATTACTTTAAAAAATATATATATACACATGGAGAGAAGGAGGTCTCTCTTTATAATCTTTAACCTAGTGATTAGGATACTCATCCAGGATGTAAAAGACCCCAGTTCAATTCACCCCTCTGCTTGATGAGAAGGGATTTGAACAGAAGTTTCTCACGAGTATCCAAACCACCAGATTGTGTAATTCTTACCCAACTAATATTTTATACAGTTATTCCACTTTAATCACTGGAGACCCGCATCAGAATATCCCATAGTCTAATAGTAAAAGCTAACTCAAGATGCAGAACTACTGTTCCGATCCCTTCTTGTAGGCCGGGAATGGAATTTAAGCAGGATCAGCCACTTCCCAGGTGAGCACCTTAACAACGCAGCTCAAACTAGGGGAACAGCTTTCCTTTTCCCATGACAGCTATTGTGTGTGGAGTTAGGCAGCCTATCATAGAATCATAGAGCTGGAAGAGTTAGAAGGCCATCAAGTCCAGCCCTCTGCCCAAGGCAGGACCAATCCCAATTAAATCAACCCAGCCAGGGCTTTGTCAAGCCTATGGGAGTATGCCCACTTGAACTGGCCCCATAGGCAAAACAAATGAGGGAAAACATCAATCTTCCCCTAGTTTGAGGATCTCACCAGAGCTGATGTGAAATAGACATCAAGATGCCTAGGGTGGGACAGCAGTAGGCATGCCCACAGGCAGAAACTTAATTGCTTAAGGAACTTTCATAACAAACATTTAGGCCCTGAGTGAGTTTAAATACCTACAGAGTTAAGTGACAGCCAAGCAGAATTTTACAGATTGCAGTGGTGCTAAAATTGGGCTTTAGGTATCTAAAACAGAAAAAGGGATTTAGGTACCTTCATTTCTATCTGGCCTTAGGGCCCTGCAGACATACATAATTAATTGTCTCTGCTCACAGGAGTCATCCCCCTGAAATCACTATGAGGCACAATGGCAATAAGATATGCAATTTCCAATGCAAGGTGACATTTCAATCTGTCAAAGGATAGTAGTCATAATGGGCCTAGCTTCAGAGAAGTGCAGAGCATTTATTACATAGGCGCTTAATAAGAATGCATCCAGTGTTAAACATTAGCAAGAGAACATCTAAGATCAGTTTTGCAGTTTGTTACTTACCGAGATTCATTATTTAACCTACTGTCTAATTGCCAGAGGTAATACTTACTTTAAATCTTAATATATCTGCAAAAACAATAGGGAGTCCTGTGGCACTATTAGGGCATAACTTTTGTGGGTAAAACCCACTTAATCAGATGATTTGGAGTGGAAATTACAGAAGTAATAAATATATATATATATATATATATGAAAGTACTGAGAATGAATATACAGTAAACTTCTGATAATTCGGCACCTTTGGGACCCAGGGGGTGCCGGATTATCAGATATGCCGGACTATCGAAAGGGGGGGCTATGAGAGGCCTGGGGGGGGGGGAGAAGCCACTGTAGACCCCTCATAGCCCCCCCTTCCGATAGTCCGGCTCTGCCCCAGGCGACCCTAATTCAGCCGCTGCTGAAACTGACCAGCAGCGGCTGAATCGGAGACGCCTGGGGCAGAGCAGCTGGGGTGCTGCCGGGTTGATCCTGTAGTGCCGACCCTTGGCACGGCGGGACCAACCCGGCAGCACCCCAGCTGCTCTACCCCAGGTGTCCCCAAGTCAGACGCTGCTGAAACTGACCAGTGGCTGACTCCAGGAAGCCCGAGGCAGAGCTGCTCTGCCCCGGGCTTCCTGGAATCAGCTGCTTATCAGTTTCAACAGCGTCTGAATCTGGACGCCTGGGACAGAGCAGCTGGGGTGCTGCCGGGTTGGTCCAGTAGCGCCGAGGAGCGGCGCTGCGGGACCAACCCAGCAGCACCCCAGCTGCTCCGCCCCAGGCGTCCCCAAGAGCAGCTGGGGTGCTGCCGGGTTGGTCCCACCGTGCCAAGGGTCGGCGCTACCAGACCAACCCGGCAGCACTCCAGCTACTCTGCCCCAGGCATCTCCGATTCAGCCACTGCTGGTCAGTTTCAACAGCGGCTGAATCTGGATGCCTGGGACAGAGCAGCTGGGGCACTGTCGGGTTGGTCCCCACAGCGCCGCACCTCGGCGCTGCAGGGACCAACCTGGCAGCACCCCAGCTGCTCTATCCCAGGTGTCCCCAAGTCAGCTGCTGCTGGAACTGATCAGTGGCTGATTCCAGGAAGCCCGAGGCAGAGCAGTTCTGCCTCGGGCTTCCTGTAGTCAGCAACTGGTCAGTTTCAGCAGCGGCTGAATCGGGGACACCTGGGGTAGAGCAACTGGGGTGCTGCCAGGCTGGTCCCCGCAGCGCCGAGGGGCAGCACTAGGGGGCCTACCCGGCAGTGCCCTAGCTGCTCTGCCTCCGGCTTCCCTGATTCAGCCGCTGGTCAGTTTTAGAAGCGGCTGAATCGGGGAAGCTGGGGGCACAGCAGCTCCAATGGTCCAGCTGCTCGGAGCACTTCCGGGTTCCTAATGGTGCTGGACCATCAGGAGTGCCGGACTGTCAGATGCCGGACCATCGGAGTTTTACTGTATGTTACATTGTTGTTTCCTGTAAACTGAATATAGTATTACACAATGTAACTTTGATGAAGCTGGCATGGGGATAGATACTCAGTTTTATAATATTTTGTGAAGGCACCATACCATTTTTAATTATCATAGCCCATGATAGATATGGACTTCATATTAAAAGACCAAATCACATAGAAGAAGATAGCTGCTCCATGACTGATTTCAGCCTTGCTTCTCACTACTCACACTTCCCAGTAATATCATTGCCTCCTGCTATATTGATGTTATTTTCTAAGATGTCACACCCATGTATGGCACAAAATAGTGTTTCAAGTGGCCAGCCATTTCATTAGTGGAAAAAACAGAACTATTGATCTCCATAGTTTAAATGGGAACCACACACTCAGATGAAGCTTTCTGCATTTCACTTCCTTCTACAAAATCCAAGTCTTGTCTTCTAGCTAAAACTTATCTCTGCTCTAGTTAAAAAAAAAAAAAAAAAGCCTCAGTGACTTACCTTCACTATTTCATTCTGAATTAACTTCAGTGCCTACTGCCGTGTGTCAGGCCTGACAGAGCGAGCGCTTTGGGATCTAAGCGACTTTCAGCAAGTCCCCTACCCGGCGTTTAGGCCTGCACTGGACTCCTTCACCCAGCAGCCATTCCAATCCATCCTAACCCTCTTTTGAGGGCAAACATGAGGAAGAGCCTCTCACGGCCCCGGGCCCCGTGTCCAGCTCTGTCAGGCCGGTGTATTTCCCTGGCACTACACTGAAGAGAGGAAAAAAAATCTAGATTCCTAGAACGGCCCGGGGCTGGGGGCCCTCCAGGGAAGGAGAGGGGAGATTCCCGCGGGAACTTCCCAAGGGCAGGAGACACATTCAACCCCTTACGCCGCAGGATGGGTCGGGCAAGCGGCTGGCGGGGGGGGGGGGGGTACGTGGGACCCTGTTCCTCCCGCCCCATTCAGTCCCGGCGGCTGGGGGGGGCTATCGCAACGGCACTACGGGTGGGAGGGTGAAGGGGGGGGCGGCTGAGTCAAGGCCAACCAGGAGTCCACAGGGAGGCCCGCGGCGGGAGGGCCCCCCGAGGTCAGACCGGGGGCGGGGCCGGGACACCCCGAGGCCGGGCCGGGGGCGGGGCCGGGACACCCCGAGGCCGGGCCGGGGGCGGGGCCGGGACACCCCGAGGCCGGGCCGGGGGCGGGGCACCCCGAGGCGAGGCCGGGGGCGGGGCCGGGGCACCCCGAGGTCAGACCGGGGGCGGGGCCGGGACACCCCGAGGCGAGGCCGGGCCGGGGGCGGGGATACCTCAGGACGGTGGCGCGCCCCGAGGCCAGGCTAGCGGCGCGGGTCCGGGGGGCGATGAGGCACCTGAGGCGAGGCGGGCGGGGCCGCAGGGCCGAGGCAAGATACGGGGTTCAACGCGCCCGGCGGCAGGGGCAGAACCTCGCACCTGCGCTCCGCGATCCCCTGAAGACAGGTGACCCCACCACGGCCACCGGCCGCACGCGCCGCTCTGCTTGCCTCCCATTGGCGCGCACTGTTGCCATGGGGACAGATCCCCTCCCTGGCTTCGGGGTGGCAGGTTTCATTTCCGCTGCGCACGCCGGAAGCGGGGCGCGGAGGCTCTTGGGAGTTGTAGTTTCGGCGCTCGCAGCCCGGCGCCCGGGAGTTGTGAGGCGGTCGCTGTCGGGGACCTGGGACCTGCATCTCTCCATCCGGGGGAGGCTCCGAGCCGCTGTGTGCGTCGTGGGCGGCTCGCGGCAGCTGCGTGTGCGCGCCGGGGGGGCCGGTGCGTGGGGCCGCTGGGAGTCCGTGCGTTGCGCGGAGGGGCAGGCTCGGCGGCGCCTCAGCGTGCGGCGGGGATGGGGCGGCCCCGAGTGCGGCGGGGAGGCGCTGAGCCCGCGGGCGGGGGCGAGGTGCGTGGATGGGGGGGACAAGAGGGAGCCGGGTGTGTGTGTGGGGGGGGCAAGAGGGAGCCGGGTGTGTGTGGGGGGGGCAGAGGGAGCCGGGTGTGTGTGGGGGGGGGCAAGAGGGAGCCGGGTGTGTGGGGGGGGGGGCAAGAGGGAGCCGGGTGTGTGGGGGGGGGGCAAGAGGGAGCCGGGGTGTGTGTGGGGGGGGACAAGAGGGAGCCGGGTGTGTGTGGGGGGGGGGCAAGAGGGAGCCGGGGTGTGTGTGGGGGGGGGCAAGAGGGAGCCGGGTGTGTGGGGGGGACACAAGGAGAGTCGGGGTGTGTGGGGGGACAAGAGGGAGCCGGGTGTGTGTGGGGGGGGGCAAGAGGGAGCCGGGGTGTGTGTGGGGGGGGCAAGAGGGAGCCGGGGTGTGTGTGGGGGGGGCAAGAGGGAGCCGGTGTGTGTGTGTGGGGGGGCAAGAGGGAGCCGGTGTGTGTGTGGGGGGGGCAAGAGGGAGCCGGTGTGTGGGGGGGGGCGACAAGGAGAGTCGGGGTGTGTGGGGGGGACAAGAGGGAGCCGGGGGTGTGTGTGTGGGGGGGGCAAGAGGGAGCCGGTGTGTGGGGGGGGCGACAAGGAGAGTCGGGGTGTGGGGGGGGGACAAGAGGGAGCCGGTGTGTGTGTGTGGGGGGGGCGATGACAAGGAGAGTCGGGGTGTGGGGGGGCGACAAGGAGAGTCGGGGCGTGGGGGGGACAAGAGGGAGCCGGTGTGTGTGGGGGGGCGATGACAAGGAGAGTCGGGGTGTGTGGGGGGGGGACAAGGATTGTCAGGGTGTGTGTGGGGGGGAGGACAAGAGGGAGCCGGTGTGGGGGGGGGTGACAAGGAGAGTCGGGGTGTGTGGGGGGGACGGGACGAGAGAGCCAGTGTGTGTGTGCGGGGGGACAACAAGGATTGTCAGGGTGTGTGTGGGGGGAGCGACAAGGGGAGTCGGGGTGTGTGGGGGATGGACGAGGAAGCTGATGTGTGGGGGGAGAAAGGGAGCTGGTGTGTGGGGAGGTGGGAACAAGGAGAGTTGGGGTATGTGTGTGGGGCAGGACAAGGGGAGCTGGTGTGAGTTTGGGGGGGATAAGAGGAGCTGATGTGTGTGGGGGGAGGAACAACAGGAGCTGGTGTGTGGGGAGGTGGGACCAAGGGGAGATGTGGTGTGTGTGTGGGGGGGGGGTTGACGACAAGGGGAGCCGGTGTGTGTGTATTTGGGGGTATGTGGGACCAAGGGGAGCTGATGTGTGTGGGGGGTGGGACCAAGAGGAGCCGATGTATGTGGGGGGAGCTGATGTGGGGGGATATGGGAACAAGGGGAGCTGCTATTCAGGGCTGTGGGGACAAAGGGAGCCCGTGTGGGGAGTATAGGGGAACAAGGGGAGCCGGTGTGTGTGTGGGGATATGGGAACAAGGGGAGCCAGTGTGTGTGGGGGGATATGGGAACAAGGGGAATGAGAGTGTCAGAGGGAGAGAGAGATGGGAACAAGGGCAGCCTGTGGGGTGTCTGAGCTTAAGGGTGTGGCAGCAAAGGAAGCTGGTGTGAAGTGTGGGCATAGGGAGGTGGGAGTGGGGAGATGGAGGAAGGGGAGTCAATATGAAGTGTGGGGGCATCTGAGCATTGGGATGAGGGAGACAAGGTGAGACGTGTGGAGTATCTGAACTGCCATACGTGGTGGGGGCAAGTGGATCCTGCCTACGACTGGGAACTTTTCAGAAATGCTGATTTTGCAGCTGAGCACCAGAGGCAGCTGTTCACTTCTGAGACTCTCCAGAGGAGAGCCCTGGTTTGATAGCACAGGGGAAGTTTGTCAAGCCAGGCGTCCCTTCCTTCCTTCCTGCTAGCACCTGTAGAGAGAATGGATGATGTGAGAAGGTTCCAGGATGGGTATCTGGAATTGGAAGCAAAACTGAAAAAAGCTCCCAGCTGACTCTTTTCCTACAGCTGCCCTGGTACTCAGCCTTGCTGTAGAGCCTAGTTCCCTGACTCCACTTGCAGCCCATCTGCCTATTGCTGTTTCTCTGGGCTTCCCTTTGGGTCCACAGACATTGATTCTGCAGTTTCAGGGGGGTAGCTGAGTTAGTCTGTAACTGGAAATACTTAAAAAACAGCAAATGTAGAGGGTATCATGAGCTTTCGTGGGCACAACCCACTTCAGATGAATGGAGTTATTAAAGGTCCAGTTTAGAAATTAAATAGGGGATGTGGGGGAGAGAAGGGGAGGAAAAAAGGGAAGAAATAGTCTGTTAGAGTCTCCATGCTACATGAAGCTGATAGAGAAGTTGCACATTGTTCTTCAGAACCCATTGTTTGGTTTTTTTATGTCATTAGGCTGTGGAATGTAGTGGGCCATCCAGTAGGCTTACAGATCTCCACAGAACAGAATCATATCTATGCGGGTGGGGATTCTGCAGTGAAACTTGGCTGGGTGTGTAGCAGGTTCCAGGGAACATTGGGAACTCCTACTGCCAATGCCAAGCCACCTTCCAGTATCAGACAACCTTCACAGCCTCACTAAACTTAGCAGCAGAAATCTCAGGGAGACAGTGATGCAAAGTGAAATCTGTAAAGACCCCGTGCTCTATCTGCTTCCGTGGCAGAAATTAAAAGCGGTTCTTTGAGCATTGCCGGCATAGACCCCTCTTTTAGGTGTAGAGCAAGTCTTGGGGATTTCTGAATAGCAGCAGTGTCTGCAGAGGCTGTATAAGCTCCCTACTTGTGTCCGTGTGTCCTCTTCCATGCCCAATGATGTATGAAGGGGTATGACGGCTGCTTAGTTTTTTTCCTGACCACTGTAGGCATTAAGCAAGAGCTCTGTGGTGTAGGCTGCTTCCTTGTGTGGCCTGTTTTGGGAAATCCGCCTTTCCTGTATATAAATATAACGAGATTTATTTATAGGTAGGAATCGTTACTGGAGATGGCCAAAAAACCTACTGCTTTGGTAGGCCCTCAACAGCATGTGAGCAGCCCAAAACAGAATGCCCATCTAAAAACTACTGAAGTAAAGTTTGCTGGCTTCCATCTGGGCCCCAGCTGTAACTGTATTATGTCTGTCATCAGCTAACACATTTGATGCCTGTTCTGCTTCAGTGTGAGCCTATTACTCTCTTCTGCTGAGTTGGGCCTGGACATGCTTCAGGACCCAGAAACTTGGCTTGGTCATCATATGCTGTTGATTCTCAGTGTCCCATTGAAATGCCAGTTAGAAGTCCCATAGCTTTGTGGTTCCATTCTCCCTAAACCCAGTGGCACGTCAAAGAGATACAAGTTTCCACCTCTAAATCAGCATCAAGCCTTAACAGCAGACTTGTTGAGTCTTTAAGCGCTTGCTCTCTCATTGTCATTCTTCTCCTTCAGTGGCAAAGATGACAAGAACCCAGGAGGCCACCATAATTGTGAGTCTTCCTTGGTGTCAGTGTCTTCAACAAGGGCTGGTGGCAGTCTTGGGATCGGGTGCTTTGGTATCATTGACGGTTTCTGGTTCAACAACCTCTGTGTTAGGGATCCTGGCATTGGACTCTCCTGTTCTGGTGCTGGATCTAGCTGATGAATCTTGGTGCCAGGTGCCTTAATACTGAGTTCATCTATCCAGGCTGTTGCTTCTTTGCTACTGCTGGATACCCAGCTGGTAGGTGGCTAGATCAAGGCTTGACTGCCCCAAAGCATTCTACATTATTGAGAGGAAACTTAGCTCAGTGTAGGGAATACTAGCGTATGAGCTCTGGCTCTGATCAGCTACGTAACCTTGAAAAATCACTTAACTTCTTCATCTGTGCTGCTGTTCCCCTTCCACCCTTCATCTGATGCACCTGTTTAGATAGTCCCTGTCCCGAATAGTCTTTTACTATGGGTTTGGCCAGTGCATGCCATAATGTGGTGCGAGGATCTTTATGTGCTACTATCATACAAATAATGAATCATTACTTGACATTGGTGGTGGTGATGAATTAAGCTTATCTGTTGCTGAATCTCTCTGGATGTCTGAAACAAAAAACAGGACTGTGTAGCACTTTATAGACTAACAAGATGGTTTATTAGGTGATGAGCTTTCGTGAGCCAGACCCACTTCCTCAGATCAAATGGTGGAAGAAAATTGTCACAACCATATATACTAAAGGATACAATTTAAAAAAAAGTGAACACATATGGAAAGTACAAATCAAATTTCAGAACAGAAGGGGGATGGAGGAGGGAGGGGGAAAGGGAGGGAGATAAATGTCTGTGAGCTAATAATATTAGAGGTGATAATTGGGGAAGCTTTCTTTGTAATGGGTAAGATAATTAGCGTCTTTATTCAAATTTGCGTGTAAAGTGTCGAATTTAAGCATGAATGACAGTTCAGAGGATTCTCTTTGAAGTGAAGTCTTAAAAGGTCTTTGAAGCAGGATGCAGGTAATCAAGTTGTTGAGACAATGGATGTCTGTGTTTGCTAGCTCTGAGTAACATCTCTTTCCTTGGTGCTGAATAGTGAAGCATCTCCTTTTTCTCCTTTCCATGTTTCTTCTCTGTTTTTGTGAATTTGGTCTCCAGAGCCAAGAAGTCAACCTTGTTGCCATTATTGATGGGTCTTAGATCCACTCTTGGATCTCCTGATGTCAGGATTCTTCTGTCCATACTAGTTAAAATGAGGCCGCCTTGGTTCTCTCTGAATTCATAGTCCTCCAAGAATTCATCTCACCTGTTTTATACACCAAAGGCACATTCATCCTATTGGACTGTGTAGGCCCAATTTCTTGTATTACTTACATGAGACCTCATGTAAGATCTTTCACTGAGGATTTAGTCTATGTGGAAGGAAGTGATGTCTCAATCTTTGTCATATTTAAAGGAATGAAAGGAAGAAAATGCCATGGATATGCCTTTTCCAAGTTATCTTTATATAAGCCATATGCTTTTGTGGCATCATTAGCAGTTGCTCTCTAAAGGCTTTCAAGAGCTGGTTATTCACATATTGGGATAATACTAGAGGTCAGTCCATTCCCACTCACATATTGTCTAAGTGGATTAGACTCAGCATCCACACTTGTGATGAAATAATGGAGATACTGGTATCAGTAGGCATTCATAGAATCATAGGGCTGGAAGAGACCTCAGGAGGTCGTTGAGTCCAGCCTCCTGCCCAAAGCAGGACCAACTCTAACTCAATCGTTGAATTAAGGAAGTTTGTATCAGATCTACAAGGACCATTGCTCCAAGTCTCAGAGAAGCACAGTAAACTGCTACCCAGAGTTCTAACCAGGAACGATGTTATGATATTCATGCTTCATTACTACCAGCACTTAGCTTGTCAAGCAAGTTTCTCCAGACTTACCTCTTTCAGTCTAGGGCAGGGCTGAGCAAGATGTGGCCTGGGGTGCTGTATCCAGCCTGTCTAACAGTTTGATCCAGCCCTCAGACTACATCTGGTTGCTTTCTATTTATATCCTGCTGCTTATGCCACCAAATTTCCAGGTGGTGGCTCAGGCAGCAGAATCCTATTTAAATAGCTCTTGGCTCATGGATGTAGCGTTAACTGGCAAGGGCTGGAGCGGCAAACCTTTTAAATAACTGTAGCAACCCTTGGTGGCTGCCAGGCAACACGGTAGCGATGGGGCCATAAGTTGCAAGACCTTTACTATTGTGTTTTTAATTCAAAGCCTCAGGCTCCAGAAAACTTGGGAGAGGGGGGAGAGGCTAGTCCCCAGCCCCGCCCCTTCCACCAAAGCCCTGCCTTCTGGGGTGGAGCCAGCGTGAGACCACTTAGCAAAATTCATTAAGTGCCTCCCCCCCCCCCCCTTGAAAATTATTGTCCACCCCGGTCTAGGAACTGCTTGTTAATCACCTACCATGGGTTTTCATGCCGGCAATGCGGAAAGAAGTATGTAAATATTTTTCTATAGCAGTGGCTATTGTTGTTCTTTGAGGATGCCTGTTTGGATAGATACATAATGGCAGATTGCATTCCCCCCTGGCTCAAGGATCCATGGTATCTCAAAAAGTGTTGCTGTTGAAAATTTCACGTTGGTGTCTGGTGTACATCGTTCATCTACAGTATGGACGCATGCAGGCATTCCTCTTTCATCATGTTTGTTATAGTAATTAACTATTTGTTATGGTGAAGAAGCCAAATAACTTTGTATTTTAATTGCTTATTTCAAAGACAGAGAAATAGTGTCGACTTCTTATCACTAAAATGAATTCGTTTGACTCTGCACGTGCACAGGGGTCAGATCTGTTGAGTATAAGAAAGGTGCCATTTTCACATAGTCACTATGTAAAATACACACACATTTTAGGCCTGTTCTTATACCACTGGAATCAATAGCGTAGTAATAATAGTATTATCAGAATGGGAACACCCACAAGTACGCTATTATGAAATCTTTTTTATTCTAATTTCAAAAATGCTCTAAAAATGAACCAGTGGGCCTGGGTAATAGATTATTTCTAAAATTATGTTTTGTTGTCCTTATGTTTCTCTTTCCCCATCAGATGTTGTTAGTTCAAATTGAGGACAGTGTATTTTAAAGTAAAATAGCTTAATTTATTAACTTGAGTTGGGCAAAAACAAACAAACCCTGAAATGTCAAACAAATGCAGGCCTCTTCAATGTGTCTTACATCTGTTAATTTATTTTTCCAGTTATATGTCAATCTTAAGAAAAACAGTGCAGAGAGGTGGGGATCACAAGAACCCCATACTAAAATACTGTATTTAATCTCAATGGGACTTTCAGTGTCTAAAATGTGAATAACTAGAAATCAGTAGCACTTGTCATCCTGCAAATTTCCAAAGTTTTTACAAACTTGAACTGATATTTAGAGGGAATACTTCCCCCAATCTCTGAATGTAACATTAGTGATAGAAATGTAGCTGTTTTACAGAGTACAACTTTATTCAGCAATTTAAGACAGCACATAATAGATACTATAGCCAAGCAGAATGCAATCATTCAGACTGGAATTTGGTCAACCTTCAGCTGTATTCTTCATCTAATATATAGTTAATATCAGAAAAGTTAGTGGAGGCTTGGACATTTCGGAGAGGAATATAAATTCTAACTTCCTGTCTCTCCATCCTCTTGCTTTCCTAGGAATCAGATCTTTTCACTTTGACAGAGATGTTCTCGCTGAATTCATGTAGAAAAGGTAAGGACTGGTTGATTTGGGGAATGCGCTCATCTCTCACCATTAATTTTTCTTGACTGATCAGCTATAGCACTAGATCTCTGGACAAAGATATCCAGTTCATAAATAATTTTACCATTCTTTTCTATGCTGAATGATATGACAGGTGTACTGCCTTGCAGTGTGAGTTATTTCTCATTCATTTTAGTGTTTGTGCCACCAATACATGCTTACATGTGCTACAAAGAAAAAGGAAGGATGTTTGAGAAAATTAGTAGCCACATTGGAAGTTATGTATTACATAGGAAAACAGAATTAGGTCCTATGTCACTCCTTTTAACTGCAAGGGGAGCTTCACATCCAAGGGTAAAATTTGTGTCTGCTTGTAAAAGTAAATGTTTCCAAACCATAATAGTTTGGAAACTAGTACTTATGCAGCAGTGTAAATCATTTTTTAGCTGGGACAGCTGTCTGAACAAGTATTAATGTCACAAGTACCTGTACTTATATTAAGTAACACAGTGAGAGATACATTTCAGGGAAATACAGAAACTGGAGATGGAAAAGAATTTTTATGTTCTCCAGTCCATCCCCCCTGACAATGCAGGGTTGTTCCCTACAGTGTGTTACTTAATTTTTCATCCAGTTTAGTTCTAATTAGTTTGCATTTTTCCTTTTAAATTTCATCCTTTGTACTTTCCGCGGTGTTAACATAATTCAAATATGTCAGCTGTTATGTCCCCTTTTGTCATTGTTCAGCCATACTGTTGATTTAGCTCTTTCTAGTCTATCATAAGTCAGTCCCTCTAGTCACTGGTCATTTTTTGTTGCTTATTTTGAATATCCTTCAGTTACTCAATCTTAAAATGAGCTACTCAGAACTCAATCCATTATTCCCGGTAAGGTTGTATCAGACATGTACAACATAGTGAGGGTCTATTACCTCCCTGCTCTGGGAAGAAATGCCTCGGATTCATTGTTTTGGTGGCATAACGTTTCATTAGCCATTCTTGTTTCAATGTCAAGCTTAAAAAAAAAAGCGCATCAGTAGTCATGAATTCTATAATTAAAACAAATTAATGATATTTGACATTTGTATTTCAGTGGGAAAATCTTGAGATGCCAAGTAAAAATCTAGGCTGAATGGGAGGCTGAAGGAGAGCATCACCTCATGAGGGCTAGTGGTTTGTCATGGCTGGACTGGGGTAGGGACTTCATGGATTCTGTGACACTACTAGTCTTTGGGGAAAGTCTTGAAGCTGGCAGAGCTGGATAAGAAGTTTCTGTACAAAGCTGCCAACCCCTTTGCAAAAGCTCATGTAGGAGAGAAGAAGGAGCAGCAGCAGCTCGCTGCTTTGAGTCTGAACTGACAAGCAGCAGGATAGTGGTATTAAACTACTAGTTAAATGCTGTTAAACGCTTTTCATTGCAAAATAAAGGACATTTTGGTTGAAATATTGTATCCTGTGACTACTGGCATTTTTTCCATAAATCGATTCTTGCCTTTTTTCTGTGACCAGAATTATTGTCTAATTTACCGTGACAAACCACTAGCCCTGTTATTTATATCTAATTTTCTGAACACTCTCTCCCTTTTATTTTCTGCATCACTGTTTCTCCTCCCATTGAATGTGTTTCCTATAGTCCTCCCCCAGATGTACAACTACATTTTTTCATTATTGTATTCTCCACCGACGGTTCTCATTTCTTTAGGGCTCTATTATTTCTGCATCCACGAGTGTGGATCACTCAAAACAACTTAGTATCATCTGTAATTTTCCTTAAATGTGGTGGCTCTCAATGCGAGGTTCAAGGCCCGCTGGGAGTAGGTTTGAGGGGAGAGCTCAAACAGGACCAGCTTTAGATTCGCTGAGGCTCAGGGCAGAAGGTAGAAGCCTTGCCACATGGGCTGCGTCTAGATTGGCATGATTTTCTGGAAATGCTTTTAACGGAAAAGTTTTCCGTTAAAAGCATTTTCGGAACAGAACGTCTAGATTGGCACGGACGCTTTTCCACAAAAGCACTTTTTGCGGAAAAGCATCCCTGCCAATCTAGACGCGCTTTTCCGCAAAAAAGCCCCGATCGCCATTTTCGCGATAGGGGCTTTTTTGCAGAAAACAAATCTGAGCTGTCTACACTGGCCCTTTTGCGCAAAAGGGACGTTTGCCCAAACGGGAGCAGAATAGTATTTCTGCAAGAAGCACGGATTTCTTACAGTAGGAAGTCAGTGCTTTTGCGGAAATTCAAGCGGCCAGTGTAGACAGCTGGCAAGTTTTTCCAGAAAAGCGGCTGATTTTCCGGAAAAACTGGCCAGTCTAGACACAGCCTTGGGGTTGTAGCCTGGGCCCTTGGCTCTGCCACCCAGAGCTGAAGCCTGAGCAATGTACCTTTGTGGGGCCCCAGGCAATTGTCCTAATGCCAGTCCTGGCTTTTATATGTTCTGGTGGGCTGTGCGGTTTTTGTAGCATGTTGGGGAGGGCTCTGAAAGAAAAAGGTTGAGAACCCCTGCTTTAATGGATATCCTACTCCTTCAAGATCACAATGAAGATTTTCAATAAATAAACTGGATACCTCAGCATTTAACATTAATCCCCTTTCTACATACACATGCTTTTTATTTTCCCCAGAAGTTTTACTTCTGCTGAATTATACTAGCTAAACTGATTTGAAATAATTTTTCAAGATAGAGTTCATGGGGTTTAGTATAACATCTACCAGATTTTTTAATTGGTGAACTTGTCTGGCTATATTTGGTGTGTAGGAATTGATGCTATGTACTGCTTATGGTTATCATACTCTAGTTGTACTTTTCTCAGTATTTGTTGAATTCTTTTACTGGGGATAGAAGTTAGACTTTTAGGAAAACAAACAGCCAGGATGGCTTTAGTATTTGTGTTTGAAAGTCTGTTCTGCATTTTTTTTAGTGCCTCTCTTGTTGCCTGATTTTTTCAGAAATATTTATTATTGGTAGAATGTTAGTTAATTGGCTTAATATCCTAAGATGCACATCTGCTGAGTCAAGTAATTTAGAGTGTGCTCAAAACTTCCAAATACACTTGTTCTTTTGTTAAGTTTTTTTTATATGTGGTTTTCCTTGCTAACGTAACCATTCAGATATCTTTTAGCTCCCTGCGAAGATATACTTGTTGAAAGTCTTACTTCCCTTAATGATTTTTTACATATTAGCTAATGTATAATCTTGGTTTGCAAGCAAAGTATTTACTGATTAATAAATGACAATTTAACATATAAACAATTCACTACTGTAAATAGGCACTTGCAATTTAATTGTAGCCCAAAGTGTTAGATTTCATGTACAGTGAACCCTCGCTACTTCGCGGTTCGACTATCGCGGATTCACGACTTCGCGGACTTTTTTCATTACATTATGTATATACGTGAATCCGCGATGGTCGAACCACGAAGTAGCGGTTACCAAAACTTTAAAAAGCCTCCGGGGAAGCCGGCGGGGGGGCATCCCAGGCGCGCCTGGGCTGCTCCCCCGCCGGAGCCCCTCCGCGGCTTTCAAAGCCTCCGGGGAAGCCGGCGGGGGGGCATCCCAGGCGCGCCTGGGATGCCCCCCCGCCGGCTTCCCCGGAGGCTTTGAAAGCCGCGGAGGGGCTCCGGCGGGGGAGCAGCCCAGGCGCGCCTGGGATGCCCCCCCGCCGGCTTCCCCCGAGGCTTTGAGGATCCTACTTCTACTTCGCGGATTTTCATCTATCGCGGTCGGGTTTGGAACCTATCTACCGCGATAAACGAGGGTTCACTGTATATTCAAATATTTTGATAATTTACAAATTCTGATGGGGGGAAGGATTAAAACATCCCTGCAGTGACAGGGTACTTGACATCCACATGTTACAGTATTAAGAAATTTATGCTGAAAATATTTAATTGTTAAAATTGAGCAAAAAATTTTTTTCAAAGTGAGAAAAATACAGACTGTGACCAACCTAAATAATAACTTTTTAATTTTCAAATGTTAGTATTGAAGGTGTTAGTAAAATAATGAAGTTTGATGACAACTGCAGAAGTGAAGTATGGTCGATATATAATTTAAAAAAAATTACTTTCAGATACTAAACCTGCTTGGGAACTTTCCTGCTGATTGGTATAGTTCTTGGAGTCAGATATTTCTGCTTGCTTGCTTTTGGCTAGTCGTTTTTTAAATTTGGCCTCACTGGTGATAATATACACAGAGTGGCATGAAATACCAAGTAAATTGCAAATGCATTTTTTGTCTTCTAGTTTCAAAGTTATCAGAAGTGATTTTTTTTTTAAAGTTGGCAGTGTCCCTTTAACATGTATTTTAAAAGAGAGTCGCCGGAAGTTGAAATTTTTGGGTACCATATGCAGCTCCACTAACTTTTTCTCTTTATGAACAAGTTTCTCATAAACCTCTGTGTGGGTCGGTTTCCTCATTTGTAAAAAGTGCGTGATGCTGACCTACCTAAGGGGTTGTTTTGAGGCTCACGTAGTATTCAGAATATATCCTCTTACATGTTGAAATAGCTTAATCTCTCTTGTGTTGCTTCTGACTGATCTGCATGTGATCCAGAGATAAAACAAAGAGTTGGTTTCCTATCCAGGGTCACTCAAGGGGAGCGGATGCTAAATGAGATTCCTACAATGTCTGATGTGACTATGAAATAAAAATGGGGAGGAGGATTGTTCTATTTCATTACTGGCCTACCTGGCAGTTCTCTCTTAAGCCTCAGAACAGGTGTGGGCAGGGTCAGTGCAGGCTTGTGCCTCAGCTGCGGGGTGGGCAGGGATCTCTTGCTTTCTCAGCCTGTTCCTTTTTAATGCAGCGGGGGAGGGGCGGGCGATGCCCCCGGCCAGCAGGGCCTGGCGCGCGCATGGGTCCCGCAGGGGGGCGGGCAGGTGCGGCGCTGTTGCTCCTCCGGGCCTGCAGTGCGCCGCCCCGCGCGCTAGGGGCCGCTGCGCGCGGCCGGGTTCCCTCCGCCCGCCTCGTTGCCCCTGCCCGGCCTGAAGCCGGCGGTGGGCGGCCTCGGCAAGATGGCGGCGCCCAGGCGGCTCCTGCTGGCGCTGGTGAGCGGCGCTTCCGGGCCGCGGCGCTGCCGCCGCTACCGCCGGGCGGAGCCGGCAGCGGGCGGCGCCACGCGGGGCCTGTGCGCGGGCGGGCCGCTGAGCGAGGCCGCGGCCGGGGCGGAAGAGGAGCCGGACGCCGGCGCCATGGTGAAGGGTGAGCTCGAGAGGCGCTGGGGCCGAGCCCTGGGGGGGGGGCGCCCCTCTCTCCAGCCGGGGGGCAGCGCGCGCGAGCCCCGGCGGGCCGGGCCCAGCCCTCGCGGTCTCCGCAGCGGGGCCCGGGGCGCGACCTGCGGGGCCAGCGGGCGAGTAGGCCTCGTCCCTCGCCGGCCGCTCGCTTTGGCGGGGACGGGGCTTTGTGCGGCCCCAGCGCCTCTCCCGACACGTGCGCGAAGCTGCCGGTGCGGGGAGGCGAGCCCGCGTGGGGCCCAGGGGGCGGCGGGTCCCGAAGCGGCTCTGGAGGGAACACGAGCCGCTTCCTGGACGTGAATCTCTCCGTGTTCTGGACGCGCCTCGGCCCCTGATTGGCAAACAGGGTGAATGGGATGCTCGGGGCAGCGGTGAAGGGCTCCGCGTCCTTTCACCTCAAGGTCACGCGTTTGAAACGGGTCGTGAGTGAGAGCCTTTGTGTCTCCCGGCCTTCTGGTTTAGCCTGTGTGGAATGAAAATATCCTAATAAATAGCCCTTTCCCTGGCACCTCGGCACAGGGATCAGCTGAACAGGCTGTGCAGAGGAAACATCACCTCCTCGCTCTCCTAGCAGTATAGAGAACTGGCATGGTGTACCTCGATGTTCCTGCCACTGCTCATACTGGTTTTGTTCTGAGGACTGATGGGTTGTCCAAACCAAACGAAACGTGGAAGTGAGCTAGATGTTAAGAAATCTTATTGCCCGTGAATTCCCATGCGCAGGGCTCGACAAACTATAGAATCTACTCGCCCATGGTGAGTAGATGTCAGCCGCACGCCCCATTTACCGGAGGCTCTTGTGCATGCACAGTGCGGGACTGGCGAGTGGCTTTTGCCGCCGTTTGTCAAGCCCTGCCCATGTGTTACAGTTTTCATAAATTACATGTGGGAAGCTGCATATCTTCCTTCAGTGTATAGTATAAGAGCATAAGAACGGCCAGACTGGGTCAGCCCAAAGGTCCAACTAGCCCAGTGTCTTGTCTGCCTACAGTGGCCAATACCAGATGCCCGAGAGGGAGGGATCACAGCAGGGAATCCTCACGTGATCCCTCCCCTGTCACCCACCTCCAGAGAAACAGGCTAAGGACACCATTCCTATCCATCCTGGTTAATAGCCATTGATGGACGTAACCTCCATGAATCTGTCTAGCTCTTTTTTGAACCCTGTTAAAGTTCTAGCCATTACCGCATCCTCTGGAAAAGGTTCCACAGGTTGACTGTGCGCTGAGTGAAGAGAAACTTCCTTTTGTTTGTTTTAAACCTGCTGCCCATTAATTTCATTTGGTGATCCCTAGTTCATTCTTATATTGTGAGAATAAGTAAATAACTTTTCCTTATTCACTTTTTTCACACCATTTTATAGACCTCTAACGTATCCACCCTTAGTCTCCTCTTTTCTGAGCTGAAAAGTCCAAGTCTTTTTAATCTCTCTTCATACGGGACCCGTTCCAAACCCCTCATCATTTTTGTTGCCTTTTCTTGAACCTTTTCCAATGCCAGACACTCACTTCAATTTATTTTCTTCTTAATATCCTTATCCCATTCAGGGTTGACTTATGCACTTAAAATCTCACACTTTGTAAAAAGTTTTTACAACTTTCAAGTATCAAAACCTCACAATCTTATAAAAAGGTTTTGTATCTTTCAAGGAGGTTTGTAAATATGATTGTAAACCATGGCACAGACATAACATTAAGCTGATATAATGTGCACGGATGCTTGGTGTGGTATAATGCCAAAGGCTGAGAGCCTTCCACTACCCAAAAAGTGCACTGGAAGGGTTATTGCTGTCATATGACTGCTTTACATGTACATTCCATTTTAAAAAAAGACAGTGTGCCTTTTAGATTTATATCTATGGGTTTCTACTATGCAAATTCTTACAAAAGGGACAAGAAAAACCAGCAGGGAAAATGTTTCATAAATACCTCTTACTGCAAATAATTTTAAAAATCTTCTTTGTCTCTAATTGGCCACTTAATTTTCTTTTCCTTTTAAGAGAACAACCAGCTTTCCTTTTGGTCGACTGTGGCATATACAGGCAGTCCCCGACTTATGCGGATCCGACTTATGTCGGATCCGCACTTACGAACAGGGCTTTTCTCGCCCCGGAGCTCACGGGCGGCGGGTTGCCACCTGTGTCCTCCCGGGTGAGAAAAGCTTCTCCCAGTCTCCCTGGTCTGCTGGGGGGGTCCAGCGGCTTTGCTGGGCCCCCCCCAGCAGACCAGGGGGACAGGAGCAAAGCCGCGGAGCACGCCCGCAGCGGGACAGCCCGGGCATGCTTGAGCTGTCCCCCTGCGGGCATGCTCCGCGGCTTTGCTCCCCGTCTTCCGACCAGGGAGATGGGGAGCAAAACCTCGGAGCACGCCCGCAGTGGGACAGCCGTGGCGCGCTTGGGCTGTCCCGCTGCTGGCGTGCTCCAAGGCTTTGCTCTCCGTCTCCCTGGTCTGACCAGCAGACCAGGGAGATGGGGAGCAAAGCCTCGGAGCACACCAGCAGTGGGACAGCTGCGGCGCGCCTGGACTGTCCCGCTGCCCGCGTGCTCTGCTGCTTTGCTCCGCGTCTCCCAGGTCAGCAGACCAGGGCGACGTAGCAAAGCCGTGGAGGACTTGGGCGGTCCCGCCACCCTGGTCTGCTGGGGGGGGGTGCAGCTAGTGCCCCCCCCAGCAGACCAGGCTTTTCTTGCCTGCCCCTGGGGTAGAGCAGCTGGGGGCTGCCAGGTTGGTCCCGCAGCGCCGCTCCGGACCAACCAGGCAGCACCCCAGCTGCTCTGCCCCAGGCGTCCTGATTCAGCCGCTGCTGGTCAGTTTCAGCAGCAGCTGATTCAGGATGCCTGGGGCAGAGCAGCTGGGGTGCTGCTGGGTTGGTCCAGTAGCGCCGAGGAGCCGTGCTACTTGAGCAACCCAGCAGCACCCCAGCTGCTCTGCCCCAGGCGTCCCCAAGTCAGTCGCTGCTGAAACTGACCAGCGGCTGACTACAGGAAGCCTGAGGCAGAGTTGCTCTGCCCCAGGCTTCCTGGAATCAGCCGCTGATCAGTTTCAGCAGCAGCTGACTTGGGGACGCCTGGGTTTCTTAAGTTGAATCTGTATGTAAGTCAGAACTGGCATCCAGATTCAGCCGCGGTTGAAACTGATCAGTTTCAGCAGCAGCTGACGCCAGTTCCGACTTACATACAGATTCAACTTAAGAACAAACTTACAGTCCCATCTTGTAAGTAACCCGGGGACTGCCTGTACATTGGCCTGTTGAACAGCTACCTATTTAACCAGTTTTCTAGTGTAAATGTTAGAACTGAATCAACCCGCCCCACAAAACTGAAAGGGCAGTTTGACACACTGGGAGAGGAGGTATTTTAAACTGTTTTTCTCTCCTTTAGGATCATATTTCCTGTAGACAACTACTGACTTTTTTGTAATCTATCCCTAGATGCCCTGTCCTGGTGCTGATTTCCTCCCCCCCACCCCCAAATCCTCATAATAGGTATAGTGGGGTTTTTTGTTTGTTTCATTGAGATCTTGGCTGTACACTTTTGGGAGCTGGCATACTCTGTGACATCAAAAAGCCCAACCAGCCAATCAGAATGCTGCTTTGGGACAATGGGTGTAACAGGCAGACTTGACAGTGATAAGTGATTCACATAAAGCTGGGGGCAGATTGTTGGAGTCTTTTCTTCCGCATTGCTTTGTATTGCGTTCTCCAGTGGTAGACTGAGCATAGGAGGCTGTTCCAGGATGCTCACTGAAGGAATAAAAGATCTGCCTCCTTCAACAAGTAAGTTGTTGTTAAGGTCTCCCTAAAGGCCTGAGTTCTAGCTCTGTGACTATTATTTTGGCCCTAGGGAGCATGAAAATCACTTTGAGATTTTTCTTATGGAGACAGGTTCCAAGCCTTCCACTGTCAGGTTGGTGTCTTCAAGCTCAGTTCAGCCAGGTACTTTGGCACTGACCTCTGGTGAAACCGCAACATATATTGAAAACGCATCTCTGATCTGAGGTGTTTTTCTGGGTCTGTTACTGAAATCTGTATGAACATTGTTTCACAGCAATAAGAAATCTTTTCCTTCCTCTCTTGAGCTATACACATTTTCCTCACTAGTTGTCATTTCAGGTGATCTACCCTAGTTTTAAGGGTTACTGCTGCCATTCTTAGATTGTAAGAGCTTTATGGCAGGGACTGCATGGTCTTTCATTTGTACTTTTTCTACTCTGCTAGGTGATTGTAAATGTGTATAATGGAGTCCAACCTGAGAAATCTGATTTGAGTCTTCTAACAGGAAAAGTCCTCCTGTAATCCTTAACATCAGTGTGTGTTATAGGGTTACAAGATTTTAGTCCTTGTGCTTGTCTGGTACTTTGGGGGCATTCTCCCATCAATTTTTCTTAATTTTTATGGACCCTGTGTACTCTGATTTTCCCACGTGACTCTTCATACCTTTCTCAATATCCTTTCTCAGCGTCGAAAAATGAGCAGCAGACACAAGATCAGCCTAAACCACTAGAAGTCCTGTGGCACCTTGTAGACTAACAGATTTATTGGAGCATAAGCTTTCATGGGCAAAGACTGACTTCATCAGATGCATGAAGTGGATCTTCGCTTAGGAAAGCTTATGCTTCAATAAATCTGTTAGTCTACAAGGTGCCACAGGACTTCTAGTGGTTTATGCAGATTCAGACTAACACGGCTACCCCTCTGATACAAGATCAGCCTGACACACTTTTGTCATGCCCAGATAAGAATGTATTGTAGACCATTCAATCCCTCCGCTTAACAGTAGTTGGCACTTCCTGGTTTTTCTGGGTCTGATAGTGCCTTAGGTACTATGGATGGGATTTTCAGAAACACTCGATGTTGTCGTTACTCTGCTCCCATTGAAATCAATAGTAAAACTCGCTGTCTTCTAGAGTTAGGCCAGTGCTGAGTGCTTTTTACAACCCTCCTCGAATTGTCCACTGTCCAGGGAGGGAAGAGTCTCTCTCTCTCCATCCTCCCAGATGTGAGCTGCTAGGGACTAAAGACTAAAACCAGACTCTGTTTCGTTTATCTTGGGAATGTCCGGTACCAACTCTCTCAGCTGGCTTTTGACTACCTTTTAGTCCATCTGCAATCAGGGCCACTAGTCTTGGCAGTCACAGAGATTGGCGTGATAGATGACATCTGCGACGTGGTCCTACGGCAGCAGTTAACCAGCTGCAATCGCAGAGAGGCTTCTTACATGCAATGAAACCAGTTAAAAAATCACTGGATTTAGTGCATGTGGCTCCAAATACTTGATGAGGATGTCTGAATGCACAGCAGTGTTTCTGGAGGCATAGAGATTTTTTGACCTGGAAAGGTTTACATCTCTTCTGGATAAGATTTGGCAGGCCAAAGGTCAATATGCAGAAGTATTTAACCAATTACAGAGTGGGAAGGAGTGGCTTCTCCGGCTCAGCCAGAGCAGTCCTTGCCTGTAGTCTCCCTGCCTCAGGCTCCGTGGTGACGGCCCCCACTTCTGCTCCAGGCAGGCGGGGGGAACTTCTCCAACCTGCACCAATGAGCCGGGAACCGATTAACCTTTCACAGCCCCACTCGGTAGATACGTGAGGCAAGATCCTCCTCATCCTTTGTCTGCTCCTTATCACAGATTTCTCGGAAGCAATCAGAGACCAAAAATACATGCTCTAGTTGATGGCAGTCCAGGTTGCAGGGGAATTGTGAATTTTCTCTCTCCTTTGTCCCCTAAGCCAGAGATTACTGTAGATAGTTAGGCTATGTCTACACTTGCGGCTTCTTGTGTGAGTAATATGCAAATGAGGCTAAGCGTGGAATATCGCTGAGCCTCATTTGCATACCTAATGAGCCACCATTTTTTTCAGAAGAGGCTCTTGCGCAAGGAGGAGCGTCTACACTGCCCCTTCTTGCGCAAGAAAAACCCTCTTGCGCAATGCCGTTACGCCTATTACTTGAGAAGAACGGCATGGCACAAGAGGGGTTTTCTTGCGCAAGAAGGGGCAGTGTAGACGCTCCTCCTTGCGCAAGAGCCTCTTCTGAAAAAAATGGTGGCTCATTAGGTATGCAAATGAGGCTCAGCGATATTCCACGCTTAGCCTCATTTGCATATTACTCGCGCAAGAAGCCGTGAGTGTAGACATAGCTTTCGTGTTAGAGGATTGTTGGAAAAGGTTACCCCATGCCACCTACCAACCCTCCCCTCTCTTCAAGGACCTCTGTCGTGTGTTTAGTGAAGTAGCCTTTTTCCTGCTCAGTGTGACGCTAGCTCGCCACTATAGCTTTTTCCAGTCGCTTTTCCAGAAGAGGCTTTCCTGCCTTTAGGCCCAGTCTAGATGGGGCCAAATGGTGGAAAAGCCTCTTCTTTTGGTGGAGCCCTTATCCCTCGTACAACGAGGAATACAGGGCTCCCTGAAAGAGCGCGTCTGCTCTTCCACAAAAAAAAAAGCAGAAGAGCAGACGCATTCCTTGGATGTGGCGGAGTTTTTCCGGGATACCTCTGGTATCCTGGAAAACCCCCGCAGTATAGACATACTCTGAGAGAGGAAAGTTCTTTAGAAATAGCAGGGATAGAGGTTTATTCACATTATTTTTCCCTGAGAAAAGGCACCATTGCTTATTGTAGCTAACATAACTGAATAAGTACATTAGACAGTGATGTTTAACATAAGAACATCAGAAGAGCCATACTGGGTCAGACCAAAGGTCCATCTAGCCCAGTAGCCTGTCTGCCGACAGTGGCCAGCACCAGCTGCCCCAGAGGGGGTGGACCAAAGACAATGATCAAGAAAATTGTCTCCTGCCATCCATCTCCAGCCTTTGACAAACAGAGGCCAGGGCACCTTCCTTACTCCCTGGCTAATAGCCTTTTATGGACCTAACCTCCATGAATTTATCTAGCTCTTTTTAAAACTCTGTTATAGTCCTAGCCTTCACAGCCTCCTCTGGCAAGGAGTTCCACAGGTTGACTGTGCACTGAGTGAAGAAGAACTTTCTGTTATTAGTTTTAAGCCTGCTACCCATTAATTTCATTTGGTGTTCTCTAGTCCTTATATTATGGGAACAAGTAAATAACTTTTCTTTATTCACCCTCTCCACACCACTCATGATTTTATAAACCACTATCATATCTCCCCTCAGTCTCCTCTTTTCTAAACTGAAAAGTCCCAGTCGCTTTAACCTCTCCTCATATGAGACCTGTTCCAAACCCCTCATCATTTTAGTTGCTCTTTTCTGGACCTTTTCTAATGTCAAAATATCTTTTTTTGGGGTGAGGGTTAAGTGATTTAGATGAATCAAGTAATTGAATAGTCGATGCGGTTTGCATCAACTGTTCGATTAGTCGATCAGGGCGCCTCTACATTTCAAAAGCAAAGTGTCACTGGGAGCACGGGGCCAGCAGGGGACTGTTTGAGTCCCCAGCTCGCCCCAAGCTCCCTGCAGCGCTTCTGCTTTTGAAATGTAGCAAGAGCCCCGCTTTTGTTACATTTCAAAGACGGAAGTACTACCAGTTCCCCACTGCACCTTCTCCCCACAGAGACAGTGCTGGGGGGAACCAGCTTTTAAGTCATCTCTCCCCAGCACCGGATCCTCCCCCCCACTATCTTGCTGCCTCTCGGATAGAGGTGGGGGGGTGGAGAGAGGAGCGACTAGTAGAGTCACTAGTTGACTATCTGATAACATTTGATTATTGGATGTTCGACTAGTTGCTTACATCTCTAGTGATGTTAACTTTCATTATCCTTTCCCTAAGTATACAAATTGATTTGAGGCATCCTTTTAGATTGAGAGTTCATTTTCATTTTTTTTCCTCCCTACCCGATCCCTCCAAACTCAGAGTTTAACAGTCCGGAGTACTCTGTACTCAGTTCTATGTGGTTCTGGCGATCTTGACCAGGTAAGTGCCTGGCAGAAGTAGTAGGCCATGTAAAACAGAGAAATCCAAGTCTCTCCTTGCCTGGTTTCTGAAAGCACAGCTCTACAGGAATCCAGTTGTCCCTATAGATAGCAAGGGCACGTTTCCTGTCTCTAGACTACAGAATAAACCTAGAAAATTAGATTGAGTCACAGAGATTGTTCTGGGTTGGAGAGCTGCATCTTTCTGTTTGACAGAGGATGGAATCCAGGATATGGGAGGTCAGTGGTCTCCAAAAGCTTTTCCATTTAATGTTGCTTGTGGCTTCTTACATCTTTTTGTCAGGCTCTATGTGAAAGTCCTGCAGATTTTGTTAAGGATAGTATATCTGCCACAGTACAACATACAGTTTCTCGCAGAAGATTCAGGATGTTCAGATATGCTTGCAAATGATACTGTCATCATTTCAGAGACAGCTCTTTCCATAAGGATTTCTGCCTGAAGAGAGAATGTTTTTATCCACACTTCAGAAGTAGCAGAGAATCAGTTTCTTGACAAGACGCCCTCCTCTTGGCTTGGAATCAGGAGTTCCCAGGTGTCTTCCTGCAGTATCTCTGCCACCAAGAGCTCTCAGCAAAACTAAACAGCATAGAGAGTGAAATTAAAAGCTGTGACTTGAACAGATCATTTCTTGTTGGCAGATCTCCTAGGCTTTGTGTTGGTGGCTAAACAGCTGGTTCTTTCTCTCCTTAGTCAATTATCTGAAATCCCTAATTTTTAGCAACCAGAATTGTAATGTATTGGTGAAATCTGACCGACCGGCCAGATGCAGCAGATCTGGAGCATTCTAAACCTTCCATGAAAGAGGCCTATGTCTTAAAGGTGATCTGCGAAGGTTCATTAACAGACCTCTAGAATGTCGGGGAATGTTTCTCTTACTGAAATTTGTGAAAGCGCTACCTGTGTGTGGCGGGAACATATGACACGTCGCTCATCTTAGCAGCTGGGCCATGTGCTCAATTTGGGTAAGCAGCCTTCATAATCATAGAATCATAGAATAATAGGACTGGAAGGGACCTCGAGAGGTCATCGAGTCCAGCCCCCCGCCCTCAAGGCAGGACCAAGCTCCGTCTACACCATCCCTGACAGATGTCTATCTAACCTGTTCTTAAATATCTCCAGAGGGGGAGATTCCACCACCTCCCTTGGCAATTTATTCCAATATTTGACCACCCTGACAGTTAGGAATTTTTTCCTAATGTCCAATCTAAACCTCCCCTGCTGCACTTTAAGCCCATTACTCCTTGTCCTGTCCTCAGAAACCAAGAGGAACAAATTTTCTCCTTCCTCCTTGTGACACCCTTTTAGATATTTGAAAACCGCTATCATGTCCCCCCTTAATCTTCTTTTTTCCAAACTAAACAAGCCCAGTTCATGAAGCCTGGCTTCATAGGCCATGTTCTCTAGACCTTTAATCATTCTTGTCACTCTTCTCTGTACCCTTTCCAATTTCTCCACATCTTTCTTGAAATGTGGCGCCCAGAACTGGACACAGTACTCCAGCTGAGGCCTAACTAGCGCAGAGTAGAGCGGCAGAATGACTTCACGAGTTTTGCTTACAACACACCTGTTGATACAACCTAGAATCATATTTGCTTTTTTTGCAACAGCATCACACTGTTGACTCATATTCCACTTGTGGTCCACTATGACCCCTAGATCCCTTTCCACCATGCTCCTTCCTAGACAGTCGCTTCCCATCTTGTATGTATGGAACTGATTGTTCCTTCCTAAGTGGAGCACTTTGCATTTCTCTTTATTAAACCTCATCCTGTTTACCTCTGACCATTTCTCTAACTTGCTAAGGTCATTTTGAATTATGTCCCTATCCTCCAAAGAAGTTGCAACCCCACCCAGTTTGGTATCATCTGCAAACTTAATAAGCGTACTCTCTATCCCAATATCTATATCATTGATGAAGATATTGAACAGTACGGGTCCCAAAACAGACCCTTGAGGAACTCCACTTGTTATCCCTTTCCAGCAGGATTTAGCACCGTTAACAACAACTCTCTGACTATGGTTATCCAGCCAATTATGCACCCACCTTATCGTGGCCCTATCTAAGTTATATTTGCCTAGCTTATCAATAAGAATATCATGCGAGACCGTATCAAATGCCTTACTAAAGTCTAGGTATATGACATCCACCGCTTCTCCCTTATCCACAAGGCTCGTTATCCTATCAAAGAAAGCTATCAGATTAGTTTGGCATGACTTGTTCTTCACAAACCCATGCTGGCTATTCCCTATCACTTTATTACCTTCCAAGTGTTTGCATATGATTTCCTGAATTACCTGCTCCATTATCTGCCCTGGGACAGACGTTAAACTGACCGGTCTGTAGTTTCCTGGGTTGTTCTTATTCCCCTTTTTATAGATGGGCCCAATATTTGCCCTTTTCCAGTCTTCTGGAATCTCCCGTCTGCCATGATTTTTCAAAAATCATAGCTAAAGGCTCAGATACCTCCTCTATCAGCTCCTTGAGTATCCTGGATGCATTTCATCAGGATCTGGTGACTTGCTGACATCTAACTTTCCTAAGTGATTTTTAACTTGTTCTTTGTGTATCCTATCTTCTAAACTTACCCTCTCTCTGCTTGTATTCACTACGTTAGGCACACCTCCAGACTTCTCGGTGAAGACCGAAACAAAGAAGTCATTGAGCATCTCTGCCATTTCCAAGTTTCCTGTTACTGCTTCTCCCTCCTCACTAAGTAGTGGGTCTACCCTGTCCTTGGTCTTCCTCTTGCTTTTAATGTATTTATAAAAGGTCTTCTTGTTTCCCTTTATGCCTGTAGCTAGTTTGATCTCATTTTGTGCCTTTGCCTTTCTAATCTTGCCCCTGCATTCCCATGTTGCTTGCCTATATTCATCCTTTGTTAGTTGTCCTAGTTTCCATTTTTTATGAGACTCCTTTTTTATTTTGAGATCATGCAAGATCTCCTTGTTAAGCCAAGTTGGTCTTTTGCCATATTTTCTGTCTTTCCTACACAGCAGAATTGTTTGCTTTTGGGCCCTTAACAACTCCCCTTTGAAATACTTCCAACTCTCCTCAGTTGTTTTTCCCTTCAGTCTTGCTTCCCATGGGACCTTACCTACAAGTTCTCTGAGCTTATCAAAATCTGCCTTCCTGAAATCCATTACCTCAATTGTGCTGGTCTCCCTTCTACCTTTCCTTAAGATCATGAACTCTATTATTTCATGATCACTGTCCCCTATACTGTCTTCCACTTTCAAGTTCTCAACTAGTTCCTCCCTATTTGTTAAAACCAAATCCAGAACAGCTTCTCCTCTGGTAGCTTTTTCAACCTTCTGAAACAGAAAGTTGTCTCCAATGCAGTCCAGAAACTTATTGGATAGCCTGTGCCTCGCTGTGTTAGTTTCCCAACATATGTCTGGATAGTTGAAGTCCCCCATCACCACCAAATCTTGGGCTTTGGATAGTTTTGTTAATTGTTTAAAAAAGGCCTCTTCCACCTGGCTAGGTGGCCTGTAGTAGACTCCTAGCATGATATCACCCTCGTTTTTTACCCCTTTTAGCTTAACCCAGAGACTCTCTACACAGCTATCTCCTACGTTCATCTCCACTTCAGTCCAAGTGTGTACATTTTTAATATACAAGGCAACCCCTCCTCCCTTTTTTCCCTGTCTGTCCTTCCTGAGCAAGCCGTACCCTTCCATACCAATATTCCAATCATGCGTCCCATCCCACCAGGTTTCTGTAATACCAATGATATCATAGTTGTATTTATTGGTTAGCAATTCCAGTTCTTCCTGCTTATAATGTGTCCTTGAGTCACAAAACCAAGAGTTCTAACCATGAGGCAATCCGCATACAATATTTTCAGGCTTTTTGAAAGCGAAATAAATAAACATAGCTTCCTGACATCTCTTGGAATCCAGACCAGAATAGTTGTTAGTATATATTGGTACTGGAGTGTCCTCCAGTGGTGAGAGTCCAGGAGACTTCAAGGTTTCTGGATTCGGTTCCACCGACACGTTGCAACACCATGGGCAAAGCACTTTCTGCCTCCAGGTCTCCATCTGTAAAACTAGGAAAATATTAGATCTTATAGCACGCAAGTGAGATAAGAGTTCATAACCTGCTTAGCTCCTTTGAACAGGACTGTACAAGCATTAACATGGCATTTCCTTTTGTCATTGTTCTTTCAGATTCCAGAGACTTGTTGAAGGAATTTCCACAACCTAAAAACTTGCTTAACAGTGTGATTGGAAGAGCCCTGGGGATCTCCCATGCAAGAGACAAACTGGTGTATATCCACACTAATGGGCCAAGAAAAAAGGTAATTCTATTATTAACCCCTGGTTGTGCGAGAGGTGCTTGTAAGTGGAGGTGGCAAAGGACCAGTATTATTGTGATACTAAATGGTTTATTGCAGGGTAAAAGTCTGAGGGGTAGCCGTGTTAGTCTGTAACATTAAAAACAAGTAGTCCTGTGGCACCTTAGAGAAAATATATATAATATTTTTCCCCTCTTAAATGGGGGGAAAAAAAAGGTGGACCCCTCAGAATAAGAAAGGAGAGGGAGGAAAATACCTTGTCAATTGTAGTCCTGGTGTTAATGAGGCTAATTGAGTAAGCTGAAAGTGTCCCACACTTAACTTTTGATGTCAATAAGGTGTTGAATGTGAGGAAAGTTGGTGTTATAATAATGGTAACTAGTTCAAGGCTTTTTTCAGAGCAAGGAATACTGCGTCAGATTTGCATATGAAGGTCAATTCTGAACTCTTTCTGTACAGTTTATCCTGTACAGACTAATTCGGCTACCCCCTGAAGCTTCTCTTTCTGTAGTTGGCTTGTGAAATTCCTTTGTGGAAGAATGGCTGCTTTTAAGTCCCTTACTGAGAGCCCAGGGAAGTTAAAATATTCCCTTACAGGTTTCTGTGTGTTATCATTGCTAATATCTGTAATGTGTCCATTAATTCTTTGTCATAGAGATTATTTATTGCAGGGTAGGATGTGTTTCAATATACTCCTCCTTCCCTCTGGTTCTTCATCTCAGCACATTTAGTATGCCTACAAAAACCCAGACTCCACCTCTAACTCTCCCTGTTTGACATAACTCGTTTGCTATCGTTGGCTTCTTTCAGCATGTGCATAGGCTGGTACGCTAGGAGTTAGACCTCGGTTCTAATCTTAATTTTGCCACTGAACAACTGTAAGATTGCGGGCAAATCGCATCACTTCTCTGGGCTTCAGCTGTCGCCTCCAGAAAAGAGGGCAAATGAAAAGCCCTTTGAGACCCTCTGCTGAAAAGTATTAGCTGAAAATAAGAGCTGCTTAGTGACAATTATTTAAACCTTCCTCTTGCTTGGGATTCAGAGAGGTCACCTAAGCACTATGAGGAAAGGGTGTGGACTCTCTCTCTCTCTCTCTCTCTCTCTCTCTCTCTCTCTCTCTCTCTCTCTCTCATATGTCACTGCTCTTCTTTCCTTTTCAGAAAGTCACTTTGCACATAAAATGGCCTAAGAATGTGGAAGTGGAAGGCTATGGGACCAAAAAGATTGATGCCGAGAGACAGGCTGCAGCTGCTGCATGCCAGCTCTTCAAGGTGAGTTGCTTCCCTCCGCTCATCTCCCTACCAAGAATCAAGAAGAGGCCCCTAGACTTGCTGCCTACTGAATGGGTGTTTGACGGCTGATTTATTGAAAGCTCTTTCTGCCTCCATTTCCTCCGTTGTTGTGTTTCCTAATCAAGAATGGCGGCAGCCCCGCTGGGCTCATGACAAGCTCTTGGTGCAGTGGCCGGATGAGTCTGAGCGTGTGCACCCACTTGCTCCTGTGGCCAAGCAGGTCGCCTGTCTGAGCTCCGAGAGCCTTGAGTTCCCTGGTCTCTGTTCTCCATTGTGTTCTTTGTCGCCTTTCGCTCCAAGCACCGCTCATGGCTCTTGGGAGAGATGAGTGTCCCCGATGCCATGCCCTTGTGTTCTTCATCGAGAAGCTCTCCCTGTCTGACCATATACAGTTATATTGGCGCTGTCTGGGAGGGAGCGTGGGCTAGTGGCTTTAAGCAGCTGAAAACAAGGCTTCTGTAATAGGGAGTGTTGAGTATCTTCAGTTATCAAGGTGGTGATCCCCGTGCTGTCCGTAATAAATTGCTTACTCTCCAAGCCAACAGGTGGTACTGTCTGCTTAGGGCAGGGGACTGTCTTGTTATATTGTGCAGAGTGCCTCACATAGGGGGATTTGGACCCGGAGGCTTCCCACAATACAGTAATTTCTCATTTCACACGTGCCCGCTTAACATGTTTTCGCAATAGCACGATTTTTTTTTTAGGGAACGTTTTTTGAATTTCACGACCGTCCCCGGAAGAACACGATTTCCCCAGCCGCCCTGTTGCCAGCGGCTGCACGAGACTTCCCTCACCTCCCTGCAAACCTCCGGAGGGTTCGCTGGTCGCAGCGCCATTCCCCACCGACTCCCCCTCACCGGACGCCTTGCCCCCACTCGAAGGCTGGTGGCTGGGTTTCCCCAGCCAGCCCATCGCCGGCGGCTGCGCAGGGCTTCCCCCGCCTCCTTGCAAGGCAGAGGAGGGTTCACCGCGCCATTCCCTGGCGAAGACTCCTTGCCAGACGCAGTGCGGGTCCCAGCAGACTCGTCACAGGGGCATACTTCCAACCCAGTCCCCCCTCTCCTCCCCTTCCCTTCCCCAGAGCCAAACACCTCCTCTCCCTGCTGTAACCCAGTCCCCTTTCTCCTCCAACCTTATGTCCCGGTCCCAACAGACACCACCGCTTGAAACGCAACCCCCACCTTTTCCATCATTTTCAATGGGAAAAATGACCCCGCATAACACGTTTTCACTTAAAGCGGTCGTTTTCTGAAACAGATCTATAGTGTTAAATGAGGAATTACTGTACAAAATAATATTGTTCCATCTAACAGAGGTGTTACGAGGCTGAAGGAATGATGCCAAAGCTCTTAGAAATGTCCCCGTATAAAAAACCAAGATATATATTGTCATGGATGTCCCCGCACCTCTAGGTGGGCGCACATGCCTACAATGCATGTGTGGGAGTTGTGCAGTTACCCAAACTGCAATTGGGAGCTCTTTGTAGCTCCAGGAACGGACACGTTTTGGAGCTTTGTACATTACAGAACCCAGAAATACAAGCACCTGTCACTCGAACATAAACGTCTTATGTGAATGAAAAGAAGAGGAAGTGAGACGTGAATCTATTCGCTAATATGAGTCCTGGTGTTGGGTTTGGTGGGATGACCTAGCTAGTTCTGTTCTTTGAAGTAAATATGTTGTTTACTATGTGAATCAACATAATTTGTTGTGGGGGAGGAAAGAGGAGCCTAGCTAATTTGGTGTAGTCTGTGGTGTTGGGGTGGATTCAGTGCTTTAAAACACTAAACCGAGTGTTTGGTGTATAACAAAGCAGCATGCGCTGGCCCAGCCTGTGCGAACAACTGCAGGGCACCATGTGATGGGAAGGGCAGTCGGAAAGGAGCAGAGGCTTCCTATCGCTCTCCTGGACTCGAGGGATTCATCTCTACACGTCTCCCCTTTGTCCCAAGTTTGCATCCAGTCTGCTTTAGAAGTTGTCCAGCCCAGCTGGCTTCCTACCGCTGTCTTAACCGAGTGCAACTCTTCCATTCAGGGCTGGGGGTTGTTAGGGCCCCGGAACGAGCTCTTCGACGCTGCAAAGTACCGCATCCTTGCCGACCAGCTTGGCTGCCCGGAGGACAGGTGGTGCCCGGAAAGCAGGTGGCGTTCTAAGTCTGGGCCGTCCCTGGCCGACTTGTCGACTTGCTGGAGGCGGGCGGAACCGGATGACTCCATCCAGTCCATGGAGCAAGGCAGGATGCCTAAAGCGATGAGGCGAGAGGAGATGGAGGAAGGGGAGCTGGAGGAAGGAGAACTGGAGGAAGGGGAGCTGGAAGAAGACACAATTGATGTTACCGATTACCTGTCCATGGCGCAGAGCGAAGCTCGGACCCCGGCTAGAGACATGAGGTAAAGCCGTGTTCTGACTCGGTCCCTAAAGCGGGCGTAGGGAGGGAACGGTCCAGGCAATGGCTGGTGTAGCCCCACAGACCTCAAAGTTGACCTCTTACCACGTAAACACAGTGAGCACGCCGCGCACTGCAGCAGAGTCTGACCCGAAAGCGCCTCTGTCTGGTGCTGCTTGTGCTGGGCCCTTCCCTGGGCGGGGGGGTCCGCATGCGCTCACACTGAGGCCAGCCCTGGGGGGAAAAGAATCCGGGCCGCAGCAAGGACCCCTCAGGCAGACGCCCCTGCTTGCCCTGCTCTCTTGTGCCGCTCAGCAAAGTGGCTGTGGGGCTGGGCCCTTTGTGAGCCATAAACTGTGAGCCAGGAGGGGGGAGCGGTGCTCCCGCCCCCCAGCACAATCCCATTGGCTGGTGTCTGGCTGGAAGCTGCCAGTCACCCCTCCCCTCAGGCTCTTACTCACAGAGCACATGGCCCTGCAGCCGGTGGGGGGAGGAGCCGGGCAGTTGGGTGGGGTTGCTGCTCTGGAGTCTCACTGGTAACTCTCCTGGCCAGAAACTGCCCCTGACACTCCAGTCCTCCCCCGTGTAACCCAAACCCTCTGCCCCCCTCCTGAGCTCATACCCCCTCCCAGACCCTGCACCCTAGTCCCCTGCCCTAGATCACAGCCCTCTCCTGCCCTAGGTCGCAGTCCTGCACCCCAATCCCGTGTTTCAGGCCACAACTGCCTCCTTCACCCAAACTCCGTGGCCCTGGACCCAAAAAAGGTTCCCACCTCTGCCATAAATAAAGACAAAGTTGCAATCTTTTGTTGGATGTCATATTTTACTGTATTTAAAAATGTAGCCTGGCCAACAAGGCCCCAATTGGGGCTCCCCCCCCCCCCCGGTCTGGCCACAGCGTCCTAACACTCCTGCACTCCCCCACACCCCACCTTGTGTCCTGAGCCCATCATACACCTGAACCCCCTGCCCTGAGCCCCTCAGAACCCCACATCCCCAGTCTCCTGCCATAACACTCCTGCACCCCACACACATCCCACCCCAGTGCCCTGAGCCCCCTTATACACCCCAACCCAGACTCTTGCACCCCCCACATCCTCAGCCCCCTGAATGCCTGCACGAAGTTGGATTTGACCAGTTATGATATAAATTTCAAAGAAATGTGCAAAAAGATGCAGCAGCAGAAGTCCCATTATATAAAGTCTGTGGGTTCAAGGTTTCATTGATGCTATTATTAATCATTATGGCAATTATCAATAACGTTAATGTGTATATTTTCAGTCCTGCAAATGGGCATTCTTATATGGCCCTTGGTTGACCCCTTGTTCTGAATTTTGATCTAGTTTGGCTCTTCGGTTTGAAACGGTAGCCGACCCCTGCTCTTTAGATTGCCAGCGTCCCCCAGGGGAGAGCAAATCAGGACTTGTATTTCCATTTTTTTAAAAGGGAAACAGTTGGGGAGGGACGGGAATACTCTGCCATTGCCTGTGTCTCTAAAGGACTGGTGAAAACCGTTCCCGCACACCAGTTTGCATTGCAACTGTAAATATTTGGGAGGACTGTTCCTTTCAGTAGAGGCTAGAGTTGGAGGTGAGACTTGGAGGCCCCCCGGCGAGGGGAATTGTTTTCATTCTGTGCTCTGAGCCGTGTAACGCAATGGAGGGGGAGTCCTCACTACCCGGCGAGGTGCAAACCCTCCACTGCTAATTAACTCCATACACTCCGGCACTCACCTTGGGTACGTCTACACTACATGGCTCCCTCGACGGAGCCACGTAGATTTGTTTATTGGGCAAAGGGAAACGAAGCGGCGATTTAAATAATCCCCACTTCATTTAAATTTAAATGGCTGATCAGCTGTTTGTCAGCTCAGCGCGCTAGTCCGGACGCTCCGTGGTTGACATCAAAGCCCTTTGTCGACCGCCCCGGTAAACCTCATCCCACGAGGAATAACGGGGCGGTCGACAAAGGGCTTTGATGTCGACCGCGTAGCGTCCAGACTAGCGCGCTGAGCTGACAAACAGCTGATCAGCCATTTAAATTTAAATGAAGTGGGGATTATTTAAATCGCCGCTTCGTTTCCCTTTGCCCAATAAACAAATCTACGTGGCTCCGTCGATGGAGCCATGTAGTCGAGACACAGCCCTTGAGAATACAGTTGCAGACCTGGGCAAAGGAGCCGGGGGGAGGGGAAGTGGGGGAGTCTGAGCTCCAATAGAATTAGCGAGAAGGGAAATTGATTTTCACCTCGTTTGCCTTTCAGGGGAGGGGCCTCGGTGGAAATGACGGACGACAACAACGCCATCAGGGCTCTGACCCAGTTCCCTCTGCCCAAAAACCTCCTGGCCCAGGTGATTCAGATTGCAACCTCTTCCTCCACGGTCAAGGTGAGTTGCCGTGGAAATGGCCTTTCCCGCCTTCTCGGGTTGGGAATGTGCTAGGTGCAGTGTGGCCGGCTCGGCCGCGGCGATGGCACGGTGTCGCTGGCGAGGACGGGAGGGGATTCTTTGGGGCTCTTCGAGGACAAGGTGGGTAGCGCTGAGCTGAGGGCAATGAGGCTGAAGAGCAGGGAAGCCCTACCGGCAGCGGCCCTGCGGGGAATCCCTTGGGAGAAGCAGTGGAGCCTGGTGACTCCGAAGAGACACTGTTATGTGCAGTGGTTGTGTGTTCGCTGGGCTGCATTGGGCTGCAAGCCCCTTTTGTTTGTGTAGCCAGCAGCGCTGTATCTTTTACTCTCAGAATTTGTTGTTGCAGATTGGCCCCGAATGCCATTCCTGCCTGCCTCTCTGCTCGCCTTCCCCTGCCCCTTTCCCCACCTCCTCTCCAGACTTTGTGCCCTGCAGGGGCTGGAACAAAGTTTAAGCTCTTCCCCTGGTACCCTTCACCTTCTAGCTCCCTCCTTCCATGAAGTTCTCCTCACAGTGGCCTGGTCTTGGTACAGTCCACTGGCTCAGTGTAGAGAGGGATCAGGTACATGCGTAATACCTTGACTTTCATAAGGTTTTTTACACAGTCTGACGTGAGCAAATGAGGGAAATGTCTCCATGAAATGACTGTAAGGGGAGTGGGTCACTGATTGGAAGGCAGAGCTCAGTGGTTTGCGGTCAGACGTGCAGGACACACTGAATGGGGACTCCAGAAGTTGGTCCGATGGCAGATATTCCCTTACACACTTGTCTCACTAAGTGCAAAGTACTTCACTGAGGAGGGAAAAATCAACCCCCCCTCCGCCCGTTACAAATGGGGAGTAGCTGGCTTGGTGGCGGTACTGTTGAGAGGGATCTGCGGGCAATAGCGGATCACAAACTGAATGAGCCAACAATGTGAGGCCGTTGTGAGAGAAGCTAATCGAACCTGGGGTTTATTAAAGGGGTGTTGCATATAAGACATGGGAAATAATTTGCCCGCTCTGCTCAGTACTGGTAAGGCCTCAGCTGGACTGTTGGGCCAGTTCTGGGTGCCATACTTCAGGAAGAGAGTCCAAATAAGAGCAACCACTGCCGGAGGCATAGAAAACCTGACCCACGAGGAAAGGGTTAAAAACTGGGCGTGTTTCATCTTGAGGAAAGGTGATAGGGAGAACCTGAGGGTGCTGGTCAACTGTTCTCCATGTCCCCTGAAGGTAGAACAAGAAGCAGTGGCCTTAATTGGCAGTCAGGAAGGTTGAGGTGCGATATTAGGAAAACTTTCTCCCTACAAGGATAGTTAAGATCCCCATTGCGGGAGGGATTTTTTTTAAGCACAGGTTGGACAGAGGCCTGTGGAGCGCGGTCTAGGGTTACCTGGTCCCTGTGCTGAGGCAGGACCTTGATGAGATGATCTTTTGAGGCCCCTTCCAGACCTACTTTTCTAGGAGTCTGTTCCAGATGGAACCGAGTTCAAGTCTTACCGGTAGACACGCCCTGCTGCTCAGGTGATGTCGCCTAGTAAACCCATTCAGAGGCTCCCCCCGGATAAACAAACCTCAGGCGCCTTCCTCTTCCCACAAAAGCTGCCCGTGTCTCTTTCAGGAGTTCATGCAGTTCCGCACTGTGGGCACCAAGACAAAGATCTGCAAGCTCACCCTGCGCTGGCCCTGCCCCATGACCTTTGCTGCCAAAGGCCGCCGCAAGGTTGAGGCGGAGAACAAGGCAGCAGCCCTGGCCTGCCAGAAGTTGAAGGTGAGTGGCACCTGTCTGGGAGCAAGTCTTGAGGCTGCTACCGCCCCATCCTTTCCAGCCGGCTGTTGGGGGCGCTGTTCACACCAGAACCAGGGGCCAGGCGGAGCAGCCAAGCCCTAAGGCTGCTGCTGTTTCTGAGACTGTCTGGGTTTGCTGCTGCCACCTCTCGCTGACTCCAGGGGGAAGAGTTGGGTCAGATGATTGTCCTGGTCTCTAGGCCAGTGGTCACCACCCAGTCGATCGGGATCTGCTGGTGGATCTTGGAGCCTCTGACAGGGGATCCTGACAGGTTTGGCCGGGAGGCTGTCAAGTGCCGTTACTTCATCTGCCCCTCTAAGCACTGCCGTGCTGCTCCTGCCCTCTGCCTTGGAGCTGCCTCCCAGCCCCGGAGCCTCTTGCTTGCTGCGCAGGGGACAGGAAGAGGAGGAGGGGTTGCTGCTGTCAGGGTGCTCCGCCCGGTATCCCACTCCACTGAGCAGCGGGAGCGGGGCAGGGATGGAGGGAGTTTTCTGGCTGCTTTTGGGAGCGGTGCAGGGCCAGGGTAGGGATGAGCCTGCCTTAGTCCCCGGCACCACCACCCAGCTGCCACCTGTGGTAAGCGGTGCCCAGCTGGAGCCAGCATTCCAAACCCAGCCCCAGTCCTGGACCCCTGCTGCACCCCTAGACCTGAGTCCCCCTGCACCCAAACTCCCTCCCTCGGCCTGCACCTACAACCCCCTGCCCCAGGCTCAGCTCAGAGCCCCTCCCACCCGCCAATCCCTTAGCCCAAGAGCAGGGCCCGCAACCCCAGCCTGATGAAAGCGAGCGAGGATGGGGAGGGAGGGAGGATGGAGCGAGCAGGGGCGGGGCCTTGGAGAAGGGGCGGGAAGGAGGCGGGTTTGGGGTGGATCCTGGGTCAGACTGAAATTGAGCAAGGTTGGCGGCCCCTGCCCTATGCTACCACGTTAGGAGAGGGGGGTCTCTGATGTTCCACAGTCCAGCCTGCGCGTCCCTGTGGCCCGAGGGGCGAGGGTCCTCTCCCCTCCCCCCCAGCTCTGACCCTGCCTCTTCCCGCCCTCCCCCCCGTTGCACCCGTTCCCTCGAGCCCCCACCCGAAGGCCACGGCCGGGGGATGGCGCCGGAGCAGAGCAGGCTGCTGCATCGCTCTGCTCCCTGTGGCTCCCGCCACGCCCAACCCCTGCTGCTGGCCCCGCCGGCTAACCTGAGTGTGGGGGACCATCCCGTCCATAGGACAGTTGGGGCAACTGCCGCAGGGCCCCCCAGAGCAGAGTCTGGGGCAGCCGCCCTGAGCCATCCTATGGCTCTGCGCACCCCTCCCCCGGGCTAGAGCGGTGGGCTGGCAGTGGTGCGGAGCAGGGGAGAGCCGGGGGGGGGGGAGGTTAAATTGCCTGTGGGTGGCAGGCAGGGCCAGGGAACGTACGGGACAGGCACCTGGAGCCAAGAGACCCGGGGGGGGCGGGGGGGATGTGCAGAGACCCCACCCATCTCCCGGAGCCCTGCCAGAGGGGGAGCTCTGGCGCTGATCCGAAGGGGAGCTGAGTTTGGCCTTGAGCTCTAGCTGGTGGGCCGCTGAGGCTCTGTTTTGGCCCATCAGCAAAGTGATGCGCGAGGCCCAGCCGGCGAGTGGAGGGTCTTTTCAGCCCCCGGCTCCCCCGGGAAAGGCGGGCTGGCTTCCTGCTCCTTCGGCGCTCTGGACTCCCGGCTCTCTGGCGCAGGGAATGGGTGACCCGGCTCCAAAACCAGCGTGGAGCGGGCGAGCAGGAAAGGCAGGTCTGGGCTGGCTTCTCCGGAAGGCTGTGGAAGTGCCCGTCGGAGGGTGACTGGCTCTCGGAAGCGGGTCCGGTTGGAAGCGACTGTACTCGCCTTTCCTCCGGCCTGGATCTTCGTTGTCTGCGTCGGGGCAGGGACAGCCCAGGGCTCCCGTTTCACAGCAGAGCGGCTGGGGCAGGGAAGATCTTACAGCGTCCCCGTGGTCTCCGCCTCTTGCCCTCGGTCTCAGGAACCGTTGGGCTGGGGGCCTTCCTGAGTAGGGACACTTGCCGTTCCTTGCCTGCCGCCTGTCTTGGGGGCAGGGGTCTGGCCACGGAGGGGCTGAGGCAGATGAAAATGCTGACGGGAGTCTCGTCTGTGCCGTGTTCCCTTCCCCCCACCCCAGCCGCCACGGCGGGGAGAGCTCTTGCCTCTCTTACCGCCCCCGTTTGTCTCCTTCCTTTCCAGAGCCTGGGCTTAGTGGACAAGAACAACAACCCCCTGAGCCATGCCATGTACAACATGACGTCCCTCCGGGAGTTTGGCGAGAACCAGAGGAGACCCTGCCACATCAAAGTCCCGGAAGCCACCCTGCGTAAGATCGAGAACTACCTGAACCACGTAAGGCTTGTTCACGTGCAGCGGGGCCGCCTCGCGGCAAGGGGGGAGCTGGGTTCCCTGCCCTTCCGCCCGCCGAACCGCTGCTGTCCCACGGTACCGTCTGGACTGAGCTGGCTAGGGATCTCGGCATGTCAATATCTGCATGATGAATCGATAAGCCTGGGCTTATCGGTTAATCTTGTTGGCTACGTGCACCCGCTCTGTATTGGGGGGTGCGGAGGAGGCAGGAGCTGGCTTCACCCCATAAGCATTGGATCCCATTGAGCCATTTACCCCTCCTCTTCTCCCTGCTTCTGCCTCTGATGGCGGGCGGGAGAGGCATCCTGGAGCCAGGACACACACAGCCCACACGTGTCAGCTCCCACGGAGCCATCTGCCCCCACACAGAAGCATTGGGGGGAGGGGAGGAGGCAGGCTCCCTTGGAGCACCAGCTCCGCCTGGCCCCCCCATCAGAGGCAGCAGCGGGGCGGGGAGCAGGGCAGCCTCTGTCCGTGGCGGCCCAGGCTTGCCGCAGACAGAGGCTGCTCCGTGGGATGCCGGCGGGGTGGCAGGCTGGAGCCAATCTGCATGGGGAGCCGGCTTTAAACCTGGCTCCCCTCACGAGTCGGCTCCCGCCTGCCACCCTGCGCGGCTGCCTCTGGTACAGGGACTGCATCCTGCCCCTTGAAATCCTCCTCGCTGTCCGGGGTCTGAGAGTCGTTTCTTGCCGCGAGCTGTTGTTGCTTAGAACTGAACAGCAGCTGTCCCAGAGCCTCGGGGCCCTGCGGAGAGTCGGCCTCGCTCCCGGGGGTCTCTTCCTTGGCACCCGAAGGCAGCCTGGCTCTTGAGCGCGCTGCTGGCGCGTCGGGCCCCTGTTGCGGAGCTCTCAGGATCCAGTGTTCGGAGCAGGGCATGGGGGCGGGCAGGCCGGCCGGGTCGTCGCTCCACGGTGCTGCGTGCGGTTTCTCTGTTCTGTGGCGGGCACAGCATGGCGGGTTAGTTACCACAGCGCTAAAATCTTTGTGCACGGCCTGAGTGAGCCAGAAGAGGCTCACGACGAGGCAGGCGTGGGGGGCTACCTGGCAGCTGGCGTGTCGCGCGGAGGGGGCCGAGTTCTGAGCTGAGCCTCTGCAAACAGAGACTTCAGGGGCTGCATTGCTTGAGGCAGCTAAGCGGTGACTGGCGCCGGGCCACGCAGTCAGTGCAGCGCCTGCGTCCCGCCTGCTCTGACCCTGCAACGCTCCCTCCTGGCGTACGGCCGTCTAAGGAGCTGCGGGAACGTTAAGCATCTGCCAATTTTCTCCCCCTTCCCCAGTACCCCGTGGACTCGAGGGAATCCAGGCCGCGGCTTGCTGACGACATGATGAACCTGAGTAAGGAATCTGGTGCGATCAGTGATGCCATCACAGGGAAGACGTACACGCCCCTGTCCGAGGGGGAGGAGGTCCGCCTTAGCCAGAACCTCCTGGCGCTTTGGAAGAGGAGGGGTTCGTCGTGGCCGGAGAGCCCCCAGCTGCCTGTGGACCCTCACAAGGACACCATCCTGTCGGCCGTTGAGCAGAATCCGGTGGTGGTGATCGCAGGAGACACTGGCTGCGGGAAAACCACCCGGATCCCGCAGCTGCTGCTGGAGCGTTACATCCTGGAGGGGCGCGGAGCCCGCTGCAACGTGGTGATCACCCAGCCCCGGCGGATCAGCGCCATCTCGGTGGCCCAGCGGGTGGCGCAGGAGCTGGGCCCCAACATGAGGAAGAACGTGGGCTACCAGGTGCGGCTGGAGAGCAAGCCACCAGCCCGGGGAGGCGCCCTGCTCTTCTGCACCGTGGGCATCCTCCTGCGGAAGCTGCAGGGCAACCCCAGCCTGGAGGGCGTCAGCCACGTGATCGTGGACGAGGTCCACGAGCGGGACGTCAACACCGACTTCCTGCTGATCCTGCTGAAAGGCATCCAGAAGCTCAACCCGGAGCTGCGCCTGGTGCTGATGAGCGCCACGGGGGACAACCAGCGCTTCTCGCAGTACTTCGGGGACTGCCCCGTGGTCAAGGTGCCGGGCTTCATGTACCCAGTGAAGGAGTATTACCTGGAGGAGATCCTGGCCAAGCTGGGCCGGCACCGACACCGGCACTACGAGGTGAAGGTGAGCGCGCAGCCCGGAGCCTGCTCTGCCCTGGGAGGGCCAGAGGGGAAGAGACTTGAGCTGGGGCGGTTCCTTCCTGCCACACCTACCCCGGTGCCCTGGGCTCGCCAGCTACGGGCCGCGTGTGAATCCCAGCCCAGACCCCCTGAGCTTCCCTGTGGGCTTGGTGAGATCCCACTGCTAATCCTCTGAAACGGGGATCCGAGTTCGGACTCGCCTCTCGACCCCTGGGCTGGGAGTCGCTAGCGCCCCGTGGGCTTGGTGAGATCCCACTGCTAATCCTCTGAAACGGGGATCCGAGTTCGGACTCTCCTCTCGACCCCTGGGCTGGGAGTCCTAGCGCCCCGTGGGCTTGGTGAGATCCCACTGCTAATCCTCTGAAACGGGGATCCGTTCGGACTCGCCTCTCGACCCCTGGGCTGGGGGACGCTAGCGCCCTGTGGGCTTGGTGAGATCCCACTGCTAATCCTCTGAAACGGGGATCCGAGTTCAGACTCGCCTCTCGACCCCTGGGCTGGGAGTTGCTAGCGCCCCGTGGGCTTGGTGAGATCCCACTGATAATCCTCTGAAACGGGGATCCGAGTTCGGACTCGCCTCTCGACCCCTGGGCTGGGAGTCGCTAGCGCCCCGTGGGCTTGCCTGCAGGTCAGTGCGTGGAGACTGAGGGCGCTGCCGGCCAGTGTCAGTTAGCTAAAGGACACATGCCAGGAAGTCAGGACACGCCAGGGAGGTTTGAAGCCACCCCCAGCTCTGGTTCTCTCTGGCCCCTTAGAGGAAATGTCTGTGGAGTGTCCTGGCAGCAGACCAGTGGGTTAAGTGTAGATCCCCTGCCTGCCTGAAGTCGCCTTTCCCTGGATCTGTCCTCGCATGTGCTGCAACTGGCCCTGTTTTATTAACTCCGCCCCCCCAGGAATGGTTCCCTACGTATCCCTCGTAATACTGGTTGGCTTCCTGGGGTGCATGTCCCCCCCACTAAGCCCGTTACTCTTTCTGCTTCCGGGACCCTCTTTAAAGGCCTTTCCCACTCCAGTTGCCTGCCCCACTCTTCTCAAAAGCTGCTGCCACTTGATTAATTCACTGATGTCCCAGTCCCATAGGGCACCAGCCTGCCCCCACCCCAAACAGCCCTGATTTAAAGGAGCCAGTCTGCTATGTAATGCTGATGCTTACAAACCCCTGCAAGCTCACCGTGCCCCCAGCTGGAGAAGGGAGGTGGGACCCGCACTGCACAGGAGGTGGTGACCGGACTGAGTGTGTTGCAGAAAAGCCCAAACCTCATTCTGGGCGGCATTAACGCGAGTGTTGGGAGCAAGACGCGAGACGTCGTAATTCCACTCTGCTCTGCGCTGGTCAGGCCTCAGCTGGAGTCTTGTGTCCAGTTCAGGGCCCCACATTTCAGGAAAGATGTGGAGAAATGACAAGGGGTCCAGAGAATGGCAACAAAACTGATGAAAGGTCTAGAGAACAGGAGGGATGAGGGAAGACTGAAAGAATTGGGCTTGTTTAGTTTGGAAAGGGGAGGACTGAGGGGGGATGTGAGAGCGGTTTTCAAGTATCTAAAAGGGTGTCACAAGGAGGGAGAAAAATTATTCTCTTTAAAGTCTGATGCTAGGACAAGTAGCAAGGGAGGTTTAGGCTGGACATTAGGAAAAAGTTCCCAACTGTCCGGGTGGTTAGACACTGGAATAAGTTGCCCGGGGGGGTTGTGGAGTCTCCATCCCTGGAGATATTTAAGAGCCGGTTGGACAGACGCCGGTCAGGGATGGTCTAGATGGTACTTGGTCCTGCCATGAGGGCAGCAGGGGACCGGACTTGATGACCTCTGAAGGTCCCTGCCAGTTCTATGATTCGGTGCCTAAATGTAAAGCTCCTGGAGTTCTTGGCTCATAGTCCTGTGCCCAGACCACTAGCCCAGGGGTCTGCCACGGGAGGGGGATGCTCCGGGACGGGTAGCGCCCTCCCGGGCCCGTTGGGCGTGGCCACGGCCTCGGAACTCACGCGGCCTCCTGTGTTTCTCAGCAATCCGATGACGAATGTGTCCTGGACCTTGAGCTGATCACGGACCTCGTGCTCCAGATAGATGCCCATGGAGAGCCAGGTAGGTGCTGCTTTACCTTCTCCCTTGCCAGGGGGCTTGGACGCTGGGGAAAGAGCAGCTGGAGCCTGGACCCTTTGCCAAGGCGGGTCAGAGACACAAAGCAGGGCTGGCTCCTGTCTTTCTCCTGAGGGCGCTGGGCCGGTCCGAGTCCTTCATCCTCGTATTGTCAGGGTCTCGCGGGCGCCTGGGGCTGCGGGGATACCCCGCGTCGGGCAGGCACCGAGGCTGCAGGAAGACACGGAGGAGCTTGTCAGCAAAGGGTGCAGTCCAGGGCAGCCTTCCAGGCTGCATAGCCCAGAGCCGTAACAAGAGGGAACCACAGAAGTGGATTTGGTGACGAGGGTTTCCCTACAGTTCAAATGGGGTGGCACTCCCAGGTCTCCTCGCGGCTCGTGGGTAGCCTGACCTGGGAATGCCCATGCGATGTCACATCGTGTCTGGGAGAGTGGCGGCCCTGCTTGCTTGAGGCCCCTGATGAGCAGCGTGGCGTCTGGGCACAGGGGGGGTACGGCACTGGCAGATCTTGGCACTTCTCCACCTGGCTTGAGAGGTGCCACGTAGCCAGCCACAGCGGCCTTCATACCTGTACCCTGGGGCCTGGGGTCCCCACAGGACAGCCGAGCGCTCTGGTTACCTCTTGTAAGGTCGAGCACCCCACAGCACCCTGCGCAGGAGGCTGCCTCTGGAAGGAGGAAGGCTGGTGTGAAGCTATCTGGAGGAAGTCTGGCTGTTTCCAAGCCATTCAGCTCCGTTCCATCGTGACACTGACCGGGGGTCCCAGGACGCCTGGTGCAGATGTGTCTCTGTGGCAGAATACCCCGAGAGCCGGCCGGAAGCAAGGGGCTGGTTGTCTTGTGTCCAAGGACGTCCCCCTCTGCACTCTCACTCCCTGGGTCCCTGAGCTTGGTTGGGTGCCTCACGCGGGGCTGTGTCCGCAAGCCGCAGGGACGATTAGTCCTGGTAGGTCCGGCCCGCAGGCGTGGGAACCTGGGAGTCTCCTGTCCAGGGTTCTGGGGCGAGCTGGGGACCAACTGGGGTTCTCCAGGACTCCCTGGGGCGTGGCAGGACTGGCCCAGAAGCAAGCGTCTTTCTTCAGGTGGGAAAAGAGCCTCATGCATCTCCGGGGCGCCTGTTCTGCTCCTGATTCTTTGCAGGCGGGATCCTCTGCTTCCTTCCTGGCTGGCAGGAGATCAAAGGGGTGCAGCAGCGCCTGCTGGAGACGCTGGGCTCTCAGAACAGCCGCTACCTCGTCTTACCAGGTGAGATGCCTGGGGAGTGTGGGCCCAGTGGTGGCCCTGTCCCGTCACTGCATAGAGGGCAGATGGCCCATCGCCCTACACAGGCCACGCTGCTGCTGCTGAGGCCTGTGGGGAGGTGAAGGGGACGGATTGACTCGGTCCGCTGGGGTGGAGCTGTGGGCAGGGTAGCTCCGTGCTGTGGCCAGGGGAGTCTCCGTGGGTGAGCTCCAGGCCCCGGAAGGCATCTGCTTCCAGCTGGCGCCAGCGTGCGGAGCCGTCGGGGCGAGGGAGCTGGGTGGCGGGTGACGCCCTTACTGCCAGGTGCAGCGCCGCCCTGTGAGTGCCACTTCGGTCTCATCCAGATGGGGTATTTTCCAATCAACGGGGCTCTGAGGCCGCCGCTGGCCCCCACCGGCTGCAGCCTGCTGGGCGTGCGCCCGGGCACTGAGCCACGAGGAACGCGTGGGCTGGGGAGGAATGCCAGGCCTTTGGCGCAGCCCCCCGGTCGGGTGGCACTAAGCTATCGAGTGGGGCCACAAGGGAGAGCGCCGGTATCTAACACGGGGGAGCGCGGCGTCTCGGGAATGGCCCCGCGCGCTCGGCTTGCTCTAGGCCGGTGGGTTTAACCCTTTCTTCAGTGGCCTGCGCAGTTTCAAATGGAGGCGCAGCCCCTTGGGAAAGCTTCGCCCCAGGCGGGGTGTTAAGTAGCGAGTCGCCGATGGAATGTCCATCGATTAGTCGAGAAGCACCTCCGCGCTCCGCGGCCCCAGTCCGAGGTGGAACGCCGAGTGGAAGTCCCGCTGACTCCGAGCTCCGCACTGGCACTTCCGCTTGGTGCGTTTCAAAGCAGCAGCGCCACCTGGAGCCCGGGTCAGCTGGGGACCCCACCTGGCGTTTCAAAGCGGCAGCTCCCCGTGGACCCCCGGGCTCCTGCGGCGCTGCCACTTTGAAATATCTCCCTCTGTCTGATAGGCAGCAAGGGGGGTGGAGCAGCTATCCTGTCGCCTAGTCCGCCACATCCCTAGTCCCCAGCCGCTCACAGACCCCTTAGACATTGCCTGCAGAGCAGAGGTTGAAAGCCACTGATCTAGGGAGCCACGGCCGGGCAGGAAGGGCTCAGCTGTCCAGGTCCATTGAAACCAGCCCTTCCTATCTGCAACCCCTGGCGTGTTTTGCCCTCTGCTGTTTCCTTTCCCCGGGCCTGACTCTGCCGCAGGTTGGCATTGGGACTGCTGGAGGGTGCAGCGGAGGGCCAGGTAAGCAAGCTGGTCGGCAGTTGTCAGGCCGGCGTTAGAAACCGCTGTCTGTCCGTGCGCTGGCCGTGACTGTCCCCCGCCTCCCTGGGGGCTGAGAGAAGGTGCCACGTGGAGGCATGAGCAGTGTGGCGCTTGTCTGAGGAGATCGGGCCGGGCCGCCTCTCCCCAGCTGTGGTGCAGGGGGCGCAGGGCTGGGCTGACGCTGCCCTTTCCCGCCAGTGCACTCCAACATCCCCATGATGGACCAGCAGAACATCTTCCAGCGGCCCCCGCCCGGCGTCAGGAAGATCGTCCTGGCCACCAACATCGCCGAGACCTCCATCACCATCAACGACATCGTGCACGTGGTGGACAGCGGCACGCACAAGGAGGAGCGCTATGACCTCAAGACCAAGGTGCCGGCCCCGTCCGCGCCCGGCGTGCGGCCTGCTCCTCCGTGGGCCACGCGGCAGCGGGTGGGCCGGGCTTCAAGCAGCATTCGAGATGCCCCTGCCGGCCACTCAGGGCTTGACGTGCTGGCTCGCGTTGCACACGAGCGCCACAGAGCAGGGATCATGTCCCCTCCCCCCGTCTCTCTCAGAAGCGAGTCAAGCAAGACTTGGTCGTATGGTGTAGGGGCTTGATTCCCCAGAGCCGGCACAGCCTGTCCCGGCAAGCGGACCTGCCTTTCCCCGCGTGCCCCAAGAAACACCCTGCACAAACCCGGCCCTGTAGGGCTCCCTGCCTTGCCGGGACGTTCCCCTGGGAGCCCAACCAGGCCGGCTGCCGGAGCCCCGTTGAGCAGCGGCAGGGCGGTGCCCGCTGGGGTGCAGCGGCTGCCCCCAAGAAAGAGTGAGGCGTGGTTAAGGCCGGTTCCTCGCGCGCATAGCGCTGTGCCCTGCCCCCGTTCTGAGGCTCACATGGCCGACTGCCGGCCTCACCCCTGCGAGACGGGGTGGCTGTCCGAGGAGGCTGTGGATAGCGTGGGGGGAGCGCGCAGGCGTGGCGAGTCCTTGCCGCTCTGCCGGGGCTAAGCTGTGCCCAGCTGGCTGGCCGGCCCCTCCTTGCTGGTTGGCGGCTGCGCTGCGGCGAGAGCCGTGGGGCAGACATGGGAATCCAGCTTCCTTTACCCCGACTCCGGGGTTTCCTTAGGGAAAGGGCCCAGGGCTCTTTCCCAAGCCCTGCCACGGTGCTGGGGCGGGCGTGTGTCGGAGACGCCCTGGCATGCATGGAACATCCACCCCAGGCCATTGTCCCTTCCGGGATCGGTTCAGGATGGTTTTACCCAACTCCCCCTCCCCCAGACCCCCGCGTAGGTCTCCACACCCAGCGCCCCCGCAGCGTTCTTCGTTGCCGCTCCTGCGGAGCCGCTCAGCCCCAGAGGCAGCTGCACTTTGTGTCGAGTGCCTCGAGCTGGCTGCTTGCGAAGCGCTTGGCCCGGGAGGGAGAGCTGTGAGGCCCTGCAGAGCGGCCCGGCTCCCGCGGCGGGACGGCCCGCTGAAGGAGCAGCTTGCCAGGCAGCGAGGGCTTGCGGGCGGGCGTTCCTCGGGTCTCCGGGCCGGTGGGGACTGGATCAGCGAGACGCACTGGCGCTGACTCGCCTCTTCCCCCAGGTCTCCTGCCTGGAAACCGTGTGGGTGTCCAAGTCGAACGTCGTGCAGAGGCGAGGGCGCGCCGGCCGCTGCCAGTCGGGCTTTGCCTACCACCTCTTCCCACGCAGCCGCCTGGAGAAAATGCCCACGTTCCAGGTCCCTGAAATCCTGCGCACGCCCCTGGAGAACCTGGTGGTTCAGGCCAAGATCCACATGCCGGAGAAGACGGTGGGTGTCGCACGCGGCTAGGAGAGCGCTGGGCTGGCTGAACAGCCCCAGCGCCTGTTCCCCTCGGTGGTTGTGAGCGCAACAGGCAGCGACGGGGAAATCCAGGGAGCTGCCGATCGGTCGGGTGGGCGTTCCCAAGAGGCAGTGGTGAACCTGGAGCTCTAGGTGGGAAAACTCCCCTGGGCTTGTCCGTGGACCCTCAGTGAACATCCTGTGGGTCAGAGACTGAGACTTTCCCTTTGCCTGCCTGTAATCTCCGTGAGCTGCCTCTTCCTGTCCTCGCCGGCAGTGCCAGCGCCAGGGGCGCTCAGAGGGAGACGTGCCAGGGTAGCGCCCGGCGTGTCCTGCAGGAGGAAACGGCCTTGCCGCAAGGGGATGCAAAGCCGCCGTTTCTGGGCAGGGCGGCGCGTTCTGCCTCTAGCCCTGCGTAGATCCGGGGGGGTCTCATCTGGTCTCTCGTGTGCCGCAGGCCGTCGAGTTCCTCTCCAAGGCTCTGGACAGCCCTGACATCAAAGCGGTGGATGAAGCGGTGATCCTGCTGCAGGAGATCGGTGAGCTAACGGCAGCGCGTGGCCAGGGAGGGGAGCCGCCGCTGCGGGCCAGGTGTACGATGCTGGGCTGGGACAGGACCCCCTGGGTTGGGGGAGGGGGGCTGGCCAATGCACCTGTGCCTGGCCCAGAGGGGGAGCAGCAGCCCTAGACCAGCCCAAGCTCCGTGACTAACCCAGCGCTGGGCAGAGAAGCTTCGGGGGAGATGGGAGCAGGGGGAGCGTGATGCTAAGTGGGAGCTCAGCTGGCCATGTGGTCGCCTTGCCAATCCTTCCTAAGAGGCCACAGCTGCTGAGGGCGGAGTTGTGGCTCCCTCAGGGCCGTGTGCTCCAGGGACTCATGGCTGGGTCCTCGGGGAGCCCTGCTCCTCCTGGAGGTGTCTCCTGCGCTCAGCCGGGGGGTCAGCGAGGTCCTGGCCGAGGGGCCGGCACCGTGTCCGGACTCAGCGGCTCCCCCTCCCCCGGGCGGGGAGGCTGGTGGAGACGCCTGGTGCACGGTTCTGTTGCAGGCGTGCTGGATCACCGGGAAGCCCTGACCACGCTGGGCAAGCGCCTGGCCCAGATCTCCACCGACCCGCGGCTGGCCAAGGCCATCGTGCTGGCGGCCATCTACCGCTGCCTCCACCCGCTGCTCGTCATCGTCTCCTGCCTCACGCGGGACCCCTTCAGCAGCAGCCTGCAGAACCGAGCGGAGGTGGACAAGGTGAGGGCCGCCCCCCGGGGCGCCGCGGGGAGGGGGCCGGGGGGCCCGTGGCGCCTCTAACTCAGCGTCTCCTGCTAGGCCAAGGCGGTTCTGAGCCGAGAGAGCGGGAGCGACCACCTGGCCTTCGTCAGGGCCGTGGCGGGCTGGGAGGAGGTGCTGCGGCGCAGGGACAGCCGGGCCCGAGACAACTACCTGCAGGACTACTTCCTCTACGCCCCCAGCCTGCGCTTCATCAACGGTGAGCGGCCCGGGACGCGGCCCGTGGGGCGAGGGGGGTGCAGTGGGGTGGGACTCGGACCAGATCCCTCCTTAGACACCTGCTTGTGGGCGAGCCCCGAGTTTGGGCCTTGGCGCGGCTTCGGGCCGCTGGCCCCCGCACGGTGCTGCCAGGGAGCCTCGGCCAGGAGCGCCCGGGCCCCTCGGGAGTCCGTGTGTCTGGCCGTGGCGCCCATCTCGCTGCAGAAAGGGCCCCCGCTGAAGGCCCCGAGTGGGGGCTGGGCTCTTGGGGTGCAGGCCGAAGGGGTCCTGTGCCCAGGGCCTCACGTCTGGCCTGGCTCCTCCCAACAGGCCTCGTCAAGCAGTTCTCCGAGAACATCTACGAAACCTTCCTGGTGTCCTCGCCCTCCGACTGCGCCCTGCCCTCCGCCGCCTGCAACCAGTACAGCGAGGAGGAGGAGCTGGTGAAGGGCGTCCTCATGGCCGGCCTCTACCCCAACCTCATCCAGGTGCTTGTGCGGGGCCCCCGGCGCTGTGCGGCGCCCTGCTGCGTGGGGGGGGCTGCGCTCTGGGGGCGCTGGGACTCTCCCCGTCTCAGGCCAGCGCGCCTGCTCCCTCCGGCGTCCTCGCCGCCCCCAGACCTCTCCCGCTGCCGCGCCAGCCGTGGCGATAGCCCCTCCCCCGTCGTGCCCCGCCTCCCGGGACGTGCTGGGCGGCCGGGCTGGCGATCACGACTTGCGCCTGCCCGGGAGTGGGCGTGGCTGCCCAGGGGTGGGGAGGGAAATCCCTGCTGGGCTCTTCCTGGGGCCCTGGATTCCCGCAGCCCCTGGCGGGCCGGTCGGAGCTGCCTCTCCAGCGTGCTGAGCGCCCTTCCCGCCCCCAGGTGAGACAAGGCAAAGTCACCCGGCAGGGGAAGTTCAAGCCCAATAGCTACTCGTACCGGACGAAGGCCGGCACCGTCCTGCTGCACAAGTCGACCATCAACAGGCAAGTGGCACCCGGGAGCGCGGGGACAGCCCTGGGCACGCTGGGCCGGCACCGCGGGGGAGGGGCAAGCGCCCGGCCAGTGGGGCGGGAGCCGCCGCCTCGGTGGGTTGCCGTTCCGAAGAGGAGCTCTGCTGACCGGGGCGGGCCCCAGCGGGTTGTGCGGGGCAGGGCCGGGGGGCAGGTACCGGCGTGTGGTGGACCGTAACCCCCGGCTTCTCCTGCCCAGGGAGGCCTCCAAGCTCTACAGCCGCTGGCTGACGTACTTCATGGCGGTGAAGTCCAACGGCGGGGTGTTCGTGCGGGACTCCTCCCAGGTCCACCCGCTGGCCGTGCTGCTGATGACCGACACCGATATTCACGTCCGAGGTGGGGGCTGGTAACGGGTGACGCCCGGCTCCCCTGTGCGAACGGGTGATGGGTAACCCAGAGCAGCCCGCCATGGGCGGAGAGCAGCCGGCTGCCAGCCTGCGGGGGCTGGGAGTCGGCAGCCCTGCCTGGAGGGAGGGGCGGGGGGGAGCTGCCAGCCTGTGCTTGCTCCCGGGCATGGAGCAGCAGTGGGGCAGGGAAGGGCTGCCGGCTCCCAGCCCCACTGCCCTGGCCTGCCCGTTTCATCAAACAGAACGGGCTCTGACCTCCCTCGTTCTTGCCGGCCGCGGGAAAGGGGCCTGAACTGAGGCATCTGTTGGCCGGGGCACTTGCCCCATTAGCGCCTCCACTTGACCCTTCAGGTGCCACGGAGGCGGGGTTACTTATACAGGGGCCTGCCTGGCCCAGCCCCATGTCCTGCCATGTGGTCAGCCCTTGCTTTGGGCTGATGGGCTGGATACACTCCGGCTTTCGGACCGTTCCCCTCCCGCGGGCCTAGGGCTGCCAGAGCCAGGCAGGGTGCGAAGGAGCTTGTGAAATCTCATGTCCCGGGAGCGGGGCCCGGTTCCTCCCTGCGCCAGGGGGCCGACTGGCGTCCAGCCCAAACCCCGGCACTTGCTGGTGTGGCTGGGGGCCGGAGCTGAGCCCCGGGTTCTCCTCCCCTGGGAGATGCAGGTTTCTCGCTTGAGATGTCAGAGCCGCCGCAGGCCCAGACGCAACGACCCAGGGGATGTGACCTCCGGTTCATGGGCCTTTCCCAGCCCCCTCCAAGGGGCCTGGAGCGAGTGAGGGGCTGTGCCCTGGCTCCCTTTGCCTGCTGGGCTCTTGCCTGCCGGAGCGCGAGATCTGCTTTGGCAAGCCAGGGGCAGTTGGCTGCACTCACTGCTCCTTTCTCCCCCCCCTCCCCCCCAGACGATGGCTGGCGGGCGACGGTCTCTCTGACCGACAGCGACCTCCTGGTGCTGGAAGGAGACTCCTACACGATCCGCCTCCTGCGTGACTTCCGCGTGTCGCTCTCCAAGATGGTGGAGACCTGCCTGTGCTCTGAGATGTCTGCGATCCCGGGGGACCTGCACCATCAGCACAGCCAGCTGCTCGACATCCTGGTGGATCTGCTCAAGGGACCTCCTGGCAGCTTTGGCGCCTAGGCCGGCGGAGGAGTGAGCGTGGGGACTTGTAATTTGTATAAAGATGTTCACAAATGTTTATTTAAATAAAAGTTCTATTTATCCCTTGTGAAGTCATCTCTCTCCATCCTAGAAGATCAGTGTGGTCAGACCCTCCGGCTGGTGGCGCCGTGCATGGGCATCGTGTGGGCGGAACCGGCATGGGCCTGGCGGCGGCCCAGAGAACGGACCCCAGTGCGGACACCCCAACGCGCAAGGGAAAGCCACCACTCTGAGCCGAAGGTCGTGGGACTGGAAAGCACTCGCCCCTCTGCACCCCACAGGGCGTGCCCCTGGCGGCTCCCCTGGCCCCGAGAGCTGCGCTCAGGAGGAAGCTGGACTTAAGCTCACGGCTGGGCCTGCCCGGCGAGCCGAGACCCGTCCGTGGAGGCAAGAGGAGAGCACGCCCTGGACCTGACATTCCTGCAGCGGGCGTCTGAGCCTGGAGCAGCCAGAGGCGGTTGGCCGCGCGGCGCGCGAGATGTCGTGTAGTTTCTAGCTGCCTGTATTTCTGTCCTTTGCTTTTTATTTTTTACATGTCTTGTTCTCCCTGTACCCTGGGCAGCCCCTGAAACGGGTGCGGGTACCGCTCGATCGGGCAGCCCATCTCTGAGTGATGCTGTTCCCTATGAACTGGGACCCAGAGTAGCACAGGCCGAGGGTTCTGTGACTAACGCACAACCACCTGAGGCAAGAGATCCCCCCCAGCTCTGCCTCAGTTCCCTAATGCTAGCAACCTACCTCACAGGGCTGTTGTGAGGACGAATTCACTAATGGCTGGAGGGGGGACTACACCTGAGCGGTGTCTGGCAGTCGCTGGTAGATGGGCCAGGGGCAAGTTCTGTATCGCGTTGCCCATCGTGGACAGTCCCGGGGCCACTGGACTTGTGGTTTTTTATTTCTACTGCTCTTTGTAACTGAAAGAGACGAACCCGCCCCTCGTTGCAGCCGGCAGGGGCACTGGAAGGGGGGACGTTCCTCACCTGCCCAGTGCGTGTTTCGGGGCCCTGGCACTGTAATGGGGCCCCAGTTCCCATTCGAGTGGGGCTGGTAATGAGCCTTTTATGTACTTCCACTAAGAGCTGGTGCCGGCTTCCCAGGGCAGAGCCCATGGCTTGCCTGGCCTATAGCAAAGGCATGGAGCAGCCCCTTGCCACTGGAACTGAAGTGTTGTGGCTGCTGTTGAGGAATATCTGGGGGCAAAAGCAGAGGGGCCAAGGCTAGGAAAACTCTGGGCTCAGTTACAGCAGGTCTGGGTCAGCAAGCTCCAAGGAGGGGGGTTCACGTTGGCATCAGCCTCTCTCTGAGTAGCTTGTTCAGACCTGACCCTGGCGGGGGGGGGGGGGGGCTGTCCGAGGCAGCCTGCGCTCAGACTTTTCATCTCCATTTCACTTGCTTGAGGTGGTCATAATAATTTAACCGGTGTTTTACTTTCAGCCTGTACAATACACAGTATGGTTTTTCCCTCCCAGCAGGTACAACAAAACTAAGCTATTGTCTAAATGGTTGAGAACTAGTGTGATGTTGGGATACTTCAGTGGCTGTTATGTGATACTGGATCTTTTTACAACCTAGATTTAAAGACAATAAAAAGGGATAGAGTAGTAACCGGTTCTGTCCTTTCTTAACCACCAAACCGGGCGTGGAAAGCTGTGGCCTTGTCTCTCTCACTCCAGGCTGCAACCGCACAGGCCGATGGGGGTCCCAGCTGCACCCTGCTTTTAGCATGTGCATTGGTGGGAGGAAGGGGACAACGCTGCCCTTGTGCTGAGCCTGGAGTCTGAAGGGAGCCTGGGAACTTCAATAGAGGTTGCCACTCACGACTGGCTCATCACTGGGCCTCCATATTCTGCTCAGAGGGGACCTGCTGGGATTTCGCAGCACTACACCAAGCCGGGGGCCTTTAGCTGGCCCTGCCCTGTACAGTTAAGTGTGCAGGCATTCAGCCACTCACTGTGTAAGTGGTCAGTTTGTTGGTGGAGACAACAGGCACCAGTCAGCAACACTCTGGCCAGTCAAGAAACTTCCTGGCTAGGACTGAAAACATTTCCTTGGGCCCTCACCGAGCAGGAACACTCATGTAGCCCCAAGGAGCAAGCGCAGACCCAGTCCACTGCCGGCTGCTGCTCGACTCCACCTTGTTCTTTAGCCTCCTAGTCCTCAGGTGCAGCTTCTACATGTTTGAGTTAATTCCACAGTTGCCTTATTTCCTCCTCTGCACCTGGGGGGCCAAGGTGGAGCCGCTCAGCTGAAAATGGTAAAACCAGGGCTGAGGCTGTATGATGTGTGACAACAGGAAATGAGGGAGGCAAGCACAGTCACTCAGAAGGGACCCACCTCATCTACTCTGATGCCCTGTGTACCCCAGGCTGCAGCCAGCCAATGCCTCAAATTACAGGAGGATACTGAACCCCCCACCCCCACTGCACCTGAATAGGGCACCAACTGGAGGGAAGTGACCTGTTGTCTTTCCACCCTAGAACTGCACTGATCAGGCTGGAACCACCAGCCGCATGGCTGCACCCGGAGCACATCCCACCCAGAACACCCTAGGCCTCAGAAGCAGCTTGCTTTGGGGTAGAGACGAGGGTGATCTTACTGCATGCAGGGCCTTATCCTGTGACCTCTGCCATCCCTGCGTTGAGGCTCTGTCGTTCCATTTGTTGCCTGGAAGGAGCCCGTGGTGGCTTAGGGGACTTGGTGCCCTGTGGGAGCATTACTCAGCCCATGAAACTGGCTAATAGCCTGTCCTGGCTCCACTCGCCCCAGGGAAGAATAAAAGCCAAATGAGTCCAGGCACTGGTAGGCCAGCCCAAGCCCACAGGCAGTGGTGTGGTACTGAAGGGGGAACCCCTAGAGGCAGGCAGCAGTTTGCATTAGGCCTCAGGAGAGGAAGAGGAAAGACGCCATTAGGGCAGAATGAAGAGCAGCCGTTTCCCTGCAGCACAGGGAATCAATCTGATAAAGGGACAGAAATGAGAGGAACCAAGTGCAGGGACCTGAAGAAGTTTCATTTGGGATCCAGCTGCAGGAGACACCTGGCTGAGTGTCTAAAAAGAACAGCCCCACCCAAGTTCGGCCTCAGCTCGATTTATGCTTCCTGGCTGTGAGCTGCTGCTCCGCGCCCGGGCTGGAGGGCCTGTCATGGAGCTTTGTGTTTTACAGCCTGCTCAGGGAGCAAGATTTACCCCCTTTTGCGCATCGGGAAACAGTGAGCGACTTGCCAGCATCACTGCGTCAGCCAGGAGATGAAACTCAACTTCCTTAGGTTCCAGTGGGCAGCTCTGCTTTGCATTTCCTCCCCGCGCCTGGTAGCAGAAACGAAGCAGCACCAGTAACCCCGCAGGAAACGTGACAGCCCCTCTATAGCGCCCCATCAGCACTCGGATCTAAGCGCTATTAACTCCGCTCAGTTCCCTGGGGTGGTCCGGCCAGAGAGAGAATGTACCCGGCTCCCAGCTCTGTCCAGGTTAACCCCCTGTCCAAACCAGGTTTGTTTCCCAGAACATTCTCAGACCCCACAAATGCAAATTCACGCTGGAGTCCAGGTTGAACATCTAGAAGCTTTATTTCAATCCTTTACAATAGTAAGAATCACAACGTCAAATCAGGAAATGTTACTAATGGAGACACCGGCCTTGTACACTCGAAGAGGAGGGTGAAAAAGGCAGAAGTAAACTATGAATTCGCTCCCTGCTGGCCATACGAGGGGCTTGCTTGCTCTCCCCCTCCGGCATTCTACCTCCTCCCCTGAGGCCTTTACATCCATGCAAAAATCTGCCCTTCCCCTCCCCCCATCAGCACCCTCTAGATTATAGGAACATTTGTATCACTCAACATTACAGCAACAATTGGCTGCACAGTCGCTGCCAAAACAGGACAGCTCCGTGCGCTCCTCGCTCATTACGGTGCGTCTCACGGGACACAGAAGGCGCCTCTGTATAATATTCCTACAACACAAAAATGATAATACTTGACCCTCAGAGAGCACCTTACACATACTAATCACACCTCACAGCACCTGTGTGAGGTAACTATTATTACCCCCATTTTGCAGATGAGGAAAACTGAGCCCGAGAGTTTTATGCAACTTCCCAAGACCACAGAGGGAGACAACATCAAAGCCAGGATTAGAACTCGAGTTCCTTGCTCCTAGCCCTGTGCTCGAATTATAACTTGCCTCTCAACCCACCCCCTCTCCCACTTATGGCTTGTCCACCATGTACCTATGTTAAGGGACCACTGAGCCTCCCGGCAATACCGAGTGCCAGTAAGGGAAGTCAGCAGAGGGCTGGAATTAAGGAGACTCGACTGACCTTACACTGACCGAGGCGTGAGAAGGAGAATGCACTGTGGCTAGATCCTCAAAGGGCAATGCAAGGCGGAGGATGCCTTACACAGCCCTAGCTCGACATGTCTCTGTGCACCAGACTCCCGTGGGAAGCGTGGAATCTTCCCGCGTGTATCCCCCCCCCCACACACACACACCCCAGAGTGCCTTGGGGCAGAGCCACACGGTGGAGATGGTCTCATCTGTTCTGGTGGCCAGAGCTCACCCTTGTGCTCCGCATTGCTCGAAAGCGTCTCCCCGCAGCAGATGTTCCAATAAAGAGGTGAACTCTCCCCCGCCTTGTGTCTCATACCCTGGGACCGACGCGGCCACGGCACAGCACGGGCTGGGGCAGAAGGGCGTTTCTTCCCCCCAGAGACCACACTGTTCTCTAGCCAACTAACCAGTGGCGGCTCCCCCCGAACTTTGGCACAGCAGCCCAGCGAGAGCACTACAGGAAACGGCCCGAGGCTAAAGAAGTCCGGGCCTTTTCTCACCTTCGTCCATCCCGTGGTAGAGCCTGGGCCCCCTTGGCAGTTCCGGACTAGCCGCGTTGCAACGCCCGAGGAAGAGGACACCACACCCCCGGGTGCTAGTCTAGGGCCCCATTCGCACACAGCGCGCTACACTCAATGAGCGGTAGGGGCCACGGACAAGAGGTGACGGGTTCTGGCTGTCGCCTGGCCTCGGGGGCCACGTGCTGCCCAGCAGAACAGACGCAGCCCTGAGACAGCCAAGGGCAACGCAGCCGCAGCCTCCTGCCGCCGTGGCCCCGAGTCCAGCTTGGCCTGGCAGGCTGGGTGGTTAGGAAGCCCAAGGGGGGACGGTGGAACCGAGTCGCCACTGAACAGCAACTGCCAAGCTCCTGCAGGAGTCGCTTCCCAAAGAGCCTGTTAACCTCCCCTCTGCCGGCAGCAGCCACGCCCAGTATTAGCCACATGCCCAGAGAGGTGCCAGGCCCCAGCACCCTGCCCTGGCTGCATGGGAGCCGCTCTTGCTAGCAGGGTGGATCCCCCTTTCCAGCCCTTCCCATCCTGCCTGCAGCTTTCCTGCCCCTCCCCGCACAAGTCCATGGTCGCCCACGGTTTCCTGTCAGATGGGCTTAGCAGGTGGGGGGTGCCAAGGAACACCCCTCCCCCACCCCATCTGGCCCCCCGGTTATGCCAGCGGCTTGCAGATTCCTGGGAACCCAGAGGAACTCACTAGGTCTGCGAGGGCGTCTCAAGCCAGGAACCTTTATATTCAAGTCTCCCGTGTAATTTGGACTCCATGGTTCAACAGGGAATTGACTTACTACAGGGGCCTAGGATCAACCCTCCCCAATCCCCAGCTGGTTGAAGCCCACCCAGCCGGCATCCCTCCACCCCGGAGAGAGGCCCAGCTCACGAGAAGCCTCTTGCTACATGCGCCAACTGGAGACGATGCAGCTGAAGAAAGAACCTCTGGCCCCTTCGCGCAGTGCAATCCCCGCTGCCCAGAAGCTGGGCCCTGCACAGGGGCCCGGCCTGCTCCCACTGGCGTCCGCGCCGGACTGCAAGGGAAGCGGCTTTGAGCAGCGAAGGGCGATGGCTCAGGCATTGAGCCAGTGGGTCCGCGTCCCAAATATTTCAAGGCAAACCAGGACGAACGGCATTTCCTGCCCCTCTCAGGTATTTCCCAACCTGCTGCAGAACGGCCCTGGCGTCTCAGCACAATTCAGCGCTTGCGCCCATCCCTCCATGCAGGGAACCAGAGCCGTTTCCACCACACGCGGAGAACCAGTTCCCGGCTAGCAATATTTACAGCTGTTTCTTTACAATAAAATAAAATACAAATCCCCTGGTAAAACTGAAACTGTCCTAAGGAACCCAAGCTGGTGTCTCTGGAGCTAGTTTAAGTCACCTACACACAGGCACAAGAGTTAGCGAAAAGTGGCAGAGAAGCAGAGCGCTGGTAGTGTCAGCGCAGCCCTGTGAGCGTGTGGGATGGTTTGTGCACACGTAGCGACCGGCCTGCCTTCCGCAGCTGCGTGAGCTAACCCGCCGGCCACGGCAGCGGATAAAAGCAAATCGGGAGGGGCGGGGGGGGCTGAACCGTTCACTCTGGGTTCTCTTGCAATCTCAGAACATAAAGTGCCGTGTTGCTGTCCGCCTTCCCGCCGCGGCCCGCTGCCGCCAGCCCAAAGGACTGTCCCACACCCTGCCTCAACGGCTTTCCTCTCCCAAGGGCCCCGAGAACGGGACGTTGCCGCGTGCAAGCCAGTCGGAAGAAAACAACCACGCACTGGCCACAGGGGTGTGGAGCAGGTGGCTGGGGTCGATCAGCCGGCCCCCCCGGTACCGCCCTCAGTAGCGCACGTTTCTCCACGCCGGGGCCCGCAAGGGAGTCCCACGCCTGACTTCCGATTCCCGGCCTCTGGTGTTCCAAGGCTGGGGCTCCCCAGGCCAGCGGGGATGGAGAGACTGCGTCCCGGGGTGACGTGCGCCCACCCGACGGCACAAACACGCCAGCCAGTGCAGCCCTCAGCTCTCCTACGGCCGAGCCCCCGTCCAGCGCTGCCCTGGGAAGCAAAATCTGTGCCGTCTCCTGTCCAGGGGATTCGTTGTCCCTCTGAACAGCACCTCCCCCGCGCCGAGGCCCCCTGCCCGCTCGACCCCACCTCACAGACTGACAGATCTCGCCCGGGTTTCGAATTTAGTAACCAAACGGAGGAAGCCTCAGAGAAGGGGCCGTGATATATACCGAGAGGGCGACATGCAGGCGATGGGTCTTTAGGAACATGAAGAAAGATCTGAGCCAGCACCTGCAGAACCAGCGCAGCTGCCACGGTGCTTCCGTTCTGCCCTCTTGCCCTGAGGGGAGACTTGACGCCACACAGGTTCCGTTCCCTCCCTGAGGTAGCGGGACGGCACGGGCTGCTGGGCCACCTCTTAACCCACCCCACTGGGAGGAAACTGTCAATCGATGGGTTGGCCACTTCTGGCCACCTGTGGGGCAGCCTCAGCCCTACGTCTCCAGCGTCCCTCTTTCCAGGTGGAGGTAAATGTTGGAGGAGAGGGAAAAGAGGGCCTGAGACTAGCAACCCCCTTGGGGTGGGCCCCCAACGCAAGCAGTGAGAGATGAAAGCAATTACGGGAAACTTTCAAGCCCAGAGAACCTGACGGGCCCAGCAACTTCTCCCTGGCCCTAGGGGTAGAGCGTGCGTGTCATGAGCTGGCGAGGAAAGGCGGGGGGATGGGGGAAGGGGAACGGGAACGGGGAGTTTTGGGGAGAGAACAGGGTATATATCACAGCCCCGGTTAGGTGCAAATCTGCATTGTTTATTCAATTTTGTATTTAGAGGAAAAAGCACTTCGGAGACTAGCAGACCACTTGGATGCACACTAGTACATTTTAATGCCATTTTATTAGAAATCATGCAAACTTTAATATAAAAAATACAAGTGCAATAAGAATCTTTGTGTGTAAATACAGATTCTGGGTTATCGTATCCTTGTCAGCTTCCCAAAGAGAATAGTCCCACAAGCAACGGAAGCTGTGGGCCCTCTCCACCCCCCCTACTTCAGACAGGCCAGCCCCTCAGCAGGGTCTGTCCTCAGTTCACTTTGATCCCTGTGCTTTGTTATGCTTTTTGCGTGAGTTAGTCGGATGAGTCGAGAACATGGATTCTGTTGATGGACATTTTGTTTCTTTAGTGTCGTTTGCAACATAAAAGCGGAGCTCAGACCGTAATGGCGTGTGCTCTCCGGGCGAACCCGGGTGTGACTCCTTCGTATTGCAAGCCTGCCTTCTCTGCTCCCCCCGACCTTCCACAGACTTTCCGGTCTCCCTCTCTGGCACCCCGGATGGGAGACGGCCTTTCCCATCCTTGCCTCTCACCAGACTGCATGTAGCCAGGTAATCCGGTTACCCCTACATTGGCCTTTTGGTTAAAACCAACACACATCACACTGAGTCCCTTGCATCAGACAACGCACCCTGCATTAACCTGCCACACTCTGTTTGAAGCAGCCTCCTGCATTTCTCCCTGGCAGAACACCCTGGCCAAACAATACAAATAAAATCACCATCACCTCCACCACACGGCCTGTGGCTATTCGAGTTAATAAATACACTTGGCGCCCTTTGTTAAGCCAACAGAAGCAACGACAAAGGTGCCAGGGCATCGCAGGGCTTGGTTATTCCCCTCCAGAAGGTCTCTAAGCATCTCTTGTTGCAGTCAATACAAAGCTTAGTTGAAGTTACAGCAAGAGATTTTTTTAGCACATTCTTACGCCGTTCCTTTCAGCCATGGCTTAATCCCAGGAATTTGCTCCATCATTTTAAAATATTAAAAAAAAACCAACACAAAGAAAAACAAGAGTTACAATTGCTGGATATGTCGATAAGAAGCCAGCACGGCAGCAGCGGTTAATGTTTTTACTCCTATGGTTAGGGAAAGAAGGAAAGAGAGAAAAGGAAACTTAGCCTGGGTTCAGGGCACAATAAATCATCGGCAACACTTCATCACAAAAAAAATATAACGGTTAAAGTCAACATTGAAAACAGCCTAATGAGTGTGTATAATATAGATAATCCTTCCATAGGAACAGCAGAAACTGAAGCAGCGGGAGAGAACGCTACGAAAGAGGAAGATCACCGCTTATCCCCTTTAACTCCGGCCTGGCTTTGGCCACCCGCAGCCCCACCTCGTCCGCCCAAATGCGGCCACAGACCGAGCCTCGGTGCCCTTCCCAGAGGCTTTAAGCACGTGGGGGCTGGAGACCTGCCCCGAAGACAGACGTCGAGACGCGCCGGTGGCCTGGGCGAGCGAGAAGCGTTGAGGTGAGAGAGGAAAGGGCGGCCCTTCTGCTCAACATGGGGTCACCAGAGCCTGAGACCCGCCTGGGCCTGTCACGCGGAAATGATTCCTGGGCTGGGCGGGTGAACCGCTACGCGGCCCCGGTGGCAGACAGCACCCCCGAAAGGGAAGCTGGCCCTTCCCCCCAAAGCCAGGTGCTGGGTTAAGGGGTCCAAGCTGAGCGACTGGGAAGCACACGGGGGGTGGGGGGGACGAGTCACAAGCCTTGCTGAGCTGGCTGCCGCCGCGGTGAGGAGCCAATGGAGCCGGGGCTCTCGCTGACGGACGTGCTACGCCAGGGGGAAGTGCTGCCGGAAAGGTGGGGGGTTTGGAGACGCCGAGGTCCGCTCCGTGGTCCGTGCGAGCCGGGGCCGCCTCACGGAACGTCAGTGTGTGGGATTCAATCTGCAGCGACACAAGGGGGCAGGTGAGAGGGGCAGGGGGAGGAGAGAGAAGGGGCGGAGGATGATACCATAATGTCATCATTAGAGGCCTGGAAAATAAAAGGCAATTTTCTTCATTAAAAGTCAGGCAAACGACTGAGGGAAGAGTCAAGCGCAAAGCGGTGAGGCCGGCGGTCCCCGGCGGCTGCGAGTGCTCGCCCCTCCCCTGCCCTCCCCTCCCCTCCCGGCAGAGCTGAGAGGGGAAGGCCGGCGTACGTACTTGTTTCTTGTATCTGGGTGCCAAAGCTCTGGATTTCCCTTTGGTCGCCGCCCACAGCGGGCGCGGTCGGCCCGACTCCGTTCTCCCGCGTGTCGCCGCCTGCCTGGGGCACCGGTGCCGCTGCGTTCTGAGGGGCTGTCTCTTCGCTCCCCTCGGGCTACAATGAAACCATGGGGGGGGGGGGGAGCCACGTGTCAGTAGAAGGGTGAGGACGAAATGGAGGGAAGAAGCCACCACCAGGGTTCCAGAGACGCCCCCTCAGCACGCCCCCAGATTGGGGGTGGGGGTTAGCCAGGGAGCAGAGACATGCTACAATCACGTCCGGCTAAGCCGCCTGTGCTGAGCAGCACGTGGCAGGGCCACGCTTTGATACCCTGCAACGCCAGTCTCTCACAAAACCTCACTGGCCTCCCACATCTGGGCTAGCGAGCCGCACCGCTGCCCCAAACCAGCTCTCGCCGTATTCACGCCTAGCCGCTCTCAGGGGAGACGCAGCACATCCCCCTCCCGGTGCCACACTAGCAGCAGACTGGAACAAAAACGACACCACCAGAGGGGTCGACAGACTTGCCAGTTCCCCAGGCCAGGGTGGGAGGGCACCCGATTCTGTGCTCCAGGAAGGGGCGGGGTCTCAGGCAGAAGGGGTGGGGCTGGATTCAATCCGCCAGCCCGCCACGCTGCCTGGATGCACGTCTGCATTTCACCACACCTGAGAGAACGAGCAAGTGTTACCCTGTACGATTAAAACGGAAGGGACCTGAACATAGTACAACGGGACAATCTCTAATTTACTGGTTCCTGTTGCTTATTGCTTACCACCCCCAAAGGCAAGCTCGCACAGGAGAACGACCCGCATCCAGGCTGAAGCTGGTCTACGGCCATTTGGGGCAGCTCTGTCCTTTGGCACCTTCCCCGTAACACGGGTGACCCTATTTGGGATCACTGGTTTCCAGTGCGCTGTGTGGGGGAAACGAGTGACCAGCGCTAAACTGTAGCTGTGGCTTCTCCCCGGGAAGACAGGATCAGCTGGAAAGCCCCACTGCAATGTGACGGGGGGAGGGGGAAGAGACGTGTCCAGGGGCAGGCTGTGCTCACAGGGGCAGCGTAGCTCCGTACCGTATCGGAGCGCCAGGCACAGTCCGGACAGGGCCACACCCCCGAGACGAGCAGCAACCGCACTCCACCGCGCTGCTCCTCTTGCCGTGCGCCTGGGGAGAAGCCCCTTAGAAAACGGGCCCCTCCCGCAGCCAAGAGAAAGCGTTTGGGAAACGGATTCTGCGTTTCCTGTCAGGGAATCTGCGCAGGGGCTGGGAGACCTCACTGATTACGGAAGGGCCACTGCCTCGTGGGGCTGCCCATCCGGCAGCAGTTTGCAAGGCCACGCCCGCCTCGTGCAGCCCTCGCAGACCCCGGGCCCACGTCTGTCTGGCATTTAAACCCGAGTGAACGAACCTGTCATTCCGACAATGCCAAAGGAACACGCACGGGCACTCGCAAGGCGCCCAACTCCACGCCACTGTCCAGCACGCAGCGCAAACACCGCGCCCCTCGGCCATCACTGAAGGGCAGTTACAGGCAGAAAAGCCCCTTTCCTCTTCAGTTCCGTGCCTCAGACTTACTGCCTGACCCGCGGAGCCCTGAATGGAGTCTCGCCAGCCTCCCACGCTGCCAACAGAGCACGAGGCCTGGCAGGGTCTGTTCAGGTGAGAGGCTTTGGCACGCTGCCTGGGCTCTGGGCCCTGGGCCCCCAGCGACTGCCAGCTCTGACAAATAACGCCAACTGGTCGTGGGGTGACAGACACTGCCTGGGCCACCAGCAACCTGCACTGGTGCAATTACTGTCGAGCAGAAACCGACGGGCCAGCCTAGCACAAACCAGCCCCACCCGCAGAGATCAACTACTTTGAGAGCTACCTAAAGCCATCTGCCTGCTGAGGTCTGATTGTCAGAGCGCTAACATTGAGTAAAAAGATTCAAACTCGCAGGGAACACCATTGAAACGACGGAAACCGAAAGCATCTGGCAGGGGAGGCCTCTCTCCAGCGGCCGAGATGACTTTGTTCTCTGTGCTGGAACGCAGGGTTCCTCCCTTCCTCAGTGCTACCAGCGAGCCCCTTTGCCTTGATGCTTAGAATTAAACCTCTGGCGTGAGCGACCCGACCCTTCCCCGCCCGCTCCCCTGCCCTAGCTCCGGTCTCAGGTGCACGTGGTTTGAAGTGTTTGCGCACCCCCAGGGAGCAGCTCATCTGAGCGGAGATGGGTTTCCCGCCCCTAAAAGGCAGCTGCCTCGTGGCTGTAGTAAAGCAGACGCTCCAATGCAGTTTGCAGAGCTGTGGCTGAGGGCTGCTGGAACGATCTCGTGTCCTCGTAGCAGAGAAGTGCTGTACTGAGGCAGCTTCCCAGCGCTTCCGCAAGAATTCATTCTCCCAGCTGTCCAGAGGAAGGGCTCAGGCTGGGGGTGGCATGAGGATACCTGTACCCAGGGAGGATTCGACCAGACAGATTCCTTGCTGTAATAAAATGCCTGCTCACAGCCCAGAGCGCATGGATCTCAGTGGCTCCGTGTGGGAGAGGACTTCCAAAGAGCCTTCCAGTTGCTGTGACCGGTGCAGCTTGGAAGCGACACAGGTGCCTGCCGGGCTGAGCAAGCTGGTGTTCTACCAGGGGAAGGATAGCTCAGTGGTTTGAGCATTGGCCTGCTAAACCCAGGGTTGTGAGTTCAATCCTTGTAGAGGCCATTTGGGGCAAAAATTTGTCCGGGATGGTACTTGGTCCTGCTGTGAAGGCAGGGGACTGGACTTGATGACCTTCAAGGTCCCTTCCAGTTCTGGGAGATAGGCATCTCCATTAATTTATTTTATTTACCAGCACCATGGAGGGAGGAGAGTCAGCTGTGAAGCTTCCCTCTCACCCCTGCAACATGGGCCTAATGACTGAGCTAGTCTAAAAGGTTCAGCTTCTTCTCAGACCCTCCCGGGGGAGCCACACAAATTCACTAGACTCTCTCTACAGCAGGTTTCCCCGGCCTGGAGCTTGGCAACACTTACGTTAGCCTCGCTGGGACCCAGCGCTGACGCTGACACCGACTCCCACGGGTCCGAGGCCAGGCCGTAATCCCTGTGGCACGGGTGCGGCGCACTGCAGTAGAACAGAATGGAGGAACGGCCGCGGGCCCACTGGCAGGGGCAGCCGGGAAGCACAAGCCACAAGACAGACCTGAACTGAGTTCAAGAACCCCCCCTCGCCACGTGAGAGCCGGACGACACGCACCTTCGCCGTGCCGCCTGCTGGCGCGTGTCCCGCGCTGTCCAGAGAGCCCACTTTCGCCTGCGCCTTCTCCTTGAAGTTCAGCTTCTGGTTCTCAATTTTGACATCTCCCCCGCCTGCAAGGAGAGAAGAGGGGGGAATTCACCACGGTGTCCACAACAGGCGAGCACGTGGAGCAGAGTCTGAGCCAGGGCCTCCCTCCTCCTGCTCCAAACCCGCCCCCTCCCCGAGTTCTGCTGCGCCAATTCCCTTGGGGGGGTCGAGTGGAACAGGGCATCAAGCGTCGCAGCCTTTAGCCAACTGAGGCCTGGGCTCGAATGGGAGGATGCTCCAGAGGAAGGCTGGCGCGCTCGCGCTCTGCGTACCAAACCGCAAGCCACGTAAGGACGAGTCCCAGAACCCAGCCCGGGCAGAGAATGCTCCACGTCAGCAGGGGCACACAGGGAGAACGGCACATTACACCAGAGACGCTGCCCACGTCTCTCCTCCAGAGGAGCATGGGCCAGCCATGGCCGATCCAGGTTATTTTGGAATCCCTCCTCTAGCTACGTCTGCAGCTCCCGCCCCCTCCAGGCCCTTCGGGAACCTCATCTCGTTATTCACACGGATGCTTGCGAGGGACCCACAACCCGATCTTGGCGGGAGATTTCGGACTCCCCTCCCTTCACTTCATTCCCCCATTAGTTTATCCAGACCAAGACCGACCTGCAGGGCGAGCAATGGCTGCCAGCCAGCTAGGGCAGAGCCGTGTCCCATGCCTGTTTGCCAGAAACCAGGAATGGGGGACAGAGGATGGGCCACTGGATTGTATGTTCTGTTCCTCCCACCTGGGGCACCGGGCACTGGCCACTGTGGGCAGCCAGGATGCTGGGCTCGATGGGCCTGTGGACTGACCCAGCCTGGCCGCTCTTATCTTCACTTCTTTTCCATTCCCTCCCCGTCCCCATGAGCTGCAATTGTAAACCTGCAGCCACGCATCACTGTCATCTTGGGACGGGGACCTGCCTGATCCCAGACACGCCAGGGACACGGCACGAACGGCCCAGGGGCAACCCTCTGTCAGCCTCACCCACAGAACAAGCACGTCCTCACCTTAGGTGGGGTACTGGAGGCCAGATGAGGCCCCCGGCTCTGGCCCCGAAGGCTTGGGGCTCCCCCAGCATTGAGGAGCCTGCGCTGGCGCTCTAGACCCCCCCCCCCCCATCGTCCCCACCACAGGGCTGGAGCAGACCAAATCTACTCGCCTGGGCCCCTCTAGGCTCTGGGGTGCGAGGGGAATCGGGGGAGGGTCTTTCTCCTTTGCAGCCGGGGCCACGGCAGTGAAGGTTTGGTGGTGGGTTGGGTTTTTTTGCTTCTCACTTTCATGTGTGGCCCCCGACTGATTTTTCTGGGGGTCAGCGGCCTCCAACCCACCCCTGCCCTACCTGAACGTGGGAGGGAGGGGAGGAGAGGGAGAAATAAGCCAGTTCTGAGATTTGACAGAGCTGCACTCTGCTGGAGGGACTGGGAGACCAAGATCCACTCGAGACCAGGACTTGAACAGGGTTCAAAAAAGAGCTAGGTGGATTCATGGAGGCTAGGTCCATCGATGGCTGTTAGCCAGGATGGGCGGGAATGGTGTCCCTGGCCTCCGTTTGTCAGAGACTGGAGATGGGCGACAGGGGAGGGAGCACATGAGGAATCCCTGTTCTGTTCACTCCCCTGGGGCCCCTGGCGCTGGCCACTGTGGGCAGACAGGGCACTGGGCCAGATGGACCTTTGGTCTGACCCGGTCTGGCCGTTCTTATGAGATCTGTGGGAAGTTCTCCGTGAACGCGGCAGGGCTGCAACTCCTACCCAAGTAACAGGGGACGTGCAGCGTGTCGTTCTGCTGCCTCTAACGATTTTATTCGAAAGCAAACACTGGCGAGGGACCTCATTAAATACATAAGCTCCTCAGCATTTGAAAGGAGTTTCTCAGTTTTGCTTGCGTGAGCAGAACTCTTTCTGGCCGAGGGATTTTATCCCACCATTTTGGCCACACACAATTGGTTCAAAATGTGACATAACAGATCGTTCTTGCCAGACTATTGCCTTCCAGTCAGCCCTGGACAAGAGCAGTTACTGGAGTGTAAAGCTCGTTACTGCAAAACACTGAATACACAGAGGTCAAGCTTCTGACACGATGTTCTCGGAGCGGGAAGAGAGTTTTTCATGCACGGGGCCATAACATTTTGTGCACAAGGTTGAACTGCTTCCAACCCAAGAGACTCCCAGGCTGGGCCTGGGGGCCCTTTGGAAACAAAGACTAACTTGTAGCGTTTGTTCTCCGCTTTGCTCTGTGAACTTGGGTTTCTTCGCCTGCACACGTTTCATTGTAAGGGGACCCGTGTGTGCGGACGGTCGGCCCTGGCTGCTGTAAAAGCCAGAAAGTCCAGGGGCTGGACCATACTCTCTGGACTTACTCAAGGGTCAGCCTGATCTGACACAGAGCAACATTCAGATAACTGGTCTGCAACTGCAACACCTTGGACCGCGACCCTGTCAGCATTTCAGAGAGAGGGGCCTGCTCAGCCCTCAGATAGTGGTTCAGGCTCATCTGACAACAAGCATTCTATAAAGTATGAATTGTTATAACACCACAAGGTCTCCTGCATCTGTTCCCCAGAGGTGCTGAGAGGTTATTTCCCTTCTCTCCAAAGCCTTTCCTCTCAAGATCTCAGTAAGCCTAAAAACCCTTAAAAAGACAGGGCTCTCACCATGTAGAGTCAGGGAAACTGAGGCAGATTTGCTTTGTTTGAAGCTTGTGTAACAACTTGCTTTTGGGGCAAGACACTCTTACAGCTGGGATGGACACAGCTCTCCCGATTCCTTCCTTGAACCAGGCACTCACGCTGCATCCACACAAAACTAGATACTTCCCTTCCGAAGACCATCCGCCCCCCCCCAACTTGTTCCAGTTGTGATGGGAGGTTATGCCCGGCTGACACCCAACACTCACAAGCTGGCAATGCGCGAGGGGACAGGGCAGGCGTTTTACCTGGCTTGTGCTTGATGTTCGTTTTAGAGCCGCACTTTGAGGACACTTTGGAAATGTCGACTTTCTTGCTGGGGATCTGCACCTGCAGAGACAGGCAGGGACGAGCTCAGCACAAAGACATTTCTTATGAAAGTGAAAACCACTGTCCCACCAGAAAAGCAGTTTCTATTTAGGAGGTCTTAGTCTCCCCTGGCCACACTTTTCCTCTCAGTGCCCTGGCTGGCAGGTGTCAAGCAGCACTGCTGGTGAAGGTTTCAAGAATTCTTATGAAAACAGCAAACAGTGATTAGGATCATCAAAGGCCCTGCCCCAGCCAACGAAGAGTTCATAAGTGCAAGTAGAAACATGCACCGAATAAAACCAGCACAGAAGGATAGTGACCAGAAACGCACCTCACACACCATAGGGCATAGGCCGAAGAAATCGATTCCACCAAGTTCCCCAGGCTGTTTCGACTCAACACCAGCCTTGATTTTTAAACCTCTCCTGTGTTGCCTGCTGCCAAGTGCCAGGAGAGCAATCAGCAGTGTTGGTCCATCCCTAGAGATTTTTAAGTCTCGGCTTGACCAAGCCCTGGCTGGGATGATTTAGCTGAGGCTGCTTCGGGCAGGGGGCTGGACTCGATGACTCCTGAGGTCTCTTCCAGCCCTGGGATTCTATGATTTGGAGCCAGGCTAGCCTTCTGTGGCACCAACATGTGCCATGGGCTCCAATGTTTTCCTACCATCTTCAGCCAACGCACCAAGACAGGGATCCACCTGATACTAAGTCCGTTCCTTTTGGCCATGTTGACAGGCATGCACTGCTACGTGTGGGGATAGCACTGCCGCACCTAGGACTGTGTCTTACCACTATTATAAAGACAGGCTGGTTGGGGGTAGGGCCAGTCCTAACCAACTGACAGCTCCAGGCAACTGCTGGGAAAAATTTGTTGGGGGGGGGGGGGGGGGGGAGAGGTCGGGGGTTGGGCCGAAATGCGGACACGGCCTCTTTAATTGCCGCGTGTATCGAGTGGACTTCCGTCAGTAACGAGTCAGTGTCCTAGCATGAGGTTAGCATGGGGTGGGTGGAGGTGCCCTCTTTAGGGAAGGATGGAAAAGCCAAGGCTGCTGCTACTGTAAGTGTTTTCACAGCCTTTCCCCCAGAACGGGGTGTTAGCCCTGGTACCCTCCATAACTGTGCCACAGGGAGTTTCCAGTAGCGTGTGATCCTTCTCTTCTGACCTGTCACATTGCCGCGTGCCACCAAAGAGCTGAGCTGTGCCACCCAGAGGACGCTGCCTTTCGGTGGCAAAGGAAGTTATTCTTGCATGGTTAATTTAAAAAATACTGCATGGAAACTGCTCTATCGCCAAGGTTTCCCCCGCGGGGCATTCGTAACGTCCAGTGACTTTAATAGGAATAACCTGTGTGGGCAGGGACTCGGGGAGATCCACTTATCTAGTACCTCCTGGCTTGGAATATTCAGTATCAGCATTTCCTGCCCACTGAGTTCATCTCTGTACAAACTAGAGGGGACACGAATGAGGGACTAGCTTTTATGGGACCAACTTCTCTTGGCAAGAGAGACACGCTCCCAAGCTTCCCCAGAGCTCTTTCGCAGATCTGGGAGCTGAGGAATCATTGCGATTTCCACACGGACCCCCACTACAAGCTTACTGAGAAGCATCGGGATTCACATGTGAAGCTGGGGGGGGGGGGGGGGGGGGGGTGAGCTGGCTGGACTCGGTGCTCTGTTCACAGTAGATACAGTCCAACCAGAAGGAGAACAAGCTCCCTCTATATTGTCCCGTGCCGCTGTCTCTCAATCCTGACCTGGAGGAGCCAGTGAGCCCTCCAGAGGTTAGAAGAGAGTTCAGTGGCCGGGATCCGTTCAATCCTTGGCCATCCCAGAGTCTGCCAATAAAGTTGCCAATTAGTGATGGTGGCTTTTATAGGACATGACCATTGGTTTGCTGAAAACTGGGCTAAGATTAAATTTATTTCGCTCAAGCCACTAAACCACCTTCAGAAGATGGGAATGTTCACGGTTAGCTAGGGCAGAGAGATGCACTAGGTCCCATCATGCTCTCTGAGCTCTCCAGTTTGTAGCCTGGCTATCTGAATGGTAACATCTGGATACGTGAACAAGGACTTTGAAGAAGACATTGTGATTGACAGCTGTAAAAGTCTCAGTCTCCCATAGCTAACTCGACAACGAAACTTACTATGTGAAACAGTGACCTTCTCCCTCTAAAGGCCATGTTCTCAGCCTCTGGTGCTCTGATTTAGTTGCCTCAGGAAGTGTGCTGTTGCTACCTTCATTAGCCTGCGAACAAGGTGGTAGCCTCAAGGCACAAAGAATCCACCTGCTCTTAGAAGAATTCCAAATGATCTAATCCAGACCCTTTGGTAACAGGGATAAAATGCATCTCCAGTGGGCTAACCAAATGTCTTACCCCTCTCGCTAGAGTTAAACGTACAGTAGACATTTTATTTCTATTGCTTTACTTTTGTATTGTTCTCCTTATTTTTAGAAATCTAAAACATTTCCAGGTAAAGTCTAATGCTGCTGCGTTGGGGGTATTTCTGCTAGGCATAGTGAAAGCAGTAAAATAGTCTGCAGCCTTTTACCTTAACTTCTCAGGTATCCAGAAAGTCAATCACCCCCTGTGCACACAGAAGGCAGAGCAAGCAAGTTTCCCTGTTTTTTCTGAGGTCACTGAATGAATTGGCCAGTGAGTCCCAGTCACGTCTACTACAGCACAGCTGTGGGTTTTTTAATGACAACACTAACCCTGAATCGCTAAGCTTTTGTTAATCACTCTGTTCCCCACCAGCCATTACTGAAGAAAGAGGCAGCACTGAAACCATGGACTTTTCAACCCATGGACTCCTGTCAGCTGTGTGGTTAAAAACTTCCAGAACAGGGAGCGTCTGTGAGTAGAGGCAAGGATATGACTCTCTCATTCTGCCTGCCTAAGGAAACACCTCAGAAGGGGATACCTGGTACAGTAGCCAGGTATAACAGAGGGAATGCAAAACGGACAAACGGAAATCCAATCATAAGCAGCCAGGTGCACCTGTCTGGCTCTTCTACTCACATTGGTACTGCTTGGACTGTGTTTGGGGGCGTTGGACGGCTGGGAGCGGCTGCCTGAAGTTGGCTTTGGGGCATTTGGAACCTGAAAATGATAAGCACTTTATTCTCTGTTCACTAGTGGACTGTGGAGGAGAGATGCAGCGGTGAGAGGAAGAGAGCAAGAGCGGGAGAACAGAGCTGGAAGAGGGCAAGCCTTTTCCCTAGAACTGGAAACATCCCCTCGGGGGGATGGAAGAACAGAAAAACTGAGAGAAGAGGACAGGTCTGCAGTTGATTACACGGGATTTTTCAGGTAAAGTGAGAAACATTCCCCGCAACCCAAGGTTTGATTCTGTAACATTTCTGTTGAGAACAGAGGAGGAAAATGTACGCGAGGCCCACCCAGAAAAACACTGTACAAAACACCAATCAGCAGAAAAGCAGCGGTTTATAAAATAAAGCCCCTTTGAGTGCATAACAGCTGCTCTTCAGCAGTATGGCTGAAAGAAACCTGGGCCAGCAATCCAGATTATATAGAAACATTATGTTCCAAGCTCTGGGGATACACAGTTAGACCAAATTAACAGTAAGAGCCAGGAACGTACCAATTAGAAAAAAGCATTGTATGTGCACACAAACAACGGTTGACGAGCCAGTCTTTAACCACCTCACCTCAATCTTCTGGCTGAGCCGCAGAGCAGAAAAGTAAAGTATGCCTACAAAATCACCTCTACAGCAGATTACACACGCTCCAACCCCCAGAACATCGCACATCCATGAAGGATACAATTGTACCACACACACAATGTATGCCAAGCTCTGGCAAACTGAACTGCGAGACATTAATCTCAGCACAAAGAGAATAAAAACCTGATTCAATGAAAATTACACTTGTACTCCTTGGTAGCTGTGCTCTTGCTACACCTGGAAGAAAAAGCTGTTATCTAGCTGTGAAAAGGAGGAGAGGCCTTTGATTTAACAAGTTTATTAAATAAAACCCACCATGGAGGTCTTCGGGATCTTCTTGCAATAACTTATGGAAGACTTTGATGACAAGAGTTGATGCAGAACCAAGACGACAACCACACCTGTGTATCTCAAGGAGGTGCTTACAGAGCACGCTCTGCACCCCACACAATTTTCAAGGCAATATTTACAGCCCCTCAAAATCGAGTGAGTGGCTCAAGATGCAGAAGCAGGTGACAACGTACAGAGTACATGGCCAAGCACCAAGTTTGCCCCCAAAGGCTGGATACTTGCAGGCCACGGATGCTGCACTCCTCTCTACTGCATCCTGTAAGAGGAGCTGAAGGGATTCACGTCAGCTTTTTCAGACAGCACTGCTTAAACACGTTTTTAATCTGACAATTGCATCGAGTCAGTGGAACGGAGAAAGGAGAGCCAGGACTTCACTCCAGGTGACACCCTCACTCAGGACATGAAGCAGGGGCATTTTGAACTTCAACAGCAACAGCTGTCAGCATGTTGGGCATAGGGACAATGGAAAAATTAGCAGCAGCAAGCAACAGACACTCCCACCTGATCACCCTCCATATTTAAACAGTGGCAAAGCTGCTATTGCTTCTAGCATCCAGACTCTGCCTTCCCAGAAACAAATAATTACTTTCAGGGTAAAACACTCTGGCATGGACCCTTTGTCTTGCTACAAGCTGTGACTGGTGGGACAGGTGGCCTGGCCCGACAACACAGGACATCTTTAAAGCCTAGCGTTTTTCAGCATCCAGATGGGAATTTGGCATTGCTCCACCCACTCAGCTCTAGAGACCTAGCCATACTACCGCCATCTGAAATCCACAGTGTGTATGAACACTCACCAGCTCAGCAAGCCTCGGCAAGCACACCTCCCTACTTCCACTGCAACCAGCAGCCTTGAATGTGAGACGCCACTTTTAAGTTAGTAACTAAACAAAGATCAGAACTGTTCACCCTCAGAAGCTTTTCAAGTTTTTCTCCTGATACAAGTCCTCCTTGCTTTAGATCACTGGGGAATGGGTCAAATGCTCGTCTGAGAAGTGGAACAGGCGCTCACATATTAAACCTGCTACAGCTCAGGAAAAAGTCTACCTACATACTCTGCAGAAGTCTTAATTCTGTCGTGCTGATCTGCCTGAAAAAAATATTCTCAAGACACCACATACAAAAGCAGTACAAGAACAGTTAGTGGAAAGATAGGTTATCCAGGGCCCATACTTACATTCCCACCTCCAGGGACATGCTTAATATTGTCCTTGGAACCACACTTGGACTGAACATGGCTGTAGTTCGCTTTTTTGGAGACTATCTGGACCTGGAGTGTTACAGAATGGAAAAACGACACAAGGGAAGAGGACTGGTTAGAATTGTCATACGGCAGACTGGAGTCATGCTGCGACGTGATGGATAAACAAAGAGCTGTGTTAAACTTCAACCCAACTTCAGTATTAGGTGTGAAAGAACTGGAGAGAGAGAGAGAGAGAGAGAGTGAACAAAGGATAGAGGCAGAGCACAGCTAAGCAGACAGTAGTAGTAGTGACAGCTTTAGTGCTATTATGGAGGACAATGTTTTCTGAGTGTAATGTACAGACTAGCGTTCCAAGAGTGCCTGACTGCAGCTCCGCACGTGGAGATCAACAACAAGTCTCTCGCAATGACTTCCTCAAGGGATGCTCAGCCATGCATTGCAGCACTGAGAACTGGCATGGTCTTCTCCGTTCCTTCACTCGCACACTTTCACCTTGTTGAGCCAAGTCGCTGCCTCTGACAACCTACCAACTGGTTAGTCTCTGCAGTTTCAAACCTTTCCAGTTTCCTGGGGAATGACTCAAACATTGGACAATGCATCTGAAAACCTCTCAGCAGTAAAGCCTAATCCTGAAAGCAATGACTACATGGAAGGGTGTCAAACCACCAATTTAGTTTAATTGGCACCAGGTCTGATGCTAGCCAGATACAGGAGAAACAGATTATCTAACACACAAACAATTCCAGACCCATTAAGCACACGAAAAAGCTAAGGCTATGAGCCCTCAAAAGCTAAGGGAATGCTACCACTCTATTCTTAAAAAAACAACCCTGTAATGGTAAGTCCCCGAGTTCAGTCCTAGAAGTTACTGACTGTACAGCAGTCAGAAACACCAAAGGTACAACAAGATAAATTAAAAAGAGGCTGAAAGCTTTACCGCTTACAGCCCTTTGTTTTTGGACACCGAAGACGCCACCAGTAGCTAGAACCATCAACAGATCCATAGTTTCAGAAGGTTTTTCAAAGGGTACTTGCTGATTTAGGTAGATTGGATTTAGTGCAACAAGAAACCACAAATGTACCCTGCCGTGAAAACTTACCAGTTTGCTCACTCTAATTTTGTGGAACAAAACATTTAAAAGCAAGATCAACGCCATCTTCTCTTTCTACATCCATCCAGCCATCCGTCTAGTCTACCTGATAGTGTATCAGAAGCTAGCACCAGCTCACAAAAACCACACTTTCACTGCCAGGCCTCCTCTTCTCTAGTCCTTCCCCCACAGGTCATATGCTAGAATACGACTTCATGACAGAATTTCAGGATAGAAAGCCAATAACTAGTGGTGAGGGGTTAAAAACAATACTGGTGAAACCCGGGGCGGCCCTAGACTAGCTGACAGCAACTGGAGCCCTAGGCGAACCATGCAATCGACGTCCCCACCTTCAAACCCCTCAATGATCTTGCGCCACCATTTGGCGCCCCATTTAACTTGGCGCCCTAGGCGACCGCCTAGTTTTCCTATATGGATGGGCCGCCCCGGGTGAAACTAGGCCTGGGCAGCTAAAGGGATGATGGTAGGTCACCAGTTCTCAATTTTTTTGGTTGAAAGTGCCAGGACCTTAGCTCCTTCTTTCTAATCCCAAAATGGCAGCATCCACAGAGAAGGGAGGTTTTCCTCAGAGAGGACCAGCCCATCAAAAAGGAAAGGCAGAGGATGCCACTCCAGCAATGTGGAAGTCAGGTTCTGAAAAGCTATTTGCGGAGTCACAAGGAATACACCCGACTGCATTTTACTGGCAGTGTCCCAGGAAAGATGTGGAAACGGTGCACGTGGGCAGGTGGGGGGCAGGGAACAGTGACGCAGACAAGAGAAAGCAAAACAACTAAATAGAAGGGAAAGTGACTCAAGTGGAAAAAAGTTTTCCTTTCATCTTCCAAGGATAAAAGACTGAAACAAAACTCACTTTCCCATTAGGCTGCTTTTGTGCACCCTCTTTTGTTATAGTTGTTTTAGTAGTAGCCATTTTAGAGACTGCATTGGGTTCAGACTTTCGCACAGCACCGGCTGATTCTGGTTTTTTCTCTACTTTAGCCTATATGGAGACAAATGGAGGATGATTTTAACCATGAGAATCAAAGTAAACGATGGGAGAAAATGATAGCGTTCAAATCAACGACCAAGACAGAGTCAGCGGACTGGACAAGCCAGAGCGATCTCTTTAGAACTCAACACATTAAAATAGCGAGGCAGTGTGAGATCTCAGATCTGGGACTGGTCAAGCAGAAGGCACGGTCTTACTCAGAGAAGTGAAATGCTCGGAAAAAATCCCTTCATGAATCAGAATTGTAGGGCTCCTTACTGGGGTAGGTGGTCAAGGCTCCGTGGAAGAATTATGCTCTTCACAACTGAACACTTGTACCAAATTGTGCCCTAACTGCTGAGCCCGTGCTATAGTTTTTTTAGCTCCATAGGTTTAGCTGGAGATTTCCCTCCCACCTGTAAAATGTTACTACCGCAGGCGTTCTGCTAGATGTGTCTGCATTTTATTTCCATTACTCATCGCCCAGAGCACCTCCGCTTGATTCATGTGGTAAATTATGCTGAGTACAGGGGTGAAGACACATGACTCATCGTATGTATTAAGGTTTAGTCAATCTAGAGGGGTGCAAAAGCAAAAAGTTGCACTTAGTTCAACATGAGGATTTGTCGTTTTCGAAAAATGCAGCGTCTGCCTGAGAGGCACCACTTTTCGGTCGATTTCTTACTTTTTAACCAATGCTCATCACAAACGGTGAGTGCACCCACGGCTAATTTTTTTATTTAAAGATAAAGGTTTCTGTTCCCTGCTGACCCAATTAACACAGCAGTAAAACAGGCAACACTTCAAAGCCATTCTTCTTTGGAGAGGGTCCTAAGAAACAGAAGCAACTTTAAAAGCCCTGCAAAAAACACAAGCCTCTTTAACACACACACTATCAGGCATTACTGATGTTATGAAATGGAAATGGTACAATAAAACGAGGGAAGGTCTCCTGTACCGCTAGAACCAACAGCCCTCAAGTCTAGGCAGAACACTTTCCATGCCTCTAGAATTCTTACACAGTCTTTGATCCGATTTCTGAAGGACCTTAATGGTGTTTAGTGAAGTTCTATCTAGTCTCAACTTGCATTCAATTTGAGAGCACTCCTCCCCTGGTTCTCACTTCCAGGGCTCCAGCCAGCTCTGGCTTACCCTGTTTGGATCCTTCTCCCTCTCTGGACGCTGGCCCAGCTTTCCTTACATGGCCTGACATTCTCGGTCAGTACTTAGCCATCCACCTTCCGTGTACCCCCCTGCATACTTCCAGCAGCACTCTCTGGGCTTCTTGGCTCTGGAAACAGGTCACGTCCTTCTACCGTTCTAACATGCAGGACTTTACACAACTTGGTGGTACCTTATTTTTCAAGTAGGTGATGTGGTTTATGGTACACCCCAATGCAGCTCACGACTGCCCTTAGGATTAGTGCCTTTCAGAGACTAAGGCTCCCACTAAAAAGTGCTTCTCCACGGTTACAGAGATCAGAATGGAAAATCAGTTTCAGAATGGAAACCACTCCTCTGTATTGAAAGGAAAGGTGCTGCAGTTCACTCCATTTTACACAAAGTAAAGCCCCTGGCCAAAGGCAAGTTGCTAATTCAATACACCATCAGAGTTGGGGAGTAGGTGTCATCTGATGATAGCTTCCCATTTCTACCTCTAGAAGATGGACGGAAATGTCAATTTTGTCTTCGGATGAAAAATGAATACATGGTAATCAGTCTAATGGGTGACCCTTACAAGGAACTCCACGGAAACAGACCAAGGCTTTTCTCATTCAGAGAAGCACACGGGAAAAATTAATGAGCACCTCTGCATTGAATGAAACAACATGCTACCCACTCCTTAAACTGGGGCATCTGCTTTTTCCCATGGCAGTGCTCAGTCCATCCCCCTCTTCCTCAGTTATCTGTCTGTGGCCACCAGAGGGGGTCCTACGACTAGCACATGCGGCCCCCCTCCACCTCTGCTTGAGGTGATAACCTTTGCAGGAGAGATGTAGGTCCCGGGACTTGCTCCTTAATCCAGACTGTCTGTGTAGTGGCACATTACTTATCTGCTGTACAATTCAGCAGACCTAAATCCTCTGCTCAAACAGATCGTCTGACATGTAAATGCGCTTGGTGGTGTCACACAAGCTGGTCTCCAGATCAGGAGTGTGCCTCTGTTTCTCCATGGCAAAGAGCTGAGGAATTCTGTTCATATTCCATACTCTTCCGTGCAACATTTTAATGCGTACTTCTCTATATGCTAATGGTGCTTCCTTGCAATTGCCTTGTGCACATGGGGAACCCAGAAGGAGCTCTGCAGAGTCTGAATACGGGAAGGCAGTGAGCACAGAGTAACTGAAAGCAGTAAGGACCAACAATGGCTCTTAAGTGCAGGTGAGCAGTCCTAGGAACCGACTGAGGAGACTTACCCTTCCTCCACCAGGCTGATGTTTAATGTTATCTGTGGATCCGATTTTGGATCGTATGTTCTTCAGGTCCGGGGCAGACACGCTGCTGGCTGGGCGAGGCGGCTTGGCAACAGGGCTGGTTTTAAGTGGTGCTTTAAATGTTGATGGTATTTTAGCTTCTGGAGTTACGCGCAAAGCTGTGGTGGGTCTGGCTGCAGCTGGCTTGGGTTTGGGGCGGCTGGTGGCTACTCCCGGTGAGGCAGGAGTACCTGGGGTGGTAGCCGTAGGGGTGGTGGCACTGCTTTTCGAAGCGCTTGCAGGAGCACTCTTTGGGCGGCTCAGATCTGCTGCAATAATCATGGCAGAAAGGGAAGACTGAGTAAATAATCACCTCAAGCAGGCAGATACCCAACTGGAAAGATACACAATAGCGCGTTGATTACACAGTTCTGCAGTCAAGTAGAAAAGCATTTAGATGCAAGAACCGAAGGAGGTTACCTGATGGTGACTTCATGGGGGTCTTCTTAGCATCTGCAAGCTTTGTTTCAGTCTTGATAGCTAAAAAGTACAAAAGCTGTCAAACTTTTCTGCATTTTTTCATTGAGAACAGATGCATTGGTGCTCCTGGAAGCGAAAGCCAATGCACAGACTGATCCTTTGGGCATGCTAGCATAGCTTCTACGAGTGGCCAGGCATTCTTTGCTGCTCCTTAGCTATCAGCTCCTTCTGCAATGTATACTTGTCCTTTTTTGGATCTCACGACTGCCACTCATTTTAGGGTTACTTTCCTGCTATTTAGAGGGAAACATCAAAGCATCACATCACATCAACTGCTCCCCATGCCTGGCTGATCTTGCCCTCATTACAAGAGTGTCATCTTATTTCATGAGATATGGAACAACTTGCCTCCTTCACAGGGAGAATCAATCACACAGAGAAAAATTTCAGAGAAGACTGAGAAAGTTAACAGGGCTAGGCCTCAGGATGGTGAGTGAGAGCTACTTTGTTTTTTTTCATCTTTATACAATGGTTTTCCTATCTCTTTCAGCAATTGCTTGCTGGGGACATTCAACTGATATCTTTCATGACTCCAGCTCTCTGCTTTACTTCCATCAATTTGGGGCCTTGTCTCAATTGAATACCAAATACAAAAATGCATCCTTATTTATAAATTAATGGAGATTGCCTATCTCCTAGAACTGGAAGGGACCTTGAAAGGTCACCGAGTCCAGTCCCCTGCCTTCACAGCAGGACCAAGTACCATCCCTGACCATTTTTTTTGCCCTAAATCCCTAAATGGCCTCTGCAAGGATTGAACTCACAACCTTGGGTTTAGCAGGCCAATGCTCAAACCACTGAGCTACCCCTCCCCCACAGGGATTTATTTATCCTTATTGGCAAACGTATTTAGCTATAAACTTTGGCCTCATCTCTTACCTGATGATAATTTTACTGGATGGTTTTCTGATAAGAAGTTGTTGCACGCAATACAAGGTAACTATTCTGAACCTCATGATGACAGATAAAAATGAATTATTCAAGAGACTGGAAGTTCGTGGTTGCCTAGGGACCAGTGATCATGACCTGATTACATTCAATATAGACAAACAAAAGACAGACCCACGAGGTAATAGATATATTTAGTGCTTTAAAAGAGCTAATTTCTAAAAGTTAAGGAAACTTATGAGACAAACTGAGAGGGAAGAAAAATTTTGAAACAGAAAAAAGTAAATGAAAATTGGGAATTCTTTAAGATACGGTAATTAGATGTCCAAAAACCCATAGAACTCCAACAACAACAGAGGACAACTTTGACTTACAGCCCACCCTCAGGTGGTAAATTGAAATGAACAATTAGAAACCATACCAAAAAAAGACACTAATCAACAGAATAAATTAGAAGTTAGGAAGTACAGAAGATTGATAAGAGACACTAAAGACATTAGGGAAATTCCATGGTGGGCAGGGCTACAGAAAATAAGGAGGTGGGATTTTTTGTTATTAGTATGATCAGGCATAAAAATAATAGCCGTGGTATAGGCCCATTACTAGATGTCTCTAGTAACATTGTTAACGATGCAGAAAAGGCAGTGTTCGATAACTATTTCTGTTCTGTATCTAGAAAGAGGCAGGATAAGGTACTCCTATCACATGAAGTTGAAACATTTTCCAATCCATTAATAATCAAGAAGGATGTTAAATAACATATTTTTAAGTTAACAGGTCTGGAGAACTTGCGACCAAGAGTCCCAATAGTTGCCTACAAAGATCACTGCTCTGCAGTTGCTCATTTTTAAATAATCATGGAGTCCAAGGGAAATCCCAAAAGACTGGAAGAGTGGTAATGCTGTGGAAATCTTTGAAAAGAACCAGCAGGGTGGCAGGGCAGCTGTAGAGTTGTTTAGTCCTGTCACCAATCCCAAGCAAAATAGTAGAAAAGGTCCATAAAGGACTCTATAGGCAAAGAATGAAAGGATCTGAATACGAATAATTCCAGTCAATATGGTTTGGTGGAAAATAGATCTTGTCAAATGCACCTGATTTCACTCCTGATGAAATTACTAGTTTGACTGACACAGGTAATTGCATTGATGTAGCAGACTTTTCTTAAGGCATTTGATTTACTATCACGTAGTATTCTGATTAAAAATGGGCACTATGCAAAAATCAAGAAAACACAAATTCATTGGATTAAGAAGTGGCTAACTGAGAAAGCAGAAATGAGGAATCGTCTTCACTGAACAGGAGTTTCAGAGGTAGCCGTGTTTAGCAGTTTCATGTTGCAGCCTGTTTTTGAAGTTTTTCTGCTTGAGAATGGCAACTTTAAAATTTAACCAGGGAGGTTAAAATGTTCTCCCACTGGTTTTTGTATGTTATCGTTCTTGATGTCTGATTTGTTCCCATTTAGTCTGTTGAGCAGAGACAGTCTGGTTTGTGCAAAGTACATGGCAGAGGAGCATATATGGCCCATGATGGCATAGATCACATTAACAGATGTGCAGGTGAACACGTCTTTGACGGCATGGATGATGTGGTTAGGTTCTATGATGGTGTCACAAAGGAAGAGGTGTGAACAGTTGGTAAACATAACAAAATTGTTAGTCTTTAAGGTGACACTGGACTTTTTTTTTTTTTTTTTAAACTGAGTAGGAGTGTCTCTACTAGGGTTCCACGGGGCCCGGTACTAGGCCCAGTGCTATTCAACGTGTTCAGCAGTGATCTGGAAGTAAATATAAAATCACTGCTGACAACATTTGCCAATGACAGACTGACAGTAGTAACTGATGAGGACTAGAAAGTCAGGCAGAGTTATCTGGATTGTTTGGCAAGATGGGGGCACGTTCAGTCAAAATGTGTTTTAATATAGCTAAAGGCAAAATTACCCATCTAAGAACAAGGATCGCAGGCCAGACCTACAGACAGGGGGACTGCTGGCTCTGAAAAGAATTTAGAGGTCATAGTAGATGAGTAACACAATATATTCCCAGTGTGATGCTTTGGCAAAAGGCGAATATGATCCTTGGATGAATAAATAGGAGAATAATGAGTAGAGGTAGGGAGAGCACAGAAAACAGCCAAAAAATCATTTGATGGCTGGAGAAAATGCCTTATAGCGAGAGACTTAAAGAGCTCAATCTGTTTAGCTTATTAACAAGACAACTAAGAAGTGAGTTGATTACAAGTCCCTTCACAGGGAGAACATACCAAATATTAAGGGCACTTTAATCTAGCAAAGAAAGGCAGAACAAGAAGCAATGTGTGGAAGCTAAAGCCAGACAAATTCAATTAGAAAAAGGCTCACATTTTTAACAGGGATTGTGATTAACTATTGGCGCAAACTACAAAGAGGAATGAGGGGTTTCCCATTTTTGGTGTCTTCAGATCAATACCAGATATCTTTCTGGAAGAGAAGCTTTAGCCAAATACAAGTTATACTTCACTTAATGAAAAGGTAACGGTGAAAATTAGATGGCCTGTGATGGGCTTGAAAATAGTAGATGCGTATCAGTAAATGTTGGTGAATGACATTTTCATTGTACACATACAAGCCAACAGAAATATTTCCATTGATAAATTTACAGCTAGGGAAAATTTTAAAAATGCTGATGATGAACTTAGATGTAATGGTATTTATTTGATTATTTTGGCATGTGATATTCACAGTTTGTGTTTTAGACAGTGAAAATTTAAATAGACAAATAAATAAATGCTTAAAAAAAACCTTCTGTTAATGACTGTTGAAGTTACCAAAAAAAAAAAAAATCGAATTCTGCCAAGCCTACATATACAGGCTGGATCATTTAATGGTCCCTTCTAGTCTCAGACTCTGAATTTATAAACCTTGAATTTTCTGTTCCCTGTGCATATTCATCTGCCTACCACCACCTCCACAATACTGCTAATTGTACCTAGAGCCCTGCAAGCCTCCAGATATCCGTTTTGTATGCATGGGTGTGGATGAGGAGATCTGCAGCTCATTTTTACAGGTATGTATGCGGATACAAACTTGTATCTGTGCAGGGCTCTAGTTGTACCACTGCTTTAACTCCATCTCTCCTAAACGTCTCATTACTGCCTCAGAATTCGTTTTCGCACGTATCTTCCCCTTTAGTCTCTCCAAACTCCAAGTCCATGAACTCCAGTAGATGCACAATGCTGTATATTCTCTCCCATCAAACCCTTCACCCCAGCTCTACCCTCCACCTTTGCAAATTTTCCTGTTAGTTTCCAGATGCAGATCAAAAGTACTCAAAACACCCACACCATTCAGACATGCAGACACCAACGGCTCATGGATTTGCTCCCGGTGTCCAGCAGACCAGGGACCCCGCTGGGAACCCGCCGCTGCTGCGGGTTTGCTCCCGGTGCCCCTGGTCTGCTGGAGACGGTCCCCAGCAGACCAGGGGCACCGGGAGCAGCTTTTCTCGCCCCGGAGCTCGAGGTGGCTGACCGCTGCCTGTGAGCTCCGGGGCGAGAAAGCCCCGTTCGTAAGTGCGGATCCGACATAAGTCGGATGCGTGTAAGTCGGGGACTGCCTGTACCGTTAAGCTTCTAAATCATGGGAGATGAACATGGCAATTCGCACCTCATACAGCTCAAGCAGTCCTCAGCATTTGCAGCCCAAAACGTGAGCATTTTATTTGCAACGAAAAAGTAGCCGCATTATTTAGTGGAAGCCTAAATGTGACAAACTGATGGACAAGCATGGAATTTGCTGCTTATTGCCTCCGTTCAAACTGGTACTCTCAGCTGCAAGACATGGCTGCAATTCTGCAAATTAATCCAAATACGAACATTTTAACACAAGCTGGCACCAGTTTAGACAGCAAAGGTGCTCATTCTGAACTTCACAGGGCAATGCTTACATGTTGGCCGTTTGGGTGGGGAAGCAGCAGTGTTTCTCGGACCGGCAGCTGTTGTAACTGGAGATGCTGTCGTCGTCTTGGGCGTGGTGGGGCTTCCCTTTGCAGCAGCTCGAGGTGTCGTGGCAGACAGTGGCTTTGAAACTGAGGTCCGTTTTTCTGGGCTCTTTGCATCTGTTACCTGATAACGAAAGGCCACACTGAAACCGTGGTCCATTTACAAACATGACTCAAGAAATAGCTGAAAGAGTTTGGAAAGCACTGATACTCCTTTTGAAAACTGCTGAAGCACAACTTTTTGGAGACTTAACTACAAAAGTTCTGTAACACTGACATTATAAAACCAATGTCCTATTGACATGAAAACCTGAGGCTGGTTATATTTAATGAAGGACACATGGGACTGTGAGGCTGGTGCACCTAAAATTCATTAGTATCTGGGAAGCTCCACCAGATTCCCGGCTGATAGGAGTAGTCCATTCGGACACTAACAACATACTTATTTTGCCTCCACTGTTCTTTTTCAGTCACTAGCTCCCTAGCATCATGTCTCTAAGCTCTGGAAGAGGAAGCTATTTAATTACAAGCCAAGATGCTTTCCAGGCTAAAAAGGCATTTGGCAGATCATCTGGAACACAATATATTAATCAATTTATGAACTGATTCATAAGGAAAATAGAGAATGGTCCATTCCTTCCTAGAAGACTAAACAGATGGACAACTTGACTGCAACATCCACAGAAACCGGAAATAATTTCGTATTGGGATTTTAGACAAGTAACTATGGAAGGTAGGATTACTTTCTCTAAAAAAGCAGTATTTCAATCAGAATATATATTGGCTTTGTTCAGCCAGACACATTTATTTGCTTTTTTGTAACCACCTGTTCGGGGGCACTCAGACACAATCCTTTAAATCTGCGTTTGACAAGTAAGGCTTTAAACATACTGACAAATGTAAAGAGTTACAGCTGACGTTTATTTTTAATATTCCTTTGCAGTTTTTGTACTACTACATGAGAAAAAACACGCAAAGTTATAAACCAAAATGTCTTGCTTCAAACTGGATGTAAATGTAATAGTTGATTCCATTTAAACATCTAGGGTGTGTCTACACTACAAAGTTAATTCGAACTAACAGACGTTAGTTCGAATTAACTTTGATAGGCGCTACACATACAAACCGCTAGTTCGAACTTAATTCGAACTAGCAGTGCGCTTAATTTGAACTAGGTAAACCTCATTCTACGAGGACTAACGCCTAGTTCGAATTAAGGGCAGTGTGGCCACTTAATTCGAACTAGCGGGAGGCTAGCCCTCCCCAGCTTTCGCTGGTGGCCACTCTGGGCACCACCAGGGAAACTCGTATGCCCCCCTCCCGGCCCCGGAGCCCTTAAAGGGGCACAGGCTGGCTACGGTGCCAGGTGCAAGCCTGCCAGCACCCAGCCAACAGACCCTGCACCTGACACGGCACGAACCAGCCACCCGCTGCCACCCAGCCCTCTGCCTCTTCCCGGGACCAGGCTGGCGGCTCCCAGGAGCCTGCCCAGGTCCGCAAGAGGTGGGCGCCCACCTGGTCTAGTGCGGAGATCGTGGACCTCATCCACGACCTCCGCACTACGCACAGGATAGTGGCCGTCTAGGGCAGGAGAACTGCCAGCCTGGCCACCCAGAAGCAGGTTTGCATGAAAATCAGGGTGGTCCAGTGAGACCCCCGACCCTGAGCTTAGAATGGCCGTACTGGGTCAGACCAAAAGTCCATCTAGCCCAGTAGCCTGTCTGCCGACAGTGGCCAACACTAGGGACCCTGGAGGGGATGGATCGAAACAATGACCAAGCCATTTGTCTCCAAGCCATCCATCTCCAGCCTTCCACAAACAGAGGCCAGGGACACCATTTCTACCCCCTGGCTAATACCACTCCATGGACTCAACCTCCATGGAGGTTTATCTAACTTCTCTTTAAACTCTGTTCTAGTTCTAGCCTTCACAGCCTCCTGCAGCAAGGAGTTCCACAGGTTGATTATTTGCTTTGTGAAGAAGAACTTTCTGTTATTAGTTTGAAGCCTGCTACCCATTCATTTCATTTGGTGTCCTCTAGTCCTTCTATTATGGGAACTAATGAAGAACTTTTCTTTATGCACCCTCTTCACACCACTCATGCTTTTATAGACCTCTATCATATCCCCCCTCAGTCTCCTCTTTTCTAAGCTGAAAAGTCCCAGTCTCTTTAGCCTCTCTTCATATGGGACCTGTTCCCAACCCCTTATTTTAGTTGCCCTCCCCTCTCCCACCCTCTCTCTTCCCCTCTCCCACCTCCTTTTCCCAGTCTCCCCGAGTTTTGTAAAATAAAGAGAGTTTCTATTTTTGACCACACGTGTCCTTTATTTTGTAAATCAGGAAGAGGGGCTAGGGAGGGGTAAGAGGAAGGAGGTGAGGGAGGAATGGGGTAAGAGCCCCCGATGGGGAGGACTGGAGTGGCTCTGCAGGCTCCTCAGGGTTGAAGCTCTCCTGCAGCCCCCCGATTGACTCCCCCCCCCCCCCCCCGGATGGCAGCTTGCGGCAAGTGCAGCCGGGCTGATGGCCGAGTGCTGTGATGTGCCCAGTGTGGGCACTCAGGGCACTCCAAGCCAGGACTGCTTTGCAGGCGGGGAACCCCTGAGAACTGTCTGTCCAGGGTGGGGGTCGGGACCCTTTAAGCACAGCCCTCGGCTAGCCTGAGACAGCAGCTCCACGCTCTAAGTCCTAATCTGATGCCCTGCCGGCACTGCTTCCGGCCATCCTTAACCTCGGTTCAGGGTCCATTCAATGTGGACATGCTAGTTCGAATTAGCAAAATGCTAATTCGAACTAGTTTTTAGGTCTAGATGCACTAATTTGAATTAGCTTAGTTCGAATTAACTAATTCGAATAAAGTTAGTTTGAATTAGTGCTGTAGTGTAGACATACCCCCTAGAGATGATGCAGTGAAAGGTAAAATAAAGAATTTTATTTTCCAAGTTGAGTGAGGAGCAGAAAGTTCATTAGATTTTCAAATTGCTCCACTTCAACGATTGCTGATGGAATGACAAACAAGATTTTTTTTTAAACAGTTGTATTTTGTCAGTGTCTCTTTATAAGTCTGGTATTCTACAATACCAAATACACACTTGCACAACCCACTTGCAGGTCACAATCAGTGTGGGGAACATTGAAGACAGGCTTCCAATTCTCTATGCTGAGTGCTTATATTCTTCTTCAGCTCTACGATATGATGCTTTAGAGTTGCCTGGTGCTTGAACGACTACAGTCTACAAACGGTGAGCATTTACTGGGCAGATGGATAATCGTCCACAAACACCATTAGGGTATATCTATGGGGCAGGGATGGGTCATTCCTGCTGCTTATCTCAGGAGAGTGTTGGTAGGCCATTCTTCAGGGCGTTTATTTGAGAAGACACTGGAGAAGATTTCACAGAACTATGAATGGAAGCAGCTCTATTCGGTCATCTAGTCTATACTGTCATTTGTGTCACAACTGATATTACCTAAGAGATGGGTGTTTAGTCTGTGTTCTTGAAGAGATCCAATGACTGTAGATTTTCACAACCTGTATTGGCAGCTTCTTTCAGTCCCTTATTAACTATCTTCTATGAAGTTGCATAATATTTAAGATGACTTTTCCCAGCTATAACTTAAACCCAGCTATAATTGTAATAGTCTCTGCTTTGCCTTGTTAGATTGTAGCTATGCTGTACCCTTTCCCTCCTCCCCCCATACTCCAGTAGTTTTATTTACCTAGTGTTTTATCAGTTTTTCTTGTTGACTTATATTTTGTCTAACTTTTTTGTACAGAATTTGGGATTTAACATTAACATTAAGTTCCCAATCCAATCCCATTAAGTCAACAATTCTCTGAAGTATATCATAAAGAACAAGGTTACAAGCTTTTGCTTTAAATGCAAAACAAATAAAGAATTTTCTTGAGCACCTTTTAGTAGTTCAAGAAAATAACCACCAACCCCAGAGGCAAGTTTCAACCCTCTCTGGCTCTTCCTGTCCCATCGTGCCAAAATACACCTATTGCTTAGATCCATGGAGGCAGATTCCTCTGCCCCTGCAGCTCTGATAGTAAGCTCAGGGCTTTCATCCTCTTGTCGCATTGTTGTCTCTAGAACTATACTATCAGTGATTCCTACTGACTGCTGCTAGTCAGAGAAAAGTTACCTCGATTTTAGTCTACAAGTCCTTGGAGCCTCAATATGGAAATGAAATAGTCTTGCTTACCTTTGGTTTAGTGTCTTTAGGAGTTAAAGTGGAGGGACGTGTAGTACTGGTGGGTGGGCGTTTGGGAGTGGTGGCCGAAGTAGGACCTGCGGTAGGGCTGGTGGGTTTTTTGTTTTGGCCAGGTGTGGCAGAAGCTGGCCGCTTGGGGCTTGTAGTGGACAGTGGCTTGGTTTTCGCTGCTGCAGGTTTTGCTGATGGTGTGGAAGCTGAAGGCTTTACATTTTTCAAAAAGCAACATCCAATGTAAACAAACAGACAAAAAGAAAAAAACAGCGCATTGTAAACAAAAATGTTAAGCAGCAAGGAACATAAAATGCTATTCAGAGGAAATAAAAACATTAAGCATCCTGTTTTCTGAGCATAGGAAAAGAAAGGCTAGGAGCTGGTACGTAACACTGATGGAAAGTGATGTATTGCCAGTTTGACAGTTGAGGAAGAGCAACACTTTGACCAGGATTTTGCCCTCTGAAGTCAGTAGTTTTGATATTAAATTCAATGGGGGCACAATTTGGCCCAGCGACAGTGAAGGGTCCAGAAGGGAGTCAGAGGTGGCGTTTCAATTAATATCTGGAGTTCCTGGCATTTAGTCCAATGCTTAATGAACAGGACATTTGTCATATGTACACACATATTTTTGAGAGTTTTTAGAGAATTTGCGCACGTCTGTCGTCTGAGATCTGTTTGTTCAAGTCCTCCTAACCTGTAAACGCTAGGACCAACACATTTGGTAGGCAGCTTCCGCTAATCCTAACTTAAAGCAAGGCCAGGGTTGTGCCAGGAAAGCAGGATGACCCCTGGAAGTCGAATGATTTCCATAACATGGAATGGGAGGGAACTGACTGGAGGGACAAGACTTCACTTTGCCGGCCACCAGACCTGTAAGTGACCTCCCTGTCCCAATTGGGGTGTGTGTGTGTGGGGGGGAGGGGGGGGGGCAGAGCCCTGCCCTCCAGGACTACTTCCATCACACCGCAGCACAACCCCCAAACAAAAGAAACCACTCCCTCCCCCCCCCCCCCCAGGAGAGGCTGAGGCCTGGAATGGTGCCCCTCCCCTCAGGAGATGCTGGGGCCAGGAACCGCAGCCCAGCCTCAGCCCAGCAGCAGGCCAGGAGAGGAGGCCACTGGAGGCCAGGACCAGCCCCATGGAGCCTGCCCCTCCCAGACCAGCTGGAGGCCGGGGAGCGGGGGCAGCTGCAGGCTCCCAGAGTCCCACTCCTGTGATCAGGCTGCAGGCCGGAGAGGGGGAGGGGGCCCTGTTGGAGTCCAGGGCCAACCCGCAGACTCAATGGAAGAGCCCCACTGGGACCAGATTGGAGATTGTTGTTTAAAATTTATTCCTCTGGATTCACCGGGGACAATATGAATGAAAGTAAAACCAAGGTCCTCCGGGAACGCCTCACCCCACTGACCGAGTGGGGCGGAGGCAGGCATTCACCAATACCGAGATTACTGCTTAAGCTCAAAACTCGAATAAAAGTTCTGGCTCAGACTCCACTGATTACTGCCACCTCCGAGGCAGAGACAATCTGTACCTTGCCTAGCAGACTAGGAGTGCTACTGAAATGCAAACACATTTACAATAATGAAACTGCAGTTAGTCCTTCGTCTTACTACAGACACTATTAAGTGGGCCCAAATATGAATATTCTTGAAATGTCATTATGAAAATCTATTGTTCTCCTTACCACAGACATTGCTTAATATATTATTTTGCATTAAATTTAGCATAAATTTGCTGGGCTAAATCCAGTTTTAGTTAGATTTATCGAAGGCCAGTTTGTTTGTTACTTCACAATTGAATTACATTGTTCAGTGTTCAAATTAAATATTTCCCAGGAGCCACCAGCTCAGAAAACAGAACTGTCTCATCACAGCTTAAGAAGCAGGGAGTGAAGCAGGCAGGGGAAACCAGATCCACGGAGCAGAGTATAAAGAAACCATGAAATAATGGCCCACCTACCTTTGCCTTTTTCTCAGGGCTTGGAGGAAGCTCTTTGTTTGGAGCTGCTGTGATGTCACTTCCTGTCACAGGCTCCACTGGTTTTAGCTCTTCTGGTTTTGCTGACCCCCCCCCCACAAAAAAAGAAAGTTCAAGTTCATTTGTTTACAAAATGCCGCTAATGGCATTGAAAGACAAATGCTGCACGGCTAAGGTTATATGATGGCTGTTCTGGAAAGGCTTTGGGAGTCAAAATGCTTTTTATGAGCCTTTCCAGAGATCATGAACTTCCCAGATACCCAAATGGATGAACTAGGGAAACTAGCAACCCACCCAATCAGCCATTATTAGCAGCCATAAAAACATTTTTTGTATTGTCTGTAAGAAAAATCATTGTCCAATAGGTTACTGGTTTCCTTGGACCAATTTCAATCCAGAGTATAAAACCCCAAAATATAAAACTACTCCTACACTGTCCCTGTTTTATATCCGTACTAGTGTGGTTCCTTTTAGTCACCCCAAATTGCAATTCCCCACATCCAAATTTTACACTATAATAAAGGAGATTCTGAGCAGCCAAAACAATTTGACCAAGATAGCAATAGAGGTTACAAAGGTAAAGTAGAGATGTTGCAATTACGTGTAGACATAAAATAAGGAGTACAGAAATGTATTAGTGTAGAAGCCGTTAGAGGTATCATGCTTCAGCATTGAGCGTTTCACAGCACAAAAGCCTTAATTTATGGGTTACAAAGTCAAGGGATGCAAGGATTTTGACTGTAATTTCTACATTTCTTCACCCTTCTCCCTCAAAAAGAATTCCCAGACATCAAAATTATATTTACTCTCTCAAAAGAAGTAGGACTATTGCTAAACGTGTCCCTGTCCACTTCCAAAAAATGTATCTGAAAACATGGTCCAAACACCAATGAAAGAAAAATCCCCCAAAAGAACCCAAGCAAAAACCTTTAAACAGCATTCTAATGATTTTTTTTTCTTCCCAAATCTTTTAACTTGGCCCAAAATTAAAAGACTTGACGCTCTGAAATAAAGTATAATAGAAAATTGCATTTACACTCTGTAATGCATTAAAACTAACGTCTGCTTCTCCATCACCAGAGTTTTTCAATATTAGAACGATAAGCAGAATCCACTACTACTGTGAAGAGATTTATTGTTGTACTTTGTGGTATCTGAACTCTATGAAACGTGTCTCACAAAACCTCTCAAGTTTACTCAACAGCATTTTTAAACAAGACAAACATTACATACTTCACTATGCAACAGCCTGTCATGTAGTATTTCCATGGCGAGGGACTACTGGAACCGATGTGCAATAAGTTGAACAATGAAGGGATCCCTTCCTAAGACAGTCTCAAAAAACATGCACTCACAGGGCTATTTTTGCTCACCCAAAGCATGCTTAGTTTCTTACCTGCTTCTGTCAACTTGGCATTAACTCCAGAATGCTTACTGTTTTTTTTCTCTCCCCCTATACTAATTACAGGCAGCTTTTCCGTGCATTCTATTTAGTTTTTCTCCTTCTCCCTAGCCCTGAACGACATTAAAGTTACAGAGCTGCCATTTCTTTTCAAAACACAAAAATCTTTCCATAGAAAAACTGGCTCTGAAACAGATAGATGTGTTTATTTCTTACTGTAGGCCTGAGACCAGAACCATGGATCAGCTCACGTTCTAATAATCTGAGCGCCTAATTACTTTGTATAACTAAGCTAAGTTGTCCCTCCTCCCCCCAAGGAACTTCTACTAAATTCAATAATCCATTATATTTTTCCTTTAGTTTGGTAACTTTAATTGTAACAGCAGCACAGGAAATAATCATTGTCCACAATTCTGGGATTTGAACAGCACATTTCTGTTTATTGCATGGTTGAGTCTAACCAGCATTTACTCCACCTTGAAACTTATATCTGGAGAGAGTTTTATTTATTAACTCAGATTTGTACAAAGTTACAATGGTCTTATAGAAACACACACACATCTCTACCTTCCTATGGCCTCTCTGGTACCACAAATCCCAAGATCCTCCACCAGTCAGCAATACATGTAATACCAGCTGCTTATCATTTCAGCTAATTCATCAGCCACACCGTATTTCTTAGTTGATGACAGCATTTGCACACTCCATGGACAGAACGCGAAGCTGTTTATTAAGGCACGGGCTTTGTCACCTAGTTGAATCCTATTCAGATGCATTCCTGATTAGCATCTTGCTGGCTTCAGAGTCAGAAAGGAACCCAATGAATTCCCTTTCTTTTGCAGACAGCTGTGTAATCCAAACCCACGGAAATAAGAATTGGACACTTTAAATGTTCTCAATACACCCAAGGCGTAAGCGGAACAGAAATTCTGAGACAATGATGTTAAAGTTCCAAAAACTAAACATTAACTTAAAGGGAAGAAAATCTTAATAGAATGCTGAAGTTTAAAAAAAAATCGTTCCACCAAGGAAAACTTGGGTATTTTACGGTGATCCAGCTACAATGTATTATCAAGGGAATAGAGCTACATTGGAGAATACCATTATTACATTGAGCTTTAGAAGGTAATTTGGGTAGATAATCATTAGTTATCTTATGTATGCAAGACTGGTGGGGTTTGGCAGCAATTTCTGCCCAAAGAGGGCCAACCAAGGGAAAAGCATTTCTGCAGGTGTCTCCTTTCTTGTTATAAATTCTGCTATGCGGGGAAGGGAGGTGAGGGGACTCAAGGGACATCACATAGGCAGTTTTGTTTTACATTCTCTTTCTTTCATGTATTTAATTAACCACCCAACATGCTCATCAGTATATTTGCCTTCGTTCATCACTTAATTACTGGGTTACTCTCTTTTCAAACATGGAACACAGCACTGCCTGGGAAGATTTGCTAGTTATAGGGAATATTAGGAAAAGCTGCCAAACCTTAATGAAATGTGTTCATTAGTTTGTAAGAATCATTGAGGAAACCTTTCAGTTTGCTTGCTCCTCCAGTCTCAGCAGTGAACCTACCAAAAGGTATTTCAAGGACATTGTTGTTCTACGCTACAAAGCAGCCTATTGCTACATTCTCCTGAGTAGAATTCTTCCTTTGTCTCCTCCAGCTCTTGCTTCTCACTGAGTTTGCTGATGGTGAAACAACTCAGCTCAGCTGATCCATCACAGAGAATCCAATTAATCCCTTTGGGGAAAAGTGAGAAGGGGATTTGAAGGAGAAAGAAGAAGGGCATTCCACATAATGACCTGGTACAGAGAAAATGACTTGTATACGGCTGGGATCAATTGTACTGGCCACATTGTTACTCCAAGTAACCATGGAAATGGGACTAATGGGTGAGATGCTGTAACGGCATTCTTCCTTTTCCCAAAACTAACCATTAATCCAGATGTAAATATAGGTGCATGGAAATTATCCATTTTTTATTATATTTCAATTTAAGATAGAACAATCTGACACTGACGAAGTGGGCCTTTGCTCACGAAAGCTTATGCTCCAATAAATCTGTTAGTCTATAAGGTGCCACTTTCTCATTGTTCTTGTAGATTCAGAGTAACACAGCTACCCCTCTGATACTAATCTGACACTGACTCTAGGAATATTAAAAAAAAACTTTCCTACTGGAGCAAACTTCCTCAAACAAAGTTAACTTGAGACATCAAAGCCATTGAGAAATCCCAAACAAGAATTTTACACAACATTTCTCACGCCAATGTTTTATGTTCAAGGCTTTTATAAAGAAATCGACCCCAAAGGAAGTTTTTATTTCCAGAGTGACCTGGTGGAATAATGACAAGGAAATATTCTTAAAACACATCTACAAACCTGAATACAGTTATATCACTGGAGTACATTGCTAGTTAGCTACATCCAAATCCCTGCTACAAGGTATCTGATGAGAACAACCCTCTCATGGAAGATATTGCCATGAATGAAAAAACTATGACAGATACACACCATGCTTGTTTTCTTCTCTTTCCTGATCACAGTTTGAACGATAACCATGTTATGAAAGTTCACCCACCAGCACGTATCTAGATTGTCTCACTGCTTTGCTGATGTACATTTTATAGACCTAGAAAGTACATAAGAATGGCCGTACTGGGTCAGACCAAAGGTCCATCTAGCCCAGTAGCCTGTCTGCCGACAGTGGCCAGCACCAGGTGCCCCAGAGGGGGTGGACCGAAGACAATGATCAAGCGATTTGTCTCCTGCCATCCATCTCCAGCCTCTGACAAACAGAGGCCGGGGCACCATTCCTACCCCCTGGCTAATAGCCTTTTATGGACCTAACCTCCATGAAATTATCTAGCTTCTCTTTAAACTTTGTTATAGTCCTAGCCTTCACAGCCTCCTCTGGAAAGGAGTTCCACAGGTTGACTACGCGCTGTGTGAAGAACTTTCTTTTATTAGTTTTAACCTGCTACCCATTAATTTCATTTGGTGTCCTCTAGTTCTTCTATTATGGGAACTAATACATAGTACAGGCTGCACCTCCCAAAACCGGAGCTTTCAGGTCCAGTGGACCCCAGACGTTCCTGGACCAGAGAACCTGGTAGCCTACTGGCAGGAGATCAATCCAGGTGGGGCTGGGTTGAAGCAGCGGGATGGGGCAGGGGCTGGCAGCAGCCCGACAGCCTGCAGAACTGGGACCAGGTCAGGACAGCCCCTGGGAGAACAGGATCGGCTGGTGACAGCACATGGCAGCATGCTGCTGGGGCCAGAGGCCCGGGTAGCCCGTGGAAGTGGGATGGGACGCACGATTGGAATGTTGGTATGGAAGGGTACGGCTTGCTCAGGAAGGACAGACAGGGAAAAAAGGGAGGAGGGGTTGCCTTGTATATTAAAAATGTACACACTTGGACTGAAGTGGAGATGAACGTAGGAGATAGCTGTGTAGAGAGTTCTGGGTTAAGCTAAAAGGGGTAAAAAACGAGGGTGATATCATGCGAGGAGTCTACTACAGGCCACCTAGCCAGGTGGAAGAGGTGGATGAGGCCTTTTTTAAACAATTAACAAAACTATCCAAAGCCCAAGATTTGGTGGTGATGGGGGACTTCAACTATCCAGACATATGTTGGGAAACTAACACAGCGAGGCACAGGCTATCCAATAAGTTTCTGGACTGCATTGGAGACAACTTTCTGTTCCAGAAGGTTGAAAAAGCTACCAGAGGAGAAGCTGTTCTGGATTTGGTTTTAACAAATAGGGAGGAACTAGTTGAGAACTTGAAAGTGGAAGACAGGATAGGGGACAGTGATCATGAAATAATAGAGTTCATGATCTTAAGGAAAGGTAGAAGGGAGACCAGCACAATTGAGGTAATGGATTTCAGGAAGGCAGTTTTTGATAAGCTCAGAAAACTTGTAGGTAAGGTCCCATGGGAAGCAAGACTGAAGGGAAAAACAACTGAGGAGAGTTGGAAGTATTTCAAAGGGGCGTTGTTAAGGGCCCAAAAGCAAACAATTCTGCTGTGCAGGAAAGACAGAAAATATGGCAAAAGACCAGCTTGGCTTAACAAGGAGATCTTGCATGATCTCAAAATAAAAAAGGAGTCCTATAAAAAATGGAAACTAGGACAACTAACAAAGGATGAATATAGGCAAGCAACACGGGAATACAGGGGCAAGATTAGAAAGGCAAAGGCACAAAATGAGATCAAACTAGCTACAGGCATAAAGGGAAACAAGAAGACCTTTTATAAAAACATTAAAAGGAAGAGGAAGACCAAGGACAGGGTAGGCCCACTGCTTAGTGAGGAGGGAGAAGCAGTAACAGGGAACTTGGAAATGGCGGAGATGCTCAATGACTTCTTTGTTTCGGTCTTCACCGAGAAGTCTGGAGGTGTGCCTAACGTAGTGAATACAAGCAGAGAGAGGGTAAAGTTTAGAAGATAGGATACACAAAGAACAAGTTAAAAATCACTTAGGAAAGTTAGATGTCAGCAAGTCACCAGGTCCTGATGAAATGCATCCCAGGATACTCAAGGAGCTGATAGAGGAGGTATCTGAGCCTTTAGCTATGATCTTTGAAAAATCATGGCAGACAGGGGAGATTCCAGAAGACTGGAAAAGGGCAAATATTGTGCCCATCTATAAAAAGGGGAATAAGAACAACCCAGGAAACTACAGACCAGTCAGTTTAACGTCTGTCCCAGGGAAGATAATGGAGCAGGTAATTAAGGAAATCATATGCAAACACTTGGAAGGTAATAAAGTGATAGGGAATAGCCAGCATGGGTTTGTGAAGAACAAGTCATGCCAAACTAATCTGATAGCTTTCTTTGATAAGATAATGAGCCTTGTGGATAAGGGAGAAGCGGTGGATGTCATATACCTAGACTTTAGTAAGGCATTTGATACGGTCTCGCATGATATTCTTATTGATAAACTAGGCAAATATAACTTACATAGGGCCACAATAAGGTGGGTGCATAATTGGCTGGATAACCGTAGTCAGAGAGTTGTTGTTAACGGTTCTAAATCCTGCTGGAAAGGGATAACAAGTGGAGTTCCTCAAGCGTCTGTTTTGGGACCCGTACTGTTCAATATCTTCATCAATGATGTAGATATTGGGATAGAGAGTACGCTTATTAAGTTTGCAGATGATACCAAACTGGGTGGGGTTGCAACTTCTTTGGAGGATAGGGACATAATTCAAAATGACCTTAGCAAGTTAGAGAAATGGTCAGAGGTAAACAGGATGAGGTTTAATAAAGAGAAATGCAAAGTGCTCCACTTAGGAAGGAACAATCAGTTCCATACATACAAGATGGGAAGCGACTGTCTAGGAAGGAGCATGGCGGAAAGGGATCTAGGGGTCATGGTGGACCACAAGTTGAATATGAGTCAACTGTGTGATGCTGTTGCAAAAAAAGCAAATATGATTTTAGGTTGTATCAACAGGTGTGTTGTAAGCAAAACTCGTGAAGTCATTCTGCCGCTGTACTCTGCACTAGTTAGGCCTCAGCTGGAGTACTGTGTCCAGTTCTGGGCACCACATTTCAAGAAAGATGTGGAGAAATTGGAAAGGGTGCAGAGAAGAGCGACAAGAATGATTAAAGGTTTAGAGAACATGACCTGTGAAGCCAGGCTTCATGAACTGGGCTTGTTTAGTTTGGAAAAAAGAAGATTAAGGGGGGACATGATAGCGGTTTTCAAATATCTAAAAGGGTGTCACAAGGAGGAAGGAGAAAATGTGTTCCTCTTGGTTTCTGAGGACAGGACAAGGAGTAATGGGCTTAAAGTGCAGCAAGGGAGGTTTAGATTGGACATTAGGAAAAAATTCCTAACTGTCAGGGTGGTCAAATATTGGAATAAATTGCCAAGGGAGGTGGTGGAATCTCCCTCTCTGGAGATATTTAAGAACAGGTTAGATAGACATCTGTCAGGGATGGTGTAGACGGAGCTTGGTCCTGCCTTGAGGGCGGGGGGCTGGACTCGATGACCTCTCGAGGTCCCTTCCAGTCCTATGATTCTATGAAGTGAGACTAAGGCCGGGGCTGGCCCAGGTTGGATATTAGGAAAAACTATTTCCCTAGGAGGGTGGTGAAGCACTGGGATGGGTTCCCTAGGGAAGTAGTGGAGTCCCCATCCCTAGAGGTGTTTAAGTCTCGGCTTGACAAAGCCCTGGCTGGGTTGATTTAGTTGGGATTGGTCCTGCCTAGAGCAGGGGGCTGGACTTGATGACCTCCTGAGGTCTCTTCCAGCTCTATGGTTCTATGATACTGTCTGCAGAAGTGAGGCCAGAGCCTGAGAGCTACCATGGGACAGGAGCCTACACTCTCGGCAGCCTGCAGCAGAGGGACCAGGTCTGGGGCTGAAGCTGCAGCCAGCCGACAGAAGTGGGGCCAGAGCCCGCAAGCTGCCACGGGCCTGGGACCGGAGCCCAAGTCCCTGGCAGCCTGACCAGGGCTAGAGCCAGCTCGTAGTAGTGCGGGGCTGAAGCCTATGGGCGCATGGGCTGCTGGAGCCCAGCAGGCAGTCCAGCTGGGGCAGCAGCAGAGGGGTCAGCAACCCAGCAGGCAACCTGGCAGGGGCTGGAGAGAAACCCTCCGCATCTCCCCCTCCCCTGCCCCAGCTGTCAGAGTCAGCGTCTGGGGCAGGGAACCATCTCTAGTCCAACAAACTCCCTGGTTCAGGACAGGTCAGGTGCTGGATATGAGATGTCTAACCTGTGTACCAGAAGATAAAGTAGTTTACATAGTGTGCATCAGCTGGTACACCTAGGAAAAAACATTATCTAAGTTTATTCTAAGGCCAAGAGAATGACACATGAAAAATACATCTGCTAAGAATGCATCTTAAAAGTCTCAAAGCAGGGCATTATATTTATAGCTGCACTTCTTAAACATCTGGGGACGTCTGGCTGAATTAAAACAGTGTGCACAAGATAGGAAATGGGTGGAGACAGAAGGTAGGAATAGCTTAGCAAGTCTGAAAAAATCTCTCTGAAATGCTTAGGTCTTCTTTCCCATTTATTTTTCTTTAAAATGTTATGAACTCTTAGTGTATCAAATATTTGGGCGTAGCAGTTCACTAATTAAATCCATGCCTTCCTACTCATGTCCTGGGAGAAACTCAATTCAGTGTTATGCAAATTATTTATTCCATCTGCCTGGAACATGAATATGCCTAAAAATGGAGGCACAGTCATATTCAAATGTGTTTGTGAATGAGGCTATGCACTCAATCCCGTATGTTTCTCAGCAAGGGATAATTCAGCAGCCTAAGCTGAACTGAAACATCATTCACTGAAATAGCTCCATAATTCTCAAAATGGATTTTCTACTGATGGCTCTAATCCTTAAAAGGAGCAGATTAGGCAATAAGGGAATAATCATCCTTACTCTCCTTCTTAAATTAAAATACAACCAAGCAGCCTTTGAAACAAAATGTTGATGCTTTAAACAATATTTTTAACCAGAAATGTTGCTGCAAGACCAGATTAAACTTATCCGTCTGTCCCCCACAGAAAGCTGCTGCAGCAACACAGCAAAAGATCAACCCCCACTTAAACCTTTTCACTGTGTAAAACTCTCAAGGCAAAGCTTAACTGAAAATATAACACAGCTCTGGTTAAGTAGAGCTACAGTCCTCACCCCTCCTCTCGCAAAAAAAAAAAAAAAAAAAAGGCTAAAGAAAATGTTAAGTCTCTTCTTTGACCCAAATACAGAATCCCTAAGGGTTTTATTTGGCAGAGAACGTAACTCAATCAAGCTGTACATGTTCACTTAATATCAAGTATTGAATACATCTGATTTATACCTCTCTGCCTGAATCCTATGCATTTAAGCTTGTTTATTGAAGCAAGCAAGCAAAAACAGAAGGAATCTTTGCTCAATGTCCTTTGGAAACTATGAAATCCAGCTATCTTGAGCACTGAAGAAAAATAAATATTATTCTCCAAACTCAGTTTTATGCTGGAATGCCTAGTAAGATAAAACGTCTGTATTTTGAGATGAACAAAGTAAGTATATTCTACTGAATTACACGGGTTTGCACTTAAAATTTGACACTAGGCTATGAAGAGGACTAGTTAATGCACTAATATATCTCACTTGTCACTTCTTCCTTCCTACTAATGTTAATGAGACTCAGTTACACAGCTTCTGAACTATTAGATGGCCAGCAATTAGGCATGATCATATGACTATAGCTAGTTATACGTGACTCCCCTTTCCAAGTATAACAGCCAGACACTTCTCAAATATATATAAAAACAGAAACTGCCACCACCATGAAAAAAATGGCCATGGTTCTTAACTCATCAGACAGTAGGAGATAAGGCAAATGGGCCGAGGGAATATGCGCACACACACACGCACACGTGCGCACACACACTCACGGATCGCTATGAGGGAAAGCCTAAAAGATGAAGAAAAGTCTCAAAAGTTTTTAAAATGGCAGCTCATACTAGTGCCAGTTCTGCCATTGGCGAAGGTAAGTCATATATTTACTACAGGCGGTAGAGTCCATTGTGGTATTTCACAATCACAGCTCCTCTGAGGTTGAAAGTGTAACCAATCTTGTCTATGTCTGTTTGTACAGTGTAGGGCTACTCAACTTTGGAAGCCCTGGGGGGCCACAATGATACTCACAGCACATGCAGAGAGCCGCAACTTAAGTGTGGTTACATGTACATGCAAATATATATGCAAATATATGCAAATAGCTTTTCACACTGATGGGCATGAATACAAAGATTAAGGCAAGACTACACAACACACACGCCCCATTTAAGTCAGATCTGCTAATATTAATAAAATGCAACAGTGACCCGATTTCCACCCCTACGACAGCACTCTGAATGAGTAATGACTGTCCAGGACTTTAACTACTAAAACGCATCTCAACAGGCGGCCATTCTATCGATTCACCGTTGTGGAACGTATTCCCAGTGCAGGATCCCAGTTGCATGTTGACCCCCACGTAAATCCAAACTGCACCGCGGGCCGCAAAGAAATGGGCTGCAGGCCGCCTGTCCCCCGCAGGCCGTGTGCTAAGTACCCAGTATAATGCCTCGTATGCTGTTGGCACCATACAGATGGATTGTTCTAGCCCAGGGCTGGGCAAGATGCAGTCTGCCTAACCCTTTGGACCGGCCCGCAGGCTGCATGTGGCCACTTTCTATTTATATCCTGCTGCCTGTGCCACCGAATTTCCAGGCAGTGGCTCAAGCAGCAGGATCCTATTGAAATGACTCATGCTCATGGTCACAGCACTACTCTGGCTGGGGCCAGAGCCACGAGTCCTTTAAATTGCCACAGCAACTCCAGGTGGCTGCCACAGGCTGGGGCTGGGAGCCGCGAGCCCTTTGCTGTGTTTTTAATTCAAAGCCTCTGGCCCCAGACAACTCAGAGGAGAGGCTAGTCCTCAGCCCTGCTCCTCTGTCCCAGGCCCCAACCTTTCAGTCCCAGGCCCCGCCCCTTCTGGGGAAGGAGCTGGCCCATGACCAAGTGCCAAAATTCATTTGGTGGCCTCCCCCTGTGGAAATCATTGCCCACCCCTGTTCTAACCTTAGGAATTACCATGCCAGATCAGGTCCAGTTAGTGCGGTATTCAATGCCAGACACTGGCACTTCCTCAGGACTGACAATAAGAACATCAGAACAGCCAAAGGTCCATCTAGCCCAGTGTCCTGTCTGTCGACAGTGGCCAATGCCAGATGTCCCAGAGAGAGGAAACACAACAGGTAATCCTCACACGATCCCTCCCCTGTCACCCACCTCCAGAGAAATAGAGGCTAGGGACACCATTCCTACCCATCCTGGCTAATAGCCATTGATGGACCTAACCTCCATGAATCTATCTAGCTCTTTTTTGAGCCCTGTTAAAGTTCTAGCCTTCACTGTATCCTCTGTCAAGGAGTTCCACAGGTTGACTGTGCGCTGATATGAACTGACCTGTACAGGAAGTTTCTTCCAAAATCCCACATTAGATAATGGCTGGTTTATATCCTGAAGTATCAGTGTTCAGATTCATTACCTTTTGTTCTATTTAATGTAATTGTAGGCAGTTGTCATTGTCACAGTTCAGGGCAATTACACGTGTATTCCTCCTCAATGATCCCCACCAGACACCCACTTTTCGCCTTCTGTCTCCCAGCCGTCACCTTTCTGGGGCATCCTATTCTTTCATGCTTCCAATGATGGCAAGTTCACAATCTCCTCTGGAAGCTTAACTATCCTTACAGAAGGATTTTTTAAAATGTTAGTTAAATACATGTTTTCTTAAAAATAAACTATTTTAATCACGGCTTTCCACGTTCTGATTTAAATCACCCTTATTTAAATCTGTCCACCTTGTCTTATAGTTAGACAATGTTTCCTATTGTGTAACTTAAATCTCCCTTGCTGCAGATTATGCCCTACCTTCATCAGACATGGAGAACAATTGATCCCCATCGTCTTCTCAGCTGATCTGGCTCATCATTGTTTTCAGCATTGAAACTTATGAAAGCAGCAAGCTTTATAATATTGGTCTGGTCTTTATTCTGCTTGTGCATTATAAATGCGATCAAGTGATAATCATTTGTAAACTATTCGTTTCTAATTCTGTGATCAGCGACAAGGTCTAATACAACATTCTCCCTTGCTGGCTGTAAGACTTTTATAGTTAATTGCCACCCATAATATTTAGAAATTCCAAGGATGTTTTAGTACTGGCATCATGACACACTCCACCCTGTGGCATGTATCACTCAAACTAAAGTCCCCCGGGACCATGTAGGTTTTTTCTCTACACATCACAGACAGGTACCTAAGGAGGTCTTGCTCCTAGTGTTATTTGGTGGTCTTAAGCATACATCAAATAATATCCCGGCTTGTGTTTTATCTGGCAGATTACAGATCCATCCACATTCAAAATCATTTTCTTCCAAGTTATCGGTACCTCAGAAACAGACAATACCAGGTTTTGACAAGAGTGCCACTTCCCATATTGTTTGCCCACTTGATTCCCCCTAAGTAAACTATAACCATTGGTTTTAACACGCCAAAGGGTGCAAATCATCCCACCAGGTCTCAGTAATACCAACTAGACTGAAGTTATGCTAATAAATGAGCAATTCAAATTCCTTGTGCTCATTACCCAGGCTCTTAGCATTGTTGTATAGGTAAGTCAAGAATTTCTTCTAATTATGTCCTTTGGTTCCTTGATTTTTTTGTTCAGCATTTCAATTCTGTGCCAACCTTCGCTCTTTTTATACTTTCCTTTTGGAATTATTTGAGCTCTCTCCTGACTACTCTGGGCAGTTTATCCCCACTGGGATTGAACCCTTTTCTACTGAGGTGGAGGCCTTCCAAACAATATCACAGAATCCCAGGCCTGAAAGAGACCTCAGGAGTCATCAGGTCCAGCCCCCTGCCTAAAGCAGGACCAATCCCAACTAAATTAACCCAGCCAGGGCTTTGTCAAGCAAAGACTTAAAAACCTCTAGGGATGGAGATTTCAGCCCCTCCCTAGGGAACCCAGCCCAGCGCTTCACCACCTGCCTAGGGAAATAGTTTTTCCTAATCTCCAACCTAGACTCCCCCACTGTAACTTGAGACCATTGCTCCTTGTTGTGTCATCCGTCACCACTGAGAACAGCCTCTCTCTGTCCTCTTTGGAACCTCCCTTCAGGAAGTTGAAGGCTGCTATCAAATCCCCCCCTCACTCTCCTCTTCTGCAGACTAAACAAACCCAAATCCCTCAGCCTCTCCTCGTAGGTCATGTGCTCCAGCCCCCTCATCATTTTGGTTGCCCTCTGCTGGACCCTCTCCAATGTGTCCACATCCTTCTGTAGTGGGGGACCCAGAACTGGATGCAATACTCCTCACATCTGGAGTACTACCTCATTTATTACCACCAGGCCTCCTCTCGGACTACTTCTTCCTCCATTTCCTTGGTGGCCAGCTCCATTCTTTCTGTGGCACTCATGTTTCCAGAAGCTGGCTATGTCGGAGTTCCTCAGGGCCTCTGCTAATCAGCTGCTTCTCAACTTGCCCCTCCCCAAGAATCTTTTCTTCCAACAAAGCCACCAAGGGTATGTCTACACTACCCCGCTAGTTCGAACTAGCGGGGTAATGTAGGCATACCGCAATTGCAAATGAAGCCCGGGATTTGAATTTCCCGGGCTTCATTTGCATAAGCGGGGAGCCGCCATTTTTAAATCCCCGCTCGTTCGAACCCCGCGCTGTGCGGCTACACGCGGCACGACCTAGGTAGTTCGAACTAGGCTTCCTAGTTTGAACTACCGTTACTCCTCATTCCACGAGTTTACCAGCAGTCACCCCAAATCCAGCCTCAGCTCTGACAGTTCCAAACCCACAAGTGGATTTTCCCCAGGGTTACAAGTTCCTAACTATCTCAGAGACTGGCCAGTGCAGCCTGTTTCTTTATACACTCTCAGACCTTGACCTCCAGTCACTGGGAACACAATCAGGCAGTCACCTGCTCCTCAGCATGTAGCTTGAAAAGACTGGGTTTTTGCATAATCAAAGGTGGGGAATTTGCATTCACCTCTCCCTAAGTATTCCACAGGAAATCCCCGTGACATTATTCCAAAAGCTCATTTCTACCTAGGATATTTTTCATATAGGCCTTTGAACTGCCAGTTCTCACATCTCCCCAACAGGGAAATTACGTACAGTCCGAGGCCACACAATATGTAAACCGTTCATTTCATACAATGGCCACTGAACACATTCAATGAGGTCTCCCAAGGATGTGGCAGGACATTGCCACCTCTGTCATGATCCATATAAATATCCAGTCTTATTTCATTTCAAGTCCTGCTAAACTCTTGGCCTCATTGATTGTGATACAGGTTCGACAGATGAATTGTGTGCGGTGGCAAACAGTACTTCTTTCTCTCCAATTTGAGATGTGTTGCCTTTCAATACCACTGAATTCTTCTTGCTCTTGTACAATGGGAGACGGTAAATAGGAATTTCTGATTTGCTTTGTTGGGATCTCCCATTATTTTGAAACCATCTCTTGTAGTAAAAATTTTCCCGGCTCTGGGGGTCGCGAATGAAAAAAGGTTGAGCAACCCTGGTCTAGATCTAAGGGTGTTGTATACTGGGTCCTGCTTCAGTATGGGGACGGGGGGAGAGAGATCATCTAGATGATCTCGAGGTATCTTCTACTCCTACAGTGTTGTGAGTTGGACTATACACCCTCTGATTTGTCTATTTCTAAACTAAACTCTCCCAATCTTCTCTCTTTCCCCACCTTTCCTCAGTTAACAACGTATCTCAAATTATGAGACAGGAAGATAAAAACGGAAATGAATATTGCAGAAAAAAAAGGCAGGACCGGACCGGCCTTAGGGAAAGGTGGTTGCCTTGGGCCCCGTGTCGCCCTGGCTGGGAGCTGTCCAGCCACCGAGTGCAGCCAAGCACAACACGCCACCTTGGGCCCGGCAAACTTTTTGGCCGGGCCGGGAGCAGGACATTGGTTCATATAATTATATTACAATATTTTCTTCATTATTGTCTGTTTTATTCCTCCCCACATACTACCATTTTGTTTGCTTTAAAGATTACCAGGTGCACATTGTGAACAGCTCAATACAAAACTCTGCTAAATGACACCCAGGCATTTCTAATTTATTTATCAGTGACAGGGTCATTTCCATTTCCCCCTTCCTCACGTAGTCTATCTCCTTTTCGTGTTACCCATCCAATTTAAGATACAAGCCTTTTGGGCAGGAGCCTAGCTGCATGTCTGTAAAACACTACCCACACGAATGGCTTTATAGAAATAAATAAATTGCAGCGTATCATTACAGGGTAGTGAGGGAGTATGACATTTTCCACTACCTTCTAGTCATGTATTAACATTGAATACATTTAACCTCACTTTATATACTACCACAATTTTAATCATTACAAATGTTTGAAGCCTTTCTTTGAAGAACTTAAGAAGTTTGACATTCCCTCCTACACAGAATAATTCAAATGGTACCTCATTTATCAAGACTGCACTGGAAACAAAATTATCTGTATATAAAGGGATGTGGGAAAGTAACACTGTAAACTGTAGTATATATTCACACAAAATATGCCAATTGGGGAGAAAAGCACTTGGAAAATAAGATGGCAGCAGGAGACCTGGAAGTGATAATTGCTCATATTGCATACAGACTTGTAACAAATAAGTTGGTCAAAAGTCAGTCTAGATTTTGGGCTGCACACCCAAGGATATCAGAAATCAGAAAAGTGATAGTCCCTTTACAATTCCAGTCCAATGATACCTAGAATTTGGGGACCTCAAACACCCAAAAGATGGCAAATTATTGTTTGTAACCTAGTACACAGTCAAGTTGGATTTATAGTTGCTTGAAAAGCATGACAAGGATTTTAAGTTCTACAGCTGATGATTAAATGATATGGAACAAACAAATGCTATTGTTGTGGACAGTTTTATGCATCTGTAATGTAATTGCTTTTTAAAACATCAGCTCAGGTACTTAAGAGCTTTGGATGCACATCCTATAAAGTAGAGGCTGAAATCTACACACATTTTTTTAGACTGAAATCTACATAAATTTGCAACACCCACAAAATCTGAGCTCATGGGTAGAAAATTTCTTTCATGTGACCTAAGTATATATACAGGAGTACAATGAAGAAAGTTAACAAAGGAAAGACTAGTGCAAGAATCTTACTCCAACAGAAAAGTCAGCAGAAGCATCATTATTTGAATAATTCAAAATTATTCTTGACAAATCATTCATGAGTATTTGGAAGGGAAATGTAGACAACTGATGAGAGAGGCAGAACCTTGAAAGGCGGGCCAGAAGTTTTAACTTAATTCACTGAGTGACAGGAAATGAGCAGAACACGAGATCCAAGGAGGAGGAAGATTATGGCTGTACCAGCAGACGGTAAAAAGGTGATTTTGGCAATGGTGTTTTGGACAGAATGATTGTGTGTATGGAAGAGGACTGCATGGGTAGGGTACAAATAAAACCAGAGAAAAGGAAGCTGCCATTCTTGACGCAGGAAATTATTAGGATGTGAGCGAGCAATTTAGCTATGAGAAGAGAGAGGAAAGGACAGATTGTCGACTCATATCAAAACTTAGCCAAAAATCTGTTTGCCTGGCCGAGTTACTTGTGTCACAATTTCACCATTCAGTAACAAAGAAAACTCTGCGTAGATGCTGTGAAGCCATTCTAGTAACATCCCAGCAGTTTTTTCCCCGTTTACTTGCATTGCAGAAAGTGGTATTAATATATGCAGATATGAACCAGTAAAAGGAACATTTACCATTTCCATTGCAATCTAGTCTATGTAGATTAAATCCAGTGCCTGCAAGCGTGTATCAACGGGGTAAAGTAAACATGACTTCACAATTTTACCATTGCTCACAGTTTTTTGGATAGCAACACTGACCAGAATTGTCAATTTCACTGTTCACTTCTTGGGAAAATATGACCAGTACCAAAGGCACTAGAGCTGTCCACAAACTCAGACCGTATCAAGTCATGTTCCAAAGGTTGTCTGAGCAACAACTATAAACTATTTTTCATAATAGTCCAGTTCTGGGCGCCACATTTCAAGAAAGATGTGGAGAAATTGGAAAGGGTACAGAGAAGAGCGACAAGAATGATTAAAGGTTTAGAGAACATGACCTATGAAGCCAGGCTTCATGAACTGGGCTTGTTTAGTTTGGAAAAAAGAAGATTAAGGGGGGACATGATAGCGGTTTTCAAATATCTAAAAGGGTGTCACAAGGAGGAAGGCGAAAATTTGTTCCTCTTGGTTTCTGAGGACAGGACAAGGAGTAATGGGCTTAAAGTGCAGCAGGGGAGGTTTAGATTGGACATTAGGAAAAAATTCCTAACTGCCAGGGTGGTCAAATATTGGAATAAATTGCCAAGGGAGGTGGTGGAATCTCCCTCTCTGGAGATATTTAAGAACAGGTTCGATAGACATCTGTCAGGGATGGTGTAGACGGAGCTTGATCCTGCCTTGAGGGCAGGGGGCTGGACTCGATGACCTCTCGAGGTCCCTTCCAGTCCTATTATGCTATGATTCTATAATAAAAACTTCCCCCTAACATTTCCAAACCCAGGTGCCTACAAAGTTAGGTACATAAATGAATATTTTCACATCTGCATAGAAGTGAGACGATTTTCAGTGGTGCTGCACAGTCCCATAGTCACGGACTTGGAGTGGAACTGTGGGTGTTCAGCCCTCCAAAGATCAGCCGATTGTGTTTCTATATATGGTCGTAGATGCCTACAGTTACACATCTGTGTTTGGAAAATGTTGCCCCGTGAAGTTCTGCAGTTTGTTGGCTTCGCTACATCCTGATTTCCTAACTGCCATCGACAAATGGATTTTTTGTGTGTGTTTTGGATATGGAGATCACAGTGGGGGAGGTCTATGTTGGATATTAGGCAAAACTATTTCACTAGGAGGGTGGTGAAGCACTGGAATGAGTTACCTAGGGAGGTGGTGGAATCTAGAGGTTTTTAAGTCTCGGCTTGACAAAGCCCTGGATTGAGTCGGGGTTGGTCCTGGTCCTGTTTGGGCAGGGGACTGGACTCGACCTGCTGAGGTCTCTTTTAGCCCTAGGATTCTATGATCAATACCTATTGAATTACCACAAAGAACCAGACTTGTAACAGGCTCTTCAGAAGCTTATTGGCACGAGACATTTCATAACCAGAAAAGTGCACACAGACAAGATTTTGATTGCTCAGCAGCTCGTATGTCCCAGAGTAAGCCCGTGAGAGGATAAATGTTTGTGACATCACAACTATTTAGGTCATACGAGCAATCATTTTTTTTACAGGAGTCTGCTCCAAGAATTCAGAAAGTGGTCAGTGGCCACGCTCTTCTATGGTATTAATGGAGGCGGCGTGAGTTCTGGGACGGAGGCTGGTTCAGAAGGGAGCTCGGGGTAGGAGACTGGGGTGCAGGAAGGGGTGTGGGGTCTGGAAGGAGGTATGGATGCAGGACAGTATTCTGACCTGGAGGAGAGGTGTAGGAAGTGGTGCAAGCTCTGGGCAGGGTTGTGACCTGGGGCAGGGAATTTGTGGGAGGGAGGGTTCTATGCGCAGGCTATGGCCACGAGGTGCTTACCCTAGGCTGCTCCTGGCTAGCAGCTAAAGGGGATGCTCAGGCAGGCTCCCTGCTTGCCGTGCCCTGCATGCTACTCAAGGGGCCAGCTGCAGGGTACATATGCATCTTGCAGCTTTGTGCACTGCCTGTGCAGCACGCCCAGCCCAGGCAGCTCCCATTGACTGGTTTGGGGCCAATGGGAGCAGTGAGATTGTGATTGGGTGTGTCAGTGCACAAACCACCCCCCCAAGAGCATGAGGCGCACAGAGATGCACATGGACCCCCCAGCCAGTCACTCTGAATGACGGGAGGCAGCATGGCAGGCACGGAATTTGCCTGAGGGTCCGGCTTAGCTGTGGGACTACGGTGGGCCAGATCCAAAATTTTGGCAGGCCAGATCCAGTCCAGGGGCCACATTTTGCCTGCCTCTGGTTTAGATAATGTTTTAGCGGTCACAAAAATGTGGTGTCCCTAACTGGTGTTTCAAAAGCATAACCCAGAGCACAAACTCAGCAGCACAGCTCATGCAAACAGGCAATCTCTAGGGGTGTGTCTACACTGCCAACTGAAGGACAAACATTTTGTCATTCAAAAGCATCAGCAATAAAACCCCACCCACCACTGCCTCTGCGATTGACACCTCTTGAAGAACCTTGGCTGGCAAGTTCAACTGCAAGCCACGAACTGAACAAATGACAGCGTGTGATTTACACCCTCGGCCCTGCTTCATCTACATCAGGTTTAAGATACTTTGCCCTGACAGACTTGGGAAACTTTCACAGCCCCGCACCTACTTTAAAATCACTTCTTCAGAGCAAAGCAACAAGTAGTCCCGTGGCACCTTAGAGACTAACACAAATATCGACAGTGCCATGAGCTTTTGTGCGCAAAACCCGCTTCTTGAGATGAGCTTGAGTGGAGAAACTCCCCTTTTTCCCCCTCCACTCAGGACTACTCATTATATTTAAAGTTACAGGCTAACACGGCTACCCCTCAGACCATTCAGAACAAGTAAACGGCAGAACTGTCAATCAAGCAACTTTCATCAGTGCCCCAGCTACAAGAAAAGATTTAAACCAGGGGTCTCCAACCCTTTTAGCACAAAGTCACTTTTTGAATTTAAGTGCAATCCAGGATCTACCTCAGACCCAAATACCCTGCCCCGCCTCCTTCGTGCTCCTTCTCGGAGGCCCTGCCCTTACTCCCTCCCTCCCTCCCTTTTACCAGGCTGGGGCAGAGGGTTGGGGCACAGGCTCTGGTCTTGGGTTAAGGGATGTGGAGTGTGAGAGGGGCTCTGAGCTGAGCCTGGGGCAGGGAGTTGGGGTACTGAAGGGGGTTCAGGCTCTGTAAGGGAGTTTGAGTCCGGGGGGCTCAGGGCTAGGGCAGGCACTTGGGGTGCAGGAGGGGTTCATGACTGGGGCAGAGGTTCGGGATTCTGGCTCCAGCTGGACACTGCTTACCTCGGGTGGCTCCTGGGTAGTGGTGCAGTGGGGATAAGGCAGGCTCACCCCTGCCCTGGCCCTGAACCACTCTCAAAAGTAGCCAGCAAACTCCCTCCATTCCAAGCCCTGTGCCTCCTCTCCCCCCATTCTGTGGAGCTAGAATACAGGGTGGGAGGGGGCACCCTGACATCAGTGCCCCCTCCTCTCCCTTCCCTGCTCTGCACAGCAAACAGGAGGCTCCCAGGGTAGAGGGCAGCTCCAAGGACAACAGACAGGAGAATTGGAGGGGCAGTTCAAGTGCTGGGCTTGCTAGCCTCTTGGCCGAACCAGTCAAGATCACCTTTCAGAAGCTCCAGGATCTACCAGTAGATCCCGATTGACTGGTTGGTGACCACTGCTTTAAAATAAAGAAAAATCCTGAAGAACGCTACTAGAAGGAAAAGTAAAGACCATCCAAACGGTCTGTAAAGGTCACCCGCACGGTCTGTATGGTTTTCAGAGTTTTCTAGCCACTGCTGCTCTATATTCCATCCCCATTATCCGTTTTAGAGAGCTGCAGACACACTGGATTCATCTAATTGGCCGTTGGGTGTCACTAACACTGCATAAAAATAGAGATAGGAAACATTTAACCTGGTGATTGAAATACTACCAGATCTCACTTAGAGTGAGGGTTCTGGGGGAATTTCAGCATGCTTACCTACGGCATTAATTTGGGGTTTTTTAAATTAGGTGTCCTTTTAACTGGCTATGTTTCCTGTCTGTAATATTTCCTCTGTCTCTCAGGACAGTTTGTTTATAATTTAGCTTTAAATTCAAAATCTCAGTCTGTGAACCCTCTCAATCTGATAGTCCATTGAAAGGTGAGTAAACAAGTTGACTACAAAACAGCTATTGGATTAAGAAACTCATGTACAGTTCTTTGGCCTTTATTTTGGGCCTGTGTTTTTTTCCCCCCCTCTGAGAAATTCCTCATTCACAGACATGGGGTAAAATAAAACAAAAGACTAAAACAGGCACAGTCCGGAAGGGGGGGAAAAATCAGCTACATAAACAACACAACAGCTAACAGGCTTATGAGGGACTGACATCAACATGAACAGCAACACACAGATTAACTGCATTTGTCAATTTTTAAATCCCAGCAGACTGACCTCATATATCATGCCACTGTCTAAACAACAAGAGACTAGAGAACAAAACAAGCTTCTATTGACCGTTAGCAATGAGGTAAGGCGCTACCGTGATCTGGGTTTTTATCGTTTATAACCACTTTCAGAGGGAAATTCTATTTTGGATACAGTATAAAACTGCTGGAAAGCAATTAACAGTTTAAGAGATTCTGCCTTCTTATTCAAAGAGGAACACAGCCAGTCTCACTGCTCTCTCCAACCAAAAAAACCGAAGGGTGCCAAAAACTGAACTGAAAGCACAATCTTCTGACCTTTTGGCCAAAATGGAAAGATTCTGACTTCCATAGCATGTTCCTTTCCAAACAGTGAGACAGATTTGCAAATTAAGAAAACAATTTCCAGCAACCCTTACTGCTTGAGAATTCCATTTAATATTTTTGTTTACATTAATTATTGTTAATGTGGCTAAAGAGAGACTTACTACTACATTTGTTTTATTTGGAGCAAAGCTATCAATTCTGGATTCTACTATTGTGCTTTATGAGACCCGCAAGGAATTGCTTGACCCACATCTGCTATGGCAATTTACTATAGCATCATCTGCCATCCAATGTACACACACAGGTTATTTTATTCTCTTCTTTGCTTACCCTTTGTTATAGCTATTTGAACCTAAGCTGTGTCAGGCTCAGGAGCCCTCCTGAGCGACCCCCCCTCCCCCATGGAATCTGTCAAATCAGCCCCTTAGTAGCTGCTGTCTGCAAACTCCTCAAGGGAGGTAAAATTTAGCAACATACCATCACGTGGTAGCTCTCCAGGCTGGGAAGAAGATGGAGTGCTTTGCACATTGCTGACCTCAATTTCTTTTCTTTCCAGTGGTACAGTTTTGCTGGATTCCATCTCGCAGCCCCTGCTTCTTGGAGAGTCCAGGCTCGCAGCTTCATTGAGGATATTTCTCTTGCCTCTGTTTGCTTCCTCCTCCTCCCTCCCTTTGTCCTGGCTGCTGATTTCAGGGATTTGCTCCAGTTTGCTGTGATACAACCCTGGGCTGCCCAGCTCTTTCTTGACAGGGGTGCTGCTGCCGTTCCACTCCTCTCTCTTCTTGGCGGCTGGCTCCTCTGTAAGAAGGGACGGGTGCTCCTTCACCGTCAGGCTGGGCAGCGCCGCATTGTTCTGTTCAGCACCCAGGCTGTAGACAGATGTTTGCTCTTCTGACACAGTCATTGACCTTTTCATTGGCGCGCCTGTCTTTCTGGGGACGGGGTCTGAGCTCTGGGTCAGACTGCTCGGAGGAGAGCGCAGGCCGGGAGCAAAGTCTTCTCTAACCAAGGGCTCCGGGTACTTGTCTGCCAAATGAAGGGTCTGGGGCACAGACAAGTGGGAGCATTCTGACATTGCACGCCTCATTGCCTTCCTCTGGTGCGCAGCTCTGTTCAGGAAATTGCCTTCATCGGCACAGCTCAGCTTCTCCCCCGGCTCCACCAGAAACCGGTCTTCCTCCATTTCACTGGCACTATTGAAGTAGCTACCTTTGGAATCATCCTGTGCAAGCTCTACAGTCGTAGTCGGAGGTCTGGGCTTAGCCGCAGGCAGGGAAGAAGAAAACCCACTCTGTAGATAGTTGTCATTCACTACCCCTATTACACAGTAGCTGGGGGCTCCATCTTTTTGCACGGGCACCTCTTTCAACTCTGTATTGTTAGGCAGGATAGGGTTGAAATTTGGATTCCACACACTAATCTCCTGCTCCTTCATGTATTTGTCAGGCTGGCTCTCTGACACAGACAGGTTGGGCAGATTTTGTTCTTGCTGGCACTTGGTCTCCATTCCACTCTTACCTGCTGCTTTCTCCTGATCGGTGATGGCTTCATGTTTTCCCAGCCCAGCGCACGGTCTCTCGGCTGCTGCCTGCCCCAAATGGAAATCTGTACTTTTGGGGTTTGCCAAGTTTCCTTCTGCAGAAGGAAATGCTTCTGAAATCAAAGACCAGCTTTCAAGGTGACCTGGAGCTGCCTGGAATTTTTTGCCCTGCCCCTCAATGTCTCTTTTGTCTTTCTGAGCTATTTTCAGCTCTTTGTCCAGTTTTCCTTCAAAGAAGCAGAGCTTATCCTCATCTGTGAAGCCAGCGTTTTTAACAAGCCCGTCTTTAATCTGTCCCCCTGAGTTTACATTTAGCCCAATCTCATTAAGCTTTCCCTCAGTCCTCTGCCATTCAAATTTAGTTTTGCCGAAGTCTTTCTGGGATTCCATGCAGTGGTAGGCTTCTGGAAAGCTATCTGTGTTCTTGGCTTTGCACAGCTGGCTGTATTCTGAGAGAGATGCAGGCTGCTTGTTTGAGAGAGACATCTCCGACTGCTTCTCTCCCTCGCCTAGCTGTAATACCACCTACAAGCAAGCCGAGCTTGCAGGCTGCTGGAGCCTGTGACGACATACCATTCCCCTGTATTCATGACAAAACTCGCTTTTCCCCATCCCCCTCTTACCCAAAGCACTCATTTACTGAAAATCAGCCACTAGTCCAAATAAAGCACTTTAGTTAGAGCCTAAAGACTGTCGGGTTTTGTCCCTTCCTAAAAACAAAAGGGAAATTTAATTTGCACATTTAATTATTTGTGATCTCCGTAAACACTGATCTGGTTCTAGCAAATCCAGAGAAACAGATTCTTCAGTGAGCAATGTGTGGAGGATACACATATGCTTTGTTATCCCTGCATTCAATCACAAAGGAAGCTTATCAGCTGCTAACAATATTATGTAAATAAGTATTCCTTGTTTACAAATAATCAATTGTGAGCAGAGAAGAACCACTCCTGAATACTGGTATGAATGACGCTCAGTGGTCTAGTTTCCCCTCAAAAACCGATACCGTACAGAGATTTGCTCCCAGAGGCAGAGGAGTTTTGCTGCCAAAGCAATGCATTTAATACATTCTTTCTATATCAAAGATCACAAATATTGCCACAAATGGCGATTTCAGTCATTCTAACTAGTAATAATGCGTACGGGAGTACTTAAATGGACAGGTTCAGAGTGGTTTTGTGAGTCTCAATACTACATTCCGAAATTGGGGCTTTAAAAATCAACAAATACAGTACTTTCATTGCACTGAATTCTTCCATTGTGAGTATTTTACTTTCAGCATTATATGCTCTGTGCTGATCTATTTAAGGCAAGTGCTCTGAAGCGCATAACGTGACCTATCAACATTTCTCATTTGAGCATCCATGGAAATACTTTTCTAACTCTGATTTCCGCATAGATAACATCTTTCACTGGCAACAATTTCCCTCATATTTCTGCAGACCACCCAGATCACTCCGGACATGCACTTTTAAGGGGCTGAAGGGAGATGGGGAGATGTTCTCCATTGTACTGCAATGGTTCCACTATTCCCATCCTACAAATTGACGAGGCGTCTGGTAACAGGAACTTCTAGCAGTGAGAGAAAGCACAAGGATGATGCCACTTTTTTGTGTATGATTTTACATAAGGGCAGACTGACATGCTGTATGTAAAGGTTACAACTGCATGTGAGAAAGTGAACTGGCTAAGAGAACCTGGCCTAGTAACATATAGTCCAAAATTCCTTTATCTAGTGATGTCCTAGCACTGAAGCCCTGAGTTCCTTCTATATCAACGGACACCCAAACAGAGGAGGGAAGGGTACTGCTAAGTTCACCAGCTAGTTTGAAGAAACATGGGCTCTCAGCCTCCTGTTTGGTCAGGCCAGTAAATGAGGAGGTAGTGTTTCAAAACGCTTAATTTTAAAGTGTAAATACTAAGCGTATTCAGCCTGTTACAAGCTCTGGGTTTCTACAGAGTTGTTCCTTAGAAATCCCTACAGCCAGTGAATCTCTCCCAGTGAACCACATGGGAGAACCAGGTTTGAGTTCCACCTGCACTACCTCCAAACGGGAAAGGGAGAGGGAAGCACTAGAGGTAACAGGCTCAGCCGGCAGGCAGGTGGTGGGACAGACTAAGTGTTCACTTACTCCAGAATGCCCTTTCAAACAGCAGATAAATGGTCCCTCAAGTAGCACACGTCCAGCAGGGATAGTCAGCTAGAGTTTTGATACTGTTAGTTTTGGAAAAATAGCTTGTAAAGGCAGGTCAATGAAACAAACCGCATCTTCTAAAGACAGAATAAATCTATAAAGGAAAGTCCAGTTTAAACCAATTACATTTAATTACATGCAGACTTTCCCAGAAGAAACTGGGGACATACTGAATGCACTAAAGAGTGCCTCCATCCATCTCCCAAAGCAATCCCCCCCCCTAGAACCAAGAAGTGCTGCCCTGGAGTAATCCTGGGCTAGACAAACCCTCTTTGAGTCAAGATTATGGAACTTTATGGAGAATGCAGATGCAGCAAGAAATCTCCTATCGTGGAGGAACTTTGCCCTTGGTGTGAGCAAGCGGTAACAATTATGCCTGCTTTAGTTTAATTCTGACAAATTTATTTTTAGACTCAATGTAGAAATGCTTGAGCTGGAGTACGCCCCCTGAATTTAACCTACTGCAGAGAGACACTCTAAGCCACGCATTTATCTACTTGTATTTGCATTCTGGGTTTGAGATGTTGCTATATTTAAAAACAATGAGTAATGTACTGTAAATTATACCCATAGTTTATACACGCTCCATTTAACTATAATATTTCCACCCACCAGCCCCATTATTCGCAAAAGACTTTTTTTTTTTTTAACTGTTTATATATTCTTAAACATCTTTGTGTATGAGATGTGACCTACGGATCAATATTTTTATCATGTCTCATAATTGATGCAAGGCTAGTGCTTGGAAACATTTGCTGGTCCTAAAAGTATATACTAGTCAGGTCACAAAATCCCAAACCTTTCAATTATTTCATCTCAGTTACCTTATGTTGCTTCCCCAACATTTCAATCCATTCTAAACAGGTTTTAAGCAGCAGATTTCAACTTACTAGAGTTCTATTAATGCTCTACAGTTGATGAAAGCAGGTTTTCCCATTTTTCTAATGTTCAAAGCAGTGATTTCTAGTTTGAGCAGGTCTTGAAAGCCTGGAAACTATAATTATGTGGAAAATGAAGCAAGAAAAATGAAGCAAGGTGGCATGTTATGATTTTTTTAGTTTGACACTTCCCAACCAGCCAGGAAAAGAGAGCAATGCTTTACATCATCGGAAAATAATGACCAATTTTCAGAATTCTGAAGGAATAAAACATGCTTATTTAGTCCTAATGGTTTGCAATTAAACAAGCATGAGAATTGTCACCACTTCAATTGTCACCACTTCAATTAGGACTACTTTTTGGGTACAACTCCTGAACTAGTTAGTACAAAGTCGGGGTCCTTGGAGCAATTTTCCTCCCTCACACTTCTCTCTCAGCATTCTGTGAATGTCCACATCTCACTCTGATGAAGATGCATCACCTCCTAAGAGAGGTGCTTACAAGAACCAAGTTTTGCAATGTGGTTGTATTGGCCCAATCCAATGGGTGAGTTATACTGACTTAAGGGAGCAGAAGCTAGTACAGCAGCACACACAGAATAGAAGGCAACTGTGCAGGAATTAACGTTTCTGTTCCTTTGCAAGCAAGGTGGATGCAATGCAGGATATTTCACAGTGCTAGAGAAATTAGCTTCAAGTAGCTAAGCAGAAAAATTGAGTTGCAGAGTGTATCACCACACACAGTTAAGAGCCCAATGCCGTAATTTTTGTTCTGATCTTTTCCTTCATGCCAAAATATGTTAAGTGTCAAATGTACAGAACAGTGATTATTTTGAAAGCAAAAATAAACGGAAGGAGGCCAACTCCATCACCACACAACGCAGTTTTTACAAAAAGCCACTACTGTACTTCAGCCAACCTACAGCTCGCTGTCCTGGGACACTGTCAAGGTGACCCATTCTGCTCCTCATTCTTAGCTCTCAGCAACTTCCCGATAACTACATCTGCCCTTATTTCAGCCTTACTCTTGCTCCCACACTTGCTTTCACCTTTTTGTTTATACTGTCCCCAGCGCTTGGAGGAACCCCCCATTCTTCTCCAAACTTCTTAACACTCGTCTCCTCATGGACGCCTCTGGGTCATCTCATTTCTCAACTAGACCAGAAACCTAGTGGTTAAAGCACAGGGGTAGGAATCCTGGAATGACTGTGTTGTTCCCAGCTCTGCTACAGGCTTCTTACGTGGCTTTTATCTCCGAGATACTTTAAGAAAAAAAGAAAGAGGTGCTGCACTTTGTGAAAAAGACATATCAATCCTCAAAGGACAGCAGGAAAAGATAGAGAGCTCTCCACAGAAAATCTGTGACTGCGTGTTTCTGTGCAAAAAGGAAACGTGAGGAAAGTTGCATCCTAAAAAGCAAGATGCTGGCTTTTGACAGCCAAAACCTGCTTCTTTGGCAGGTAAAAATCCATGTCCCCTGCCCCTCTAATGGTTCTTCAGTTGCCCTAAGGAATTATGGGTTTCACAGTCCTCACCCTTCCCCAATGGTTCTTCTTTTAGGAAAGTATCAGATACTGGCATTGAAACTATAATAAGCCACAGCCAGTCAAGTCCGAGATCTGCTTCCAGATGTATAGATGCCTGCCTCTACTGCCTAAAGTCTCTCTCAACCTTTCAGTGGTGAGATGGTAGCATATTTATTCAGGAGGAAGTTTGTGACCTGCTTGTACTTAGTCTATACTTTTCCTCCTACTAGGATTAAATCCTGAATTCTCTTAAAGGTACATTGCACAGAAAAGACTCAAATGGTCCCACTAAAAAAAATGAAAAAGCCTTTACATATATTTTAGTCCAATCTTAAAAACCCACCTTTAGCTGTCCATATCTCTAGCCGCTTAAAATATTTTGATATTTATGTTGCCTCACTGAACGTACACACCACCATCTAAGGGAAGACACACCTTTCAATTGAAAAGGCTGCAAGGAACTGCTGCTCATTTTAGGAGGCTTCACAGATTCACATGATTATTTAGGCTCTGACAACGCCAGTACTGATGCAGACCAGATCTCTATGTTAGCACATCATCACTTAAAACCCAATCTGCAAGCTTCCATGCTCCGCAGACGAATAAGCCCAGTGTTTCTATTTCTGCTTCAGTCCTGAAGCTATTACTTATCCCATTTAATGCCTCTTTTTTATCTAACGCAATTGTTTCTGTGCAGTCCTTTGCACTAGTTTCCAAGGCAACGCCACTTTCCAGGATGATAAGCTGCTCCTTGCCAGCTTCTCCAAGAGACATTGGATCCCCATTTAAGTCTCACTACGACTAACAGTCAATAATCTCACTGATCAGACTGATTGAGAATATACGTTGGCATTAAAAGCCTAGAGCATAAAATTGAAATGTGACTATTCATTAGAGGATAGGTTGACACAGATGTACACATTTCCTGCTGATCAGCCTCACATTCACGGCAAATAAAACAAACCCACTGAAGCTCTGACACACCAGGCCTGAAGCCTAATGCTGTACACTGAACCCACATGCCTCATTGCTTCCCACACTTTCTAGTTAGTCAAGCTAAAGAAGCGCTGAACATGAACTTTCAATACCCTGAACAGTGGCACTTTAAACCAAAGCCTTAGACTTTAAAGGCACATGGGAGTATGCACCGGCTGGGATGCTAACGCAATACCGTCCATCCAAGAACGGGATGCTTTTCAGGGCAAATCAGACAATTTAGATTTCATTTAAAAATTTTAATTTCTAATACAAAACAGCTATTAAAATATTTCTGTTCAGTGTTTGTAAGTCAAACATTGCAGCCCTGGGACAGTGATGAGAACTTCACAGTAAAATTGAATGGAAACTGACCAGTTTGTTTTCATAGTCTAGGCTGACTGTAGTACAAGTAGTAAACCAGCAGCATAATCAGCAAGAAATGGATGTCATCTTAAATTAAATTCTCATTACCTAAGGTATAATTAGTAATAAGGATAACTAACAACTACATTTCTCTATTTCCCTATTTCTAATCCAATAGTGGCCTTTTAAAGAATTCCACATTTGTATAATTCCCCACTGTCCCCATTGGCATTCACTAAACCATGAATCTTTAGTTTACAGAGATCACGGAGATGAATAGGATGGGAACGATCCAGAAGCTGTAAGGTTAATACCTGGGGACCCTTCAACTTGTGGCTACACTCAAAAAGGATGGTTATGACTAGGATTTGTCAGCTACGGAAAGAACCAACATGGGTCTAAGGTTTACCCAGAAGGAACTGAAAGTTTTACAGAAATTGTTCTCTTGGCAAGGGATTTGGCTATATTTGACCAACTGCGACTTCCTTGACACTCCATTCTGCATAGATATCAAAACTATGTATTGGATATATCTAGTTTGCAAACAAAAAAGGAAGAGTAATTGCATACCTAAAAAGTTTTGGCTACACCATGATGTAAAGGCCTACAATCAACAAACAAAAGCAAGTTTTTCTTTACTCAGCGCACAGTCAACCCATGGAACTCCTTGCCAGAGGATGTTGTGAAAACTAGGACTTTAACAAGGTTAAAAAAAGAGCTAGATAGATTCATGGAGGTTAGGTCCATCAATGGCTATTAGCCAGGAAGGGTAGGAATGGTGTCCCTAGCCTCTGTTTCTCTGGAAGTGGGAGACAGGGGAAGGATCACGTGAGGATTACCTGTTGTGATCCCTCTCACTGGGGTACCTGATATTGGCCACTGTCGGCAGACAGGATACTGGGTTGGTCAGACCAAAGGCCCATCTTACTATGGCCGTTCTTATGTAACTCTTTTTGTAGCTATGAACAAGCAAAGCCACACTTTTGATTTCTTTAAATGAAAATACTATAATAATTACCAATGGTTTCGTTTCCTGCTTCAACAGAATACAGTAGAAAAAACAATCACAGATATAGGAAAGAAAGAAGAGGACAAAGGCTCTCCATGCATCCGTTTAACACATTCTGTATTGCGGGAAGACAATGGTCAGATCCTTCCTCTATTCAAACTAAACAACTTTGGTTAATTGCTTTTTGTATATCAAAGGGTCATTTTCCCCCTACATAATACAATAATTATCCCATGCGACCCACTGACATGATATATTGACACAAAGAATTGTATTTAACAAAGGATTATGGTGATGAGGGTGTTGACCCCATATTTTCCCTGAAAGGGTTTGTGTAGAGTAAGAAGGGGGCCTGTTAACCAGGCATGCCAGAGCGGAGGTGAATCAGGTGGCTTAAGTAATCCCTTGGTTGAATAGTGAGAGAGCCCCGCTGAGGAGGAATGAGTTAAGTAGGGTTGCATGGGTACAGACAAGAAGTTGGCAGCAGAGTGGGGGCTGCAGGGAAGCAGTCCACAGTTACTCCCTGGAAAGAGGGAATTCTGGAGCTAGCAAGCCCAGAAAGGAGGGTGGGGAGCAGGGCTCAGGGAAAAGGCAGTGAAATAACCTTGGCAGCTGACGAGAGGGTCCCTAAAACGGAATCCATGTCAGGCCCAGGTTCCCTCACCATGGGGGAGAGGCACTGGCTGGGCAGCGACTGGGAAGACTGCCTGAGCCATTCCTAAGAAGATACCGATACTCCAGTAGGGGAGTACACAGCGACTCGGCAGAGAGTGAAGCCATGAACATGGCGCTTCCCTTGTGGAGAGCCAGGAAGAGACAGCAGTGCCTGCAGTGAGATGTGGACAAGTATCCCCGGACCTGGAATCAGCAACCCGGAAGTGGCATGGCTAGTGTTGGGCAAACCTTGTGACAAGTCTCAGAGGGGCAGCCACGTTAGTTTGTAACTAAACAACAAAGGCCCCGTAGCACCTTAGAGTGTGTCTACACAGCAACATTATTTCAAAGTAACTAGCATTATTTTCACATCTACACATCAGGCAGTGATTTTGAAATAATGTCAAAGTACCGTCAAGTTGGAGGACTTCTTACTCACTTCCTGTAACCATTATTGTACGAGAAGCAAGGGACGTCGGAGGAAGAGTGCTCGATTTCAAAGTAAGTGCTGTGTAGACACTCCCAATTTTGAAATAAGCTACGCTTTCATAAGCCCTGCTGTGTAGACATACCCTTAGAGACTAACAAAAATATATAAATAGTATCATGAGCTTTTGTGGGCACAACCCACTTCTTCAGAGGCACCTGTGATGAAAGTATATAATTATCTGAACAAGATTGTCTGTAGTTCTATTACAAAGGATAAAGCATCATATAAAACATCAGGATATAAATTAACCGTTTAAGACTATGACGAAAATAACTGTTCATTGCAGGGTCTTTAATGTCTTCCTCAAACATCTGATATTGTCCACTCTGAGATCAGATACTGATCTTACACTGTGGCAGATATTGTGTTACTAATAAAACCAAACATATTTGATTAAAAAGCATTTGTACTCAGAATTTGTGCACTCGGGATCATGAATTGGCAATATTTTACATCAGACAGCCATGTCTAACTGTCTACATACCCAGTTATAGCTGAGACTAAGTCACTGCAGAGTTATAAACCACTGAAACTGTGTGAATGAAGGTTACAGTAGAAATGCTAACAGATGAGAAGCATGAATGACACCACTATAATTCAGAACAGCCAGGAAAAAACAACTTCAGAGAAAGGACATCATTGTGGCTGTAGAACAGAAGGAAAAAATATTGCAATTATTTAGAGATGGCTTTTCTAGATGTTGAACATATTTTATTTACATATGAGGGATATAGAGCTGTCAGATAAAAAATGTGAGCTACTATGCGTTACACACTGAAAAGGATTATACAAAGACTGGTATTGGTGACTGCTCTAGAGACAGTTGGCAGTCAGCTAAAGGAATAGGTGCTGGAAGAATGCCAGGAGAGGGCAATGAAGGAGAGAAGTGTGAAAAGTTTCTGAGAACAGGGAGAAGGTAAGTAGGAGATCCCTGCTCAAAGTGAATCCTCAAATCCCTGCCCAACACGATAATTTTCAGAGTTTTAACAACCAGTGCTTCCAGCAGTGGTAATTGATATAGTGCTCACTTTCATTGGGCTTAGAAGACAGTCAAAGTTCAAGGACTGTTATAATAAGCACTGAACACACAAAGATGATTCTTGTTCTACAGAGCTTACACAATATACATATGCGATGAAGTCGACAGGTGGATGCAAACCAAAACATGGGGGCTAGGTAAGTAAGACTATTCATAGTATTGCTTTTCCTTAACATGCAGGATAGAAAAAAACTATTTCCCAGGAAGCCTCGTGTTGACAGATACCAGCTGAGCTGGGAGGCAGAGAGGAGCATGCTATTTGGAGGTGTGAGTGGAATGGTTCAACAATGGGAGGATGAAGTCCTACTATCATTTCCCCTCTCTCCATTTCTTAGCACAAGGTCAGCTACATTTCTACCGGCAGGGATGTCTATGTGAATACTGAGGTTCCTACTCGACTGCATTCTTGACACATCTAAACCAACCTGTAACACCAGCGAAAATGAAGCATAAAGGATGCTATAAAAAACTAGCCTGACCGCTAAAAACAACAAATGGTCTGGTAGCACTTTATAGACTAACAAAACATGTACAGTAGATGGTATCATGAGCTCTCGTAGGCACAGCCCACTTCTTCAGATGATCAGAGTTTTGAGTTTAGGATGCGCAGACCCAAAATAAATAGGGGGAGGGAGAGAAGGGGAAAGGAAAAAAAGGAGGGGGTGGGAGAAAAGGAGCAAAGGGTATAGAAAATCAGGAAGGTCGAGGGAATCAGTAAGTATCTGAAGATTGGGTAGTTAAAACAAGGCATATAAGAATCAAAGTCAATTGATAGTATCCTTCCTGACATAGGAATCTACACAAAGAGCTGTTTGCACCTTCACTGACTGTTAGATTGATAGTGCCCCAACCATCAGATGTTAATCTTAGCCTGACAGATGTTAATCTTACCAGCATGGTAGAGGAATGGATTGGGTAGAGGAATGGGCTCCGGAAATGAAAGCAGGCCCAGTTGTCCTGTTCCAGCTCAGATATGCCCTAGTTTGGTGTATTGGGGAAAGCAGAGCTGCCCCATGAATTACAGATAAGAGAAAGCCCCAAGGCAAGCACGTTAGGAACCCAGAGAGGGAAAGTCCATAATCCAGAATCTCAAGAGAGCTCAGAAGAACACAGCAAAGTTGAGAGCTCTAGGGAGGGGAACCAAGTGACAGAGATCCTTGACTGACAAGCAGTACCAGGTGAGGCTGGTGAAAGCAGAAGTTAGGGAGAAGACGGGTGTCATTTTGAACTTCTCCAGACCAGAGGAGGCTGAAAGATAAGAGCCTCAGGAAATGCCTGCTAGCTCTCTGCGCTGGAGAGCTGAAGCCAGAGGGCTAGCAGGGGCTGAAGTCAAGGGAATAGTGGACAAGTGAGCCAACAAACCATATCTGAGACAAAAACAGCAGCAAAGGTAGAGGGGCAGGAGCAAAGCATGGGGAGAGACACCAAACATGCACCCAAGAGATGAGGTGCAGTAAGATATACTGGAGCCAAAGCTAAGAGGCTAAAATGGAATAAGTTCCACTGCAGCTGTACTAGAGAGTCTGAGCATGGTGCGTTGATGGACTATTGGGTCTGGAAGACTGAACATACGGTTTGACTTCATTGGGAAATTCTGGACTATAGCCGTTGGACTTCTGTGATAAATTAAACTTGCAAAGGACTATTTATATCTAGAAAGCTTTATATCTAGAAGAGGGAAACTGAGGCGAGGCATGCATGCACATCCACAGTGAGGTCACAAGAGAGACAGTCACCCTACAACAGGGAGGTTTCCAGAATACCTGTTTCTTTCTAATAGTGACAAGACTGAATATATAGTAAACAGCCATACATCTGTCATTTTCTAACTTCTGAATGCTTGACTTTGCAATCTACACAACACCATTTTAAGAGTTTTCTGGTAGATAATCCACATATAAAATGTAGGGAACTGTCCTATGAAGTAAAGATATCTACAGTGTTCTAACTGTCATGTTGAACTGTCACTTCTGGGAAGTGATATAAAACGCTCTTTTGGGGCCGAGAACTCAAGTCATGTTCTATAAAATACTGGTGTATATATCTACGTTAACATTACATGAAAGTCTCCATATACATTTAGAGTAGCCATTTTATTGTACCATAGCGCACGCACAGTAGTTCTAGACCTCACAAGGAGCCCTCTAGTTGTGCTAAACAAATTTCACTACAGGTTGAGCCTCTCTAGTCTGGCATGATTTTAGTCAGTCAGGTGTCCACTTATCTTGGGTGTGGCCAAGTTTCCCGCAGTCCCAGAAAGTTTGTTTACAGCCGCCAGCCCTGGCTCTCGGTGTTCTGGGCTGTTGTTTAGCTCTAATTTACCCAAAGTGTCTTCTAAGAGTCCAGTCAGCAGTGGAAATGCCGGTAATGCTGCTAGCCAGTACTGACCTCCTGCAGTTCTGGTTTGGCACCAGTCAGGTTCCAGAGGGGCCAGACTAGAAAGGTTCAACATGTAAGCTAATTTTTAGCAGAACATTACCTCAAATATCCAGGTGTGGTATTCTGATGAACAAATTTATGCAAGCTTGATGAGCAAAACCTTTCAACGAAGGATTTCAAAACACTTTACACCCGTGTTTCTTAAACTGTGTTCCGTCGCACATTGATCTGCCGCGGAGAACAACAGAATTCAAAATGGCCAACCTTAAAGGAGCAGGCAACCCTTTTTTCGGCTCAATAACTTTCCTTCAACCCTCCCCCCCCATAACTTTCCCCCACGACCCTTTTCCCCCCCTGACCTTTTTCTCATCTCAACCAAAAATCCTTAGTATTCCTCAAAAAAAATTGTTTAGTGTTCCTCAGTCTTAAAAAGTTTAAGAAACACTGCTTTACACAGTTAAGAATTATTGCTATAGAACAACGAATTGGGGTATGGAAAGTAATTTGCCCCTGGCCACAGCACATAATTGAGAGAGTTTGGAATAGACTGTAGGTTTCCTGGCTCCCACTAACTGCTGTTCTAACCAGTTAAAAAGGCTACTCCTCATACATAATGATACCATTATTGGACCTAACCAAGTGAGTTATAAGATCAAGAACACATATTCCTGCGCATCCAGAAATATAATCTACGCTATCATGTGCCGAAAGTGTCCGTCTGCTATGTACATTGGACAAACATCTCAGACACTTCGCCAAAGGATTAATGCCCACAAAACAGATATCAGACAAGATCACAAAGAGAAAACAGTTTCTTGCCACTTTAACCAGAAAGGACACTCTCTCAATGACTTAGCCACCTGCATTCTGCTACAAAGACCTTTTACATCTGCACTTGAAAGGGAATCCTCTGAACTGTCATTCATGTTAAAATTCGACACTTACCAACAAGGACTTAACAAGTCTTTGAACTTTCTCACCCATTACCAAGACAGTTTCCCCAATTATCACCTGTAATACCATTAACTCACAAACATCCCACTCTCCCTACCTTTAATATCAGCAATTCACAGACACTTACCTTCCTTCCTCCCCCTTCCCACCCCCCCGCATCTCCCTTCTGTTCTGCAATGTGATTTGTCCTTTTCATATTTGTTCATTTTTTTAAATTGTATCCTTTGGTATATATGGTTGTGACTACTTTCTTCCACTATTTGATCTGAGGAAGTGGGTCTGGCCCACGAAAGCTCATCATCTAACCATCTTGTTAGTCTTTAAAGTGCTACATTGTCCTGCATTTTGCTTCAACTACCCCAGACTAACACGGCTACATTTCTATCACTACTCCTCATACACTTCTTAAACCTCATAAAACCTGTGTCACACTGATCAATGTTTTTAACCTGCATTTATCTGACAAGAGTTTACTTGGTAAAGTACCAGCTATCCAAAATAGATTTTACAGAGACTTTTCTTTACACTTAGAAATTAAGCTAGGATATTCATAGCCCCTGAGAATTCCCTAAATGGTTCGTTACTAGCTGGAAAGAGAATCAGACACAAATATGTGGACAAGAGACAGTCAAGGGAGTCTGTCTTTTTGTTCCCATACTGTTCTGTGCTTTTTTGAGTGTAACAGGTTGTCACTCAGCCCAAATGTTGCTCAGTCAACAATAGTTGTTCTAAGAGCCATGCCAGAGCCCTTCCCTTCAAGCCTTCCTTACCAATCCTGAAGAATGTACAGGCAGTTTAGGTTGGGGAATGTGTAAACCAACATTTCCAAAATAAACTCATTCACAGCTTCTCTAAAAAGCAACTGTGAAATCTACAAAGTGTAGTCAAGGATGGCAGCAATTGTGTTGAATTAGCTTCTACGTGGCCTTTCAAAGTACTAATTTTCAAATGCAGCCCACATAGCAATCTACTTACATGTAGCGATTCCGCACTAGGGCTGGGAATTCTTTGATGTATTGTGTAGTTTGTAGTAAAATTTACCTGGAAGAGCTTTTTTCCCCTTCTTCCCACGAATTTCCTAGCTTTACAACTGTCCCTTTAAGGATAGCAGTTTACAAAAGGAAACAAAAAGGTTTCTAACAGATTACAAAGGTTTTGATTTCTAAAGACACTGCCTTTTGTGTTCTCGCCACTTTGTACCACCATGCAGCATACTTCTATGGACACAGGTTCATGCAGAACAACCACTTCCAAAATAGAACTACTTCGGGTTATGCAACACTCATTAAAATTACAAAACCTCTCAAAAACCTGACCAGAATGTTAAGGCTGAATTCGGCTCCCGGTGTATTAAATTTAGCAGCTGTATCATGCATGCTGACAATGTCGAACACTGCAAAAAAAGGGGGGAGGGTAGTTTCATGCCTCAACAACAGCACAAAAACCTTGCCAGGCCACATCATTACATTAGAATTCATTGATAAGATTAAAGAGCATATTTTAAAGGAGGTTTGTAGCATGGTAAGTCCTGGGTAGGTAGGCAGGCTGGTTGGTTTTCAAATCATATACACATAGTAGGCAAAGCACAGCCAAGACATGGGCTCCGTTTCACAGAGACAGCTTGGGTTGACAGAAATCAAACTCTCTCTGAACCCTGGCCAGGACTGGCATTTGGAAAAGTTTTACTGGTGCCTCCAAAATGTTTCCAGCCTTGAGAGCTGAGAGGAATCAAACCTTAAAATTACATCAACCTGATTACTTGCTATTTCTCAAGCTGCCAGAGTCAGATTAACATTTCCTAAAACTAATCAGTTAGAACGGAGCAAAGATTTTTATGCCTTTGGTGGTTTGAGGTAGTTGAAGGTAAAATGGTCCAAATTCAAGTGTAGGAGAAAAAAAGCAGTAGATGTAATTAGACTAATGTGATTTTAAAGTCAGACCCCACAACCTGCCAAGGAGATGAAGGAACAGTTCATGCTATAGAAATCTGCAATTCCCTGCTCTCCAGTTGTATAAGGCATTAATTTCTAATCAACTTAAATTAGTTTCCTTGATCAAGCTTTTCTTTTCTGTCATGGTACAAGACTGAATATAGGAAATCCTGTATCTCTGACAAACATCACTCAGTTTCTGGTGCTGAGAAGCTCATTTCACCATCATTTTCAAAGTACAGTTTAGTTTAATTTGCAAAGGCACAACATATACATACAGATTGAGATGTATAATTGACCTTGAATGCAACACAAAGAAAACAGAGCTCTGGAATTCAAACCAAAGTATCAATTCTCCTAAAACTTGGGAATTAGCACTGTGAGACAGGCAAGCGGAATTAAGAGCCTTCTAAGATCAGCCAAACAGTCATGCCACATTTGGTTGTGACACACAGGATTAACAGTTATGTATTCATGCCAACGCACTGACAAGTAGCAAGGTCTCACACGCAAGCTGTCTGCGTTACTGCTGCTAGCTCAAATCACAAGCACACACCTTTTGCTTGCCTTTGCCGACTCAGAACATTGGCTTTCAGTTGCCTTGGTTTCTCTCGATCGTGGACAGCAGACCTTGGTGGCGGAGTAGGAAGCCCTCTGGACTTTGTGGGTCTCATGTAGCCTTTTATCTGTTCTGTAGCTTTGACTCTCTCCTCTTCCTTTGTCTCTTTCACCACTTTTTGTCCAAATCCATCAATGCTTTTCTGAGGTAGAGCTGCACATTTATCCTCTTCAGACTTCAAAGCTTGGAAGTCCTTCAGGCCAGCCTCCATCTTGCCAGAAGCATCACCTTCTGATTGTTCAGAACTGCCTTTAATTTTATCAACAGGGCTGATTTCCTCTGTCTGGACATCTCTCAGAGTTTCACTAGCAGCCTCAGCTGCATCTGCCTTTTTTTCTAAACTAACTGGACACTCGGGGAAGCTCTGTTCACCCGTCTTTCTTTCACCGAGCTCAGTCTCTTTAGCCTTGTGTTCTGCCGCCGCGGCAGCTAGAACCTGCAGAACCACTTCTTCTGCTTTATTCTCCCATTGCACTGTCAGTTCCGGAGAGATGCATCCAGCATCGCTGCTACGTTGCAGTCTGGCCATCACATTGGCATCTGTGGGAACTGTTCCCTTTGTGGCAACTGTCCCCTTCAGCAGAGGCTCCAAGGAAGCACATTCAGGGCTTTGCTTTTTACCAGTGAAACATATTCCTGTGTCACCCAACTCTGTTAAAATGGAAGTGTGCACTTCATCCCTTCCTACCTTGACATCCTGCTTAACTAAAGAATCCAAAGAAGGCAGTTTCCTTCTGTTCTTCTTATCCCCAGCGCTAACCACTTGGATTTTTTCACTCTCCTTCACTAACGTGAAAGCCTGAACTCCAGCCTTTTCACTTTCCTGTTTGACTGAATGCTCATAAAGAGCGGGTTTGTCGTCTTCCCTTTGGTCACCTGTTCCAGACTCTGTTTTGGTGCCCTCCAAATCTGCGGCAGAAAGCGGTAACACCTTACTTCCTTTGTCCTTTACTTGACGCCCTGGAAAGAGATGCCCAAGCCCTTGAATTTTATCCACAGAACAAGCTGTGTCAATTTTGTCAATACCAACTGCTCTAGGCTGAGTATAGGGGGTGAATGAATCTCCCTTCTTATCCCAAAGCATTTGATGCTCAGTGGGGAAATGTTTAATATTTTGGTTTTCATCGACAAGACTCATTTCTCCCATCTGGTACTCCAGCTCAGTTGCAATGGGAGGCTGCGTTTTGTTCTCGTCCGTGTTAGTCTGCAGAAGAAATGGCTGTTCACTGGGATTTTTAGCCTTTTTCGTTTTGCCATCATTACTCCTTTTTTTAGACTTACTGGCCACCAGTGCCGGACTGGGAACTGTCATTGCTGGATGTTCTACAACAGTAAAACCAGCCATCTTGTTTTTATCAGTGGAACTTGCCTCTTTAGTTTTGTCAATGACCTCACCACCACCCCTAAGAAGTGTGGCTGCAGCTGTTTTGGTCTTCAAAAGAAATGGCTGTTTCAAACCATCATCAGCCTTTGTGCTGTCCTCCTTATTATCTTCTCTCGGCTTTCCTGTCACCAGTGATGAAACAGGAGTTTCTACGTTAGCTGTTTCTATTATATTTTCCAAGAGATGCTCTGAAGTAGTACACTGAGTTTCCTTACCTCTGTCAGTGGGGTGAGTTCCTTTATCTGCCTCTCCAGATACTGCATGAAGTTTAACTAAGTCTGTCTTTGCCTGTAAAACAGCAACATGTTCAGCATTATCTTCAACCTTTTTACTTTTCCCTTCACTAGCCTTCTTAGGTTCGTCTGCCATCAGTTCTGCAATGGGAACGTATGCCTTAGCGGTATCTGCGATATCCTCCAAGAAGCGCTCTAACGTAGTAAAATTGGTCTCCTTGCCTTCCTCAGAGGAATGGGTTTCCTTAGTTTTGATGAGCGTTTCGGACTTTGCTGTGTCAGTTTTATAATCAGAGGAAAAAAGTTTCTCTGAGCAGCTTCTTCCATCCTTGACTTTAGGTTTTTCTGTTACTGGTTTCATAGCGGGAACTTGCATCTTGGTTGTGTCTGTCAAATCCTCCGGTTGATGCCCTGTTGTAGTAAAGATAGGCTCCTTGCCTCGGTCAGCAAAACCCATTTCTTTCATTGTTTCAGCTTTTTCCACTAGAGTAGGACACTTGTTTGTGTCTGTCTTAATCTCCAGAAGAGGAGGCTGCTCGAAAGAACCTTTGTCAGCTTTTTTGGCTTTCCGGTCATTGCCCTTCTTTTTAGGTTTTTCAATCATCTCTGCTCCACTGGAATCAGGAGTAAATCCAGTCTCTTTGCTTTTATCCATCAGATTATCTGCTTTTGTTTTGCTGAGCATTTCAGCAGTAGCAGGAAGTTTGGCCGCATTTGTTATAGTCTCCAAAAAAAGGGGCTGTTCTGAAATACTGCATTCGGCCTTTTCACTTTCCCCATTAATACCCTTTTTAGGTTCTTCTGTTACCAGCATTGTAGTGGGACTTTGCACCTTCATTGTAACTGCTGCTCCCTCCAACAGATGCTCTGCAGTAATAAAACCAGTTTCTTTACCTTTATCAGTGAAACTTGTTTTAGTTTTGTCATTCTCCTCCCTACTGCTTGCGTCTTCCTTAACCTCCAGAAAAAATGGCTGCTTGAAATGACCTTTTTCAACCTTTTTATTTTTTCCATCACTAGTCCTTTTCTTAGGCTTGTCTGCCACCTTTGCAGGACTGGTACCGGTCATATTCTCCACTGAAAGCTCTGCAACAGCTAAGCCAGTCTCTCTGCCTTTATCAGTAAAGATTCTTTCTTCAGTTTTATCAACTGTCCCAGCTACAGCAGGAAATGTATTTGGGTCTCTCTCAGCCTCCAGAAGAACTGGCTGCTCAGAGAAATTCTTAATCTTTTTGTCCTTCCCATTACTTCCTCTCTTTTTAGGTTTGTCTATAACTGGAGCCACAGTGGGATCAGTCACTCCTGGATGATCCAGTGCAGTGAACCCTGTCTGCTTACTTTTATCAATGAAAGCCATGTTAGCCATGTCATCTGTCTCTGCAGGAAAAGGACGCTTGGCTATATCGGTCTGAGTTTCCAAAAGAAATGGCTGCTCTAAAAACCTGAAGTCAGCCTTTTTGTTTTTCCCAGCAACGCCCTCTTTAGGTTTGTCTGACAGCAGTGGTATAAGGGGCACTTCAGTAATATCTGCTGCAGTTTCCAATAGAGGCTGTGAAGTAACAGAGCCAGTCTCTTGGCTTTTATCAAAGGAGTCTGGTTTTTTAGTTTTGTCAACTCTCTTTGCTACAGCAAGAAGATTGGTTGTACCTGTGTCAATCTCTAAGATGCCCGACTGAAAATGATTTATCTGTGCAGTCTCCCTGCTTTTTTCACCTCTGTCTCTTTTCTTTGCTTTCTCTTCCGCAAATGCCTCACTGGGAGTTTGAACTATATTTGGAACCATCTCTGCTGCTGCTACATGCTTAGGAGATGTGCACTTAATCTCCTTGTTTTCATCACTAAGGTTAACGTCTACAGGTTTGGCCTCCAAAGGAGTTTCCAATTTGTTCAGATCAATGCCTTTTATAAGAGGTACTCTAAGGTCTGAATGTTTACACTCAATCTTTTTGTTTTTATCAACACCTATTTCCATAGGCTTGGTTTGTGTCCGTGCTGATGCAGGGCTCTCCATTTTAGGCTGTTCTGCCTTGCATTCTAGCATCTCCAAGGGCATCTGTTTGTTTTTGCTTTTAGACGGCAACAAACGGTCATCTTTTGTTTCTTCTGGTTTCATGACCTGTCCAGCTTTTGCATCCAACAAAAGCTGAAATGGTCCTTCAGTTTTCAGGCTCTGCTGGCCTTGTGCAGGACTTGAGAGAATATTTTGATCACCTAAGAGGTGGCTTTCAGTTCCTGCCTTAGTATCCCTTGGTACATTAGAAGCTCCCTTCCTTTGGCTCTCTCTTGAGAAAGTAGAGCGCTCTTTGACGCCTTCAGCAGGCAGGACAAAGGAGACATCTGGCTTTTGAGGTTCAACAGCGAAGAGGGGAACTTTGAGGGCTTTGGAAACTTCTCCATTTTCATCCCACAACTCCATTGCTTTTGGCTGCTGGTTTCTCTTTTGTTTTGGTTTCTTCTTCTTCTTCTTCACAATCACTGGAGAACCTTCTGAATCCCAGTTCTCTCGAGGTACATCTCTCTGGCTCTCCACAAACTCAGACGGCATGCTGAGCAGCTGCCCGGATGCCTTTTTATGTGGTGTCCTGGTACGAGCGAATGTTCCAGAGGCCCATCCAAGCTCAGCCATAGAAAAGGGATCTGGTTTTGGGTCAGCACTCTTCTGTTGTGGGAGACCTACTAGAAGTTCCCCTGGGACATCTGCACCAGGCACTGCTGCAGGTTTTGCTCTGCCAAACCTGCGGTCACTTGATTTGTTAGCTTGCCTTACTTGTGCAGTAGATATACCTGGAATACAGGAAGTTTGCTCAAGTTTCAGAGCAACTACTTGCTAAAAGTCTATATTAAACAACTTATTTTATTGACTGCCTCCGTCATATACGCAGTACTTTTAAACACTCTAATACCGTACTAATCCCAAACCCAGTTTAGTGGTGCTGTTTAAGCAAGTTAAACTTTAAAGCAGGATTTATATTTAATTTCTTTGTTACCTGTGAGTCAAACAGATCAAGTACAGAGATTAAACAGTCATTTTTTTTTGTACAGTGGGTGATTTTTTTCCCATAAAACTGCTCTTGTAGTGAGAAATTACCAATATTTAGAAATGTAATTAAGGATCCATTTTTCCTGTTACCTTATCAAGGCAAGACAGTAGATACATTGTTACAACTCTCTAGTTTAGAAACTTTCCTTAGTAGGAAAGAGAAGTATAGTGGAAAGGTAAGAAAGAGCATGGATGTAATGTAAGTAAGTTTCCCACAGCACCCATAAAGCAGTGGAAAGCAAAACTTCATCAAAAGGAAAATAATGTTCTTTACTCTGACGTAGATAGTGCTACTTTGTAGTTATGAGCCATTAACTTTAGAGTGTCAGACATTTTATACAGCCCTGGTTGCACAAATCAGCTTACAGTCTGAGACACAAGCAATCTAGGCTCAGTGGAAAAGTGAGTTAGTGGAGCAGGAATAAAACTGTTTCCCTTTAGTAGCTTTACACCTTAATTTGGAAGAGGAGGTTACAATGAACATCATTTTATTAGAGTCAAAGAACATTGGGTTTGCCTTCAAACCAAAATAAATTCCAAGTTGGAAATGGTATGAGAGGAGAGGTAAGGTGAGTTTTAAAACGCTTTAGCAGTGCAAAACATAAGCCAGCCCCCAATGAGAACAATAGCGGCCTCCAAATTTGGACTCGCATTCCTGAAACCAAGGAGAGGAAATCATTTAAAGAGGGGACAGGGCAAAGACTGGAAACAAAGTGCAAGCAGAATCACTGTGATAAATTCACAGAACAGCACAGTTCTGGCTATGAAAATCATATGCTTGCCAATGTGGCTGAAGGGTAAGAGAAATGCAGACAGCAGGAGAAGGAAGAATGCTATTCAGAGATAAAATATATTTTCTTCTAAATTCCAGCTACTGTCAAATCTCTACCTGTTGGTTTCAGTGGAGATTTCTCTTGTGGAGGTTCTGTATGGTGGGCATGACTAAGCTCAGCTTCTTCCTTCAGCTCCTTTACAATGGCCAAGTCAGCAGCCGGAACATTTTTTTCTGGAAGCGTTTCTTTAGTTTCTATCACTGTCAATGGTTCTTTTGGAACTGAAACACAAACACTCAGTAAGATGGGATGTTTCACATCTGATGAACAGGTTTATACTCTCAGGCATACAGAATTATTCACTCAGGCATATAGAAAAGGGTACATTATGCTTTAGAAAACAGATGCAATTTACAAGATTCTGTAACCTGTCTGCAGATACCCTTCCCTCAAAATCTTTTCAACAAATACCTACAAAACGGTTGCAGTGTCAAAGGTGAAATATACAAGACTGTCTTTATTACTTGAAGATGGGTGAATTCAGGCTATACTGGCTTTCAACTGGTATTCACACAATTCTTAAACTGAACTTGTAGCACTATCACTGTACAATTGCTTTTCCCAATATGTCTTAACTGTATAAACTAATAAGGAAGCTTACAAAACTACCAAAAATACAAGAATAAGTTAACAGTTAACTTCACCTAAAAAAAGGTGACAGAAAATTCTTGTATCATGCCAGCTAAAACAAATATTCAGTTCTCAATATTGAAAAAATTAATGTTTGGTCAGAGCTTACACAATTTGCATGAAGTACTACATTTGAGTGCTTATTATTTAGTTCTACTACATACATGCAAAATTAACAAGATTAAAAGAACTAAACTGTGCCTGAATTTTATAAGTCCTCATCACATTAGCGATGCATTAGATTTTTAAAGTTATTTACATTATATTATTTTATACAAAGATATAAAATATAAAAATTACCAATAAACCAATTGCCTCTTTCAATGGATTCAACAAACATGCATGGGGAGGGAAAAAGAAGAAAAATACAAATTCCCTCTTAACTTTTTAATGGAAATCAGATCTACAGTATAGCAGACTCCAAGGGTTCCCCCCACCCCCACCAGTTGAGTCTGAGAAACAGTTGCTAATATAACCCCCCATTTTCACATGCTCAGAACTTCTCAAAGCATTCACCATGGCAGGGTCTCTGCCAACGGCAGAGGAAGAGAGAGAAAGAAATTGGGAGAGAGAAGAGTTATTAAGCTCAATCAAAAACGCGACTCCACAACAGAGTACCCCACTTTATAGATTCCTCACCTGACGACTCTGGGAGTTGTTCATTTGGTTTCAGAAGATGCTCTGCAGGTTTGCTGGGAGACTGTTTATTCTCTTCCAGATTCTCTGGCACAGGAGGACTGTCGGCACCTGGAGTAGAGGCTTCTGGGACCTTCATTTTTTGTTCCATTACCACAGTTGGTGCTGATGATACTGTTTACAACAAATTTTAAACGTTAGCATTTTTCTACTTCCGAACCACTGAGATCCCCACTTCTCTCTCCAACTATTCACCCCATTTTGCCTCCAGGTCACTTGAAAAAGCAGCCTGCTCTGAGTGCCTTGAATTCTTGTCCTCTGGCTCACTCTAAATCCCACTCCACCACGTTACCATCTGTTAGCTCTACCCAAAGTCTCCGAGTTCTTTCCTCAGTCCTTTTTACTTTCACTTTTTCTCCAAATGAACACTTTACTCTCATGGCTCCATCTATCATATTTTACTTGTCCGATCTCACTTCAACGATCCCGGCAATTTCATTCTAGCCGTTTCATCAGCACCCCAGACAAAATATGGAGAAATACCATCTTCTTGCCCTAGATCATACTTACTTCTTCTTCCATCAGCCACTCGTTCAGGCTTTGGTCGCCACTGGTGTCAGCTACAGTCACGCCTTCCTCTCTAGCTAACCTCAGCCCACTACCTTCCAGACCATACAAAATGATGTCCCCACTCCAACCATTCGAACTGTTCATTCCCCTGGTGACTTTAGCTTCCCACAGAAAATCTCAACTTCTTTACCTTTACTACACACCCAGTAACCTGTGTCTCGGCCTTCATTTCTTCCTTCTCACTTCTTCTGGAATCCTATCCACTTCTTAAATGGTCCATTTAAATACATCTGCTCGCATCATCTGGCTCTTTTATTCACACCTGCTTCCAGACCACCCCCTCTCAGCTCATTCCCTAGCCTGCTGCTTTTAGTTAAAGATCACTTCCTCTTAAAAACTCGCTTCCACCAAACAGCAATGTTGAACATTGAAGTACTAAGTGCACAACATTTAGAAGTGACTGCTACCTCTTGCCAGGGTATATTCTCAAATCTACCTTTCCCTAGTCAGTCTCATAATACATTGAATGAACTGTACTGTCTGTCAAACTTCGATCCTAAGTGACTCAGAAGCGGCCATATCTTATCGGATTTGTACAGCATGCACTACAATCAGGAAGTAGTCAATGGATGGACGGTGAGCCAAATCCGAACTCGTGGACACTTTTGAATGTACCCCAAAATGTTGTTTACTTGCAATTATCATTGTTGTTGCTGCTGTTTTCTTTAAATTATCTTCTCTGGACTTTGACCAACGAATGCAGACCTTGACAAAGCAATTGGCTACCTCTAAATGATCATAGAATCATAGAACACTAGAACTGGAAGGGACCTCAAAAAATCATTGAGTCCAGTCCCCTCTTCTCACCGCAGGGCCGAGCACCGTCTAGACCACCCCTAACAGGTATTTACCTAACCTACTCTTAAATATCTCCAGTGATGGAGATTCCACAACTCCCCTATGCAATTTATTCCAGTGTTTCACCACCCTGACAGGTAGCAAGTTTTTCCTAATGTCCAACCTAAAACCTCCCTTGCTGCAGTTTAAGCCCATTGCTTCTTTTTCTATCCTCAGAGGCCAAGAACAACAATTTTTCTCCCTCCTCGTGACACCCTTTTAGATCACGCCCCATACACAATGCAATCCCCTGACCACTGCCAGAAAACAAACATTTCTCATTAATACTCCTATTCTCAATCCCTGACTTCTTTTGCTAAAACAATCTGACAAAACTACCAGAAAGCATATCTACTCAGACATAAAAACCTAACAGGCCCAATTTAGATTAAAAACTCTTAGGGGCAGGCACTGTGTCTTGTTATTTATCTGTACATCACTGGGCATATCTTGAGCATTATAATACATATTTGGGATTACATAATATGTAAACAAAATAACTGGCACCAGGGATGGGCAAAATTGCCTTTTGATGGCTTGCTCTAAATCTCTCAAAAAACCTCAATTTCCCCAAAGATTTCACAGTGCTGGAAAGCAATGCAAAGTCCTAAAATGGACAATAAAATACCAGTTCCATATTTTATACATGAAGAACTCTTGCAAGCAATTTTCTTTTCTACATACCTTGTCAGCAGAGCTGAGCTACACCCAGGAGGCTGAGTTTAAGATAGGTTGGAGCAATATTTACTTCTGATGAATTAACTTCTTTATGTTCGAAAATCTTACTGGAACTTGTATGTCTGGATTGACACCAGTTATTGTACTGCAAGGTTTTTAATAGGACTTTCCTTTGCAGATTCAAGTCTCATAGTGGACTTCATACAGTATATGCCAAAATAGTTAAGTCCCTATGTACAATTTATGCAGACTTGCTGGTGACTGCTTACCTGTTGGAGGTTCAGCAAGAGCTGACTTATGTTGCTGAACAGAAGGTTCAAATGTCATCAGCTCTTCCACTGCTGGGACAGACACGTCTCCCACAGCCGGAACAGACACTGCAGAGATTAAGAGAAGTTAAAGAAACCCCCAGTGCACTTCACATTGTTAGTTTTGAAGTTTTCAAATGTGGGATGGCAAAAGGAGGAAAAACACCCACAAACTAGATTTGAAGGGCATATTTTTACCTAATGTGACTGTGTAGAATTCCTATTAGTGGCAATGGCAGACGCATCTTCGTGTACAAAGGGAAGCAAGAGTTACAATACAAAATAGTCCAAAGTCTGCATTCTTGGCTACCCTCCTTGTTTCACACTCTTGTAATACCAAAGTGGCTCAAACTACTGCATTCCGCTGCACATCCTATTTTTAATAGCACTAACTCCTACTCAGGTGTGCAGTCTTACAACCTGAAAATCTACCCGGCGTATATGAAGCCCAGGTGGTAATCTTCTGATATGTGGCAATGTGTAGCATGCATTCAACAGGAATGAGAATGACTTATTTAAGTAGCATGCTCTAGAAGAATTCCTGTGTAAATACACAAATAATTCAGCTGGCTGCACCTTTACACTTGAAATAAGTGCCAAGGATCTTCAGTTGCCACTTGAGCGCAGAACCTTGTTTTCCATCTTTTTTTTTTTTAATCACACCTCTCCAGTTGCATGGTACCCATGGCTCTATGCCAAGTAGGAGCAATGACTTACTCCTGACTGAGAAAGCAATGCCATCAACTAAATCACTAACAAGACCACCTTCTCTCACCCAAGCACTGGCAACATCTGATACTGAACTTGACAACAGAACTCCACTTGGGATGTATATACAGGCTTTAGAATGTGCCTCATGAGCTTTTATTTCATTCAACAGACAGACAACAGCTCTCTCCCAGCGCCTAATGATTTCAGAAGTGGTCAAATTCTTCAAGGATACTGTTCACTCAGTTTAACCCCCAAATTTCAGCTTTTACAAACAAGATTTTGGGCTTTTTTTAAACAAAAGCATAATAAGACCAAAAGAACTGTTTTCATGCAACAGTCTGAGGACACTACAATTAGAATATGACAGTGGCCAAAAACAAACAAAGCCTATTTTCATTATCCAAACTTAGTGAAGTACAAAAAACAGTATCAACAGTGGGAAGTAAATTACGTTTTAAAGAGAGATTCTTAACAGTCTTAGGCAATGATATTCAACAGGTCTGGAGCCAAGTTAGCAATCAAAATTCAGAAAGAGCCACAGTAGAGCGATTTCACAGTTTCTTTGTGTGTGTACGTGTGCGTGTGGGTACACAATTCTCTTCCATTTCTAAAATGGATTTTTTAATCTAACCACAACCTTTAATCAACACTACAGGACTCACTTTTTCCAGTCATAACTGATACTTTCATTACTGTACTCAATGATCTGAAAAGCCCCATACCTAGGTTTATACCGATTATGCAGTATATTTGAATTTCCAAAGCCAAGACATTGGCCGATGTTTATTATTTACTGTTTCAGCTAGGGTATGACCCTCTCCAAAATAAATTAAACAACAAGTACAGAATATATATTACTGGAAAAGATATATAAGTGCAAGTAGTATTGTTACAGTCCAACAAATTCTGAGTTTTGGTTGACACTACGGCAATTTACATCCAACCAAAGTAGTGTCAGAACTAAAATTTGGCTCCTGTCATCAAAACTGCCCTGCTATACTGACTTAACTGCACCTCCACAAGAGGTGGAGAGTCAATGTTCATGTAGTTGCTCATACTGACACTTACTGGCTCTCAGAAGTAATCTCACAAACTGACGCGGACACTACAATTGATGCAATTGCTCCCAGTAAGGATATGCACTGGGGACACAAGCAAAACATACACATGCACAAGCAATATAATTACTGTAGTGGCTGTATGCTGACGTAAGTTAGGTCAACTTAATTTTGTAGCATAGACATGGCCTCAGGCTCACAGGAGGCAGTGAACAATAGGAACAATAGGGTAAAGAAGCATCAATAAATTGAACCTATGATGGCACTGGTAGGACTACAGCAAAAAAGTCAGTAGTTTATTTTTTATATAGGACTACCAACCACAAAAAAAGTTACCCCGGTTTATGGAACTTTACTATTTCAACCTACAGCTCCTGCAGAACGTGAAGAATCATTTAATCAGCTGCTGGGCATATTTAATGCAACAACAAAAAATGTACTTAGATTTATCATTCCCAAGTCATACAATTCAGCCAAATCCACCCACCTCTGAATTTTTACTCTTGGTGGGTTTTTGCTAGAAGTTTTGAGAATATGCTATCTTCAGTAAAATGGGCTCACCCCAGATACCAACCCCTTCAAACATTGGACCTGAGCCTTTAAAGTAATCTTTTATCAACATCATCTTTGTCTTATACCATCAACCAGGGTCAGTGGCTTTTGTTCATCATCATCCAACTTGATACCAACTTTCTAAATATCCTCCTTCAGTTCACAATTCTGAACCATCAATATGATGGGGACTGCAATATGATGGGAACTAATTCGGCTACAACTACTCAAGAGAGATCTTGGAGTCATTGTGGATAGTTCTCTGAAAATATCCACTCAGTGTGCAGCGGCAGTCAAAAATCAAATAGAATGTTAGGAATGATTTAAAAAGGGATAGAGAATAAGACAGAAAATCTCTTGTTGCCTCTATATAAAACCATGGGATGCCCATATCTTGAATACTGCGTACAGCTGTGGTTGCCTCATCTCAAAAAAAGATCTATTGGCATTGGAAAAGGTTCAGAAAAGGGCAACAAAACTGATTTGGGGTTTGGAACAGGTCTCATATTCAAGGTACGGGCTTACTATGGATTTATGTAGTGGCAATATGATATTTCCTAACATGCCATTGGCTTTTTTTTAAACCACTGCTGCACACTGATAGAACTAGTCCCAGTGGCTCCAAGATCTCTTTCTTGAATGGTAACAGCAAATTTAACCCATCGTTATATATGTACAGTTAGGAGTATCTGTTTCTACTGTGCATTACTTGCAGTTTAGTAACACTGAATTCCATTTGCCATTTTGTTGCCCAATCATCCAGTTTTGAGAGAGCCCACTGTAACTCTTCTCAATCTGCTCTGGATTTATCTATCTCGAATAACTGTGTATCATCTGCAAACATTGCCACTTCACTGTCCACTCCTTTTTCCAGATCATTCATGAATATGTTCAACGGCTCAGGTCCCACAAGAAGCGGACTCCTGTCCTATCACAATGGTCAGCCTCTGGGTGCGGCATGGGAGGATCTTCTTCCAAAAATTTCCAACAAGTTAAAGGTTTCAGTCCTTCCTGTAGTTCAAGAATTCCAAGGTGGGGACTGACTGATTCAAGCATCCAATGGTCTGTACTTAGAGGAACCCAGTTAGCGTATGCGGCAACTATCAAATGAGAGTCCAATGTGGATCTCCCAGACATGGCTGGCTGGTGCCAATCTTTAGAGTTGTGGGACAGAGCAAGACCCAGTACCATCGGATTCCTTCTTCCTTTGTGCCTTTCATTCTTGGATAGAAGGTTTATGTAAACTTAATTCTTTATGATCTGGGTATGAGGTCTCAACCAACTTAGACCACGATGGGGAGGAATACTTTATCCCCCTACCTCCTTTTTACAGAGGCAGCTCTGGACAAGTGCTAGTAATATCCCATACTCTTTTGAGGGGGATCGTTAGACTTGACTATTTGGCCCCTGCTCCAGAACTCACACTCAAAGGCGTGCTGCTCACAGTCCAAGGCTACCATGTAGGAGGTTCTCCCTGTCCTGCACTCTGTCTCATGGCCTTCTCCAAGAGGCGCTTCTACAGATGGAACTCTTGTCTCTCATGGTTTGAGGAGGGAAGGAGCAGCAGAAGCTGCACTTGGCATTGATGTGAATCTCTCCAAGGCAGCGCTGGTGTTAGTTGCTGAAGAAGAAATGGGGCAGAAGATGCAGCTCTTAAACCCCTGGATTCTTGTCATACGACATCCAGGTAGGAAGCTTCCCCAGGTAGGAAGCTAAACTAACCACACTAGCTATAAAATCGCTCACACACAAAAGATTAAATGTGTTAAGAACTATTTACAATATATATTTACAAGTATTGACAGTAGACATAGACCACAAGAGGAACAGAATTTCAAATGAATCTGCGCAGCAGTAAGAAGGAATTGGAGAGGTGTCAGTCCATGCCACTCTCTGTCCTCTCAGTTCAGAGCACAAGGAGAGCATCAGAACGTACACAGACCCACTGACATTTCTTGCTAAAATCTCCAGTCTCAGCTGCATGGAGTGGAATAAACAAAGAACCCCACTCAAAGACTATGTCAAGGTGTACATTAGAACGACGAACAGGAATGGGTCAAAGAAGAATAAGCTGCTTCTTTATATAGACTTACCCTCACAGTGAATGACTCACTATAGCCACAGATAGTTATCACTGTCATTATGCTACCCTCGTACATATTCAGTTTGCTCTTTCTCCACTAGGTATTTTTCCAATACAGAGAATTACACTGAAAAAATTAGTCATCACCTCTCCCTCATGGCCTCATGCTTTAAATGCCTCAATTGGTACCTCACCCAGGCCCACTGCCTTCCTATGTTTCATCATCTTTAGTGTTGTCTGAGTCTTCACCAGCAACGATAGAGTCTCTTCAGCAAAGATACTGAAGTTGTTGCTTGTGTACACTTCCCTTCATGGCTTCTTCAGAATACTAAATCTATTACCAAATAATCCACCACCCACACAGACCATATTTTACCTGTGGGTTCAACCTGCAGCATGTCAGTAGCTTTGGTCTCGTCTCTAGGCTCTGTTACCGCACAAGGAACAGTGGTAGGGGCAGCAGCCACCGGACTTCCTGGCAAATATAGCTCTGCTGCATCCGTTATCCTATTGGGTTCTAGGTAGACAAAAGGAATTTGTACTAATTACACATGAATTAATTTGGAAACACGCTTGTGTATAATGGGAGATCCGCTGATTAGCAGGATTTGCATGCATTTGTCCTGTGACTGGTATGATAGCTAAATTCCAACTGGGGCCATTGAACACGACTAACACAAATTAAATAGAATACTACTATTCAAATACAGAAATTGTGTTCGCCTCTGAAACATGACCTTGATGGTATTTCACACTAATGACATCTTAGAATCATAGACTCCTAGGGATGGAAGAGATTTCAGGAGTCATCAAGTCCAGCCCGTGCGCAAAGCAGGACTAATCCCAACTAAATCAACCCAGCCAGGGCTTCATCAAGCTGAGACTCAAAACCCTCTAGGGATGGAGATTCCACCACATTCCTAGGGGACCCATCCCAGTGCTTCACCACCTAGGGAAATAGTTTTTCCTAATATCCAACCAAGACCTCCCCCACTGTAACATGAGCCCATTGCTCCTTGTTCTGCATCCGTCACTACTGAGAACAGCCTCTCTCCATCCTCTTTGGAACCTCCCTTCAGGAAGTTGAAGGCTGCTCTCAAATCCCCCCTCACTCTTCTCTTCTGCAGAATTCTGAACACAGCAGGGCCAGGGAGCGGTGGGAGAGTGCTAAAGGACAGGCAATGAGCCAGTGGTGGACAACCTGCAGCCCACTGGGGTTGTGTGTGTGATCCACATGACACTGAATTTACCGTTGCCCACACACAGGGTTACCAGATTCCGCTGGTTTCTGTCCATGTTGTTTTTTCCTACCGGTATTACTAAAGTGACGTGCACATAAAGCAAGGGCACGTGAAGTGCATGCTCACTAGGGATGTTAAATATTCCTGTATCAGAGGCAGCAGCGCAGGGAGCCAGGCGGGAGGTGATCCATGAGGGGAGCCAGTTTAAAAACCAGCTCCCCTCGCAGAACTGCTGCCTGTCGCCCCACGCTGCTGCCTCTGCTACACAGGCAGCAGTGTGGGGTGATAGAAGCCCTTATCTGGGGAGAGGGGGGGTCTGAGCTCCCAGACCTGGTGCGAGCTGGAACTCAGCCGGGCTGCCTGCTCACCTGCCTACTCCTCCTCATTGCAGGAGGAGTAACGGTAGTTCGAATTAGGAGCTTTAATTCGAACTACCTAGCCCGTGCCGCATGTAGCTGCGGGCAGGGAGTTCGAACTACCGGGCATTTAAAAATGGCGGCGCCTAGGAACATGCAAATAAAGCCCGGGATATTTTAATCCTGGGCTTCATTTGCAAGTTCGAATGACTACATTAGCCACCCTAGTTCAAACTAGGATGGCAGTGTAGACTTACGCTTTGGGAACTGTAGCAGCAGTCCCATTTTCAGCTCTATCCAGTCTGAAAGCTGGTTACTAATCTTACTGTCACCTGTTTTCATTTTATTTCCTGGATCACCTTCCCTAATAATGGGAAGCGTAAAAATACAAAGAGGAGGGCCTGCCGCCATCTGTCCCCTTGGACATGGGGTTAACGTCCCTGCTGGAGTACTTTGGCCTATTCCCATTCATGTGGTCTGCGAATAGGTTGGTTGTGGGTAGGCTGAATGATTGGACAATTCACCAAAATATCACATGAAGCCAGTCATTCACCTTGTGCCTGATAAGCCAGACTGCTTGCTGGCTCAGGTCTCCCTTGATGTGAGCTGCCATAAGGGAGAGAAAAGAATATTTTGGCCACTCTGATTTCTGCTGTTTCAGCGTTTAGTGCAGGGCTTCTGGTTGCCCCCGGTGGTCCACACGTGTGTCTGTGGCTGAGCTGTTTGACTGAAGCAGGACTTGGCTCCCCTCTACACTGGTCTGGAACCTTTCACTGAACCAGCCTGACTAAGGTTTGCGCTTTGGAACCTTTTCTCCAGGTGCCTTGAGCTGTTTGGGACCCCATGTGCATCAGGAAAACGGGGCCCCTGGAAGTCATTGCCCTTGTAAACTTTCCCCTGAACTGACCATCATTTTAAAGATTTTATCACCAGGGCCGCAACCCCCTCTTGACTCTCCATGCATCTGGGAAGCAGTCCCAGACTTTGAAGATGAAGCCAACGGGGGTGTGATTGTGCCCAGGGATCCCTATGCATGATCAGAAGAGGCCTCTTATAATTCCAAAATAATACAGAGGTCTTGAATCTTCTGGTACCTCTCTGAAAACGCATATACCCTTGCTAGCTTGGTGTCTCATGTTCAATCCCAAGTGAGTTATCTGGGTGGACACAATGAAGGTGGTTTGTTTTGGTGTTGATGATAAAGCCTTGTGCTTGTAGGAGATTGAAATTAGAGAGACAGCTCAGTGTGCCATTTCTAGCGACAGAGCTCAGATTAAGAGATCGTCCAAGAAGGGGCACAGGTGGAACTATGTGGTCTGCGTCCGGTGAGGAGTACCACCAATATCTTTAAAAAGATCTAGAAGACCAAGGACAAGCTGAATGGGAAATTCACATATCGATAATGCTTCCTATTCTAGGCAAACCTCAGCAACCTTTGATGGCAGGGTCTGATTGAGATGTGTATACATCCGCAGATCTACCCAAGTCATAAAATCTCCCTGGGACCGGGATGACAGAGGTTAGTGTCTCCATCTGGAACTTTGTTGTCTTCATCCACTCGTTGAGCCTTTTGAGATCCAGAATGAATCATATTCCTGTGTACGCTTCTGAGTGATTAAGATGACAGTTTCTCTTCTACCTTCTGAGGGAATGCTCTCTATTACTCCCACATCCAGGAAATGAGAAATCTCGTGCCAAAGTAAACTGTGCTTTATGGGGTTGTTAAGGCAAGGGACTGGATTAACAACTGATGGAGTGGAGCCTGTAACGCAAAGGAGTATCCCTGACTCACTAACTCTGACCCACTAGACCACGGGAAAAGCAGCCTTTTCCTCCAAGATATGGAAAATCCTTCCCCCAGGCTTCAAGCTCCAGCCAGAGACCTATGCAGTCATTGCAAATGCCAAGGTTCCCGCAGGAAAACGTCTTCGCTAGTATTTCTGCGAGGGTGAGGGAATGCTTTTGCCTCAAGGCCAGCGTGTGCTCTCGCAAAAGGCATGCTCTGACAGCGGGAGGGTCTGTTTAGACCGTGTGGCATTGTCTGCAGCTACTTGCTTAGCTTCTCCCTGAAAATCACGGCTCCCGTGAATTTGGCGAAGGATAGGACAAGAAATGGAGTTGTAGATGGCACCTGGTTACTGAGCTGGAGGCCAGGTCTTTGGCTGAGACTCTCACAGCATCCACTGATCTTTAAGTAGAGCCAAATTCGGGGTGATCTCCATCATTGAAGGCTTGGCAATATTCATGCCAGGAGAGAGCGAGATGCCTTCACAAAGCAGGTAACACTAGGGAGGGCCCTGAGGGAGATTAGGGAACGTCAAGTCTTTTTCTTTGAAAGTGCCCTCCATTTTTCATACATAGGGTCCTTAGGCTACAGCTCCCTTTCTGAGGGGAAAACCATCTCTTTGGCCAACGATGCTAAGATAGAATCAGCCTTCAGTATCTCAGTAACTGGGGCTTTTGGTGCCTGGATCCTATACAACTTTAAATCATTTCCATTCACGTGTTTGCCCTAGTCTGGCATGTCCCTTTCATCCCTTATTACTTCCTCAAAGTAGAAGTGTGGGGGAATTGCCGCCTTGGGGAAGACTGAAGGGAGAAATTTGCTCTGTCTCACTCTTGGGGCTTTTTTCAGGTTGAATCTGAATAGTGGATACAACCTCGGTGCACATGGCCACAGACGGAAAGGGGGGAGGGACTGGTGTGGGGATTTTGCTGAATCTTTCTCTGGTCCTGATCATAATCAGAACCCGACTATTCACCAGCGTCTGTGGAGAAAGGAGGAGGAGGAGAGGAGTCAGAGGACTCGGACCTCCTAAATTTCATGCTTTTTCTCCTTTTTTGCTTTCTTTAGTTTGCTTAGGGGGTATAGGAGCTCAGTCACAGCTTTGGTGAGGCCTTTTGCTTTGCCAAGAGCCTGAAGTTCTCTCATGAGATCTCTTTGAGCCCCTGCCTGCTAGGTCCCACTGCCTGAGGGAGGGGAAAAGCTTCCAGAGCCCCTGAACTGAGAAGGAGGGAGGTGCTCATGAGCAGGGCTCGACAATTAATGTAATTTACTCGCCCATGGTGAGTAGATTTTAGCCCGGTGTGGCCGCGCAGCGCGGTTTGCGCGTGTGCAGCATGCGGTTCCGCGCGGCTGGCAAGTGGGGCTTGCTGCCGCTTGGCGAGCCCTGCTCATGAGCCCTGCTTCTTTTCCTAGGGGACTCAGGGCTATCTGTGACCTGACAAGTCTGCCTTCTCTGTCCACCATCGGCCCTGTGGGAGATGGAGAGTCAACTTAGCTCCCGAGTTGGCTGACTGGAGAGGGTTCCCATCTTTGGAGCCTCTCCCTGCTCTGCCCATATATTCCCGGTCTATTTTTAGCACATCAGAGTTATAGATGCTCTGGAACATAGGGGATGCCCGAAGACCTAATGGAGCTAGGGACAGACAGCTGAGTACAGGCTGGACATAACTCACTGACTGTTGAACCTGGGAGGGCAGCTTCACAGATGGAGCACATTTGGATTTCAGGGTGCTCTGCCGTGCCCGGAAGGCACAGAGGAGCCAGAAGGGAGGGACTGCAGCTGAGGCTCCATGGGGTTCCAATACCTCGGTTAAAAAAACTAGCCCAGGACAGTATGACTATGGCATAGATTGCCAAACTGACAAAAAAGCCCTCCTTAGGCATATGCGAAGGCGAGATCTGTAAAACCTGCCATCTGCATGGTGCCACAGAGGCAGAGAAACTGGAAGCAAGCAAAATCACAGGGGCACAGCCAGACCAAACACTGACCTGCCCCCGGGAGCTGCAAAGAGAGGTCCAGATGTCACAAACTGGGGGAGTTATGGTTTCATTAAGTCTGCTACTTTCAACTAGAATTAAGCATTTATAAAGATGTGCACAATCTCGGAACATTCACGCTTCATTTTATAGCTTTTCTCAATTCTCAGCACTTTGCCACGAGAAATGTACCTCCAATGAAAGATGCTTTTTAGTCCAAGGATGTTACAGAATCAACACAGGCATGTCTTGCTCTACTACCTACAACACAGCCCTTCACCTCCCTCTTTAAGAGGGATGCAAAGACCAACTACTTCTGGCATTTTAATCCTGCTGAAAGACTCCAGAAACAATTTTCTGGGAATAACCTTATACTTTAAATTTTTACCTGATGGTTCTACAAAGAAAGAGGTTTCTGATCCCTTCACAGCATCCTGAGCTCTCAGCCAATTTTCTTCAGGCACCGTCCCTCCTGCAGTTGCTAAGGGAAACAATTAGTACAGATAGCCACGTCAATGCAAACAGCACTAGCTCGGGACTTCAAAACTGACGTTCAGCTACATATATTTACTTGTGTGGTACAGGCTTGGCTGCTCTCACAACAACATTCTTAGAGAGAACTTCTTAGTACATTCTGGGAAACCTTACAGGACCTGAGCATGTTCTCCATAATATCCCAGGATTATATAAGAGGGTAATAAAAGTACTAATTTTAAAATCAGCAAGCATATGAGGCTCTCTGGTCAATGGGATATTCTGTCCCCAAATATCTTCAGAAATCTCTTAGGTAGAAAATGGAGTTGAAGCATTTTATGTTCTTTCTAATGGATATTAATCTTGACTCATTTTATGTAACTGGAAAAGCCAAATATGACCTTTTTCAGATTAATACACCTAACAATTTCTGACCTGCAGATCCCTCTAACCCAATTATAAAGTAGCATGGCAACAGCAGAAATGTGTTTCACCTGCTATATTCATCAGAGATTCTGCAGTTGAATCCAGCGTAATGAAGGGGGATGGATCTATAACTTCTGCAGGAGAATACGGGAATCCCAGAGAAGGTTGTTCTGGTACCATCACAATTGAATGGGGTGCTGTAAGAAATAAACTACATTTGTCACTGCCAAATTGATTTGTTTCTAACAAACTTAATTAATTTGGTCCACTAACTTACAGAACAAACGTTTATTTTCATCACAAAGCAAGTATGCATATACTGAAGATAAACCTACCCATTAATTTACTCAGAGAGGCATTATATCTGCTATACAGATGAAAGCTAATCAAATGTTATTGGGCAGTAAAAGGAAAGTACTGTGCCTTTCAGGTACTACTCCCAAATAAGCTTTTTGTTATAGTAACTCTCTAGCTGCCACAATCCAAATGTAACCCATCACGTGAAAAATGGGGATAGAACATTTCAAGATGAAGCTAACGTTTCCAGTAACAATGGTTTAATTCAGCTTTTCTTTTTAACTAAAACAAAATAGGACAAAAAGGGGGTGGGAGACAGGGCCTGTGAGGACAGCTCAACCCCCCCCCCAACACTGTTTAGAACAAGAGATTAGAGAGAAAAATGGGGATAAAATTTTTCACTATCGCCTGTTTAATGGACTTCCTGTAAATAGCACAGAATTCCATAGATAGAAGCTGAAAACTGAACCCCTGGTTAACAGCATCCCATGAACATATTCAATGGAGGATTATACCATGAACTTCTTTTGAAGCTTCAAAATGCTCTGTGAAAGGTGGGACAGTCTCCATTTCTGAAGGAAGTAGCAGCAGATCAGACAGGACATCTTCTCTGTGCATCGTGAAGGGCACTGAGGAACAGGAGAATAAGTCAAACATTATCACGAAGGGATGACAACAGGAAAGTAAGATGTCAGAATGCAGAGGATGAGCCTTGCTACCAGCATTGCCCTGAAAGACGTTATACAAAGTTAGGAAATGCGGGTGCCCCCACTTAAAATAATATCTTTTTTTTTGTAGCCAAAATGAGCTGAAGAGTAGAATATAAATATTGTATGGTGTGCTTGCATGTCCCTCTTTCTAACACCAGCAGCATTTAAGTACTGGATGATTTGATGGAGCAGAATACTTGATCTGAGGCAGGAATGAAAACTGATCCAGCTCAGTTCACTCAAATGTCATGTCCCATACTGAACTTTGGGGAAAAACATATAATGATCCATATACGTACACTTTCCTCAAAGCATCATGGAGCTCAAAGCCTTTTGAGCTAGAGGAGGAATTTAGCAAAATAATGAGCCAGGCACAGAAATCACCCTTCTCCTCTGTCATTCAATGATAGTACAAGATGATTGAGGCAGGATATGAGTCTATAACAGGAATGGGTAGGGTAGGTTTTGTGACCTATGGTAAGCAGGAGGTCAGACCACATTATTATGATGGTACCTTCTGGCTTAAAATCTGTGAGGAGAACAAGCTTTGTTATTTGCCCCTGACCAGACATGCTGGTTAATCAGTCTTGCCAAGGAATTGTAGTGCAAGTCAGCAACAGGCAGCAAGAGGCTGAAATTTCATTTTACCTGGACTCAGTTTTTGACTGGCCTGCCAGACAACAGATATGTAATATAGCCCAAGACAGGCTAAGTATTTATATCGCTCCTTTGATGGTATAGACTCAGAGGTCAAGCCAGACACAAAAAAAAGGAAAGGAACTTCCATTTCAGCAACTCTCCGTGCGTATTTACACATACACTGTCTTCCAAATAAACAGTGTGACCACTTACGCCAGACACCGTGAGAACAGTTGCACTGTATTTCTCGTGCTTGCTTCTTTAACTGCGCAGACCAAGCCATTGAACAGAAATGGAATGAGTAAGTGTAGTAGATTGTTTTTCCCCTCTGCCCGTGAGGCCAGCTGAGCTGTAAAAACCAAACACGGGCTGGGCTGACCGCTATGTCCTAATATAACACCCCCCCACATAATAAACAACATGTGACTGCGTGACGGTGCTCTCACAGCGAGGAGGTTGTGGATGAGGAGGAGTACAGAGGACAAACAACCAGGGGATCCAGCTGCACAGCGAGCCAGGACCCAGTTTAGATCTAAGCACCCCCTACATTGTATGGCCACACAGCTTCCCTTCATGCGCCGCGCAGAGGCTCACGGCTGCAGCGGGAAGAGATTTCTCTCCCTAAGGCCTGAAGCCGCCAGGGCCAATGGTGAGGGGCTGTGGGCCCCAACACCAGTGCTCCCTGAAAGCTGTGCACTCATGAGGCCGTTCAGGAGACATTCCAGTGCCACCCAGCTGATTAGCAGCGCGCCCACAGCTGGTTTTTTTTGTTTCTACTGCTGGTGCACTTGCCTCTGTGCACATGCCTTGGCACGCACAAAAAAAACTCGTCTCGTCGCAATGATGGAAAAAATCCGCACAGGGATGGAAAATATTAGAGGGAATGTTGCCCAGCAAGGAGCTGCAAGGGACGGGAGGGGAGCGCCCCTCCCCACTGGCCCCAGCAAAGATCTGGTGCGTACAGAAGAAAGCCCCGCTCCCATCCCCAGCAGAAAGCTGCCCAGGCACTGCCAGACACCCTCCTCCACCTTCTGAGGGCTGGAGCCCAAGTCACTGCCATGCCTGGAGCACCTCCACCCCCAGCTCTGACTCTCCTCCCACACGCAGAGCCCCCGGGTCCCATCCCCGTCACATGAATTTTATTACGTGCACCCGTGTGAAGGTCACATGTTGCACATTCACCTCCATATTGGTGCACATAAGAAAATTTATTCCACTCGGGGTGGAATTTTTTTTTTTTTTTTTTTTTAAACTCCACTGCAGTCCTGCCAATCGCGGCAAATGCAAAGAAAAGGAACTCAAAAAAGTATATGGATGAATTTTCAGTTACAGGGGGCGACGTAGTGGGGGGCTGTCTGCTCTGTAACCCAGGGTCCCCCTGCACTGGGATGTGCGATTCCCACTGACTCACCCACATGTAGATTGGCCCAGACACCTAGGCCCAGCTTGAGCAGATAAGGCTCTTCCAAGAGGGAGAGACAAAGGAAGGGAGGCAGAGGCGGCCACCTGGCTGGGGGGCAGGGTCTGGGAGCGAGGCAGTTTCTGGCTGGGAAACACGAAGGGAAAAGACTAAACTGAGTGCTGAGGGGTGATGGATCCCCTAACCCAAGGGGTCTGAGGCATCCTGTCCCTGACTCCTGTAACCACATCACATCTATGCTGGGCTGTATCCCGGAGAAGCAATAAACCCTCTCTGTTCTACTGGCTGGCGGAGTCTGTTCTCGCTGCTACGGGGGTGCAGGATCGGGGGGGGGGGGATCCCCTACGCACCATCACACAGGACAAGTCACATCTTTTGTCTTTTCATTAACACTCATTCCAGAACAGGTCATGGCACAACCAAGAGAGGCAGAGGTGCTTCTGCTTTTCCTTCTCCTCTACTTAGGGAGAGTGCTCACGAGGAGAAACTCGTGTATGAGAACAGGGATATCCCTGGAATCCTCCTGAGAGAGCACGATTAAACTTTTATAGAGGTGTTCGGAAAGCTTTGGCAGAGGATTGCAGGAGAGGGCTGCCTCAGTTCTCCCTGTGTGGCAGAATGCTTTCCCACGCCACTCAGCGACCACTTCAGCAGGCATCACTACCATACACAGTCAGGCAGCGTCTGGGCCCCAGCAGCAGCGGGGGGAAAGGCCAGTCCTCGCTTACAGACTACCCCCTAATTTCAAACATTCTTTCCAGTAACCACGCAGCACACCATCATAATCTTCCAGGAACCCAGCCCTGCACTCAGCCCTGGTGCCAACTCTGCCCACACATCTACACCAGCGATTTCATCACTGGACCCAGCCACATCAGCCACCAAATCAGAGACTCATTGAACTGCACATCCACTAACGTGATCTATGCCATCAAATGCCAACAATGCCCCTCTGCCCTGTATATTGGCCAAACTGAACAGTCTCTACGGGAAAGAATTAATGAACACAAATTAGATATCCAAAAAGGCAATACAGAAACCTGTTGGTTTAATCTACCTGAACACTCATTCATGTCACTGTTTTGTTTCAGGCCAATTTCACAAGCCAAATACACAGAGAAGGGTTGGAACTTAACTTCAGTCATAAGTTTAATTCTTATGCAAATGGTATGAACAAGGACATGGGCTGGCTCTCACCCTACCTTCCATACCCGAATGACTTAACCAACCAACCAATGAAGGTGCCAATTGTTTTTATCAGCCTGTTGTAACTATTTCTATTCAATTTCTCTCTCTCTTTTTCTCCTTTCCCCCTCCTTTTTTTCCCCTCTTTTTTTCTCTCCTGTCCCCTATTTATTCTTGGATCTGCACTTCTAACACTCCCGTCAGCTGAAGAAGTGGACTGCACCCTCAAAAGCTCATGATCCCATCTACATGTTTTGTTAGTCTCTACGGTGCTACTTGTCTATTTGTTTTTTTTAAAGTTTTTCTTGTTACAGACTAACTCGGCTCCTCCTCTGAAGCTTATGGAATCAAGAGTCACTACACTACCTCTACCACTGCACCACAAAGCACATTAAAGACCATCTGAGCTTCACATATACCGGGGGTGGGCAGTAATTTTCATAGGGCGGCCACCGCTCCACACCTAGAAGTGACAGGGAACTAGCCTTCCCCAATGGTTGTCTGGGGCCGGGAGCTTTGAAATAAAAACACAGCAAAGGGTCGCCTAGCAGCCTCCCGGGGTTGCTGTAGCTATTTATAGGATTGACCAACTCCAGCCTCTGCCAGGGTAGCACCACGACCAGGAGTCCTTTAAATAGCTGCAAGCAACCCCGGATGGCCGCCAGGCAATGCAGTAGCAGCAGAACCGCAAGCCAATTGCTTCTATTTAAAGGGCTTGCAGCTCCGGACCCCACCGCTACCGCATTGTCTGGCAGCTATCCAGGCTTGCTGCAGCTATGTAAATGGCTCACGACTCCGGCCCCTGCCAGAACAGCACCATGACTGGGAGCCTGGAGAAATAGGATCCTGGTACCTGAGTCGTCACCTTGAAATTCAGTGGCACAGGCAGCAGGACAAATAGAAAGCAGCCAGATGCCGTCCATGGGCCAGATCAGCGTTTGGTGGACTGGATCCAGTCCCTGGGCCACATCTTGCTCTGCCCTGACACTCTGACCTGTGAAAGCTACGGTTTGTATTCATGCACCTGGAATGGGGGTGGAGGGTTCTTTCCCCTACACAAGTTCTGCTCTTTTCAGTTAAACTTTTAGTTTTCAATGCATTGGTTTAAAAATTGCCATTTTTGCACTGATATTATTACAGAATAATTTCTATTATAAAGATAAATTATGTTCCACATTAGTTCACAACACATCCTACCAAGTGGCCAGCCATTCAGAAAAACAAAATGTCACACAATTCACAGGCTCAGTCACAAGATGACTCAGTACACTGACAATGATACAGTCCCACACTTATAACAGTCACCACAGAATTCCTATCACACCGCAGAAGAGTGGGTCCAAGTAGAGCACACTACACCCTCATGCACTATTTCAGCTCACTATTACACAGTCTTTCAAAGCCCCTCTGTGATGTAAAAGCTCTGCTCTGAGCTCTTCTAATAGCCCTGGTATCTGCTACTCAAATTCACCAGACATCTTTGCCCTCTATCCCAGCAGAAAGCTTTCCTCACTTTGCGTCACATACGTTATGCAGGACACAACAGGCAGCTATAACCCCTGGAATACTTCTTTCACTTGAGGTACAGTCTTATGAGTAAACAATGCCAGCAACCCTTCAAATGATCAAAAGCACGTTCGACATCATCCTGCACCTGTTCAGCCAGTAACTGAATGTTCTCTGGTGCTGTCGAGGTGGCCAGTATGACTTCCCAGTTAAGTATGACTTGTCCTCACTTAATCAGAAATGGTCACAAGCAAAATAAAGATAAAATGATTTCTAAACTTACACTGGTTCAAAGTGACAGACCATGCTCTCAGGCCAGAATCTGCTCCCAAAGTCCAGCTGACTGGTAGCAAGTTTCCACAGTGCAATCACCACTCACTTCTACACTGTCAGTGCAGCTCTCATTTTGGTGGCCCTGTGCTAGAACTGGGGTGAGCTCAGCACACAAATCTAGGGACCGGATCTTGGGTAACCACAGGTTCAGCAGCCACTGCTGATTACCCTAAACCTGCTTTATAGTGCAACGCCAACAATCAGGGCTTGTTTCTTGGTCTCAGCAGTGGCACTGCATCTGCTGCTCCATGAACAACACACAAGCTTGAATTGGTTCTCTCTGTGTCCCGTGGCAATCTGTCTCCCAAGGAATTGGCATGATCCCCGCTCAAACAGTTTTTGCTGCTCTGCAAATCTGTGCTTGCAATGCTCATGAAAACAGCACAGAGCTGTGCAAGCTACATGCTTCTGTCACAGATGACAGACTGATGGTTATGGAGGTTTGCGGGATTTAAAAAAAAGACAAATTACGGATACAGATATCATAATGGATGGACACAGCTGTAAATAGGGATGTTGATCCCATAATGCCCAATAATCCCTGACTGACTTGTTCTGGCCCCATCATACATTTCCCAAATTTCACAAAAGGCAGTGTGCTGGGCAGTGGCATTACACAATGGCGCATCTACCCAGGATACATCTCACACTGCATCTGTGACAGCATCCCGGTATGCACTGCCATGGTGCACCCCCAATGAAAGCAGCCAAACCTGCAAACACACAAGCGACATAGTAACTGTGGAAGCTGCATGCTGACGTAACTTGAGCTGATGCAAGTTTTCCGTGTAGACTCTCAGGGTGTGTAAACATTAACAGGTCTGAAATGGCTCTACATTAGGGGGCCAGGGGTCTAGCCAGAAAAGGCATTGCCATTGCCCTTCAAACAGGTTTTCTCTCTTTGTCCTGGCAGCCTTGGGAAATAGATAAGCATGCAGCCTGACTTTGTTGCTGTGACATAGCGGGGGTGCTGTTCCAGTCACTGCTGCAGTGTGTGGGTGTACCTCAGTGTCCCCCTCCCCCCTTTGCAGCTCTCTCTGCATGGGGGGGGGGGGAGAGGCCAGGCATGACTCATTGTGGAAGTATGTCAGTGTCTCACCTCCTGGAAGCCAGGTGACAAAAGATTCACCTTTGGTCTGGGAGCAGGACAACGCAGGAGGCGGAGCTGCCTGGAGGCTCAGTGCCCAGTGGGGGGAGGGGGTTTGCTTTAGTCTTGGTTGGGGGAAGCATGAAGGGAGCAGACAACGTCAAGTACAGGGGGGGTTCAAGGGCCTGTGAACCCCTTTTCTCCAAGAGGGCTACAGTTATCTGCCCTGACTCCTATGTCAACATGGAGCCTGTGCTATGCTGCACCTCTGAGAAGCAATAAACCCTTCTGTTCTACTGGCTGGCGGAGCCACATCGGGCTGCGGACTGGGGTGCAGGGTCAGGGGGCTCCCCAACGCATCCTCACAGTTGTGTCTTTTGTTTATCCTCATTGGCTCTGCATAACACACCTTCAGGGTCGAAATCCCCTGTAATCTCTGTAACCTGTTAGTTTGTAGCATGGGAATGTGTTGATTTGATTGGAAGTTCAGTAAATAGTAGTTAGGGGCGGGTATAACTGTATTCATTATTTGCTTATTAATATTCATTTTATGGGACTTAACATTACTAAATAAGGGTATGTCTACACTACCACCCTAGTTCGAACTAGGGTGGTTAATGTAGTCATACGAATTTGCAAATGAAGCCCGGGATTTGAATTTCCCGGGCTTCATTTGCATGTTGCCGGGCGCCACCATTTTTAAATGTCCGCTAGTGCGGACTCCGTGCCCGCGGCTACACGCGGCACGAACTAGGTAGTTTGGACTAGGCTTCCTATTCCGAACTACCTGTACGCCTCGTGGAACGGGGAAAGGGGTTACTTGAGCGAAAACAGGACAAACGCCAAACTTTGTCCCAACAGTCCAGAACTAGTGACTCACTCAGCATTTGGATTATTCATAGTCGTAAGACACCCATCTTGTACAGTCACACAGGGGGATCAAGAGAAACTAAACACCTGCATAAGAATTGTAAGTGCAAGAATATGAATTCCAGAAGCGAAGCTTTTTGCCATTGGTTCCCTGTTATATATACAATTGGATACTTGCTCTAGCTATGAGTGCAGTGGGTAATTAACCAGTTTATTTTTTGATGTTTGTGCACTTCTACATATTAGTCCTTTACTGTCAGCCTTGTAGGCAAATATTAAAGTCAGCTCTGGATTAACTATTGTGTGAAATTGCATTTTTCAGAATTTCAAGTCCTTGTTTGGATTTGATGGGGCATCCCATCATGCATCTATTGGTACCAAATGAAACTCACTCCAGTACATTAAGCCATGCTGAGGGAGACCGCACGGCTCAATATTGTAGTTACTGGTGCTCTATAAAAAAATAAATGAGCTTTAATTTAGAATGAGGCAGGCAAGCAGAGAGCAAGTGAAGACAGATAAGCTCTAGGAACTTCAACAAGTGAAGAAAATTATTAAAGGAAGAAACTGGATCCAAAGAACAAGTCTTTGGCTTTACGATCCATTTTTGTACAAACTCATAGGAAATAAGATATTGCCCTTCCACGAGTTCCCAGTTAAACATTTAACAAAAATGTGGAACAGCAGCATCTGCTCACACCCCTTGATGAGGAACATACAGTAAATGTCACTTCTGCCCAGGTCATGAAATGTTCCTCAGTCTCCATGAACAGAAGCAGAATACATCCAATTCTAAGCTGTTTGGCTGTTCTTTCAATAGCATAAATCCCCACTGAGCTAAAATCTGGCAGTAAGATCCAAGCCTGGGAGAAATCTGACAGTCGAACAAAATCTTTAGATACATATTTTTAAAAAAGAAAAGTATGTTTCTACGTGTTAAACCTCTCTAGTCCGGCAACATCTACGGTATGGCAAGACCACGGATACTGCGGGACCACAAAGCCTGGGAAGCCGGCAGTGGAGCCCTGGGGGCAGCAGAACTCTGGCAGCCTCAGCACTCCTGGAGCAGCATAGATCCGGTGGCCCCAGGACAGTGGAGCCCTGGCAGACCTGGGCCAGCAAAGCCCCAGCAGGCCAAGGGCAGGTGGGGCCAGAGTGGCTGGTTGCAGAGCCAGGTGGGGAACCCAGTGGGGTCTGCTGATAGACACTCTATAATCTTAATAGACGACCAAAAATGATGCAATTTAAATTGGCTCACATGGCAGCGCTCTGTGTCCACAGAACTCATTAGAGTACAAAGGTACAATTCCCAGGCTACCTATTCTGCTGTTGTGGGTTTTTTAGCGTATGTCCTCTGTCTCATTAACACACAAAGCTGACAGTTTATAAAACACACTGGGGTGTTGAGGCTTTGGACTGTGGGCAATGAATTTAGGAAAAAAGGTGAGCGTGGGATACAAGAACAGCCGTAAGGAATGGGGGGAGGGGATGGATTGTGGGATTTTGCAGGCTATGATGCATCCCTAAGGTTATTCTAACACTGGTGTACGTTAATACAGCCATACCTGCCTCCTCCATCGGTCTGAACATCGGCTGTGAGTCAAAGCAAAGGACTCTGTCATCCATCGACCAGGTCTCATTGCGATCGAGAAACTCTTTACAGGACATTTTTTCATCCATGATCTCCCCAGGGGATACTGAAATGTGAAGAGAAAGCAGCAACACTTAGCAGTGAATCACAAGGCTGAATTACTTCTGCATAGATGGCTTATGTGACGCTGAATGGCAGAACTTTTGCTAAGACTGACAGCACACATGGCTTCTCAGTGAAATCAGACCACTCAATGTGCTGCCATTCTACAATTTTAATGAAGTTCTCTTAAAGAGCAATGAAGGAAGGCATAAAATTTGAAGAAGCTTATAAAAATAAAAATAGAGTACGTATAAACCACAAAGTCGTCAGATGCCTTTAAATGCTGATAAATTAGTGCTAGCAGCACACCCTACACGCTAGGGTGCATCTTCACCAGACAATTACATCAAGTTAAACTGAGTCCTTCAAGCTATGTTCCATCTAAGGCATCCCTTATTTGTGATATTTTTCCCCCAGGAAAAGAGTAATTCATAAGGGCCAGGCAATGCTGCTGACCTCCCAACACAGCTGCACACTCCTCTATTTATCTAGCACAAGACAAAAGAGCAACTGCACATTTTCATGATCACTTGTCCCTGTGCCTCTTCAGTAACTGCTAATGTATAAACTGAGCTGGAATGATTAGACATTTCAGGAAGAAAAACAAAAGCAACAGGTACCCATCCGTAAGTGCTAGAACTAGGGATGCTAAAGGTTAACCAGTTAACTAGAAAGCATATGCCTTACTGGTCTGCTTACTAAGGATGTGAAACAGTGAGCAATTTACTTCTCAAGTAGTCGATGGAATTTCCATTGACTATTCGACTAGTTGATAGGCACTTCCACGCTCCTCCTCTGAAATGTACAAGAGCCCCTACTTGGGGCTCTTGTACATTTCAAAGGAGGAATGCGGAACTCTGTGCACAGCCCGGGGCCAGTGGGAAGTCCCGCTGACTCCGGGTGTGCCAGCTTTGAAATGCACAAGAGTCCCCAGCAGGGGCTTTTGTGCATTTCAAAGTGAAAGCAGCCTCATGGAAGCTGGCTGGCACCAGCGGGGGACTCCGAGTCCCCCACTGACCTGAGCTCAATGCAGTGCTACTGCTTTGAAATGCCACATGGAGCCCAGGGTCTGGCCTCAAGTTCCACGCAGCATTTCCCCAGAACCCAGGGTCAGCTGGGGACTCCCCAGCTGATCCCGGGTTCCACAGAAATGGAGCCTGGGATCAGCTGGGGAGTCCCCAGTTGACCCCAGGCTCCACACAGCGCTGACCATCTCGGTGATTCAAAGGGGCAGCACCACACAACTGAGCCCGGGATCAACTGTGCAGTGCTGCCGCTTTGAAGTATCTCCTCTTCCTCCCGCCTCTGCTGCCTCTATATAATAGAGGCGGCAAAGGGGGAAGAGGGAATGGACTAGTCGAATGGACTATCTGATCAGCTTTTGCTTATTGGATAGTCGACTAGTACTTAACATCTTTAGTGCTTACCAGCTAAGCAGAGGCCCCCACCACCACCACGATGGCCCAGTTAGCAGGACCCTGGCCGCCTGGGGCTGGGGCAGCCTCTGCTGCCCAGGGCCACAAGCGAGCCAGGGCTGGAGCAGACCCCCCCCTTTCCCCTCCACCGGTATTTAACTGGTTAAAGAAATCACTTAATCAATTAACTACTCTGGGCAATTTTTACATCCCGAGCTGGAACAGAGGAAAAGCTCTGGGGCCTGAAGGAATTCAAATGCAGAGCCAAACAGAACCTACTGGGCTACCGCAAGGTTCAACGTGCACCAAACGCTATAATTGCCACAGGCCAAACAACAAAATCTCAGTGTTGCCAATGCATGTGAGCTTATTACGGGTCCCTCAATGTTTGGTTGTTTTGTAAAAGCCTAATCATCTGCAATTATTTAAATGATCTGGTCCAGTCTGGCAATTCCACGCTCCTATGAGATCTCAGAAAATTCAGTGTTTTACAACTGTCCATGAAGACTCCCTCTAGTCTGCTCCAACCGCCATTTGCCTGAGAACCTTAAAACAGTCTGGGGTCTGCCAGGCATCCATCAGAATCAACAGAGAAAGTGTCGGGCGAGGGAGAAAGCAGTGTATGGGGGAAGGGGAGCGGCCCTTGAGCAGGAAGGGAGTTCAGAATCAGGCGAGTGAACACCACAGGTCAGGAGTCTTGAAGAGCTCAGGGACAGACAGGAGAGATGCAAGAGCAACAAAATACAGTTTTATTAAAAGCTTGCAGATACCTAAAGATACCTATTGGCATAGCACTGTCAGCTGATTACATGCAATTAATAATACAAATCTGTTGCCAAATCCTAGGTGTATAGCTTTGAGGGCCAGAGAATGGGAATTTAAAATGTAAACTCCTATTAAAGCGTTTTGATAACAATAATATACAAATGCACACATCACTTCTGTATGCTAACACACATGCATATAAATCCCACCACGCCAGAAAAGAAGTGTGTTCAGAAAAGGAGGATGTTAAATATCGATTAATTGACTAGTCGAGTGACCTCATGAATTCTTATCAATCACTCAACTATTCTATAGTCGCCGGGGGCGGGACTGGCAGCCAGTGCGCTCAGGCCCCAGTCCCAAGGAGCCCCCTGCCACTCTACATGGGAGTTGGTCCGTGAGGGGAGCCAGTTTAAAAGCCAGCTCCCCTCGTGGACCGGCAGCTTGTTGTCCTGTGCTGCTCCCTCTAATAAAGGGGCAGCAGCATGAGGTGGCATCAGGCCCTGTTTAAGGGAGGGTCTGAGCTCCCGGACCCAGCACGAGCCAGAATTGACCTGGGCTGCCTGCCCACCTGGCTCCTAACACACTTTAAATGCAGAACCACAGCAGGTCCCAGGCTTGCGGCAAGGCAGCACTGGGCTGCTGGCCAGCCTGCTAAAAAATGGACTGGTGGTGGAGGGGTGAGAAATGTGTATAGTTTATAGCATTAACTCAAGCTTTTGCTGATAGGTTAATCGACTACACTAGTACATCCCTACTTTACAGTCTGTTCAGTTTCTGACTCCCATGGATGGAGGACTCCAAGCTATCAAAATGGGATCCAACTGAGGCTGGTTTGTGGATTTCCTGGTTTGGCAAGAGACTGCTGGGGTTTCTGTTGGGGACTCTTAGCTAAATGAGCGGATTTGATATAGTTCACTGCAGCCAGGAGGGGGGAGAAAACACTGCTTCCTGTACGCAAAGGAGAAAGGTGTCCATGTGTGGACTGGGGAACAAAACTTGTGTGCGAGGAGAGGGTGGGGAAATTAACACAGACAGTGTTAAGAGACAAACCGCTCTCAGACTAGAAGATAGGCCGGCACAATGACAATTTAACAGCAATATTTTGCCAAACAGACAATGATAATTAAAGTTTGCCAAGTGCTATTATAAATGTGAAGAGACACCATTATTCACAATTATTTGCAGGGTACAGGAGTGAGGGATTTAATTCACATCAGCAATAAGTGCCTATTGAGAATGCAAGCTGCTGGGGACAGGAACACCACAGTCTTTTGTCTGCCTATAGAGATCTCTATGAACTAAAAAGACAGAAATTGTTATGCTAATGTGAAGACTGAGGAAAAGTTAGGGAAAACTGACAGGAATTTCCCTTACAGAAATTACCCCCGATTCAAGTCTACTAAGCTTCATTGACCCAAACAGGCTCTGGGTGGACTTTAGAGGATTCAGAAATAACTTCTAGCACTAGAGCTAAAATAAAGACACACATGTATAATTGTTGGTACCTACTGTAACACAATAGAAACCAGAACTCTGTGGTACTGGCAGGTAAGTGGGAGAAAATACCTTAATGTTTTAAGATGCATTTGTAAGTACAAGAGTGATTATGTCTGTGCCTTTAAATAAAGGGAGGGGGGGATCTTAATGCAAGGCATGCTGGGAATGGAGAGGAAGCAGGAAAACAAAACGGACAAGAGAGCAGGGCAAGAAGAATTATTCTAAGTGTGGCTAAACATAACAAAATTCCTATAGCACTGGGGATACATTTTGATTCATATCTGCATTTATAAAGCATTTGTTTTAGCAAAAACACTGGAGACTGGGCAGTGGAGATCCAGCCAGTGCTGCTATGGGCTGGGACAGCCAAGCCAACAGACAACTGAAAGCTTTATTTGCTTCACACAAGTACCCAGCTCTTATACAGTGCTAACATCCTACAGCTTAAATCAAATTACAAAAGTATCATCATTATCCCCATTTTGCAAATGGGGAAGGCTCAGGCAACAGAGTGCAGTGCCTTGTCCACGGTCACCCAGCAAGGTCAGGGGCAGAGCCAAGAATGAAACCCAGGGACTTCGTCTACACTGCAGCTTTTACCGCAAGAGCCTATGCAAATGAGGAACATATTAGCAAATCGTCGTGTCTCATTTGCATAATTTATTTGAGCTGCTTTTGCACAAAAACCCGTTTTGCACAAAAACACCTGTCCACACTGCTTATTTTATGCAAAACCAAACGTGAATAAATTAAACGAGGCAAAGTGATATGCTAATGTGCACCTCATTTGCATAGGCTCGTGCTTCAAAAGTCGCCATGTAGACGTAGCCAAAGTCTCAATCAGTGCTCTATCCACTAGGAAACACTGTCTCCTCTTCAGAGAGCGGTTTGATTTAAGCTATGCTGTACAATGTCTTATTGCCACGGGCACTTGTTGGCCTACTCATGTTGTAAGTTGAGACATTGTACAGCAGAGTTTAAATCAAACCGCTCTCTGAAGAGGAGAAACTACAGACCAATTAGTATAACTAGGGGTTATAGTGGACCACAAGCTGAATATGAGTCAGCAGTGTGATGCTGTTGCAAAAAAAAAAAGCAAACATGATTCTGGGATGCATTAACAGGCGTGTTGTGAGCAAGACATGAGGAGTCATTCTTCCGCTCTACTCTGTGCTAGTTAGGCCTCAGTTGTAGTATTGTGTCCAGTTCTGGGCACTGCATTTCAAGAAGGATGTGGAGAAATTGGAGAGGGTCCAGAGAAGAGCAACGAGAATGATTAAGGGTCTAGAGAACATGACCTATGAAGGAAGGCTGAAAGAATTGGGTTTGTTTAGTTTAGAAAAGGGAAGATTGAGAGGGTACATGATAGCTGTTTTCAAAAGGGTGTCAATAAGGAGGAGGGAGAAAACTTGTTCATCTTGGCCTTTGAGGATAGAACAAGAAGCAATGGGCTTAAACTGCAGCAAGGGAGGTTTAGGTTGGACATTCGGAAAAAGATCCTAACTGTCAGGGTGCTCAAACACTGGAATAAATTGCCTAGGGAGGTTGTGGAACCTCCATTTCTGGAGATATTTAAGAGTAGGGTAGATAAATGTCTATCAGGGATGGTCTAGACAGTATTTGGTCCTGCCATGAGGCCAGGGGACTGGACTCGATGACTCTCGAGGTCCCTTCCTGTCCTAGTATTCTATGATCTGATATTGGCCACTGTCAGCAGATAGGACACTGGGCTAGATGGACCTTTGATCTGACCCAGTCTGGCAGTTCTTATGTTTTAACACAAGCAGCACTTTTCCTAAACAGAGTCTGCTGTAGGTCCCAGTGATTGCAAGTGTTTACTAAACAGCTCCAATTTGTTTATCATCTGTTCTGAAGAAATCAGTGTGGCCACATAATCGAATTGAAAAGTTCATCCATATAAAACAGCACTTCTGGCAATCTACAGCATGGAGACTTCCAATGTGCAGAGCCTGCTGTGCTCAAAGGCTCACAAAGAATTGTACCCAGTACGCTGTACTGTACCCACTATGCTATGTGCAGTGAACTTGCAGCAAGAAGTGCTTTTCGAGCCGAGGATTACCATAGTAGTCTTCTCACTGAAGGGGAGCTTAATCTCACGAGGGCACTGGACCAGACATTGAACTCTAGGTTAAATAGCTTCACTATCCATGAGTTGATAGGAATGAGCTGCACCTGCCAGCTCCAAATCAAGCTGGAGGACAAATGAGGGACTTAAAAGCTTTGTTAGAGTTGCCAACTAATTTCTCAAAATCATGCTAGTGGCTTTGTCCTGCAAGTGGATACAGAGTTAGTTTGGCTCGAGCAATTTGCTAGGGCAAGGATGGGCAAAGTGTTTGGTCTCAGGGCCACATCAGCACATGGAAATCGCACAGAGGGCCATGAATGCTCACAAAACTGGGGTTGGGCTGCACGAGGGGGTGGGGGCTCTTGCTGGGGTACAGGCTCTGAGGTAGGGAATGGGACTGAGGAACTTGGGGTGCAGAAGGAGGCTCTGGGCTGGAATCAAGGGGTTTGGAGGGAAGGTGACCAGGGCTAGAGCAGGGGGTCGAGCTTTGGAGGAGCCCTTAGGTGCAGGCTTCAGGTGGTGCTTACCTCAAGCAGCTCCCAGAAGCAGCAGCATGTCCTCCCAGCTCCTACGCAGAGACACTGGCAGGTGGTTCTGAGCGCTACCCTGTCTGCAAGCACTGCCCCTACACCACCCAGTGGCAACAGTTCCTGGCCATTGGGAGCTGCAGGGGCAGCATGCAAAGCTGCTGGCTATCCCTACCCAGGCAAGCTGGAAGGGAGACCTGCTGCTGCTTCCAGGAGCCATACAAAGCCGGGGAAGCCCCTGAACCCACTTTCTAGTAGGAGCTTGAGGGCAAGATTAAAAGGGGGTAAAGGCCTGATATGGTCCATGAGCCATAGTTTGCCCACCTGTGTGCTAGAGGAATACCCTACTGCCAAGTCAGACCAATCCACTCCCTGGATTAAGTTCCTGGCACTGTCAAAGGAAACAAAGGAATTCCCTCCATCTCTCTGGGGGGTGGAATATTTTAAACTTTGGGGGAAATGCAATTTAAACGAGCTGTGATTTGAAAACACATCGTTTAAAAACATCCTACAGCAAGGGCATGTCTACACTACATCCCTCTTTCGAAGGAGGGATGTAAATTAAACAGATTGAAATTGCAAATGAAGCCGGGATTTGAATTTCCTGTGCTTCATTTGCATAATGGTGGCCGCACATTCTTTTGAAAACAGGTATTTTGAAAGTGAAACTGCCATCTCGACGTGGTTCTTTTGAAAGAAAAACCCTTTCGAAAGATCCTGTACTCTTCAAAAAATGAGGTTTACAGGATCTTTTGAAAAAGAGTTTTTCTTTTTCTGTAGTCTAGACATAGCCCAAGGGTTTAGCTCTTACAACCGTCACCATTTTGACGTTCTGTCCAGAAGAGATGCAGAGTAGCCCCCCACTGCACAGCTTTGTGGACGTGCTAAACACTGGGACCTTAAGATCCTTGGGTTTATCAACACAGGAACCAATGTCCTTAACAGCTCGTATCTACAGCTGCCTGAATAATTTCCCATGTTTTCTAGTCTACTGCATATTTCCATAACGGATCACATATGGCAAGGAATGTCATCTAGTAGTCTCTAAAGGGTGTGTCAAGCTCTGGGTTCTCTCTTGACCTGACAATGACTCAGATGACTTTTGGCAAGTAGCAGAAGGCCTAATACTGTAAAATGTTAGGTGCTAAACATCCTCAACTCTTACTGATTTTCAGTTGAGCGGAGGGTGTTCAGCATATTGCAGGATTATGTGCTCAACATTTCAAGTGTCTTAGTTTCCACCTCTGTAAAATGGGATATTAACTTACCTTTCTGGCATGTCATGAAATTTTAAAAAAGTGTGTTGAGATCCTTGTCTGAAAGTGCAGTATTTTACAAGCATCAGACACATGCTTATGACTAGCTAATGAAAGATTCAACATATTCCACCTGACATTACGCCTTCCTACAAATTCCTACTTCTCCAGTAATGAAGTTCAAACTAAATGGTCCTACTTTGCAGGATCAAGTTTAGTCTTCCACTGATACTTAATAGCCTTGGCGGATGATTGTTTCTAGATCAAAATTAAGAGTTGTCAGTCTCTGCTTCAGAAGCAGCCCAGGACCAACTAAGCTGCAAGAGAGACTGCACCACCTTCCACCTACAGAAAATGGGGGTCCCTTCAGGTCTAGACTGAAGTCATTAATGGAGCAACATGAAAAAAATTGGTGCTGAAGGGGCCAGCCTGCAATCCTCCGTGTCTTAAGACTGTCTAGGAAGGAGCATGGCGGAAAGGGATCTAGGGGTCATAGTGGACCACAAGTTGAATATGAGTCAACAGTGTGATGCTGTTGCAAAAAAAGCAAATATGATTCTAGGTTGTATCAAGAGGTGTGTTGTAAGCAAAACTCGTGAAGTCATTCTGCCGCTCTATTCTGCACTAGTTAGGCCTCAGCTGGAGTACTGTGTCCAGTTCTGGGCGCCACATTTCAAGAAAGATGTGGAGAAATTGGAAAGGGTACAGAGAAGAGCGACAAGAATGATTAAAGGTCTAGAGAACATGACCTATGAAGCCAGGCTTCATGAACTGGGCTTGTTTAGTTTGGAAAAAAGAAGATTAAGGGGGGACATGATAGCGGTTTTCAAATATCTAAAAGGGTGTCACAAGGAGGAAGGCGAAAATTTGTTCCTCTTGGTTTCTGAGGACAGGACAAGGAGTAATGGGCTTAAAGTGCAGCAGGGGAGGTTTAGATTGGACATTAGGAAAAAATTCCTAACTGTCAGGGTGGTCAAATATTGGAATAAATTGCCAAGGGAGGTGGTGGAATCTCCCTCTCTGGAGATATTTAAGAACAGGTTAGATAGACATCTGTCAGGGATGGTGTAGACGGAGCTTGATCCTGCCTTGAGGGCGGGGGGCTGGACTCGATGACCTCTCGAGGTCCCTTCCAGTCCTATTATTCTATGATTCTATGATTTAAGTTTCCATCATGGCCAGTTCCTAAAGGGGATGTCAAACAGGAAGGAGCATTTATTATAACAGAAAAGAATTATTCCATGGACAATTTGAAAGCACAATTGGCTTCTGTTACTGTTAAATCCTGAAGAATTGTATGTCTAAGAACAAACCTGTCAATCACACTGACATTGCTGCTATAAATTACATTTTCACTCATCTGACACAAATTCACAGTTTACTATTACTATCCAGTGCTTGTAGAAGAGAGGTAAGTACACAACAGCATTCCCTATCCAATCACCACATTGTATTATCATCCCCTTCCCCTATCCTTGGCAGTCTTATCTATTTAGCTTGTAAGATCTCCGGGACAGGCACTGTCTACCACTTTGGGGCCTTGTTTTTGGTTGGTTCCTATACACTACCATGAGCTATCTAGTAAGATTGCAGGAATCTGTGAATTTGTGGGCACCGCAACCAAAAAATTAGCTTTACAGGTAAGAGGAGAATATAATCCTCTGAGAGCAATAAAAATGGGCGAGAATATTAAGGATCAAAAAAAGCTTCCTTGAGAAGCTGCTAGACATTTCTGATGAAGCTCACAATTCAGCATCCATTTCAGCAAAGGTTTAATACACAGAACATGCTCTTCACTATATCCTGCAATGCTGCAAAAGCTGCTCAGATGTCACTAAATTGAGATCCAACCAGTGAGAAATGGTAGTCTCCCATCACCAGGCAAAATACTAAAGGGAAGCCAAATCAAGAAACACTTCCACTGAAATGCAACATTAGAGTAAAAAACCTGGTATTTCAGAATGAAACAGCCTACATGGCCAGGATATCTGACTATCAAAGGTTCTAAAACCTTGAAAGACATGTGGATCAGAAACAATCACTAAATTCACTACTATTGTTTCCTTCATTTAATCATTTTTATATGCAAAATATGTTATGACAAATTTCTCTCTTATGCATCAGAACTTTTAAAGTAGTTTTATTTAATAAACAAATGTAAATGCGGTTTTGTATATTTTAATTGAATTTCCATCCCAACAGAACTTAATAAAGTACATTAAAATAAATCTAAAAAGGGCTTCTTCATTCACCAATTTCTAATACATTAAAGATGGAAAAAACAAGAATCTGATTAATTATAAGAAGCTTCATAACTGCTTAAATAAATGCATATAGATATAATTTATCCTCCTAGTTAGCAAAAAAAAGCACAACATTTAATGTAAAGGCTATACTGAGTTGCAAATTAACATCTTTTAGTTATTGCCAACCAATGAGAATCAAGCTCTCAAGGAAAATAAAGTACAAATGCAAAATAATTAAAATAAATCATTTCAATAAAGGCTTCCTGCTTGCTCATTTAAAATCAATCTACACTGCATTGTGCTCTCCAAGCATCAAATAAGAATTAGGTTCTGGAGGCAGAATGTCTAGACTGTCAGATGAGGCCTAAATGAAAGAAATCACAGGTATCCTTAATAAGTACTAATGCTTTGAGTAATCAAGTCTGAATCACATGCCAGAGCCTAAAGTAGCACCTTAGAAAATGACAGGAAAACGTGTGGAAGGAGGGAGAAAGGACTGGAAAAAGGGTTGTTTCAGTTTGGCAGAAAGGAATGCCTTCACGTCTGCACATCCTTCTCTCCTGTGGGGCATAAGCCCTTCCAGCCACAGTAGGGGGCAGAAGAACAGATGGGTCTGAGAAGTGCATTTTACTCATCCTGTGAAAGAGCGCCCAAGTTGATCAACATATGAGCCTCTGGAAAATCTCAAATTTGCACATGCTCAGTAGAGACTTGTTAGAGTTTGGAGAATTTAACAGCCAAAGATTCTGGGCACATTGATCATGCTCCAGTTCTATGAAGCTCCTAGATTTGACAGGACTGCGCATGTGCCATCACCCGAGAGTGATTGAGCGTGCTCCATCCGAGTGCTGCAAAGGCAGGACTTTCTCTGCAACTGCTGCTCTGGGCCACTGTGATAGTGGGCAACAGAGCAGACAACAGGGAAATCATCTCTTCTGTGTTCTCAACACTCCCCTTCCTGGCACCCGGACAGCAAGCAGAAAAAGGAAGCAGCCTGACATCGAACAGAAGGGTGAGGAAGGTACACACAGAGATGGAGATGCAGGAACTCGGAGGAGCAAATGAGAAGACAGGAGTAGGGAGGGTGTATAGGCACAAATGGAGAGGAGGGTTGGAGCAGAGAGGGAGAACAGAGGCAAAAGGACTACAAATGCTAGTGCACACTGCCCTCCATACTCTGAAATTGAATCCAATGTCCTATATTCCTCTACTGTCGGCAAACAGTGGTGAAATCCACAGGCAAAGTGTGTGTGTGTGTGGGATCTCCCTCATGGGCCTGACCCACGTATTCAGCCTCCTGCTGCTACCACTTACTCAGGTCATGTAGTAGAGATCTGTACTGAGCATGTAATGTCCAAACCCTGCCGATGACCCAAGTCGGGGGTTAATTCAGTCCCACAGATGTAATTTGGTTTTGTATCTGCTTTTTTTTTTTTATTAAAGGAAATGACATTAAAACTACAGTGAAAGAGCTGTCCAGTACTTCCAGGGAATGGAGGTTGCCAGTTAAATGAATGTGCCAAATCAAGTTTGCTGCTCTGCCCCACCCCTCTACTGGCAGATCCGGCTCCCAGCAGCTCAAGACAGGCTGAGGGGAAAGGAGGTACCTACTGATCATGTCAGCCAGCAGTTACAGTTGTCAGAAGCCATGCAACAGCTGGCAGCATTGTAGCTGGGAGCAGTGCCGGTTAACAGATGCCGGATAACAAAGATCTCAGCGTACATTAAACAAATATTAAGGTTGCAAAGTCAAGCACTCGAAAGTTAGGCATCTTTAATTCTGGCATTTCCTATGTAACCTTAATTTGTACACCATAATGTATATGTATTGGAATACAGTCTTTCATTACAGGATCACATACTGTTTTTCCATATTATTTTTTCTAATTGTGTGTTCCTCATTTTCCTTACCTATCAGAATCACAGAGCTGGAAGAGACCTCAGGAGGTCATCAAGTCCAGCACCCTGCCCAAAGCAGGACCAATCCCAATCCCAGACAGGGGTTTGTCAAGCCGAGACTTAAAAACCTGTAGGGACGGAGATTCCACCCTCTCCCTAGGTAATCCAGCCCAGTGCTTCCCCACCCTCCCAGGGAAATAGTTTGTCCTAATATTCAACTTAGGCCTCCTGAACTGTAACTTGAGACCATTGCTCCTCATTCTGCCATCCACTACCACTGAAAACAGCCTCTCCCCATCCTCTTTGGAACCTCCCTTCAGGAAGCTGAAGGCTGCTCTCAAATCCCCCCTCACTCTTCTCTTCTGCAGACTAAACAAACCGAAATCCCTCAGCCACTCCTCATAGGTCATGTGCTCCAGCCCTCTCATCATTTTGGTCGCCCTCTGCTGGACCCTCTCCAATGCATCCACATCCTTTCTATAGTGGGGGGCCCAGAACTGGACACAAATGTAAGCCAAGTCATTTGGAGTTGTGCTTTGAACATATAGCTAAAACATTTTAAGTACAGGCAGTCCCCGGGTTACGTACAAGATAGGGACTGTAGGTTTGTTCTAAGTTGAATTTGTATGTAAGTTGGAACTGGCTCCAGATTCAGCTGCTGCGACTGAAACTGACCAGGAGCTGACTACAGGAAGCTGGAGGCAGAGTTGCTCTGCCCCCAGCTTCCTGGAATCAGCCTGATCAGTTTCAACAGCTGCTGAATCTGGAGCCTAGGACAGAACAGCTGGGGCGCTGCACAGTAGGTTCCCACAGGACCAACCGGGCAGCACCCCAGCTGCTCTACCCGAGGCGTCCCGCAACAAAAGCCTGGTCTGCTGGGGGGGGAGGGGGCGCAGTAAGTATTTTTTTTTCCCCACAGGCCCCCTGCTTTAAGTGGATAGATATTCAATATTTCTTTTTATCCTCATTTAATATGAGGTCCCAGGTTACAAGTAACACACACCATACAAACTCCACACTGAATACAAAATTATGCATTTCCTTGGTTATTTCTATGGTGCTCTCATCATAGTATCCAAGTGCTTCATGGACATTAATGAATTTATCTTAAATTTCTGCTGACATTGCGTGGTGGTATTGCCATTTTACAGATCAGGACTCGAGGCACAGAGAACAAATCCAAAATGGTCAGTGTGGCCACTAGCACTTGGGTGCCCAGTTTAAAACACCCAAGGGTCTAATTTGTTTGAGTACAGGCAGTCCCCGACTTACGCGGATCCGACTTATGTCGGATCCGCACTTACGAACAGGGCTATTCTCGCCCCGGAGCTCACGGGCGGCGGGTCGCCACCCGTGTCCTCCGGGGCGAGAAAAGCTTCTCCCGGTCTCCCTGGTCTGCTGGGGGGGGGTCCAGAAAAGCCGCTGGACCCCCCCCCCCAGCAGACCAGGGACACTCGAGCAAAGACGCCGCCTGGGCGGCTTTGCTCGTTTGCCCGGGAGCAAACCTGCCCAGGCAGCAGGACCCCCGCCGGGTTTAACAGATTAAAAGTGAACAAAATCAATTAAAAAGTACACAGAAAGAAAGGAAACGTATCTAACTGGCATTTGCACTGCCACTATGTATCCCACCCCAGAGTGCACTCCTCTGGAGTCAGAGTCCCAGACACTTGCTGGTGTGGGCACGCTTGAAGGGCTGCAGTTGGAGTGGAGACAGCACTTGGCAGATTCTGTGTGTGTTAGTCCAAGGTGAGCAGCCAGCTGCAAAATCCCTCTGCCACTGGAGCAGGCCCCACCAAATGCCAGCAGCTCTGGTTCCCTGGGCGGATCACTCTGGCTCTCAGTGCACCCAGAAGCAGTTTGTCTTTTGTGCTCCCTCCCAGGCAGCACTTTTCCAAAGAGCCCAGTGACTCAGTCACCGCCTGTGCAGGTTTATGTAAGCTCTTCCCAGCCACAGGCACAGCCAGGATCTCTCCCCTTCAGGGACAATCAACAGCAGCCCCCCCAAAGCAGCCTGCTAGATCCAAGCCCCAGCAGTAACAGTAACAGGCTCTAGCTGCAACACAAGAGCTCCCAGCCTGGAAAAGGCTTCTCATCAGCAGCCTGGCTCTTCTCTCCAAAATGGAGCCTAGCCTAACTCTGTCTGCATAGCCTGGGAGAGCCACTGTTCTCCCTTCTTCCTAAGGGCTCATGGGAGTTGTAGTCTCTAGGGCTAGATTTCAGCACAAAGGATTCTCCCAGAAAAAGTCAGGGGCCCCTTTAGTAAGAGGACTACACCTATAAAAAGGCTAACACTGCCACTTTTTGCACTAATACATACCCTTCTTTTTGCTTATTCTTCAGAAACCCTATCTTTCCCTACTATCAACAAGCTTAAACAAAAAGCCTGGGAAAAGACGTATTGTACTGCCTTGCTGTTCAATCAGCAAAATTACCTCCCAAGCTCGTATTTCCTGCTGGGGAAAACTGGACACTCAGAAAGCAAGTCATTTGGTAGCTACACTTCAAAACTAAACAAAGATGATGTATTGTCAATAGACTCTGGGCTGCAAAATAAAGCTGTAATTCAGCCTTTACCGTGTACTAACTTTTTCAAACTTCTGCACGTAAAGCCCCATGCATCTAAGATACCAGTCAGATTCAGACATTGCCCATGAGCGTGACGGACAGACAACCCATACATGTTGGCCCGTGGTCACTAACAGGTTGATCATGGTCTATCGCGAGGCCTCGACCAGTCGATCGGGAGGTGTCCCTCCTCCCCCCCCCCCATTTTCCCTCCCACTCACGAGAAGCCCCACTACCTACCTCCAGCGAAAATGGAGGTAGTGCCGGCTTCCCAGGGGTGGACGGACGTCCCGCAGCTTAGCGCCACTTCAGGGGGTTCCGGAAGTGCGTTGGCTGCTCTGCTGGGCATGCTGCGGGAGGGAGCATTAGCCCCGGAGGAGGAGCTCGGCAACTTCCCTGCACCGGCGCAGGAGGGGTGAGTCGGCCCCGGGGCAGGCGCGCACTGGGTTTTCCTGTGCCGGGGGGAGTGTTTCAGCCCTGGGGCAGGCGCGCATGGGGGTTTTGGCCCCGGGGCAGGTGCACACAGGGTTTTCCTGCGCTGTGAGGGGGGGGGGTCCAGGCCCAGAGGCACACACCGGCTTCCCTTGGGGCAGGGGAGGAAATCCTTGAAGGAGGTAGATGCAGGGGACTCTCTGCCTCCACTGGCACCCTGCTCCCTGCCTCCACTCCCCTACCCCCAACTCCCCAGCTCCCTCTCCCCTCCCCCCAGCCACAGAACTCTGTCTCCACTGGCAGGCACCCTGTCTCCTGCTAAAGCACCCACTAGCACCCTTCCCCAGTACTATGTCCCCTGTTCCCACCAACACAGTTGGGGCCACATTAGTGAAGTTTGGGGGGGCGGAGGGTGTTGGAGGAGGGTATTTTTGCATCTCACTTGTGTGGCTCCAACTGATTTTTCTTGGGTCAGTGACCCCTGACTCAAAACAGGTTCCCCGCCCTTCTCAGAAATAAAGACAATGAAGAAACTTTTTGTTTGTCATAGTATTTTATTTAAAAATGAAGCCTGGCCAACAAACCCCAAATTGGGGCCAACCCCCCATCTGGCCACAGCATCATAACACTCCTGCACTCCCTTCCCCCCAGCCCCTACATCTGAGCCTATCATTCACTGGGACCCCCTGCCCTGAACCCCTCACATACCCCAACCCAAATTCCTGAACCCTCACATCCAGAAGTCTGTGGCTTGCTTAGTACCCTAACCCTACATCTGACCCCAACACTGATCAGCCTGGCACCCCCTCCCCAAGCCAACATTCCCTTCTCCACCTCCTCCGCATCCAGATTTCCTCCCAGAACTTGCACCTCTCACCCCTTCCCACTTCCAAATCCCTCATTCCCACCTCAGAGCCTACACATCCTGTCTCAACCCAGCGAGGTTACGGCTAGACTGCAGGAGTTTTTCAGGATTCCGGAGATATCCCAGAAAAACACTTCTGCATCCAGGGGTGTGTTTGGTCTTCCGCTTCTTTTAGTGGAAGCACAAACATGATCTTTCGGTCACCCCTATATTCCTCTTTCCACGAGGAATAAGGGGGCTTCCAAAAGAAGGGTTTTTTCTGACATTTGGTCCAGTCTAGACAGGCCAAATGTTGGAAACACCTCCTCCTACAGAAGAATTGGGGGGGGAAAGCAACAGTATAAGGGTTGGGGATATTAAGTGACAGAGAGGAGAATGAGAGGGCGGGGCTTCAAGGAAAGGGTGGGGCTGTAGATTTTGGCCTGTTCTGTCCTTTAAACAGTGATCTCGGGTGTAAAAAGGTTGGAGACCACTGATTTAGGCAGTATTCTGCAAAGATCACACACTCCACTATGCACCCAACCTAGTTTAACATATGCTTTCTTGATTGTTCTCACTCCCCATTCTAAAATGATCTGTGTGCCTGGAAAAGGGAGCAAAATAGAAAGTATCCAGGCACAGGACAGGTGGGAGGGAGCAAAAAAATCTAGTATAAAAAAGGTGGTATAGCAAGGTGGTATAGGCCCACATCAATTTCTGACTCCCAGAGGAAACAACAGCAAATTGTTTCCTGTGCTGAGTCACTGAACAGCCACACAGCCATTTCTGAGCTAAAACAGTTCCAGTGCGAGCAAGGTACCCGACCAATGAGACACCATCGGATTATGGATACATTTTACATTATTTTTTAACAACAAGGGCACTTCAAGTCCTATTTTTACACTAAAGACTCTTGAGAGGTTTTAGATTCACGACTTATCATATGCTCTACTTAAGGACCATCCTTCTACTTCTGATAAACCCTCTGTATCAGAGCAAGATTTTCACGGAATTTTAGAGAGACACAGGCAAATTAGTCCTTTTAAAAGGTTCCTTACCAGTATTACTGAACATCACCTTGCTATATTCAATCTGAAGTTTACACATCTGGTTTTACATTATACTCTTCATTCCCTTAGGTTTTTGCAGGTTTGGTTTTGTTGTGCACTTCAGAGATTAAACAATATACCTAGAATAGTCTATTAATTATTTCACTTGAGGGTCCTTTCACAATGCTGTTTTCCTTTTAGCCACTGAAAAGTGCTTCAACCCCCTCACAAAAAAAAAAAAAACCTTAAAAACAGCTGTATTGATTGTGTGAATAAAAAGTAATCCAACAATAAAAATGATATCAGCATGGAATATGAATAGCTGTAAGTATGGAGAAATGAGATAAGTGAATGTTTAGATACTCTGACAGGCAGGCTCCCTAAAAACACACAATAGCTATTTAAATGAAATACTTCAGCTGCTCCAATATGTATTGTATCAGGATTAAAGAGTCCTTATGTAACACTGAGATAACAACAAGGTGCTTCTACTGCAAATAGTTTATCGAACAATGCTACTGGAAGTTGGGTACATTTCAGTTTGTGTTAAATCTAGGGCAGCAGTTCTCAAACTACAATTTGAGACTTCAAATGTGGGTCACAACCCTGTTTTAATGGGAGGACCAGGACCAGCTCAGACTTACTGGGGCCCGGAGCCAAAGCCTGAGTCCCACATCCTGTGGCTAAAGCCAAAGCCTAAAGACTTCAGCTCTGGGCAGGATCGAGCCCTGCAAATTCGCAGCTATCAGCCTCATACATGGATGTGAATGTGGATATCCCCGGCTCATTTTTGCATATACCTCATTTTGGGTGAGGACACAAACTTTGTATCAGGGAACCCTGCAGATATCTGCTTTGTATCTGTGGCTGACAATCTGCTAGAAAATCATTTTTGAGTGCTCTACAGCAGGGCTCAGGTTACAGGCCCCATGCCTGGGGCTGAAGCCCTTAGCTTCTGCTTTGGTCCCACCACCCAGGTTGTGGGGGACCAAAGCCTGAGCCCTACAACCTGGAGTGGCAGGGTTTGGGCAGGCTCAGGCTTTGGTCCTCCCTCATCAGAATGGCCAGACTGGGCTGGGTCAGACCAAAGGTCCATCTAGCCCAGTGTCCTGTCTGCCCACAATGCCCAATGCCAGGCGCCCTAGAGGGAGTGAACAGAACAAGGCAATCAAGTGATCCCTCTCCTGTTATCCATTTCCAGCCTCTGACAGAAGCTCCGGACCCCACACTTCCTGGATCATGCTGTAATTTTTATCATCAGAAGGGGGGTCACAGTGCAATAAAGTCTGAGAATCCCTGGTTTAGGGTGCAAGGTTTTAAAGAAACACAGGGGTATGAGAGGATTATCTACACTTAGGGGACCAGAGGAGGATACACAGACTCAAGTCTCACACTTTCAAAATACCCGACAAAGATAAATGTTAGAGGCACTGTTTACTCACAGCCGATCCCTTTCCTAATGGACAGTGAAGGAGAGGTTGTAATGTTGAGTGTTAGAATAGCATTTAGAGGCCCTGGCCAAGATCAGGGTCCCGCTGTGCCAGGCATTACACACAGTGAGAGATCGTCCCTTACGCTGTCATCTTATTAGAGCGGATGACCACTGTAGTTTACAGAAATGGGCTGTTACCTAGTGTGCTGTCATTCCTCATTCTAGTCATAAAAAGGTTATTTCCTATGAAATGGCTGCTGGCAAAATTAAACAGATTAATCATACACTCATAGAACTGGAAGGGACCTCAAGAAGTCATCGAGTACAGTCCCCTGCTCCCAGTGCAGGACCAAGCACTGTCTAGATCATCCCTGACAGGTGTCTGTCTAACCTGCTCAATATCTCCAGTGATAGAGATAACCACAAGCCCCCTAGGCAATTTATTCCAGTGCTTAGCCACCCTGACAGCCGGAAGTTTTTCCTAGTGTCCAACAAACCTCTCTTGCTGCAGTTTAAGCTCATTGCTTCTTGTTCTATCCTCAGAGGCGAAGGAGAACAATTTTTCTCCCTTCCCCTTGTAACACCCTTTTAGATACCTGAAAAATGTTCTCATGTCCCCTCTCATTCTTCTCCTTTCTAAACTTTTCTAAACTAAACAAGCCCAATTCTTTCAGTCTTCCCTCATAGCTCATGTTTTCTCAACCGTTTCCAATGCCAATATTTCTTTTTGAGATGAGGCGACCACATCAGCACACAGTATTCAAGATATGGGTGTACCATGGATTTATATAGACAGAGGCAATAAGATATTCTCTTATTCTCTATCCCTTTTAATGATTCCTAACATTCAGTTTGATTTTTTTGGCTGCTGATGCACACTGAGTGGATGTTTTCAGAGAACTATCCACAATGACTTCAAGATCTCTTTCTTGAATGGTTATAGCTAAAAAACCCTGTCACGTTACTGGATTTTGAGGGGAGGACCTTGCCCCCAAAAAATTGATACAAAGGGGGCCATGTAAGGTGTCAACTGAAAGCTTTCCTTCTACTAGTTCTGTATATATTGTCCATATACTTGTACAGTATCTGGGTATGGAATTATGAATATGTATTCTGTGTCAATACTGGAAACTTCTCTGTTTGTGGCTGAGCAATAGACAAGGAATGCTCAGGCAATAGACATGCTAATGAGCAAAGCTCCAGGGAACAATGGACCTCTGAAGGCCAAAGACAAACCTGGCCACTGACCATGTGACTCTCTCCAGCTTGGAAGAAGCCAGGAGGGGATATAAATAGGCCATGTGGCTGACTCCATCTGGGTACTCAGCTCAGCTCTTCATCCCAGAGGCAAGAGTGCAGGGATTGAGGAGCCAGAAAGAACTGTGGACCCATCCTGACATAGGATATACACCAAAGACTTCTAAGCCAGCAGTTATAACATCTCTGCCGCAAGCCTGCATCGAGAACCGAGAGATTAGATGCATGTAATGTATGATACTTTAACAACCTTACTCTCATGCTTTTTCTTGTAGTAATAAACCTTTAGATTTTAGATTCTAAAGGATTGGCTCAGCGTGATCTTGTGGGTAAGATCCAGAGTGTAAATTGACCTGTGATCTGTGGCTGGTTTCTTGGAACTGGACAGAACTTGTTCGGGGTAGGTGAGATTGGGCTCTAAAAACCCTCGCCTGTGTATTAGGCCCGGGGCCATCTGGGGCACAGATATTGCAGGGGTGCCGGAGGGGTTTTGCTCATGAGGCTTCTGGCTGGCCAGGCATGCAGCTGAAGCGCTCTGTGGGACTGGTTTGTGGCCTATTTGGGAAGGTCTCCAGTCTGGGGGCTGTAAGGAGTCCCGAATTTGAACAATTTGCCTTGAGCGGACGCCCTCGGTAGTGCCCAGACCTGGCCCGGTCTGTGTCAAATGCCCAGTTATTTTGTCTGTATAGTGGATTATTTTTTCCAATGTGCATTATTTTTTAATGTTGATAAATGCAAATTAATTTGCCATTTCAATAATTTATTGGATAATCTGTGCCCTGCTGTTTTATTTTCCCCAACAGATGTCTGGAGAGTTGAAATTTCTCATCATGACCAAGTCCGGTGCTTTGGATGATTTTGCTAGTTGTTTAGAGAAAGCCTCATCCACCTCTTCTTTCTGGTTAGGTGATCTATAATAAATCCCATACCATGACACCACCCTTGTTTTTCACCCCTATTACCCTTACTTAAACTTGTTGAGAGTCTCTGTATCGAATGTCCATCTCCACCTCAGTCCAAGTGGATACATTTTTAAAATATAAGGCAACACCTTCTCCCATTTTCCCCTGACTGTTCTTCCTGAGCAAGCTGTAGCCTTCTCTACCAATAAACCAGTCGTGCATTATGCCACCAAGTCTCTCTGGTGCCAGCTAGGTCTTCGTTGTTAATTTACTAGAATGATGAGTTCTTCCTTCTTAATTTCCATACTTCTCGCATTAGCATACAGACATCTAAGATACTGATTTGATCCCTCCCTCCCCCCACCTAGTTCGGTCTTCTCTTCTTTGTCCCTGCTATTGTAGCCCATGCTCCCACTGCATTTCTGAGCGTTCTCCCAAGCCTCCATATTTTTGACTTACCTGTGGGCTTTGGTCCCCTGCCCCTATTCAACCTAGTTTAAAGCCCTTCTTGTTATGTTAACCAGTTTGCATCGAAATATGCTCTTCTCCTTCCTTGATAGGTAGACGCCATCTCTGCTTAGTAGTTCTTTCTGGAACAGCATCCCACAATCAAGAAAGCTGATGCCCTCCTGGCGACACCATCTTCACAGCCAGGCATTCACCTCCAGGATGCATCTGTCAGTGCCTTGGCTTTTACCCTTGACCTGAAGGATCAAAGAGAACACCATCTGCACTCCCAACTTCTTCACCTGTACTCCCAGACCCCTGTAGTAACTTCTGTTCTGCTGAGGGTCATACCTCACGTTATGACTGGTACCCTCAGAGGAGTAGCATGGGGAAGTAGTTAGAGGGCTGGATGATCCTTGACAATCCCTCCGTAACATCACAGATATGGGCCCCTAGCAGGCACCATGCCTTCTGGGATGCCATGTCAGGGGGACAAATGGATGCTTCCATCCCCTTCAGTTTCCTCCTTGGAGTAGTAGCTGCAGAACTCCCAATCATGGGGATGCATGGTTTCTCCTCCACCTCTGGGATCAATTTCTCATCTCTTGTTGCTAGGGTAGCGTTTAACAGTTCTCCATTACTACGGTGGGTAGGTTGGGAGTAGGGGTGGAGCACTGGTTACCACCAAAAGTAACCAGCTGCCAATGTCCTCCCTGTGATCGAGTTGTCTTCTCCTCCCCTGGTGGTGACAGCAGTGCTCGATAGCTTCCTCAGACTTGCATGTCTTCACATGAGTACTCTCAAGGAATTCCAACTGGGCATGAATGCTCCTCAGCCTAGCTATTGCCTCCTGTAGCTCTCCTGCCTACTTCCTGAGAGATTCCACCAGCAGACACCTTTCACATTGGATGGTCCTCCAAGCCAGAGTGGAAAATGCAGGCCACAGTCTCTGCAAAATTACACCAAGATCAGGGCAGATGCATCCGTTGTCATTTTGTCTATCTGGATATAGGCGCAAGTGGAGGAGACTGGAGCAGAGTTGGCACAGGTGATGAAGCCCTTCTTAACCATATTGGCTATCCTGGATTCCAATGTATGTTTTCTTTACTGGTGATGGGCTTGCTATGGAACAGCACAACTGAAACCAAGATGGAACACCTGGGTCCACTGAAGTCAATGTGAGTATTGCATTAAACTTCAGTGGGGCCAGAATTTACCCCAATTATGCAGCATACTAAAGAAGAACAAGTGGTGCATATACTATGCTGATAGTATAAGACAAGTTGGCCATTCACTGGCCTCTGACCAAAGAACTTCTCAACCCACTGTTGCAAGAGACAGCACAGTGGAGAGAAATGAACATAGGCCATGAGTCAAGAGTACCTGAATTTGATCTCAATTTTTTCCACTGACTTGTGAGAAGGGGGGAAGGATATAGTCCTTTATATTTCACACCCAAAACCACATTTTACCTCAAATATGTATTTTCTAGATGGAAAGCATATTTTGCTCCAAACTGTAGATAATAAAAACATCTGAAGAAGGTACCATGGGGGAGGGAGATACTACAAGTACATTTACTAGCATACCTGGTGTTATCAGGTCTGAAAGAATAGTACAGTACCTCTGAACAGTCACATCTACATTATGACCATTAATGCGACACACATTTAAAATTGGTTTTCTTTTTGTTCCGTAGATACTTCTGTTATTTTCTCCTCTTCCCTGCAACATGCACAACTTTGCATCAGAAGCATGAAATTATCTCTACAAACCAGTGCCATTCAGGAATAAACATGAAGACAGCATTTTAAGAAAATTTTATTAAAAACTATTGTGGGTGTAAATATACAGGAGTCCCCATCTGTTTGTTCTACAGAGTGAGCTAGAGATCATGAAAATAATGCTTAAAATAGCAAACTTCCCTTCAGCATTATAGTCAAGTTTATTTAATGATGAGATTATAGTCTGTTTCTCAGCCTATATTCACACACATTGCTGCTGACCTAGTTTCAGTTCTTAAAATCCTATGGCAAAGGGAGCAAATTCACATAAGGGATCAGAGGCAGCCAAGAGAAATATCTATCACATTCATAATGCCATTAATTCCAGATAGTGTCAAAGTAATGAAGCGAAGGACATCAAAGCAAGAAGTCATTTACATAATACTAAAGGAAATTATTATTCCATTGCTCTTTATCCAGGAAGCTTCTGTTTAGGAGATGATGGGAGAATGACAGGTTGCTTCTGCTCAATGAAATTATTCTCACTTACAGTTTTAGAGAAGACAGTTATCACAATCAGTTTTCCTCCCTAAATATTTGTCAACATTTCCTTCTTCCGACAGAAACAGATCTAACAGGGAAGGGTTATTATTCTAGCAGATAAGCCACTCAAGTTATGCACAGCCGTGTTTTAAAGGGTCATCTATTGCTGCTCTTCACTTGAGGTGTCATATGAATCCAACTATCTTAGCCCTTACTTCAGATGAGCAAATACAAGGAGAGCACAGAGGAGACCAAAGAGTAGGAAGATGTTCTTTTATGCAAATCTTTTTTTCCGTTCCTGTAGTCTGTACGGTCTAGCCTCATGTTTTTGACAGAGGCAAGTCCCAGGCACTCAGACAAAACAGAATTGATAATGCCTCCCGACTTTCCCTATTTGACTGTAACTTGGGTTGACAGTTCCAGGGTTGTCAGAAGACTTTCATGGACTATGAAGCTCCATCTACAGCAAGAACGGCAGGGATTGTACTGCGGGGCATTTTTGTAGCCAGGGCAGACGAGTCTATTCGGTTTTTGTTTTAGGAAAAAATAAAACACTAAAAAGCATCCTTGACCTTGAAACACAGTTAAGTGGCTGAAAAGCACTTGTATTCAATAATCATTCATCCCAAACTTTCTGAGATTACTAGAAGTGCCACAAGAGAATTAGCTTTTACCACGTAAACTCATTATCAGAGTAATATCTTAATCACGTCAAGCTGGAAGCACAAACTACGGTTGTCAGAGAATGCAAGTTTTGGATTTTTAAGAGAGGGGTAACCTTTCAAGCACAGCAATACTGTTTCACACCATGTCAGCAAGTCACCAGGTCCTGATGAAATGCATCCCAGGATACTCAAGGAGCTGATAGAGGAGGTATCTGAGCCTTTAGCTATGATCTTTGAAAAATCATGGCAGACAGGGGAGATTCCAGAGGCCCATCTATAAAAAGGGGAATAAGAACAACCCAGGAAACTACAGACCGGTCAGTTTAACGTCTGTCCCAGGGAAGATAATGGAGCAGGTAATTAAGGAAATCATATGCAAACACTTGGAAGGTAATAAAGTGATAGGGAATAGCCAGCATGGGATTGTGAAGAACAAGTCATGCCAAACTAATCTGATAGCTTTCTTTGATAAGATAATGAGCCTTGTGGATAAGGGAGAAGCGGTGGATGTCATATACCTAGACTTTAGTAAGGCATTTGATACGGTCTCGCATGATATTCTTATTGATAAACTAGGCAAATATAACTTAGATAGGGCCACGATAAGGTGGGTGCATAATTGGCTGGATAACCGTAGTCAGAGAGTTGTTGTTAACGGTTCTAAATCCTGCTGGAAAGGGATAGCAAGTGGAGTTCCTCAAGGGTCTGTTTTGGGACCCGTACTGTTCAATATCTTCATCAATGATATAGATATTGGGATAGAAAGTACGCTTATTAAGTTTGCAGATGATACCAAACTGGGTGGGGTTGCGACTTCTTTGGAGGATAGAGACATAATTCAAAATGACCTTAGCAAGTTAGAGAAATGGTCAGAGGTAAACAGGATGAGGTTTAATAAAGAGAAATGCAAAGTGCTCCACTTAGGAAGGAACAATCAGTTCCATACATACAAGATGGGAAGCCACTGTCTAGGAAGGAGCATGGCAGAAAGGGATCTAGGGGTCATAGTGGACCACAAGTTGAATATGAGTCAGTGTGATGCTGTTGCAAAAAAAGCAAATATGATTCTAGGTTGTATCAAGAGGTGTGTTGTAAGCAAAACTCGTGAAGTCATTCTGCCACTCTACTCTGCACTAGTTAGGCCTCAGCTGGAGTACTGTGTCCAGTTCTGGGCGCCACATTTCAAGAAAGATGTAGAGAAATTGGAAAGGGTACAGAGAAGAGCGACAAGAATGATTAAAGGTTTAGAGAACATGACCTATGAAGCCAGGCTTCATGAACTGGGCTTGTTTAGTTTGGAAAAAAGAAGATTAAGGGAGGACATGATAGCGGTTTTCAAATATCTAAAAGGGTGTCACAAGGAGGAAGGCGAAAATTTGTTCCTCTTGGTTTCTGAGGACAGGACAAGGAGTAATGGGCTTAAAGTGCAGCAGGGGAGGTTTAGATTGGACATTAGGAAAAAATTCCTAACTGTCAGGGTGGTCAAATATTGGAATAAATTGCCAAGGGAGGTGGTGGAATCTCCCTCTCTGGAGATATTTAAGAACAGGTTAGATAGACGTCTGTCAGGGATGGTGTAGATGGAGCTTGGTCCTGCCTTGAGGGCGGGGGGCTGGACTCGATGACCTCTCGAGGTCCCTTCCAGTCCTATGATTCTATCTGCCCCAACTGCATATAGCATCTGAATTACAAACAATGCAGTATTGTAGGCAACTACTCTCATGTGGATGCGGTCATGGAGTGTCGGGGGGTCTCCGACCCTGCACCCCCATCCACAGCCAGATGTGTGTGTCAGCCAGCAGGCAGAACAGAAGGTTTTATTGGTTCACAGGGACACAGCGTAGCATAGGATCGATGTTAGCACAGGCCCCAAGAGCAGGCAGCACTGTTCCTCTTGGGGGAGGGAACGCGATGGGGGGAGAAGAGGGTGAAGGACCCAGGAGCCCCTTTCCTGCTCCAATCCTCCTCACTCCTCCTAGCCCAGCCAAGACTGACTCTTCCCACAGGCCCTACCCCCTAGTGCAGCCCTGCCTAACCTGTCTCTCCCCTCCCGGCCAGGGGTTATCCCCCGCGTCTAGCCCTATACAGATCTGGAGTAAGTCATGATCAGCCTCTCCCCAATCATGCAGAGTGTTGGGGGGGGAGAGATGACTGAGGTACCTGCGTGCACACGTGCGCGCGCGCACACGCACGCACACACACGCACGCACACACACACACCCAGCAAAGAGCGAATGTAACACCACCCCCACTACATCACAGATGCATACTGGTATTTTAAGAGAATAATATTTTGAAACAAGTGAGACTGAATTAACTTTTGGGCTTTCCATATCCACACAGGCCCCAATTATAACATCTTATTTTATTCAGATTTAGTGCTGGAAGCCTTTTTATGGTGTCATCGGCAGTCCAATGAGACAATTTAAAAAAAAAAATTAAAAAAAAGAGAGAGAGAAAAAACATCAGATGTAGGAAAGCCTCGCAAATGAAAGAAACAAAAGCAACCTCTGAAAACTTAATTGTCCTTGGCCATTAGGGAAAGGGCCTCTAAGTACGCCAATATTGAACGCTATTTTACACCGTGCTTACAGTGAAGAACCGATTAGTTACAGACTACAGAAATGGGAGAAAAATAAGATTCAGGTATATCAAGGGAATAACCCAAATAGATCACTCATTTTCTAGTGTATTATTTATATGCTGCACTGCAGTTGCAGAGATTTCATAACTTTAGAACTACTTAAAGTGAAATATCTGAAGTATAATTTCTATAATACCTCTAGTTATTTACCTTTAATAAACGTTTCACTTGAAGGTTACCTTTGGAGTCCTACAATCCTATCACTAACACACCCACTGTTATTTTTCCATACTAAATAGCACTAGTGAGAATTCCAAGCAAATTTTCATGAGGCAAAGTGGAACAACAATACTTTCATGTAACAAGCTGCAAAACAAAAAGAACTCTGATTTGGCAATCTCAGTATCTCCAACACAGCAGCACTTGGGTTTCTCATTCAACCAGCAGGATTAGTGCTCCAAAGTGATTCCTGGTAACTGGACAACTTTTATTTAAAATGGAACTGGAGAATAATCTCTAGGTACCAGTAAAACATGCAAATCCAAAACAGAGCCTAACCAATGCAATGCAACCCTAATGCTATTCTGGCCTATAAGCAAGCATGGTCAGTGTGAGCGGCAGTTGAACTCACTAATCAGAATGTAGAATAGTGATAGAAATGTAGCCGTGTGTACATTTTTCTGAACTCAGACTTTAAATTCAGAAGTAAAATTGGATTTTTTCTGATTTTAAAACAAACTCTGCATTTTGCAAAGCGTGTTAGTGTTATGCTTCCTAACATTTCAATGGATGGACACGTAACTGCAGACTTCCCCGTTTAACCCAGAATCATAAACCTCAACCTATTTGGGGGCTCTGGGATTAAGACCCCATATCATTCTTTATGTTCCTTCACATCATTTTCAGTTTTGTAGTTCAATAGCTCATCTGCTGCTATGCATAAATAGTGTGAGGCAAGCTAAACAGCTGTAAGGACATTTTTCTACAATAAGTCAACTAAACATTGATATGGAAAACAAAGAAATATGTAATATGGCACAGAATTCTAGGCTTATATCCCAATGAAGGAGAAGGGCTTTTTCAACATATACATTTGTTAAAAGTCCTATCTACACCTCTTCTTGGTACTGCTCGGTTCTCTGAAGAGCTCAAAGAATGGAACTACCCAACATCCAATTGCAATCGATATTGTCATCTGAGACACACAGGTGCCAGAGTGGGGAAGGACCAAAGGGCATTCAGCCCCAACTTTTTAAAACCTAAATATCATAGAATCATAGAGCTGGAAGAGACCTCAGGAGGTCATCAAGTCCAGCTCCCTGTCCAAGGCAAGACCAATCCCAATCCCAGAGAGGGCTTTGTCAAGCCGAGACTTACAAACCTCTAGGGGCGGAGATTCTACCACCTACCTAGGGAACCCAGCCCAGTGCTTCCCCACCCTCCTAGGGAAATAGTTTTTCCTAATCTCCAACCTAGGCCTCCCGCACTGTAACTTGAGACCATTGCTCCATGATCTGCCATCCATCACTACTGTGAACAGCCTCTCTCCATCATCTTTGGAAGCTCCCTTCAGGAAGTTGAAGGCTGCTATCAAATCCCCCCTCACTCTTCTCTTCTGCAGACTAAAACCCAAATCCCTCAGTCTCTCCTCATAGGTCATGTGCTCCAGCCCCCTGATCATTTTGGTCACCTTCCACTGGCCTCTCACCAATGAGGTGCTGAACATGACCTTGCTCCCACAAGGGATTAGCTGGTGTCCCAGGTCCTACTCTACATTGCAGCAGCATGCTAGCATGGTCCCATTACTCTGCAAAATGTGTGGCAGCAGCCATGCCATTACCTACCACGGGCTGTCAAAAGCCATGGCCCGCACGCCAGCATGGAGATATGGTATCTTAGACAGGAGATAGTGTGAAGGCAGTGGTTCTACAACGCTCAAGCTGCTGGGGTGGGAGAGAACAAAGGACCTGCAGGCCAAAGAGACAGGCAGGAGCTGCAGCAGGATCAGGCTCCTAGGAGAGTAGAGCACAAGGGCTCTGGAACTGCTGGGGGGGAGGGAGGCAGAGAACAGGGGCAGCAGGACAAGGGGTGGCACAGAGGAAGCAGGGGTGCAAAGGACAGAGGGAAAGATAGACTTACTATTGTTAGTAGTAGCATCTAGTAGTAATAGAACTAAGATTAGATCTTTAAAATAAATATTTGCATCTCTACTACTTTGTATACCACATCTCATCAGCTTTAATATTTTACAGTAGATGTCATTTGAACTTGGATTATTCTGGTGCAGCTCACCCACATGCTGTTCCCCAGGGGTGAATCCTAGAAGAAGTAACAGCTGCCTTTATTTAGCTCATTTGAGTAACTCTGCAGCTATCTCCATGCTACAAAATTGTAGCATACTTTTCCATGTTACTACCATCTGGGAAGCTAACTCTGGTAGTAGCAACAATGCATCAGTGTAGACAAAATACAGTAAAACTCCAGTGGTCCAGTACCCAGTGGTCCAGCACTCCTGATGGTCCGGCACCATCTGGAACCCCGAAGTGCTGGACAACTGGAGCTACTCTGCCCCCAGCTGTCAGCCGCTGGTCAGTTTCAGCAGCAGCTGACTTGGGGATGCCTGGGGCAGAGCAGCTGGGTTGCTGCCGGTTTAGTCCCGCAGCATGAAGGGGCGCATACCACCCACTCCACCCCAGACCCCTCATAGCTCCCTCCCCCAATAGTCCGGCATATTTGATAATTTGGCACCCCCTCGGTCCTAAAGGTGCCGGATTATCGGAGGTTTACTGTATCTCTGGCCACTGTTTTGAGGCCATTTAGAAGTTCTTTCTACACAAGCATACCCATCAGTGGGAATTATTTGACAAAAATAGTCTTATGAAGCCAATACAGAAACAGGCTAGAGTCCTCCCAAAATCATCACCACACATCTATTCCAAACCCTGTGTGCATTTAGATGGCAAAGGTGGCAAGTCTTCTATCTAATGACCTACTGAATTGTCAAGAGCTGATGAAAATGTTACTCACTTTACCTTTTTCATTCACTTCAAGATAGAGCTCATTCCACTGTCAGAGTAAAAAAATAACCTCTGTTCTCAGACTGGGAAGCAAAAATTGAGATTTGGTACCTCTCATTTCAGTTGTGACTGATTTATCACTAAGTTACTATCATCTCCATCTTTTAGCAAATTAAATCCTTATTGGTGATCAGAGACAGCCTAGGACTTTTGACCCTTGGACAAATGTAACCCAACAGCTACATGTTTTAAGTTGGCACCAAGATCTGAAACAGAAAAAAGCTGTGTACCAATTAAGGAAGAATCCATGGCATTGTAAAGAACCTTGGCACCTCTGACCCCTTCTCCCTGTGGCCAAGTCTTATTAGCACAGGAGCAGTTTACAGGCCGTAACAGATTGATAAATCTGGCACACAAAGCTGCTTTCTGCTGGCAAACAATGTGATGTCTTAAGCCACAATTCCATGCCTGCCAGTTTTCAGATAGGAGACTAGATTTTTATAGTGGTTGGCTCACGGGGCATGGGTTCTATTCCCAGCTTTGCCACAAACCAAGCCTGTGACTGACAACCACCTTTCCACACATCTGTCCCCATATGACCAATTCTGAAAAATAGATAAAATACTAAATTTGCTGTGAGCTTTGAGATTGTCCGATCCAAGGCACTGACCGCGCCAAGTATTAGATTTCCTCACTGATCCTCTGTGTGTGTTACAGGACATTATTTCTTGCTCTCTGCAACATCTAAGTGGGTAGTGGCACACTCAACTGGCAGGTTCAAATGTAGCAATTAGGCAGCAATGGATTTTAGTGTTAAGTATTGTGCAGCACTGACAGCTTCTAAATAAATTAGCCAGAGAAAATAAGCTGCAGGAGAAAAACAGGAACAGGAGTACAGAAAAAGGGTAAAAACGTAGCCATAAACCCCTGCCCTTTATCAGAAAGTTAAACTAACCTTCAGGATAAGGGGGGAGGGAAGACAAAAATAATCTAGTTCTACCTAATGCAGCACCAAATCACCTGAGAATTTCCAACTATGGCTTTTTACCAAAAGTAAAAAAAATGTTATTTCACTGAAGAAATAAAAAAGAATTTTCCAGTACTAAAGTATAATATAATTTTGCTGTGGTTAATGAGAGTTCAACCACAATCAATGACATGACCAACCAAATATACAAAGAATGCCAGACAGTTTCTCCTTCTGAATAAATCATGTTGCATTCTGCTTCCTGGAGTCTCATGTCGCTTCTATGCCTGCTCACTAACTTGTATCTAATTGTACAGCCGCCTCCAGCATCAGCTCTCCACAGAAGAGTCTGCAGCCCAAAGCTGTGTGATGGCTCCGAAGGGAACTGTGAGCTTTATATAGTGCGCCAATCACAGATTGAATGCAAACAGTCAGATGCATGCTGAGGAATGCTGGTTTCTACCCATCCACCTCTAAAGCTTTCTGGAACAGCCAAAAAGTACTAAAGCAACCTCCAACCCGAGTCAGAGCATCAACTCATTTCTGAAGCCATGACCCTGGATTGCTCATTAAAGCCAGTGAATACTTCCAGTGAGCCCCGAGTATGAAGATGATCTATTATCACGCTGCCTGGAAAAAGAGGGACACTGTTCTACAGTATCCTGTCAAATGGGAAGGAGATAAGGTGCACATTCGCACAGAGTACAGATGAAAGACTGTTTCCCTAGGAGGGTGGGGAAGCACTGGGATGGGTTCCTTAGGGAGGGGGTGGAATCTCCATCCCTAGAGGTGTTTAAGTCCTGGCTTGACAAAGCCCTGGCTGGGATGACTGAGTTGGGATTAAGCAGCGAGGAATCCTGTGGCACCTTATAGACTAACTGAAGTGCTGGAGCATAAGCTTTCGTGGGCAAAGACCCACTTTGTCAGGTGCATGTAGTGGAAATTTCCAGAGGCAGGTATAAATATGCAGGCCAGAATCAGGCTAGAGATGACGAGGTGGATCCAATCAGGGAGGATGAGGCCCACTTCTAGTAGCTGATCTGGAGGTGTGAATTCCAAGAGAGGAGAAGCTGCTTTTGTAGTTAGCGAGCCATTCACAGTCTTTGTTTAATCCTGAGTTGATTGTGTCAAACTTGAAGATGAACTGTAGCTCAGCAGTTTCTCTTTGAAGTCTGGTCCTGAAGTTTTTTGCTGCAGGATGGCTACCTTTAGATCTGCAATTGTGTGTCCAGGGAGACTGAAGTGTTCCCCTACAGGTTTTTGTACGTTGCCATTCCTAATATCAGATTTGTGTCCATTGATTCTTTTACGTAGGGACTGTCCAGTTTGGCCGATGTATATAGCAGAGGGGCATGAGTTTGGATTGGTCCTGCTTATAAGCAGGGGGTCAATGACCTCCTGAGGCCTCTTCCAACCTTGATTTTATGTTTCTTCAACAGGCTCCCTACAGAAGATATCGCACCATTCCAGCAAGTATCTGTACTTAACAAGGGGCCAGAGCACGGGAGACAGATGGTAGACAGCACTCCTCCTGGGGATGGATTCAATTATGCAATAGGCCTTTTCCATTGCTATTTTTAAGGATTCGGTGAAGCAACTCCCATGCGTTTTCGTCTCCGACTCTGGTCAAGCCGCAGTATTAAGCAAACGTATTACAGTGCTGTGTTGCACATGTTGTCAGTATGGCACTCGAGAAGCATTAGACGGAGCCTCCCCCTAAGCTGTCATGCAGGGAACAAGTGGAGCAAAAAATGTCTCTCTGCGCTGCTCTATTCCTTCCCTCGGCATGCGGGAAACAAGCAGCCAAAATGGTTCCATGTGCACTGGCCTTTATTCATCCCCTGGGAAACACTTCCCTGGAGGCTTCCCCTGCGAATCCTTCCTGGAGGATTGTGGGGAACAGGAGCAGCAGGAGGCCATGTTACACCGTGCCTGCCATGCAGTGTGAAAACAAGTGGCTCCTCAACCGCTCATACACCGTCCCCAACACCCTCACTCGCTGCCCCGCTGGCCAGAATCCCTCCCTGCCCCCTGCGGCCAAGTAGCCAGCCCACTCCTGCCCACGTCCCATGGCCAGGCACCTGCCCCCTGGCCAGACCTCACGCCCTCCTACACCCCAGCTCCTCCTGCCCAGATCCTGCACTCCCATCCCTATCCCATTCACTGGCAGCCCTGTCCCGCACACTTAACCCCTCATTTTTGGCCCCACACCAGAGCCTATGGTGACCTACAAAATCCACTAACCCTGGAACCCCAGCAGAGTAAAACTGGCCTAGGGCATTGAACCTCAGTTCTCCCTGACCTTCCCCGACCACGGGTCTGGAGCACCAGGGGAGTGAGGGTTGGGAGGTTCTGGAGGGTTTTTTGCTTCTCACTTTTGTGGTCCCAACTGATTTTTCTGTGGGTTAGTGGCCCCAGACCCAAAAAGAAGTTCACTGCTTCTTTTATGTTGGACATAATAAGAACAGCCACACTGCGTCAGACCAAAGGTCCATCCAGCTCAGTGTCCTGTCTGCCCACAGTGGCCAATACCAGACGCCCCAGAGGGAGAGAACAGAACAGGAAATCCTCATGTGATCCCTCCCATCACCATAACTTTATTTAAAAATGAAGCCTGGCCAACAAGCCCTCATCTGGCCGCAGCGTCACAACACTCCTGCACCACCACCACCCCGACACACCAACCCTGAGAGCCCCCTGCCCTGAGCCCCTCACACCCCCACGTCCCCATTCTCAGTCCCCTGGGATAACACTCCTGCACCTCCACACACTTCAACCTTGTGCCCCGAGTCCATCATACACCCCAACCCAGACTCCTGCACCCCCATATCACCAACCCCTGCCATAAGATTGACAGAAGACAGCCTGAATGAAGCTGGATTTGACCAATTATGATGTAAACTTCAAAAACATACGTGAAAAGACGCAGCAGCAGAAGGCCCATGAAATAAAGTCTGAGTACGATGTTTCATTTATCATTTATCAATAATATTACATTGTATATTTTCAGTCATGTAAATGGGCACTCTTACACGGCTTTGTTGACAATTTGTTCTGAATTTTAATGTAGTTTGGCTTTCTGGTTTGAAAAGGTTGCCAACCCATGATTAAACCAATAGCATTTATTACACCGGGGTGGGCAATAATTTTTGATGGGCGGGGGGGAGGCACTCCAAGATTTTGTAAAGTAGTTGAAGGTTGTACTCTTCCATGATATGAATGGAGGAGTATGGGGTCTAGGATGGCGGCTGGGTGCAGAAGGGAGCTTGGGGTAAGGGAGTGGGGTCTGGAAGGGAGTTTGGGTGAAGGAGGCGTTTGAGACCTTAGGGCAGCGGACTGGGGTGCAGGGTTTTGAAATGTGACCTAGGGCAGGGGACAGGAGTTTGGAATGTGATCTAGGGTAGGAGGGGATTGTGATCTAGGGCAGGGAATTGGGGTGCCAGATCTGGGAGGGGGTGTGGGCGCAGGAGGTGGAAGAGGGTTTGGGTATGTTTAGTGGGAGGGTGGAGAGCTGGGGAAGAAAGGGGCTGGGGTACCAGAGGCAGGCTCTGGCCAGGACTAGCCTGCCTCTGGCACTAGCCTGCCTGCCGAGCTAAACGCTTGCAGAGCTTAAAACGTTTCTCAACCAGCTTGTCTGTCTGTCCCGCACCTGCAGAGCCAGGTGCTTCTGTGAATAACTAAGCCAAAGGGAAGAAGGACGTGGTGCTTTGTGTGCTGCCTGTTATTCAAACAGGAAGCTCCCATTGGCCAGTTTCTGGGCAGAAACTGGCCAATGGAATTGTGCTGGGGGTGGGAGCAGCATCTGAAGCCTCCCCCCGCCCCTGGGATCACAGTTTTAAAGAGAAATGACATTGCAGCTGCTTTTCTAAGCAGGACTGTGGGGCAAGCAGGGGAACCTGCCTGGGGCTCCCCATAGCGTCCATGGGATCTGGTGGCTTGGTGGGCCATAGAATCATAGAGCTGGAAGAGACCTTAGAAGATCATCAGGTCCAGCCCCCTGCTCTAGGCAGGACCAATCCCAACTAAATCAACCCAGCCAGGGCTTTCTCAAGCTGAGACTTAAAAAATCTCTACGGATGGAGACTCCACTACTTCCCTAGGGAACCCATTCCAGTGCCTCACCACCCTGCTAGGGAAATAGTTTTTCCTAATATCCAACCTGGACCTCTCCCACCTCAACTTGAGACCATTGCTCCTTGTTCTGCCATCTGTCACTACCGAGAACAGCTTCTCTCCATCCTCTTTGGAAGCTCCCTTCAGGAAGTTGAAGGCTGCTCTCAAATCCCCCCTCACTCATCGCTTCTGCAGACTAAACAGACCCAAGTCCCTCAGTCTCTCCTCATAGGCCATGTGCTCCAGCCCCCTAATCATTTTGGTTGCCCTCCACTGGACCCTCTCCAATGCGTCCACATCCTTTTTGTAGTGGGGGGCCCAGAACTGGACACAATACTCCAGATGTGGCCTCACCAGAGCCGAATAAAGGGGAATAATGATATCTCTGGATCTGCTGGCAATGCTCCTCCTAATGCAGCCTAATATGCCATTAGCCTTCTTGGCTACAAGGGCGTCCTGCTGACTCCTATCCAGCTTCTCATCCACTGTAACCCCCAGGTCCTTTTCTGCAGAACTACTACTTAGCTGGTTGGTCCCCAGCCTGTAACAATGCTTGGGATTCTTCCGTCCCAAATGCAGGACTCTGCACTTGTCCTTGTTGAACCTCATCAGATTTCTTGTGGCCCAATCCTCCAATTTGTCTAAGTCACTCTGCACCCTACCTCTGCCCTCCAGCGTATCTACCTCTCCCTCTAGCTTAGTATCATCCACAAACTTGCTGAGGGTGCAATCCATCCCCTCATCCAGATCATTAATAAAGATATTGAACAAAACCGGTCCTAGAACCGAACCTTGGGGCACTCCGCTAGAAACCGACCGCCATCCTGACATCGAGCCATTGATCACTACCCGCTGGACCCGGCCTTCTAGTCAACTTTCTATCCATCTTACCGTCCATTTATCCAATCCACATTCCCTTAACTTGCTGGCAAGAATATTGTGGGAAACCGTATCAAAAGCCTTGCTAAAGTCAAGGTATATCACATCCACTGACTTTCCCACATCCACAGAGCCAGTTACCTCATCATAGAAGCTAATCAGATTGGTCAGGCACGACTTGCCCTTGGTGAATCCATGCTGACTATTCTTAATCACTTTTCTCTCTTCCAAGTGCCTCAAAATAGATTCCTTAAGGATCGCTTCCATGATTTTTCCAGGAACCGAGGTAAGACTGACCGGCCTATAGTTCCCTGGATCGTCCTTCTTCCCTTTTTTGAAGATGGGCACTACATTTGCCCTTTTCCAATCATCCGGGATCTCTCCTGATCTCCACGACTTTTCAAAGATAATGGCCAAAGGCTCCTCAATGACATTTGCCAACTCCCTCAGTACCCTCGGATGCATTAAGTTTGGACCCATGGATTTGTGTACTTTTAGCTTTTCTAAATAGTTCCTAATCTGTTCTTTACCCACCACGGGCTGTCCATCTTCATCCCATCTTGTATCACTTAGCGCATTAGTCCAGGAGCCCACCCTGTCCGTGAATACAGAGGCAAAGAAAGCATTGAGTATTTCAGCTTTCCCCACATCATCTGTCACTAGGTTACCTCCTTCATCCAGTAGGGGCCGCACACCCTCTCTGATCACCACCTTCTTGTTAACATGCCTGTAGAAACCTCTCTTGTTATCCTTCACATCCTTAGCCAGTCGCAATTCCATCTGCGCTTTCGCCTTCCTGATAACCCCCCAGTATTCTCGAGCTATACATTTAAACCCCTCCCTGGTGATTTGTCCAAGTTTCCACTTTTTGTAAGCTTCCTTTTTGTGCTTAAGTTCACCAAGGATTTCCCCTGTAAGCCAATCCGGTCTCCTATAATGTTTGCCTCTCTTGCTATGCGTCAGGATGGTTTCTTTCTGTGCCTTCAATAAGGCTTCTTTAAAATACTGCCAGCTGTCCTGGACTCCTTTCCCCTTCATGTTAACATCCCAGGGGATTCTGCCCATCAGGTCTCTGAGGGAATCAAAATCTACTTTTTTGAAGTCCAAGGTGTGTATTTTACTAGTCTCTTTTCTTCCTTTAGTCAGGATCCTGAAATCTACCATCTCATGATCACTGCTTCCCAGGTTGTCACCCACCTCTACTTCCCCTATTAGTTCCTCCCTGTTTGTGAGCAGAAGGTCAAGCTGCGCACGACTCCTGGTCGGATCCTTCAGCACTTGTACCAAGAAGTTATCCTCAATATTCTCCAAAAACTTCCTGGATTGCCTGTGTACTACTGTATTGGTTTCCCAACAGATGTCAGGGTGATTAAAGTCCCCCACGAGAACCAGGGCCTGCGATCTGGAAGCTTCTCTCAGTTGTACGAAGAAAGCCTCATCTACCTCATCCACCTGATTCGGTGGCCTGTAGCAGACACCAACCACAACAGCACTGTTGTTGTTTGCTCCTTTAAACTTAACCCATAGACTCTCAACAGGTTTTTCTCCCTCTTTATACTGGAGTTCAGAGCAATCATAGTGCTCTCTTACATATAGTGCAACTCCTCCTCCTTTCCTCCCCTGCCTGTTCTTCCTGAACAGTCTATACCCTTCCATGACAGCGCTCCAGTCATGCAAGTCATCCCACCAAGTCTCTGTTATCCCAAATAAATCATATTTCTCAGACTGGGCCAAGGCCTTCTGTTCTTCCTGTTTGTTGCCCAGGCTTCTCGCATTAGTGTACAAACACCTCAGATAGCCAGTTGATCGCCCTATCTTCTCCATTTGAATCAGGGGTCCTCCTTTCTTGCTCATTCCGCTTTGCATTTCTTTCCGGTATCCAACTTTCCCACTCCCCTCAGGGTTGTGCTCACTGCTCCCCGACGAACCTAGTTTAAAGCCTCCTCACTAGGTTTGCAAGCCTGCCCGCGACGATGCTCCTTCCTCTCTTCGTTAGGTGGATCCCATCTCTTCCTAACAATCCTTGTGTCCAGAACAGAGTCCCATGGTCGAAGAAACCAAAGTCTTCTCTGCGACACCACCTGCACAACCACGCATTGACTTCCTCAATTCTACAATCCCTGCCCAGCAGACCTATCACCATCCATCGCTGCTGTCCTGGAGAAGGGATTTAAAAAGAAGGCAAGAGAACCTCACCCCCTTTCCTCTCCCCTTCCAAACTCCCTCTCTAAACTCCCTGTTAGCACTCACCTGGTCGCTTTTATAAAGTACTCACTGCTTTTATAAAGCCCCGAACTGCCTGAAAGTCCCTCCCCTACCAAGGCTCCACCAATCAGCAGAGGCTTCTAGAATTCAAACTTTAATTCGAAGCCAACTGTTTCCACCTGCCAATCACAGCACACACCCCATGTAGGGGAGGGGCAAAGGGGAAGTGGAGAAAAAAGCCTCACTCACAAACACGGAGGGGGGGGAGGAGGGAGAACCACAAAACAAAAAAGAACACACACCAACCCTCACTCTCAAACACAAGCTCAGCACACAGCAAGAAACCCCAAAGACAACACACTTCCCTCAAAAGTCCTGGATCTGCTTCTCCTCTACCTGGAGATCTCCCTTTCTAAACTCCCTGTTAGCACTCACCTGTTTGCCCGTGGGTTATATTTTGCCCAGGCCTGTGTTACACTCAGCAGGGAGGTTCCTTGTGGCAGGGAAGCTGCTTCCTCTGAAGAGAAGCACATGCAGCCCCTATTGGCCAGGCTCCCAGAAAGGCGGCTTCTAAGATGCAGGGAAGCCGCCTCCCCAGGAGCCAGGCACACAGAAGCTGGCAGCCCCGCTCCCAGGAAGGCTTCACTGCAACCTCTACAGTATAACGCTCAAATAAGCCTTATGCTACAGAGCCCACGGAGCGTAACCGCTGAGATTTTTGGAGGCTACATGGCTACCTATTGAACCGAATCTTAATATCCATAGTAGATATATTGCCCCCGTTAGTAAAAATCACCATTCTGCAAACCTTGCCAATGGGAAAGGGGCTCATATTTCTCCTTAGAAAATACAATATAAGAACTTACTTCTACTCACAGCTTCATCCCACCAGTGCCACTTTGAACATGGCCATTTTAAGCTACATTCAGGGAACTTTGGAACCCTTGCATCTTGAATATGTTGAGCGACATCCACTTGCTCAAAAAATTCAAGCATTGAGACAGATTCATGTCAACTCCTGCTGACAACTGATGGCTCAGAAACATGGAAACACTGGTATGCACATGTGATGGGGTGTGCACCCCACACAAGACCTGAAGGATAAATCTGGCCAGTTAACCTACAGGCAGCCAAGGAGCACTAAAGCCTAATTGGCTGATGGGAGTCCAATTGGGTGAGGAGCTGGGTTGGGTTTACAAATCCAGGCAGCTGGCAAGAGGGGCAAGCAGGGAAGTACTCTGCAGTCCCTCCTGGGAGAAGGGAGGTATAGCTGGATTAGAGAGGCAGGGAGCCTACGGTTATCCCCACAGAGGATAGTTCAGGTTGGTAAACTCAGAGGAGTGGGCAGAATCAGAAGGCAAGGAAGAGGCTCAGTGAAAGGGAGCAAGATTCAGGAACGACCAGCCCTTGGTTCCGGAGCTGGAACTGGAGTCCAGGGCAGGCCCAGGTTCCTCTGCCTGACACTGAGGGAATGGTACCAAAGGCAGCCAAGGGAAAAACTGCCTGAGACTGCTAGCAATAGACTTTGAATTAACCTCCTGGAAAGGCCAAATCACAGAGTCCCTAGAGAAGAGAGAATGAGAGAGGCTAACAGAATGGATGACTAAAGAAAGGCATAGCACCTGGAACGCACTAACCCCAGAGCAGCCAAGAGGCAGCTCCACTAGCAGGGAACACGGCCACTTCTGTACACGTCCCCTCAGATCACCATTCCTCCTTTCCAACTCTTACCAAGCCTGGCCAGAAAAGAGAACGTTCAGTTATCTTCCTGACACGTCCTAGGTGCACGATAAACCTTCGGTTTTCTGTTGAACAACCCAAATCAAGATGCATTGCATCTTTGAATCAAGCCTCAAAGCAGCATGGTTGCTAGGAAGGTACCATTGAAAAAGGCATGGCCATGACGACAGTATTTTTATTGAAAATAAAAAGTTCCTCCTTTTATTTGTAGTCATCACAATCGCTATCAATACATCCCCTGTAGCAGTACACATTTCAGTACTTACTGTCCTTCATGAGTCTTTCAAGAGACAAGAGCAGCATTCACTACAAGAGTGCTTTTTTTCTGGAAACCCTACATCCTTTTTGTTCCCACCTCTCCCCTCCTGCCCAATTTCAGAGCTTCGTTTCTGTCACTCTTCAAGAACATTGTGTTCCTGAAACACTAGGATTTTCTATTATGTACTTAGGTTTTCAGATATTTGGAGGGGGGAGGGAGGTCATTTTTGTTCCGGGAAGAGCATTTCAGAAAAAGCTACAATAACTGACATGCTCTAGTTTCTCTCAAACAACACTTGTTACACCATTGCCAAGGCCAATCCAATATGGGCAAATGAGAGTGTAATGTGAAAGAAAATCATCTAACACATGGGCTTTCGATGTATGCATGCAACATGTTGTAACTGTAGGGTCCAGAATTGTAAGCTCCACAGGGATTATAACCTCTGTTGCATGCTGACCACACCATCAGTGCTCAAAACATTCCCTAGCAATAGTGTGGCAGGGGACATATGATTACAAAGATTGCTCCTGCAAAAGTTGGGGTAATTTGTTTAATTTATGCCCAACATCTCCGATATGTCTCCCCGCCCCCTTTTCCCCCGGACCAACAAGTGCTATGGTAACACATAGGCAACAAAATCCAGGCCATTTGGTTTTGATATCTGTTGACTGACTTCACACCATGCTAGATAGGTAGAGAGCTCTTTTTTACCTTGTGGAAGGGTAGCACTATTAAACCAGAAAACCACAAATAATAAAGTCCCATGCCACACAAGATTTAACATCCCGGTGAGTATGCTATTTTATAAACATAAGGTGAGCTTCCTCAAGGCAGGGATCTTACAATTTAAGCCCTCTGAGATCTGATAACTCATCCTTGCATTGTGTTCACTTGTAAAGTAAAGTAGAATAGGTGACCTTGTGTTCCATTTACTCAGTAACATGAGTCACTGCAAATATTAAAGCGCTGTTGGAAAAAGGAACTAGTGTAAGGTATTATTGTGGAAATGCCAGAGAAGTAAGCAAAGATATGCAAGAACACAATTATGCCATCTGTCCTCACTCACGACTGAAGAAGTGATGCAAACCTATTACAAGGATATAAACTACTGTTTCTTTACATCTGAAGCATGGATCTCTAGAGTGAAGCAGAGAAGCTTTAGAGCAGTGGTTTTCAAACTTTTTTCTTGCGACCCAGTGGAAGAAAATTGTTGATACCAACATAATTATGACCCAACATAATTATATCTTTTGACTAGAGTACAGCTCCAGGTTTGATCCAGGGATAGAATCATAGAGCTGGAAGACACCTCAGAGATCATCAAGTCCAGCCCCCTGCCCAAAGCAGGACCAATCCCAACTAAATCAACCCAGCCAGGGCTTTCTCAAGCTGAGACTTAAAAACCCGTAGGGATGGAGATTCCACCACCTCCCTAGATAACCCATCCCAGTGCTTCTCCACCCTCCTAGGGAAATAGTTTTTCCTAATGTCCAACCTAGACCTCCCGCACTGTAACTTGAGACCACTGCTGCTTGTTCTGCCATCCGTCACTACTGAGAAGAAGCCTTTCTCCATCGTCTTTGGAACCTCCCTTTAGGAAGCTGAAGGCTGCTATCAAAACCCCCCTTTGTTTGTTTAAATGCTTCTCACTTGCCTATGCTTTTGACTGATATTTCTGAGGGTCAATGATCCTGACCCAAAAAAGGTTCCGCACCCTGGAAATAAGCCTTTTTAAATTTTATTTGTATCAGACATTACACTAGTGTGCTAACCATGGACCATAGGCACCAGACTCAAAACTAGGAATTTGTTCAAAGAATCTTACTACCATTCCTTGTGTCAGCTGCTGGGATTGTTGTCTAACCACAGACCCAAAAGCAATGACACCAAGTCAAGAGCAGAATTTCTCAAATGGCACTACTTGGCTCCTTTGTAGCCCACCGCATTAAATAGCTCTAAGATGTAAAAGGCACGCCAAGTTTGTTCAAGTACACTACCCACTCACCTGGTGATATATTTTCAGCTAATGGGGAAAACTGCAAAGGCACTGGTCCCAACAGGAGAAGATATGTATCAAAGGTGGACATGCTATATTTTTTGTGGTATCACTGGGCATTTTGATTTTTACGGCTTTCAATCCAGCACTTTCCTAAAAATTACATTCAGACTGCATTGAAATGTAAAAATAGTAATTTATAGGAAGTTATTGCTTAGAAGCAAATTTTATTAAAATATTAACGTTCTGTGCATGTAATAGCTAAGAAAGTTGTACATTCAATAATTTCAGGAATGGTTGTTTGCTTTCAAGAGAGACTTAATTCCTATGACCAATACAAGCAGTCCCCGGGTTACATGGATCCAACTTACATCGGATCCCTACTTACAAACGGGGTGAGGCAACCCTGCACTAGCTGCTTCCCCCCAGCAGACCAGGGAGACACGAAGCAAGCGCCCTCCCCCAGCAGACCAGGGAGATGCAGAGCGGCTTTTCTCAGCAGACACCTCAACTTGAGAATAAAGGACTGAGGGAAGTGAGGTGTGGGAGAATAAAACTGAGCTCTGGAGAAATGTTTGGCTAGAGTTTCCCCTACAATATGTACCAGTTCCGACTTACATACAAATTCAACTTAAGAACAAACCTACAGTCCCTATCTTGTATGTAACCTGGGGACTGCCTGTACACACTGCATACCATGGTATTCAAAAATCACTTCTGCATATGCTAATTTTTAAAAATACAGAAGGTTTTGCAGAGGAAGGATTTTGCAAGGAAGAAATGGAAGCAGAGATTAAATGATTTGCCCACAGTCACACTCGTCAGTGGCACAGCTGTGACTAGAACCCATGTCTCCTGACTTGAACCCATTAAAATCTTTCAGAATTGAGATTTTTTCAGTCTAATTATATGCAAAACTAGATCTGTGTATAGATGCTCAGAGTAAGTAGTGGAAATGTAAAATGACAGCTTTGAAGTGCTACCTTAGTTTATCCAAAAGAAGGTTAAGAGGTGATTTGATCATGGTCTATAAGTACCCAGGTGGGGAAAAAGAATTGATAGTAGAGGACTTTTTAGTGCCGCAGGAAACGAAACCTAATGGCTAGGAAGCTGCAGCTGGACAAATTCAGATTAAATATAAGGCTCAATTTTCCAACAATGAACCATGGAATCCTAGATTAGGGTTGTAAGAGACCTCAGGGTATCACCTTGTCCAGCTCAAAGCAGGACCAACCCCTACTAAATCATCGCAGCCAGGGCTGTGTCAAGTCTGGCCTTAAAAACCTGTAAGGATAGAGATACCACCACCTCTGTAAGCAACCTATCCCAGTGCTTCACCACCCTCTAGGGAAATAGTTTTTCTAATATCAAACCTAAACCTTCCCCACAGCAACTCGAGGCCACTGCTCCTTGTTCTGCCATCACTGAGAACAGCTTAGTTCCATCCTCTTTGGAACCTCCCTTCAGGGAGTTGAAGGCTGCTCTCAAATCCCCCCTCACTCTTCTCTTCTGCAGATTAAATAAGAGCAATTCTCTCAGCCTATTCTCATAAAGCATGTGTCCAGCCCTCTCATCATTTTCGTTGCCCTCTGCTGGACTGACCCAATTTGTTCACATTTTTTCTGTAGCTGGGTTGGGGCACTCCAGATGTGGCCTGAGCAGTGCCAAAGAGAGGGGAATAATCACTTCCTTCACACTGCTGACAATGCTCCTACTAATGCAGCCCAATATGCCATTAGCCTTCTTGGCAACAAGGGCACACTGACTCATATCCAGCTTCTCACCCGCTGTCACCCCCAGGGTCTTTTCTGCAGAACTGCTACTTAGCCGGTTGGTCCCCAGCCTGTAACAATGCCTGGGATTCTTCCGTCCCAAGGGCAGGATTCTGCACTTGTCCTTGTTGACCCTCATCAGATTGCTTTTGGTCCAATTATCCTATTTGTCTCTGTCTCCTATTTGTCTAGTGTCTCTTCCCCCCCCCCCCCCCCCCAGTTTTGGGTCATCCTCACACTTGCCGAGGATGCAATCCATGGTATCATCCAGATCATTAATGAAGATGTTGGAAAAAAAGAAACAGCTCCAGGACCGACCGCTGGGACACTCCACTTGATACCAGCTGCCAAGCAGATATTGAGCCATCAAGCCCAATCATCTAGCCAGCTTCTTAACCACCTTATAGGCCATTTGCATTCAATCCATATTACTTAGACTTGCTGGGAAGAATGCTATCGGAGACTGTATCAAAAATTTTGCTAAAGACAAGGTACTTAATGAGGGTAATTAACCATTGGAACAACTTACCAAAAGACACGATGGATTTTCCCTCATTTGAGCTCTTGAAATCAAGACTGAATGTTTTTTAAAAGCTATGCTACAGTTCAAACAGACACTACAGGTTTGATGCAAACATTACTGGGTGAGATTCTCTGGTCTGTGTTACACAGGAAAACTATTTGGTCCCTTCCAGCTTTAAAAATCTGTATCTCTATGAACCCAAGTCACATGAACGTTAGCTCCCATTATGCCAGCTCCTCTGGCAATTTTCTAAATATTATCAAGTTTTGTACTTCAAACAAGCTTACTCCTCCCCTACTCAGAGTCAGCATTATGCCTTCATAGTAGCTATTTCCATTGTAACAAACCAATATCAAATGAAGGCTCCTGTGGTTACTGCAAGCAAGGATCAAGCTAAAACTGGGAATTTTAGAGAACATTTGTATTCAAAATATAAGCTTCTTAATACAAGTCAGAATTCAGAAAATCAGTGCCAAAGTCAATTGCTTTTCAATGAGTGCCTGCTTATATGGTATTTTCACTAACTGTGAGTTTGAGCAGCATTTACCCATGTACATTTTTAAGCCCACTACTAGACCACATTACCCTGAAACTTCCTTAGTTTCTAGTGGTCTTGCCTGGTATAGCTAAATTCTCTCCAGTTTTCAGCTCAAGTTATTCCATTCCTCATTTTCTTACTGTTTCTCCCTCCAACTTTCATCCCATTCTGGAAGATTCCTCGAGTCCTTCAAAACCACGGAAAGCAGTTACAAAATGGCATGACATTTCCAGAATACAACAGACTTATTTATCCAGATTCCTTCTTGCTCACTCTGACTTCACTCCATGAGAAGACTCAAATAATTGTTCTCTGGAAAATATGCTATTATATAAGACGCTTTTAAGGCCCAAAGAGCCAACTCTGAATGTCTGTCTAGAGAGACTGAAATCTGGAGAGGTCTGAAGAGTCACCTTTACTGACAACACAGAGGCCAATAAGCACCAGATGCAGAGGAAAGCAGGGAGGGGTGGTTGTTGTTAAGTAGGAAACAACGATCTTTAATTTCACATCTTTGAATTTATCAGAAAAAATCTTATGCCCTACTTTGAGCATTCTTTTATGTAAGCAAACTGGTTCATCCAATAAAAAGTTTGAGGGAGGGTAGAAAATATGAAGCCTAGATTCAATCTTGGCTATGAGGTTGCAACCATTATCCTCATCATGGTAGCTGGCAGAAATAGGGCTTGATTTATTTTCTCCACCACTGGAATGGTATGGACTATATTTTGCATAAATAATTTTGAGGGGCTCAGTACGGAAAATATATTAAGTGTTTTTCTTTCAGAACATGTACTTGAGTTGTTATATTGCCACTTTCATGCACAGCCTAATTTTCATATGCAGGTACTTAAAAGCACCACTTGGGTGTCACTAATTGGGTGTGTAATTGGGCAACCAGTGTAGCTGTCCAGATTTTGAAAGACTGATGTGTGTGTTGTGGAATACACTTGATTTTATTCTTTGGGTTAAGTTTTAAGTAGTACCTGAATCACGTAGTACATGCAAATTATCAAGGCTCCTTTTATTGAGCAAACTACACTTAAAATGGTTCTCTAACCAGGAGAGAAGAATCTTCCAATAGCTATCTAGACAGCAAGTTATCCCAACCTTCAGACCATTTTCCTCTTGCAGGAACTTGTTCTTTGTCATTTACACACACAACTAGAAAGTATTACAAACCCTAAGCAATACTTAGGCACAACAATCAGGATCAGGCTGGATGACTTTAGACGTTGACTTTAGTTTAAAGTTTGTCTCACATGAAATACCAAGAAGATTTCCACCAAGGTGCAGTTGAGCAGTTAGTGCAAAGTGTTTATTAGGGTGGTTTATACAGCAAGGTGATATACAGCATCACAATATACAAGCGATTGGAATCAAACATAAGATACAAAGGTAGAGGCATAAAATAAGTTATAAAATATTTTGAAAAAGTTGTATATTATTTCCTGCAACTGGGCAATAAAAAGTCTGGAGTGCATATGCAGCTTAAATACACACACAAACCTGTTAACCTCCTGAAAATCTTTGAAGAGCAATTTGGCACACATACTTACTGCATTAAGTCTTTGACAAGATGCAGTGTATATTCTTCTTTCTGATAACATACAAAAGGCATAACTGGAAACCACAGTGAAAAGATTCGATTTTTCCTTCCCCACCCTCTGAGAAACATGCATTTCACTCCAGAAACAGTCATAGCATCAGACATGCATGAACCTTGGTCTGTTGGATGGAAATTCACTAAAGAATATTTCAATAGTTGAAATAACTCAAAATACATATTTAACATTTCCAAAAACTTATCTCAAACAAAAACATGATCAACAAAAATATGGAAAAATATGGAAGAAAATTAATTAAGTTTTGGTTCTGTGATAAAGTGCAATTAATTATTCAAGTAGCTGTTACAGTGAGCAGGTCCCTAGAGGTGTCCCAGTTTCGTTATCAACTTTTGCTTTGTTCTCTGTGACACACGGTTATGGAAGGGTAGTGCTGAAAGATGTTACGGCTGATTTTGCTAAAAATGGAACAGCCAGTTTTCTGAAGTTCTTTGGCAGACTTTTCTGTAAGGCAACTTGACCTGACCAACTGCCATAATGCTAAATATTTCCACCCAAACAACTGATTAAAGAGCTATATATCCAGCATGATAAAACCCCTGGGGGATTCTAGTTTTCACTTGTAGATTCCTAGAGCTCAGGACACAGATAGCATTGCCCATTCCTGTGGAGAAGAATGACAACTTGTGCCACAAAGCAAAATTCTATCCAGTCTTAAGAACAGTGACAGGTTCCACTTATGTTTCCCTGGAATGCCCCCATTTTACTTAGCCACTGGTCTGTGTTTGCCCACAAGTCCCCAAATCCCTGGCCCTACTGGTGGGCACTGTAGCAACCTTTTAAGAGAATGATATATTGAAAATGGAGAAAGATTCTCAAAGCATAGTTATTGTTTCAGCCAACCTGACAAACAGTGTGGCTATTACAATAACATTTCCCAATGGCTATATGACACCATATGACAGGCCACCACTTAAGGCAGTTTGCTACATAAAAACGCATAAAGCTGACAGGAACCTTGGTACGGCCTTATTGCCAATGTACCTTGAATCCCAACTGCCACTCCCAGTCTGATACAGGGGACCAAAATATTTGTATTGATGCACTTCTGGCATGACAGGGTATTCCAGTCCTGGCCTCTAAAGAAGAGAGACCACCAGTCCCTTTGCTGAACTACTACATGACTTGCATCAGAGGGGTAGCCGTGTTAGTCTGAATCTGCAAAAGCGACGAGGAGTCCTGTGGCACCTTATAGACTAACTGAAGTGTAGGAGTGTATGCTCCTACACTTCAGTTAGTCTATAAGGTGCCACAGGACTCCTCGTCGCTTTTACATGACTTGCAATATGTCAGCTTCAAACTAATGCGGCTTTGACTAAGTAAAGGCAGTAAGTTTACATTAAATTGGAGAATGAAAAGCGTCTCAAATTCTGATGCGTGTCATTAAATGGGCAGTGACACAATCATATAAACACTGGGACAGATGAGACTGCAGAGGCCATCTGCTCTAACCCCCCGCCACAATGAAGGTACAGAGGGAAAGGATGGTATAAAGGAGATGTGTGTAATATAGTAAAAGCATTATCCAGCATATTGGAAGAATGGGGGGTTCTGGCAAGTGAAAATTACTGGTTATATAAGGGGGGAGGGACGGTCAGAGTGTGAGAAGGGGTGCCAGGCATAGGCTTTGGGAGGGAGTTTAAGTGTTGAGGGCTGGGGGTTCGAGTGCAGGAGTTTTGGGGTGCCAGATCCTAGAGCGCTCACCTCAGGCGGCTCCTTGCAAGCAGTGACCTGTCCCTGCAGCTCGTGGCTCTGAATGCTGCCCCTGCCCTGAGCACGGACTCCGCAGCTTCCATGGGCTGGAAGCCACGGCCAATGGGAGCTGTCAGATCAGCGGCTGTGGGCACAGGCAATGACCAATGCCACCTAGCCATGCCTCCACCTAGAAGCATCAAGGACAGGTTGCCACTTGTGGGGGCTGCCTGAGGTGAGGACCCTGAAACCCCTCCCATGGTCCAGCCTCCCTCCCTCAAACTGCCTCCCAGAGCCCACACCCTACACCACTTCTCACACACCAAACCCCTCGTGTCCAATCCTCCACCTAGGAGCAGCAGGGATGTGTCTCCCCGCTACCAGGGAGCCACACCAAGCCAATTAGGGAGCCTGCCAGCCCCACACCAACAGGACTATAAATGGGACTTTCTATGAAAAGTAGAAATGTCAGCTTTCCAGCTGATACAGGGCCAGATAACACAGCTTTCATTGTACACAATAACATTTCTGGACACATACTAGCTTGGATGGGGATTGAGAGAGTTGGAATATGTCCGACCAAACTGGTAACCCTTGGTAAAGCTCTTTCACTCAGCCATATTGGGGCATTGGAATATTAAGATACTACTGCAGTGTTAGTGGTACTTAAGTGCAAGCCACCTGACCACTATAGGTTCTATGATGCTATTTACCCAAGGCAGAGGATTGGTACCACGGTATTGGCATCCTGCAGCTTTGTATAATCATATTCTACCTTTAACACCTGATGCGGTTTCCAGGGCCGGCCTGAGCCCTTTTGGCACCCCAGGCCCGGGTGCAAGGCACATGCGCGGGCCCGCCCCCCAAGGGTGTGCAGGCCTGCCCCCGGGGTGCACGGCGCATGCGCGGCCTGGCTACAGCCGCTGGTGCGCAGGTCGGGGCCCATGCCCGGGGGTGCACGGCGCATGCACTGCCCAGGCCAGCCTGGCTACCACTGTTGGTGCGCGTGCCGGGCCATGCAGGGCCCAGCGGCCATGGGGTTGGCGCCGCAGGGCAGCACCGGGCGTGCAACACCTGATGGCAGCTGTAAGGGACGCCACGCGCCCCTTACAGCTGCCATCAGGTGCCCCCATCGGTTGGCGCCCCGGGCAGCTGCCCGGCTCGCCCATGCCTCAGTCCGGCCCTGGCTGTTTCACATGTCCAGAAACATTATAGTGCTTTGCTTGGCTAAAATAACTGGGTTCAACTTCAGGGCTGGCTGCATTTTGAAAGGAATTATGTTTGTACAGTTAGTGAAGTGCTAAGTGTTAGGTTATTAATTTTTCCATGAGCAATATAAGTGTGAAACTGCTTTACTGAACTTAGTGACAGACTTTCTAGTGGACTGATGCCTCAAAGTGAAAATATTAAATGTGTGAGATGTCCTCGTGAATACTGAATTAAGCTACGGCCAAGACTAAGCTCTACTTCACAACAGAGTCAATTCAAAAAACATTCCTTGTTCTAGAAAAACCTCAGTCTGAGAACTTCATCATCCACGTAGGTGTTAAAGGTGTTAATGTCCCCTAGAAGGTCTGTGCCTTTTGTACACTATTTTTATATTTTGTCTATACAGCTCTTTGTTAGCAGCACAGAAAGCACGTGAATACAAGGCCCGCACTAGAAGGTGATATATAAAATAAAGGAAAGTATACACCTGGATGCCAATTTTACTGCAGTAGCAAAACTTTTCACATGAAAAAGACTTGAATTATATCTATGCTGGATCGGCAGCAGGAATTGCAAATGACATGCTGAACAGAGACAGATGTGCGGGAGTTCAAAGAGGCACTGTTTCTTTCAGTATAGTTGGAGCCTTGTCAGATAATTATTTTATTAGAAGTTTGACAAGTTAAATGTAGTTCTTGACATCTGTTCCATTTTTATTGCTCCTTTAGTCAGCTTCATTCTTTATACTTTTAGAAGGCAGGTAAAAGTAATTTGCATACGAGTCTCAAGTCTTTCCCACAAAAGTAGTCAATGCGCATGAAAGTTGTAATTAAAAAATGGAATTCTTCTCTTGCTTCCAAGTTCAAAATAGTTAGTACAGTATGTGATTTTCTTTACTGAGACTCAGTGCAAAAAACTTTTTGGGGGGAGGGAGGTGTGTGGGGGGAAGCAATGATTAATGAATGCCAGTTTGATTGCAAAAGAGTTTTTTTTTTTTTTAAGACAGTAAAAAAATCTCCGTGGGTCTCAGAAGATGCTAATTTGGAAATAATTATATTTAAAGTCTCTATAGTAGATCCTATAAAGAGCTGTCTCTCTTTAGCAAAGAAAATGGCATGACGACACGTAAATCCTTATTCACAAAGGTTTCAAAGCAGCAAGGACAAAGGCAGGTGGAGCTCAGGATTTTGTTCAGTGGTTGTGAAAAGGGGAGGAGAACTGCAGTCATGGTGGAGCCATCTCCTATGAAAGCACAGCTTGGATTTACTCTGAACCCATTTGTTAAGAATTAAAACTCCAGTGAATTTGTTTTATGTTTTTTAAAGATGGATTAAATAAAAATGGAATTGTAAAAGTAAGATAAAAAGAAACCTTGACAAATTGCTAAAATAGTGCAGTTAAAATCTGTCATGCATGTTTGTGCTTACACAAAGAAAGGAAGGTTTCAACAAGCACTGCAGAGAGAGGGAGGAGAAGGAGGAGGAGGAGGATTGATCAGCTGACAGCAGAAGTGGGACCGTAGTGCTACACATTTCTTCTACACGTAAGTCCAGGAATGTAAAGCAAGAGCTGTGTAAAATGCTGAAGGTTTTAGAACTGTAATAGCAGGTAGAAAAGTACACTGGTCTTGTGTCAGTAGCAGCCCCAGTGTTAGGAGACAGTCTAGGCTTCTAGGAGGAGAAAATAGAAAAGGGGGGAAAGAAACAGGAGAAGGGAAAGGGAGGGGGAAGGGCAAAAAAGCGTAAATCATTAGTAAACATGAACATTAATGCAGCAAACTGCACATCAAGCAATTGTTCATTTAGTGCAGACAGCAGACCTTCCAGAGACCAAACCAGGAACAGTAAACGTCATTTTTACAAATGTCTGAAAAAGTCTCTCTTCATGCAAGAGCAGACAACTGTGTTACATGCAGAAATTAGCGATGGTCAATCTAGATTAGTGGCAAAGTGCTGTTGAGAGAATGGCAAAGTTCAGAATGTCTCTAAACGGAGGATGTGTGTTGAAATTGTAGCTAGCAAAATCTCTCTTTGGGACTTGGTTGTAAGGAGAGGAAAGGCACTAGACATGCAAGATTCAATACTGCCAGCTACTGAACATCAGTACGCAAGGTTCTGAGTGTCCGAAGTGCTCAGCACTTGTAGGACTGGGCTCTTAATTAGAAAGCAAACGTGTTAAAATTAACAGCCCAAATCTTTCCCTTGCATTCTGACACCCCACACTCAGTATTTCCTCAAGGAGTCCCTCTAGTTCTACTAGCGCCTGGTTATTCCAAACAGGGAACACAAGGGCAAAAAAACCCCAACACCGTGGAGTTTGGTGTCACACCATAATCTTGTGCAAGCAGCTCCTGGTATATCCCTTTTGTGCTGGAGTATCCAGACAGTTGGGGCTTGTCTATACAAAGGTTAAGACAATTGAATTAAAGGCATGAAGTGAATTTGCATAAATTAAAGTGTGTTAACCCCCATGTGCACACTTTCAGTCAAGAGTACACTGGTCCTAGTTCTACGGATGTGAGAGTGTATTTGTTTAAACAGTAAACCAATGAGCCTGAGCCTTCACCATTACACTGCCACTGTATCAGAGGCAGCAGTGGGAGGGAAGGGGGAAGCTGGCAGGAGCTGGTGTTTGCTCCAGAGGCAGCTCTCCCCCTCCTACCGCATGTAAACATGTAACCACTGACATTTTCAGCTGTTACATGTTTACAAAGAAATGTTTTAACATCTCTGCCTAGTTCACTGTCCTCCAAGGAGGTGTGTCTGCACTGCAATCGGAAGATGTGAATGTAGCTTATGTAAACAGTTTTGATGAAGTTAGCTCACTACAAATAGCTGAGAAGCCAAAGCCAAAACCAAGGCCGTATGAGCTAGATGCCCAAGCAAACAGCTCATGCCATAGCAGCTTCATTGCTATTTTTAAGCAAGCCAGCACAGAGATACCTACCTACGCTACAATCCACTTCCTGATTGCAGTGAAGACGTACCTTGAGGCCAAGTTACCAGAGAGCAAGAGCACCCACAGAGAGGAGTTAAGCATTCTGAGTTGTGCACATTCACTTCACAACTTTACTTGATTCACCCGATTTTTCTAGTGTCCCTCTCTGTACAGTCATGCCCTTAATATAGTACAATTAATGCCAATTTGTGAAAATGAAAAAAATGCCTCTTTCAGATCTGACTCATCCTAATCACTGCACATTACATAGAGCGTGCTCTGCTGCTATCTGGAATGAAAATGTTATCAAGTCAATGTCCCATTGAAACAGAGTGCAAATACATTCCACTGCAGAAGATTAAAAAAGCTTAACAGTCTAGACCAGGGAGAGAAAAAATGAGATGCATTTACATACCCAAGTGACTTGGAGAATGAATTAAATGACACTCTCCCCAGTCTCCAACCATCTTCTGTGATAATTTCAGGATCCAGTTAAAGTGCGGTTCTATTTTGGAAAGTTCTCCATGATCACATTCTACTTGGCCTTGCACACTGTTTTTCCACTTGTGTATCACCCGTTTGTCTCCACAATTCTGAAGCTATGGAACTTTTTTTAAAGCTCCTGCTCTCTGAAACAGTCTTTCCAGATTTTCCCAGTTCATCAATTGTTTATCTCACTTCAAATCTCAACTGAAAAATTCTCTCCCTTACCTTGTGCCTCTTAATATCATTCTCTTTCAATTATTTAACTAACTGCAGGAAATCAATGCTGAGACATTTTGAGAAGACTTCTATGTATATGACATTGGAATGTAAACTAGGCTTATTGGGTAGTTGAGTCACTACTCAACTAGCTGCTTCTCCCCCTCCTTGTTGCCTCCATCAGAGGCAGCAGGGAGGGGAGGCAGGAGCCAGTGCTGGGGAGAGCCAGCTTAAAAGCCAGTTGCCCCTAGCACTGTCTCTGCAGGGTGGGGAGGCAGAGGCGCAGCGGGGAACCAGGTGTGAATCGGGACTCAGGTGTCCCAGCTCATGTCCGGTCCCAGATGCTGCAGCTCTGCCTTTTAAATATAGTAAGAGCCGGGCAGCTCTAACTACATTTAAACGGCAGAGTCACAGTGGGGTTAGCTCCCGGGAGGCGAACCCCACAGTGGCTCTGCAGTTTCCCCCCTTATCGACTAATCAAGTAGTCGATGGAAATTCCATTGACTACTTGATTAAATACAATTTAACATCCTTAGGATCACACACATTTCCTACTAGTCTGCAAACCCTTAGCTGATAAGTGAGTACTTAAGCTTCCAAGTTGCCGTTCCTATCACTTGGATGTTGCTTTTATACAAGCAAGAAAAAAAAATCAACTCTAAACCTCACAAACATAAACCTCCAGACAGAACTTATTGATAATGAAAAGGGTTCAGCCACCTAAACATTTCTGTGCTTGTGTGGTTAGCACTTAGCATCTGAGAGGTGGAAATTAATTTGTTATGGTTTACTGGAGACTAGCCCTTAAGGAAGGCTGTTAGGGTCCAGAATAATTCTTTCCAAAGAGGACCCCACTGCACCAATGCAGTCAGCTAACTCATACTTACAATTTCATTATGGGATAAGTCTGGATTCCACCTCTTCCAGAATATATATAATACCGAAAAGAGCAACTGAAGTAGTTTGAGAGGGGCTCAGGGTTCATCTTAATTTTATATTTTCCTGTCAAAATCTACAGCTTTGTTTTGACAAGCATTTATAAAAACAGGTTAAACAGAGACATATTGTAAATCCTCATCCTCCCAATAAATGCATCCAAATCCACCACATAGGCATTAAAAATTAAGTTATTCTCTAAAAACACAGGTAGTGACCACAAGAGAGTTTTCTGCCCCTTCCTGACCTGAGGAGGCCTGTTTTGCTTGTGCCCGGTCCTGAAGAGTAATGTAAGTGCTACCACAGTAGGATCCAGCTTGGGTCTCTAGTGCAGCCTCTCCCGCCATAGGCTGAGATCACTGCTGAAATAGCACTTTTAGCCTCTATTTGGAACTAGTGACTCAGGAGACTAGCAAGTATCTCTGGTCAATGCCAAGAAAGACAACCAGCTCCAAACAATCCTATATTTGGTGGAGCAAAGATTGCTACAATGCAAGAGCTTTGGTTGAGCAACCATTTTCCCCCTTCACTACAAAGAAGAAGTTACCTATTGCCAGAATTCTTGTTACAGCAAGATATTTTCCCCAAATGGACTCTCTTAATAATTGTGGCCAGAGTGAAACCCCAGCTACATCAACAAGCTAAATCCAATAATTAAAAATAGAACAAAAATGTGTGTCCCAGGCAAACAAAGTGTAATCAGATTCCACAATATTTGTGTAGAGATTTGCTCATTTAATAATATGTTTCTTGAAATACAAAGCTATTATATAATGTTGTTAGAAGGAGATGGATTCTGGAGGATCTCAAAACTTCAGCTTTGATGCTGCCAAAGTAAGAGTCCAAGTGAGTTTGGGGTGGGACGGGGAGAAGGAAATCTTACAAGAAAAGATGAACAACCAGATCATATTGAACACTTCCTGGCAGTGGGTGATCACAGTGCACTTCGAAACTGGGGAGAACATGGGAAGTTCACACTCACAATAGGGTAGGCTTAGTCCAGGAAATAGTAGGACTTCATTGGAAAATCATTTTAATATATCAATATCTCAAATGCATCTTCCTTTGGTTAACTATGGCTAAAGTATGTGAAGTCTTCCAAAAGGGGGCATTCCTACATATGAATAATTCTGGTATTGAAGATTGTTTTAGTTTAGCTTAAATGTTTAAACAAAAACAAGGTTCACTGGGAAGTAACCAGCTCTTTAGAAAGGACCAAATAAAAACTGAAAATCTAATAGAAAAGAGCACTTTGCCAGAACAATGTTCATCTAGTAGGTACTGACTGCACCAGAGAAAATAGTTAAGACTTCTAAAGCTTTGTATTTAACTCAAATATTACTCACTTACCTGTACTGTCATCTTCTATTCCATGGTCACCATTCTCCACCACTGCTGGTCCAACAGCCGAAGAACCTGCAATAACCACAGAGGTGTCACTCCTGATCTATGAAAAGTTTCTCTCAAAACTTCTCTCCAAGTGTTTTTTTCTTGTTACTGCTCAATCCATCTCCTAGATTGTGTCTCTGAGTGTTACTCCTACCTCCCTTGCATCAGGATAGGGCAACAAGGCACACACCTCACTGAGGCCAGGTCTACGTTACGGGCGGAAGGCTAGCTTAAGGGATGCAATTCCTGTCATGTAAATAACATAGCTGGAGTCAACATACTTAAGCCGAACTTTGGCGCCATTCCCACAGTGGGAATGTCGATGGGAGAAATGATTCCATCTACTTCCCTTACTCCTTGCAAGAGTGAGGAGTACTGTAGGTGACGGGGCGCCCTCCATGTTCAATTTAGCAGGTCTTTAATAGGCCCAACTAAATCAAATGCAGGAAGATCAATCTTCCCATAGGTATAGACGTGACTTGAGTCAGAAGAGCCAATTAACCAATCACCAGTAGCATCAATACTTCTTGAGAGTGGAGCATTCCAGGCACACAATCTGTTTCATAGCCCCATGAAAGTGACCCATGGAATTATAAGTAGGGTCTTCTGCAACAACTCACACCACAACTGCAGTGATCCAATCATCTTGGGGATGAATCTTTGACTAAACTGGCTTCCGAAAGGCAAATCTACAGTGGATTTCCCTTAAATGATATTCCAATAAATTGTGCCTTTGAAATTGTATCCATCTAACAAAGACAAGCCGGCCTTGCTGTACTGCTCATTGCTATGTGGCATATGGATACTCTCATTACATCAAAGGGTACAGTGTATAAATCAGCCAAAAACTCTGAGCCTAATCTGTTCCAGAAAGAGAAGCTTGCATCTGAATTTCTGAAGTAAGTTCAGGAGTGACAGACCATTATACAAGAGATCTAGATATAAATTTAACATATAGCCAAGATGAGTGCTCTTTGAAGGGCTACACTGATTTTTCTTTCTGGGAATACTTGAACCCTGAGGAGACTGACATAAGAGTCCCAGCACTTGAAACTGCTGACCTAACCCTTTTGGATAAACCCCCATTATCTTGGCATTATAATCTGCGGTGCTTCCAAAATGATTTTGGGACAGAATCTAACTGGTTCCATTCCTTAACTGTGCCCAACTTTGCTTCTCTAAAAGAAAGTTTAGGTTGGGTCCAGAATTGTTACCTTGCATGAGAAAGACAAGACTAGGGAGAAACTCTCTTGTCTCCCCTGCTGACAGGAAACTAACATCTTACAGTTATGAACCAAATCCTAGAAGAATGATTGAAACTGATGTTCTTGTTTTAGTCATAGCTGAAATCAGTAAGTAAGTATGGGTCAGAATATTTACTCAAGAAAATGTCAATTGAGACACATTACAGAGCATATGCAAGTTTACTAATGTTTGTCTTCTATACAAGCACCTAGCTGGCTCTTAGCTGGACAACTCCAACAGCTGCACCAGGAAGAGAGTGGCCAGCTGGAGACAGGGCTTGCCATTTTGCTGGCCACCTGCCCAGGTAAGTGCCCCCCCCCCCCGCCCCAAACCCTTTCCCTACCTTCCTCCTCCCAGGCCGTGGCACTGGACCAGGGTGGGGGGAGGGTTATCCCTTCTGGCTTCACTGCCATACTCCCCTCCCCAGAGCACCACCGGGCTGAGCAGCGTAACCCCTCCCCTCCCCCCCGGAGTCACAGGCACCTTCCCCAGTACCCCTGGGCCATTCAGCGTGGGTACACCGTCAGGCCTGCACGCTCTCCTCCCTGGTCCAGCCCAAGAAGTGCTGCAGGGGCTAGGCTACACAGAAACCTCTCCCCCTTCCCTGAGGCCCAGAGAGCACTGGTGGGGCTGAGGCTGGTCTACACATTGCCCCACCCATCCCCCAGCCTGGGGAGAGTTGGCAGTAGGCCTCCACAGCCCAGCCTGGTCCCCGCCTCCCCTTCTCCACCCCTGAGGGGTAACCCAGGCAATGCCAAGTCAGTCTTCTCATTTAATATAAAACCCTGTCGTTCTCCAAAATACAGTGATCTTTAACAGCTGGACTCTATTGGAATCAATGTTCTGAGCCAGGCCGCCAGCATTATTGGACATCTTCAGACCACTACATCAAGCAGACATTATAAGGACATTTAGTAAAATGACGATATCCTTCTGGCAAGAAGCCCTGTGCACTAAAGGAAATATTGAAATACCTTATCTTTTAGTCCAAAAGCTGCTGCTTAAACTTCTAGGAACTGATCCCAGTTTTCAGTTGTGAAAATCATAGTAAAAACAATTAACTGCAGGAATCATACAGAGCAGCAAGAATTGTTTTTTTCTAGTTAATGGTAAAGAACATGCCACTTGTTAACACAGATCCTCAGCCCCTGTGTTTTTTAATGTGTGATATGTACCAGAGCACCAATTATTATTTGCAACCAGGAGGACTAAGATTTTTATTTTAAATAAAAACCAGGACTTCCCAGGGAGGAAAAGGTTAAAAGCTGACCCCATTCGTTAATGAATGCTTTGTAAATTAAGGGTTAAAAAAGAGTCAGTCTATAATCCTGCAAAGAGTAAGGACTAGAACAGCTGCATTGTATCTCAATGTGAATCAGCTGTGCTTGCTGAATTAGTGCAGCTAACGGAGCTATTTTTGAAGTGATGTCCATATTAAATGGCAATCGGCTGCCTAGCATGCAGCACTCAGCAGGATCAATACAGGGCATATTTCTACATTCCTTCATAACAGGCGGGGCCTCTCCTTTCACCCATTCCAACTCTAAGCAAAATCTTCCTCTTCAATTCTTCTTCTTGTGTCAGCAACTCAGAAAATAGTCAGCCAGTTCAGCGAGTGGGACTAGAAAGCTATGGTCATTTCACTCCTCTACTGTTCTAACATCAATGACCCTCCCTCAGATTACCTGCTGAAGCTGCGTCAGATATTTCTACACTGCAAGTGCTCTAAAAATAGAAAAATGACATTGTAAAACCACAAATGTCAGCAGAGAGACTCGGGAGCTGCAGTACTACAGGGAAAAGCTTTTAACTAACATTTTAAGTGACTAGATTTCATGTTAGTCATATCCTTTTAAAAAACAGCTTTATACAAGGATTTGGTATCTGGGTTCTTAAGATTGGGAAGAAACCTCTGTACATGTGGAGCCCAGATGCAAGTGCAGAGATGCAACTATGAATCAAACAGCTATTGCTGGCCAGAGCTGGGAGTGTATCATCAAAACATTACTACATAAAAGCTTTTATAGTGTAGGAAAGCACTATTTGCTGTGCAGATAGTCTCTAAATATGAACAGATTCATTGAGCATCTCAAAAATCAGGCATATCCTTGCTTTGCTGCACCCTATTGAAAATTAAAAGTAGCAAAACTGACTTTTACAGGATTTTCTAGGTGAGTTATATGAAATACAAAGCCTCAGAGGTGTAGCCATATCAGTCTAACTGAAAAAAAAAACCAATAAATGGTCCTGCAGCACCTTAGAGATGAACAAAACAGGCAGAGAGTACCATGAGCTTTCGCAGGTACAACCTACTTCTTCAAATGAATGGAGCAAGGGGTCCAGAGGTTCATTACATTGGTTTAAAAGGTCATGAGATTTAAGAAAATTATAAATTTGAAGTTTTGTATTTGCCTTTTGGTGTCAGGATACATTTTAGTTGTGTTTTCGAGTTCTCATTAGGTGCAGCATGCTAGAATCAGTACATGCAAATATGCATGTGAATTTTTGCCCTTGGTAATGACAATAAAAGTGTCAAACATTTAGATTATACATGATAATATACTTTGTACCTATGAATTGTCCCTGCAAAATGGGTGGAGTCAAGTTTTAGAATACTCCCATGTAGACACCATTGAATTGGTATAATTTATCAAAAACTAAACCAGAAAGAAGTGTGTTTTTCTAAATGCATTTTCTGCAATGTTTAAAAGGGTCCTAAAATCTCAAAAGATTAGTGTCCCCTAGAATTGGCTTTAAGCCTACACTGTCAACACCATGAAGACTCTTCAGATATTTACTGCTACTACCTTGCCTCCTCAAGTTCATTCACAATGTTGCTGCTAGAGGCAGTCTCTGTCTCTATACAATATTTAGTTGTGCCTTGAATGCAGGGATTGAACTCGACGACTTCACAAGGGTCCCTTCCAGTCCTGATTCTTGCATAGCTACTCTGACCACATCAATCCCTTGAGTCTCTACTAGCTCTCCCTTCTGTTTCACAAAACACAAGCTTCCGTTCACTTTTGCTGACCTTTGCAATCTAGCTCCAACTTACCTTGCTGTTCGAGACCATGTGCAAACAAATCACCTCTTGTAAAACCAAAAATTACCTCTAATTCTAAATCCAGGAGAAACTAGAGCAACTAAAAGTTATTCCTATTTCCCACCTAAAACTTATTGCACGTGATCATCAATAGTTATCACAGACCATCTAAAAACTAACCGTACGGAAAGGAAGAACAGGAGATGGGGGAAAGCGGCACCAGGCTTCTATCAAAATAATTTGTTTGAAGCCGCACATTGATGCATTCCATTCAGATATAATGAGCTTTACATCAGTTTCCTACAGTTAATTACCAGGCCTAAACACTGGCAACTATTAAAAAAACGTTGTCAGTCCCATGATATTAGAGACACAAGGTGGGTAATATCAGAAGTTGGTCTAGTAAAAGATTACTTCCTCCACCTTGTTTTTCTGAGGAAATAGTCACAAGATTAAATACAAAAGACTATTTTTGGTTTCTCACATTATGCTCTACAGTGATGTTTAAAACAGCTGTGTGATGCTAGCCAACACAACGATTGTGCTATACTTCCTCATTTTGCTTTGTGCGCTGTAGCAACATTTAGATTAACTTCTCCGAGTTGGAAAGAAGCCCTCCACCGCCCTCATTTTCCAACATGCTAGATAAACTGGAGTATCGTGGCTAGATTCCTAAAACAATATGTAAGGCACTTTTTCTTCTCTCCCCTAAGAATAGACACATTTATTAATTATGGATCTTACATAGGTCTTGTGGAATTCTACACCATAGTCTGCAACAATCTCCACCTTCAATATGCAGGATGGAGACAACCAGCACCAAGATATATGCCTGGATCAAAAAGGAGCATTCTCTACTTGAGGTTTCCGCAGCTGTGCTTACTTAAATGGGCAGAGGAAATCAACTATCCTTCATGCAAATTGAGTGCTGTCCTCAACCTCCTGTCAAGCTGCCAACGAAGTCCTTCCACCAAAATTTGGATGCTTCTTTGTTAACCAAAATATATACCATGAAAAGTACAAAGCAAAAGGTAAGATAGGAATATTTAAAGAATCAAGGTATCACCTACAGGACCTCAACTGTATTTAATTTGATTGCCAAGTTCCTGATGACAGCAATGTAAGAATTGCTGCCACCAATACTGAAACAGATAAAGACCTTTTCATTTTAATCCCGTGGGATACATTTCATTATTGCAGACAATGGAGTAACTATTCTTAATCATGCTAGAGGTTTTACCAGCCCTCTAGAAAAAAAATTGGAGAATATTAACAGTAAAGATCACTCCAGATTGCTACAACCATTAGATTTTTTTTTCTGATTCTCATTTTGAGACTCAGGGAATTCCCAGTTCAATTAAATATGCAGCTTCTAGAATGCACTTATGGAATATTTGCTGTCCTTAAACTCAGAGATATGGAATATTTGCTGTCCTTAAACTCAGAGATGTCAGGGTTTATTTTTCTTTGCAAAGCCATAGTAAAAACTTATAGGAAGTCTGCAGCCTTCTGCACAGAAAGCACCTATTGCTACTATGGAGAAAGAGATAACGAAAGGAAAGGGAAATGTTATGGTTTAATCTCAGTCTTGATGGCCCTGGAGATGTGCTTTGTTTTCTTATGGGGGAGGAGACTCTGCTCTGATACTTAGCAATTTGTGTCTACTATCCCATAAGCAAGTACTATCATTGCCCTCTGGTGGCCACTTGAGGACCTGAATAGAGTGTCCAGGATGAAACACACAAGTTTGTGAGTGGGATGGAGGAAGAGATGTTATTTTGCATTGTATACACACTGGAAAGAATGAAACAAAGCAGAGCTGAGCCAACAGAGAACATACATTTCTTTCCTCACTCCTGAAAGTAGCAACAGTATCATGTTTTGAAGCAGCATCCTGTGCTTGGAAACTGTAGCTGACAGAATACCTGTCTGCAGCAGGACATTAAATCTTGACACTTACTTCTCAGCTGACACCCACTCCTACTCAAAGTCAAAAGAGAGAGGATTTAAATTCTTTTCCAAATAGGATAATACAGCCCTCACTTAAAGTGAATCTGAACAGTGCAGGGCTCAAAGCCGGTGAAGAATGTGTTATCTAAACTTCAATTAAAGGTAATTTTCATTGCAATAGCCTCCTGGCGATATCACCACTTGAAGCCCTGACTGTTTGAGAATTCCTCCAAAAGCCTGAATTTTGGGCCAAAAGATTGAGATTAAACAAGTACACACTGCAAAACATACAAACAGCTGTATTGCTTTGAGTGTGTATCGTCCAGCATTATGTAAAGACCACAACATGGTAAGAGGATTACCTGGAATTTGCTGAGTTGTACCCAGCCACTTGCTACTTACAGTCTAAAACTTCCTAGGAATGGCTATCCCAGTGTGAGAAGCACCACTCCAGGACTTTAAAAAAAAAATTAAAGTCTCACTTTGAGACCCTCGTTGTTCTCTTACCCACCCATCAATATTGCTGTGGTTCACACAAGTCCACCCAGGCCCATCTGACTGTTAAGCTCATCTAATCTGGCTCATGGATTTAAAAAAAAAAAAAGACTTCAGCAGAGATGAAATACAGGCAGTCCCCGGGTTACGTACAAGATAGGGACTGTAGGTTTGTTCTTCAGTTGAATTTGTATGTAAGTCGGAACTGGTACATATTGTAGGGGAAACTCTAGCCAAACATTTCTCCAGATCTCAGTTTTATTCACCCACACCTCACTTCCCTCAGTCCTTTATTCTCAAGCTGAGGTGTCTGCTGAAAAAAGCCGCTATGTGTCTCCCTGGTCTGCTGCGGGGGCGGGGGGGGGGGCGCTAGCTTCGCGTCTCCCTGGTCTGCTGGGGGGGAAGCAGTTAGTGCGGGGTTGCCTCACTCCGTTTGTAAGTAGGGATCCGATGTAAGTCAGATCCATGTAACCCGGGGACTGCCTGTAGCTGAATCCTGATTGGACATCTGACTAAACCCGTTTCTGAATGAAGAAAGTCATGTCAGCAGCAAAGATACTGCTGTTGAAACACATCCCAGCATTTTAACATGAATAAATTAACAAGTAAGGGCTGAAAAGACCTGATACATGAAAGTTAGTTTCCTCCCTCATGAAAGAATAAAGCTGCTTGGAAGTCAGATTCTGGAATTTTCGATGTGAAACTTTTGCTGAATATTATGTAGCAATGTCTGTGCTCAAAAGCCTCATATTACAATTTAACATTAAAACAGAGCCTAATGCTTCACTCCTCCAAACTTAAGGGCCATGCAAAATTTAAATTGGATTTATTCTACAAAATTTTCTCAGTGGCAGGTAGCACATATTCCACCCAACTTTACATATTGCCAGAAGCATTGTTTAATCAAGATGTGTTAAACAGTTATAATTTGTGGCTTTGAATGAGAAACCGTGGTCCTTTTCACAAGGAAACTGATCTCCCATCACCTCTCCAAGAAAAAAAAACAAGACTGAACAATTTGAAAGTAGCACATACTGGGATAAAGAGCCACAAATGGCTTGTAAATGACACCATTTGAGATTGCAGAAGTTTGATAAACCTTAACAGTCAAGTATGAACAAAGAGACTAACTTAAAGCTTTAGCTTACACATCCCACCGTCATCAAGTTCTCCAAATACTTTGGAGAGATCAATTCATCATCAAAGATAGGAACTCTATAATGCTTATTAGATGATGAGCTTTCGTGGGCCAGACCCACTTCCTCAGATCAAATAGTGGAAGAAAATAGTCACAACCATATATACTATTTTCTTCCACTATTTGATCTGAGGAAGTGGGTCTGGCCCACGAAAGCTCATCATCTAATAAACCATCTTGTTAGTCTTTAAAGTGCTACATTGTCCTGCATTTTGCTTCAGCTACCCCAGACTAACACGGCTACATTTCTATCACTATTATAATGCTTATGATTTCCATTGCCAGGTAATCCTAGGCAATTTGAACATCCAATTTTGTTATGTTTAAAAGCTAACACTAGGCATTAATACATACATACATAATATTCAAAGGCTTGCTAGTTTTAGGTAAGAAATTCAATTCAGTCTCTGAAATGACTGATTGCACACCCTGACACAAAATTTAAAATGCCATCTCATTTTAGAAAGCCAAAAGTTCATAGTAGAAAAATCAACATACAAATATACCTGCCTCTGGAATTTCCACTAAATGCATCTGACGAAGTGGGTCTTTGCCCACGAAAGCTTATGCTCCAATAAATCTGTTAGTCTGGTGTTTCTCAAACTGTGGGTCCCGACCCCCCGGGGAGTCGCGAGCAACTTAGAGGGGGGTCACAGTATCACAAAGTTTGAGAATCCCTGTGTTAGTCTATAAGGTGCCACAGGACTTCTTGTTGTTTTAACATACAAAGGGGAGTCTGACCAGCAGCCCATGTCAGCAGACAACAGTTCAGAGAGACCTGAGCTCAATTCACTTCTCATAAGCTCACAAGTTTTCCTATGGGAAAGCTTATATGGGTTCTAATTGACAAAGAGTAAGATGACTGCCATTTGCTGAAGTTGTACAGAGAGCACTATGAGCTCTCATGCTCAACCTTCAAGGGATGGACACCTAATAGGTCACATCCTCATAGAAAGTCTCGCACTTTAAAGCAGTATGTTGCAATGTTTTATTTTAACATTAAAGGGGAATCTTTCTGGCAAAGGATGTTGTAGCCATGCTCCAACTTTGAGAGATCCCAGCAGAAAAACCTTTTTTTTTTTTTTCCATTTAGCTTCAAGGATTTAGTTTTAAAGTTTTTCCCATCCCCTCGCAATAAACAAATCAGTGCCTACTATTAAAATGTTAGTTAAACCAAGAGGAGAACATGCCTAATCTGAGTAATCACATGATGTTTTGCCACAGCCTTCATCCTTCCTCATCCTGCTCCCCACCCTCTCTGTTTATCCCCACTCATCACATCATCTCTAATATTAGACTAAGATTTTCAGAGCAGGAGTATTTTTGGTTCAGTATTATGAATTGCCTAACACTTTCAGATAATGTCAAATAAAATATATGATGCAGCTCAAATTCCTGCATACAATCCAGAGCCACACCAGTCAGGAACTTTAGGATCATCTCTCATTTTGACTGATGACCATTTTAGGACTTTTATATATACCCTGTTTGCCCACCTGCATAAGTACCAAGATTAGTGTAAATCCCCCTTCATCCACAGTGATGAGCAGGTTACCTCGTTAGATGCAGAGTACTTTGCTTTTGTTTACCCACTACATATCATGAGAGGAAAGCAAAGTGCTTCACATAAGGAAACAAGCATAGGAAAGCTAAGGAACTATCCATAAATCATGTGTTAAGCCAGAGGCCAAGTAAGAAGCAGAATTCAATACTCCTGAATCCAAGTCCCTTCCTCTGATTCACCCATAGAGAAGTCTATTCATCCTCTCATCTGAAACAAGAAGTTGATATTTCTCCCCAATAATCACCAGATTAAGTAAGTTTTCTAAGTCAGTAATGAATGATGCCAAGCATGTTTGTAAACACAGCGAGTTATGTTCATGCAGCAAAAGATTAAATTCTCCCCCCCCCAAAAGGTCTCCAAAGCACACAATCTGAATGCTAGAAAGGAAGTATTTCCTACAGGTGAGCACAAAAGCCTGTCCATGTTGTCTGATTCTACTCCTCATTTAACCATTGTCATTCTGGGCAGCACTTAAGTGATTTAAACTCTGCGACTTCGTATCTGCACACAGAAAATGAGGATAATATTTCCCTGCCTTTGTACAATTATAGGATTTGGAGTGAAAATACTTAGTGTATGTAGTAATATTTAGTACTTGTGTAGCACCTTCCATTTGAGGAGGCCAAAGCACTATGAAAACATTAAATCTCACTGATAGTTGGCAATGTTAAGTATCCCCATTATGCAGATTGGGAAACTAAGGCAGAGGGTAAGTCATTTTTTCCAAGATCAAACACCAAGACAGAGGCACTGTCGGGATTAGAATGCAGACCTTTTTTTCCCTAGTCCTGAAACGTAATTAGACATTGCTTAGTTTGAAATCGTGTACAAAAAGTTTTAAGACGCCTAATACCAGGGAAAGCCCACTGTTTGCTTACTATAATATTCAGGGCTCACTGAGCGGCGGCGAGCTCTGCTCGCCAACCGCGTGGTTCTGCACTTTGCGCAGGCACAGATGGTTCTGCGCATGAGCAAATCACTCCGCGTCGGCTCTTCCGGGGTGTAATCTACTCACCACAGGCGAATAGATTACACTATTTGTCGAGTCCTGATAATATTTATTCACAATGCAACCATTTGGGCTGGTGTTTATAGACACTTACTTTCTACCTGACCACCGTCTGTGTGGGATTTGCTTTTTGGATCCTGGCTCCCAGCCTTTGTCTCATCATCATCATCCAGCAGGGGGACATAGTCTGTTTTACCCACTGTTTCTCCAACCATATCATCAAATTTCTCTGATTCCAGGGTGGCAATGAAGTCTCGTTTCACTTCTGCCTCGATTTCAGGTGGTGGTTCCGTCAGAGCATCCGCAAGACTGAGATTGTTATCGAAGTCAGCCATGCTTTAGCACCACTGTAACCTGCAGAATGAAAAAGATCATCTTTTTAGTGAGAGATCTAATGCTACTAGGAGATGGATGCTGGCAACTGTATGTACCTGCCTCCACAGTGTGGTAATTCCCAGATGCTCAGAAAACATACATAAAACCAGCACGATTCTCCCGAGTGAAGTGTTTTTACTGTATGATGTACATTACATTTCACATAGTGTTTGCAAACAAAACAAAGAAAAACTAATAGATGGCTAGCAACTAAGAATTAACCTAATCTTACATTTTGCTCTTATGTCTCCTTCAGAGCAGAGAGTAATTCAGTATCCTCAGCAGCAGAAAACCATCTGACACAAGGCAATCTAGTTCTTGAGTAGGACTCCACCCAGCCTCTCCTGGGAAGATTATGTTTTACATAATCTCTGGTGTGTACCTTAAATCTCAGTGTTGCTTTTCATCCCTTCCACACAGATGCTCTGCAGCACGTTTCTGTTCTCAGCAGACTGGGCTAGTGCCAGTAAACTTTCTCCTTCTCGGCATTAATGTTGGAAGGTAAAGCCCAAATAAATTAAGTGCTAAAAATCTCAATACTCCCAATGTAATGACTCAGTAAGATAATTGATTTTACAATCCTTTCCCTTTATGTTCATCAGTGGTCAGTGTTGGTCTCCGAGAGTAAGCAAACCACCTCCATTAATCAACCCACCTGGGTTACAGCTCTTTGGGTACGCACAGCAAAGACCTGTGTGCGGTGAATTCCTGGATTTTGAGAGGGATTAAATAGGGATGATAAATTTCATTTAATCAGCTAATGGAGTAGTCAATGGAATTTCCATCCACTAATTGACAAGGGAGGAGACTTCACAGCCACAGTGGGGTTAGCACCCAGCCCCCGAGAGCTAATCCTGCTGCGGCTCGGCAGCTCTTAATACATTTAAAAGGCAGAGGTACAGCAGGGGAGAGGGTGCAAACTGGGAATCAGAGGCAGCAAGGTGTTGGGGAGGAGGAAGCGATCAGTCAAATCACTACTCAACTAGTCACTTACCACTCTAGGGTTAAGGAGCAATGCACTAATGAGAGGTGAGGGGGGAATTGAGCCTTACTGTTCAACAGTCAAATGCTGTTTTTTCCAGACTAATTTTTAAATTGTTCTGTACCACAGAAGTATCGAGAGTCCCATTCACATGCCCTGTCCATCCAAGGAACATCTTCAGAAATGGCCAGAAATATATACGCCAGAAGTATCTAAATGGGGACATTTCAAATCCCATACGACAATCGACTCAATTTACATCAACTTTTTAATCATTTACTGCTAGGCATTGAATCCAGATTAGCTTCAAATAGATTTGCTCCACTTTTAAAAGCAGAAATAATCTGGGCAAAAAAATTATTGCTCCTTTAACGATTTAGTTATCCCTTTAAAAAAATCCAGTAACTTCTTATCTTAAAAAAGTATAAAAGACAAAAATGAGGAAGAAAAAATGAAGGAAAAATTAGTACATGCGTAACAAAGGTGGAGTTCAAATACTACATTCACTCAACATATTATAAAATTATAAAGGTCAGATACCTAAGTAATATAAGGTCATTATGCAACATGACAGACAAGAACAATGATGACTGACCAAAACTATAATTCATAAATCAATATTGTAATAATTCTGTGGCTTCATACTACTTAAGAGTTGCCACTATGCTCCTCACTATAGTTTTATAGCAACAGAATAATCCTGATCTTCCTCCACCAAAACACAGACCTCCTAGTACTTCAGTTACAGAAAGTCTGTTAACTGTCAGCAGAACATGGCTTCTGACCAACAGAAATTTTGACTCCATCCAGTGGAATGCAATGTCACACATGCTTCAGTATAATCCCACGTTTTCAAGCAATCGCTATTTGCCCAATTATGTTTAATCAGGCAAAAGACAGTTTGCATATTTTACCTAAAATATGCACTTTTATAGAAGAGTACTCCTTTTCCAGTACTTGGCTGTTCAAAGAGCAATTGTGATGCTTGAAGAGTACAAAGTTTTAATAGCTACTTTTAAGGAAGCTTCAAGACTTTCAACTTCAGATTTTTGTTTTCCTTTAGCTCCCAGTTTCTTGCCTACTGTAACAATGGGCAGTAGACAAAAAAACCCTGAGGAACAAAATATGATATAGGTCCCATGCTTAAAGGCTTACCACATTTAAGAGAATTTGGTCAAGTTATTAAAAGCTTACCCTGGTATTAGTCCAAGCAGATAGAAGACCTTAAATTCATGTAATTTCAGTCACCACCTTATTTATTTCTACTTTAGCAGAGACTTGAAGTTAGCTACCACTATCTCTGGAAAAGTTAGAGCTGTAAACAAACACTTTAATCCTTTATTTGAAAGCTGATGTGAAGCACTGGTTTTCTGACACTAACCTTTTAAGTAGCAATTTATGAGATAAATCACATCACAAAACTGAAGTTAGCAATGGGTAACAGGAGCAAAATTGTAGTCAGAAAACAGTTATAAAAGTACAATACCTTGCAGCAGAGTTAAGGATCATGAGTGTACAGAGTTAAGGATCATGAGTGTAAGGATCATGTTGAGGATCATGTTAAGGATCATGTAACAAGTAATAAGAAAAGCAAAAAAAGATTGAGGAACAGCTAGCCAAAAACTCAAAAAGAAATAAAATGTTTTTTAAGTACATTAGAAGCAGGAAGCCTGCTAAAAAACCTGTGGGTCCCATAGATGATCGAGCTATAAAAGGAGCAATCAAGGACGATAAAGCCATTGGAGAAACTAAATGATTTCTTTGCTTCAGTCTTCACGGCTGAGGACGTTGGGGAGATTCCTGAATCTGCACCGTCCTTTGTGGGTGATGAATCTGAGGAACTGTCCCAGATTGAAGTGTCATTAGAGGAGGTTTTGGAACAAATAGAAAAACTTAATGTTAACAAATCTCCGAGACCGGATGGCATTCATCCAAGAGTTCTAAAAGAACTTAAATGGGAAATTGCTGAGCTATTATCTGTAGTTTGTAACCTATCCTTTAAATCGGCTTCCGTACCTAATGACTGGAAGGTAGCCAACGTGACACCAATATTTAAAAAGGGCTCTAGAGCCGATCCTGGCAATTACAGACCGGTAAGTCTAACTTCAGTACCGGGCAAATTAGTCGAAACAATAGTAAAGAATAAAATTGTGAAGCATGTAGAAGAACATTATTTGTTGGACAAAAGTCAACATGGTTTCTGTAAAGGGAAATCCTGTCTTACTAATCTATTAGAGTTCTTTGAAGGGGTTAACAAGCATGCGGACAAGGGGGATCCGTAGATATAGTATACTTGGATTTTCAGAAAGCCTTTGACAAGGTCCCTCACCAAAGGCTCTTGTGTAAATTACATGGCCATGGGATAAGAGGGAAGGTGTCCTTTCTTGGATTGAGAACTGGTTAAAAGACAGGAAACAAAGGGTAGGAATAAATGGTAAATTTTCAGATTGGAGAGGGGTAACTAGTGGTGTACCCCAAGGGTCAGTCCTGGGACCAATCCTTTTCAACTTATTCATAAATGATCTGGAGAAAGGGGTAAGCAGTGAGGTAGTAAAGTTTGCAGATGATACCAAACTGTTTAGGATAGTCAAGACAGAAGCAGACTGTGAGGGACGCCAAGATGATCTCACCAAACTGAGTGATTGGGCAACAAAATGGCAAATGAAATTTAATGTGGATAAGTGTAAAGTAATGCACATCGGGAAAAATAACCCCAACTATATGTACAGTATGATGGGGGCTAATTTGGCTACGACAAATCAGGAAAGAGATCTTGGAGTTATTGTGGACAGTTCTCTGAAAACTTTCACACAGAGTGCAGCGGCGGTCAAAAAGGCAAATAGGATGCTAGGAATTATTAGGAAAGGGATAGAAAATAAGACCCAGAATATCTTACTGCCCCTGTATAAAACTATGGTACGCCCCACATCTTGAATACTGTGTACAGATGTGGTCTCCTCACCTCAAAAAAGATATTTTGGCCTTGGAAAGGGTTCAGAAAAGGGCAACTAAAATGATTAGGGGTTTGGAACAGGTCCCATATGAGGAGAGGTTAAAGCGACTGGGACTTTTCAGTTTAGAAAAAAGGAGACTGAGGGGGGATATGATAGAGGTCTATAAAATCATGAGTGGTGTGGAGAGGGCTGATAAAGAAAAGTTATTTATTAGTTCCCATAATAGAAGAACTAGAGGACACCAAGTGAAATTAATGGGTAGCAGGTTTAAAACTAATAAAATAAAGTTCTTCTTCACACAGCGTGTAGTCAACCTGTGGAACTCCTTGCCAGAGGAGGCTGTGAAGGCTAGGACTATAATAGAGTTTAAAGAGAAGCTGGATAAATTCATGGAGGTTAGGTCTATAAAAGGCTATTTAGCCAGGGGATAAAATGGTGTCCTTGGCCTCTGTTTGTCAGAGGCTGGAGAGGGATGGCAGGAGACAAATCGCTTGATCATTGTCTTCGGTCCACCCTCTCTGGGGCACCTGGTGCTGGCCACTGTCGGTAGACAGGATACTGGGCTAGATGGACCTTTGGTCTGACCCAGTACGGCCGTTCTTATGTTCTTATATGAGTGTTTAAAAGTATATTACGGACAAAATAAAAATCAAAATAAGTATATTGGGTCCATGCCTAAATGGAAATGGTAGAACTAACAATAACGCTGAAAAACCATGAGGTTAATAAATATTTCCGTTGTGTTGGGAAAAATCAGATATAGACATATGCTGATTAAACACTTTCCAAGAGGAGGTTATTAAGCAGCAGCTTCTAAAGTTAGAGAAATTTAAATTAACAGGCCCAGATAAACCTGCATCCTAGAGTTAAGAGAGCTGGCTGCAACATTAAATTGGATCTTAATTATGGGAACACAGGAAAAGTTTGAGAACATATGAAGAAATCTAATGTGGCAATATTTAAAAAGAACAAAGATGACGATCCAGGTAATTAAAAGACCTGTCAGTCAGATAGGGATCTCTGGCAAGTTAATGGGCTGTCTGATATGGAACTTAATTAATAAAGAATTAAAGGAGAGATGCTGTAATGCAAATCAACATGGGTTTATGGAAATCCTGTCAACCTAAGTTGTAATCTTATTAAAAAAATATATCAAGTTTGATTGAGAAAGATAATAATACTGATGTAGACTTCTGCAGTTATCTGACTTGATACTACACAAAATTTTGATTAAGAAACTAGAAGGATACAAAAAACAACATGAAACTCTTATTAAACGGATTCAAATCTGACTCAATGACGGGCCTCAAAATGTAGCTGTCAAAAGGGAATTATTTTCCAGCAGGTACTTTTCCAATTGGGTGCTGCAAAAATTGGCTATTTACTTGGAAGAAAACAAAATCCCTGAAAGCTAGCACATGACACCAACACAGGGAGTGATAAATAAAGAGGAGGCCAGGTCACTGTCAGAGTGATCTGGATCATCTGATAAGCTGGACACAAGGCAACAATCTGTATTTTAATATCTCCAAATGTGAATGGATGCGTCTAGGGAAAAAACAAAGGCCATATTTACAGAGTGGGGAACGATCCCGGGAAGCAGTGACTGAAAAAAAATAGAAGGGCCACAGTAGACCGACCATAAGCTGAAAAAGAGCTCCCAGTACAATGGTGTGGCCCAAAAAGGTTGTATCATCTCTGTATTGGCATACTGGCACGGCCGCTCAGGCGGCACTCATGAAGCAGTCTCTAGGCTCTGCGTGCCCCCCATGCCCGCAAGTGCCACCTCCTAGCTCCCATTGCTTGTGGTTCTCAGTCAGTGAGAGCTGCGGAGCTGGGCCATGGGCGGGGAGAGCACGAAGAGCCTCCTTGGTCACCCACATGTTTAGGGGCCGCAGGGACCTTGCAGTCACTTCCAGGAAAGGAGGCTGCTTTAGCCCCAGGAGGGAGAGGAATGGATCAGTGCGGCCTGTGGACACTCAGGGGTTCCCTCAGACAACAGTTGTAGAAACACTGGACTAGACTAGACGGCCCTTGTTCCCTCTTACCCTATGAGTCTGGGTCTATGATTCTAGCACCACAACGCATGTTTCAGTCATTCTTCCATAGAATCCTAGAGCTGGAAGAGACCTCAGGAGGTCATCAAGTCCAACTCCCTGCCCAACACAGGACCAATCCCAACTAAATCAACCCAGCCGGGGCTTTGTCAAGCCGAGACTTAAACACCTCTAGGGATGGAGACTCCACTACTTCCCTAGGGAACCTCTCTCAGTGCTTCACCACCCTCCTAGGGAAATAGTTTTTCCTAATATCCAACCTAGACCTCTCCCTCTGTAACCATCTTTCTTGAATTCACTCAAATTAGTCAGAAGGCCTGTGATGTGGCCTTTATCTTTCAGATCTGCATCCTTTCCTCTTTATTGTCTAGGGTAATAGCACTTGCCATCCAATCCCATACTTTGTGAAACAAGATTGAAACAAACAAGCATGCAGTAGCTCTCCCTTCCTGTCATCTCCTTTTAAGCAGCTCACTTCCTTCATTGAGTAGAGCTGTGGTTCCCAACTGCCAGTGGCAACTCTGGAGGCTGGGAAACACCACTCTCACCATGGCCTGATGGGAGGGTCTCTTCCTGGACACGGAAGAGCACTTTCCTGCTTGGCGGGAGAGCCATGCAGAGCCTAGTATGGCAACCTTAGAGCAGCCACAAGCTGGGCAGCAGCCCTCACTTGGCAGCTGGAAGGCAGTGAAGGGCTACGTGAGGGGGGCGGGCTGGCACTGGGGGATTCTGGGGACAAAGCTAATACTGGGGGGCTCTGGGGACAGGGCTAGTACTACAGAGCGCTAAGAGATGGGGGTGACACTGGGGGGTCAGGGCTAGTAGTGGGAGGCTGACAAATGGGGCAGGGCTAGTAGTGGGGAGCTCTGGGGATGGGGCTAATAAAGGGGACTGGCACTATGGAGGGCTCTGGAGGAGTTGGGTGCAGTGGGGTTTACAAACAGGAGGCTGGTGGGGGGGGTCTGGCACTGGGGGGTTGGGTGCAGGGGACTCTGGGGTCAGTGGCTAGCACTAGGGGAGTAGTCGAGAGGTGAGGGACTCTAGGGGTTAGGGCTGACACTGAGGGGCTCTGGATCCGGGGCTTTTGACAGACCAGTAACATTTTATTTGCACAATGAATATGCAAATAAAATGTTACCAGCCCACCAAAAGTTTGTAAATGGGTTTGTCAATCCCCAGTATAAAAAAAGGCTGGGAGCTACTGAAGTAGAAGACCCACACCATCTCTGATTCTTTTATTTTTGGTAGACTGAAGGAGCTCAATCTATATATCTTTCAGAGAAAGTTAAGGGTTAAGAGTCTGTAAGTGGCTAGATGAGGAACATGGCCACAACGTCTACTGAGCACACACTTCAAATCAACTTATCACACTATACAAATATTTCCAACAGCTTGCAGTTTTCATGCGGCCTGTTGAGACTTTGGCATTTTTTTGTTATTATTATTTGTATTAGTTTCAAAGTCTTGAGTTATTTGTTAGCAGAGCTTCCTCTCAACAGCAGGTTAGAGCTGACCACAATAGTAAATCATGGCCATCCTCCTACTCAGATGGAAACTATTACTGACTCAAAATAGAGGCCCTACTACGGTTCATCTGATCCTATATAATACAAGCTGAGTAAATATCTAACACCAACACCAAGAGGGCCTGCAAACCAATGTGTGTCTATATCTGTTGGGTTTTAAGAAGAGCCTCAGTTTATCACCAATCAAAACATTTTAGAAGCAGTTAAGCATGGGTAGTAGGTGAAGGCCCAGCCCCACTCCTTGAGCTGTAACTTACACCGCCAGCTGTAGTGTAGATGTACCTTTGGGGGCTTACCTGAACTCACTCGAAGTCTGTGATGGAGCCAAGAATTAAGCCTGTGTATCCCAAAAAACGAAAGAAAAAGATTTTTAACAGAATTTTTTTGGAGTGTTCCAAATATCTAAAACTCTGATTTTAATGATATTTTAAAATCCTGTGTTACTAAAACAGTAAGATGTGCATCTTTATTTATTAATGAAGCTGCTGTAAGTAGGACTATTATTGACTTTAAAAAGTATTGACGGCATGCAGACCTGAAAATACAAGTGAATAAGTTAAATCTAAGCACACCACTTCTGAAAGGTTACGGACCCCTACCTTAGAGACTAACAAAAAATGTAGATGGTATCATGAACTTTCGTGGGCACAACTATCTGAAGAAGTGGGCTGTGCCCACGAAAGCTCATGATGCCATCTATATTTTTTGTTAGTCTCTAAGGTGCTGCAGGACTATTCATTGTTTAAGTTTTTTCACCTAGAATAAGTTCAAGAGATATTCCATAGAAAAAAAAAAAGACTCCATGTGACCCTCACTTGCAAAAAAGAAAAAAGGGGGAGGGGGTCGATTGGGTCAGCCTACTAGGCATAAAATAGGATGGGTCATGTAGCAACTCAAACCTACACAGCAAGTGAGACATTACAGAAACTGATCTTCTGTACACTTATGGGAAGAGTAATACCCTGATAGTTTATACCTTATGGAATGAAGCAACAAGATGGTTTATTAGGTGATGAGCTTTCATGGGCCAGACCCACTTCCTCAGATCAATATGATCTTGTTAGTCTTTAAAGTGCTACATAGTTTTTCCTTTTGTTTTAGCAAGATCAGACTAACACGACTACCTCTCTCTTCCTATTCTATAAGGTATGTGATAGTTAAGCAACACCACCACAACTACCTGGAAGACTTGTGATGTTATGCTGACTTAATATACAATTTATCTCTAATGAAGTCTCTGAAGGCACAGCAAATTGCTTTCTCTAACAAGACAATTGCAACAGGATATTTTTAAAAAACACAAAACCCTCCCAAAACCTGACATTCCACTGCACACACTTCTCTCCCGGGGGGAGAGGAGGAGAGTCCAAACATGTTCCTGATGTGTGGTCAGGCTGCTTCTCTCAGCACTGGAAGGATGAATACAACAAATAACATACATATGCAGGGGCAAAATTAGAGAGGCCAAGGTACAAAACGAGATCAAACTAGAAAGAGACAAAGGGTAATAAGAAAACATTCTAAAAAATCATCAGAAGCAAGAGGAAGACCAAAGAAAGGGTAGGCCCCTTACTGAATGAGGAGGAAAAAACAACAAAGTGAGTCAACAGCATGCTCCTGTCACCAAGAGGGCTAATGGCATATTGGTCTACATTAGCAGGAGCATTACCAGCAGACCGAGGGAAGTGATTATTCCCCTCTATTCACTACATCTGAGACCACATCTGGAGTACGGCATCTGGTTTTGGGCTTCTCACTACAAAAAGGATGTGGACAAAATTGGAGAGAGTCCAGCAGGGGGCAATGAAAATGATTAGGGGCTGGGGCTCATGACTTATGAGGAGAGGCTAAGGGAACTGGGCCTATTAAGTCGGTAGAAGAGTGAGGAGGGATCTGAAAGCAGCCTTCAACTACCTGAAGGGAATAGGGGGCTCTAAAGAGGATGGAGAGAGGCTGTTCTCAATAGTGGCAGATGACTAAACGAGAGGATCAATGGTCTCAAGCTGCAGTGGGGAAGGTCTCTGTTGGATATTAGGAAAAACTATTTCCCTAGGAGGGTGGGAAAGCACTGGAATGGGTTGCCTAGGGACGTAATGGAATCTCCACCCCTAAAGGTTTTTAAGACAAAGCTTGACACAGCCCTAGATAGGATGATTTAGTAGGGGCTGGTCGTGTTTTGAGCAGGGAGATGAACTAGATGACCTCCTGGGATCTATTCCAACCCCAGTCTTCTATCATTCTTTGAAAATGGGGAAATGACAGAGATGTTTAATGGCTTCTTTGTTTTGATGTACACCAAGAAGGTTGGTGGCAAAGGGACACCTAACGTAGTGAATGCCAGGGAAAATGGGGTAGGGTAAGAAGCTAAAATAGTGAAAGAACAAGTTAAAAATTATTTAAACACATTAGATGTTTTCAAGTCACCAGGGCCTGATAAAATGCATCCTAGATTATTCAAGGAGCTGACCAAGGAGGTATATGAGCCATTCGCTATTATCTTTGAAAAGTCATGGAAGACAGGTGATATTCCAGAAGACTGGAAAGGGACAAATACAGTGCCCATCTATACATAGGGAAACAAGGCCAACCCAGGGAATTACAAACCAGTCAGCTCAACTTCTATACCAGGAAAGATAATGGAGCAAATAATTAAGGAATCCAGTTGTGAACAACTAGAACAGGGGCGGGGAACCTGTATGCCAGGGCTCTGCTTCCCCACAGCTCCCATTGGCCAGGAATATGACACCACAGCAAATGGGAGCTGCAGGGCTCTGTGATTACAGACACTCAGTAAATAAATGATTTTACAGCCCACAGCAGCTAACCTTGATGAAGTGCATGCAACCCCCACTGGGGGCTGGAGAGTCCCCACTGCTGATCTAGAAGATAATACAGTGATAAGTAACCATCAGAATGGATTTGTCAAGAACAAATCATGTCAAACCAATCTGAAAGCTTTCTTAGTCAGGTAACAAGCCTTGTGGATAAGGGGAAGCTGTAGATGTGATCTAGCTAGACTTTAGTATGGTAGCTCATGCAATCTCACATAATGTTCTCATTAACAAATTAGGTACATATGACTGTGACGGGTCACCGCTGGCACGCACTCCCGAGGGTCCAGCCGCCCTGGGGGCTCGCGCGGTGGCAGGCAGAGCACACCAGCGGCGAAGCCGAAGCCGCGGCAGTGGCGGCGGCAGCCGGAATCTGCCTCCGCAGCTGCGCCGACGCGAGGCAGGCAGCACCCACCCTGGGGCGTTAGGGGGAGGGGCCGCGAGCGCCGCTCAGGATGCCACCGACATGCCGGCCGCGTCAGCAGAGGGGCGGGGCTGGCAGCCGACGTCAGGGCCGGCGGGACAGTTTAAAACGGCCCGTCGGCACAAGGAGGGGAGCTCTCCTCCGGGGGAGCGGAAGGTAGACCGCGTCTCAGGACGGACCGGGGACACACCCGAGTGCGGCCGGTGGCACAACCCTGCGCTCGGGGATCCCAAGCCAGCCCCCATCGCAGATGGGCCGCTAGCCTGGGCTCCAGCAGTGACCCGGATAGTGCGCGACGCCCACGGAGGGAGCAGCCCGACCGGGCGAGAAGACGTGGCAGACGGTTGGACCCTGGGTTTGGTACGGACCAACCTCCGACCCCTCCAACTGAGGCACGGTAAGCCGGGCGAACGGACAGATTGTTCGAGGGCGTGGGGTGAAGGGAGGAAGCAGCCCGGGGCGTAAGCCTTCTGGCGCCCGTGGGTAGATGGGTTACGGGCGGAGTGACCCCCCGTCTACCGCAAGTCCCGACACTTAGGGCCCCGGGCTGGGACCCGGAGAGAGGGCGGGACCGGGTCCCCCTCCCTCCACCAGAGGAGCATCCCGCTCCGAGCAACGCCGGCGTAGGCATGTAACAGAACCAAGTCCCGCACCCCCTGGAACTGGGGTCGGACTAAGGGGTCAGCCCCCCTCTCCCCCCCGCAGGGACAGGTAACGACTACTGGGTCCGCTGACCCCCCCTTCCTTCCAGGGAGGGGGGTGATCACACCCGATCACCCGGGCTTCCGACTAGGAGCCCGGCCGTGAGACAAACCAAAAAGAGGCGAAGGGGTCCACCAAACCCCCCTCCCGGCCAGGGAGGGGGTGATCGCACCCCTAACCCCTCACAATGACCTCGATGGAGCTACTATATGGTGAGTGCATAACATTTGGATAACCATTCCCAGAGAGTAGTTATCAATGGTTCATAGTCAGCCTGGAAAGGCAGAATAGGTAGGATTCTGCCAGGATCAGTTCTGGGTCCAGCTCTGTTCAATATTTTCAATAATGATATACAGAGGATGCTTATAAAGTTTGTGGCTGAATCCAAACTGGGAGGGTTGCAAGTGTTGTGGATGATAGGATTATAATTCAAAATGACCTGGACAACCTAGAGAAATAGTGAGGAGTAAACAGGATGAAATTCAATAAGGACAAATGCAAAGTACTCCTCAGTTTCACACAAACAGAATGGGAAGTGACGGTCTAGGAAGGAGTACGGCAGAAAGGAACCTGGGGGGGGGGGGGGGGAGGGTCACAGTGGACACAAGCATAATACGAGTCAACAGTGTGACAATGATTACAAACAAAGCAAACAACATTCTGGGATGTGTTAAGAGGAATGCTGTAACTTCGCCACTCTATTCCACGCTGATTAGGCCTCAAATGGAGTACTGTGTCCAGTTGTGGGTGCCACATTTCAAGAAAGATGTGGAGAAACTGGAAGAAGTCCAGAGAAGAGCCATGAAAATGATTACAGTTTAGAAAACATGACCTATGAAGGAAGACTGAAAGAACTGGGTTTCTTTTGTCTGGAAAAGAGACGACTGAGAAGGGATGCTATAACAGCTTTCAAGTACCAAAAAGACTGCTACAAGGAGAGAGAAAAATTATTCTCCTTAACATCTGATGAGAAGACAAAAAGCAATGGATTTAAATTGCAGTAATGGTGGTTTAGGCGGGACATTAGGAAAAACTTCCTGTAAGGGAAGTTAAGCACTGGAATAAATTAGGTTACAGAATCTCCATCATTGGAGATTTTTAAGAGCAGGTGAGACAAACACCTGTCAGGGATGGTCTACATCAGTGTTTCTCAACCAATGGTAGGAGTATCTTTAGGGGTACTCGAGAGAAGTCTGGGGGGTACATCAACACAACTAAAACTTGGAGAAAACTGAATTTGTTTTCAGTTTTACAGTGCTTTATTATTTTTGTATTTTTTACACCCAAAAATTTCATCACCCGGCCAGCTATGATTAAGTTGTTTAAAAACAAATGTGCTGCAATGGTAGAAAAAAATTGTGCGTCTGAAAACTGTAGGTACTGTGGGTACTTATAATTTTTTTTAAAAAAGGGGTACTTTATAAAAAAAGTTGAAGAAACTGGTTTACATGGTGCTTGGTCCTGCCATGAGTGAAGGGACTGAACACTTGAGCTCTCGAGGTCCCTTCTCCTCCTATGACTCTAAGTTGCTCAGACACTACAGTGATGTGTGGTGTAAGAACCTTTGGAAAATAGAACAAGATAGTTTATTCCCCACTGATGACACAAACATTGTTATCTGAGCAACTTTGAAGGTGAGTACCTGAGGCTCTGATCTTTGCCGTAGTTTTATTTCCTGTGGGCTTCCCTGTTTATAGCATCCTTCAATATAACCCCATAGCAAGTAACCCCTCAAAAATAGAGGCCTGCAACATAAGCGCATAAAAAGTATTTTCCAGTTTGTCTTCAGATGACTGGAGTCTACACATCCTAAACTCAAAACTCAGGTCATCTGAAGAAGTGGGCTGTACCCACAAAAGCTTGTGATCCCATCTACATGCTTTGTTAGTCTATAAAGTGCTACCGGACCATGTGCTGTTTTATAAGTTTATCTGAGTTTGAACAGTCTAACACAGAAAAGCTCAGTACAGAGCTGTGTGTCTCAGGGAGGCTTTAACAAAATACAGGACTATGTAGCACTTTAAAGACTAACAAGATGGTTTATTAGATCCTTCTGAGGAAGTGGGTCTGGCCCACGAAAGCTCATCATCTAATAAACCATCTTGTTAGTCTTTAAAGTGTTACACAGTCCTGTATTTTGTTTCAGCTACACCAGACTAACACGGCTACATTTCTATCACTATTCAGGGAGGCTTTGAAAGAGTATTGTAAAGAGTCACAGGAAGGAGTAGTCGTGGACTGTACTCCACCGAGCCCTGCAGTTTGGGGCCTGTTAGGAAATGTGTATTGCTGGATGTACATCTATGCATATAACACTGACAATGCACTTAATTTTCTGGAGCGTGCTGTACAGTTATGACCATGCTCTTTCCCCGTTGATCCTATGCACAAATAAATACGTAGTGTTTTCACTACTGTCAAGCATTCTGCAGCATATGTTGGGAACTAATACAAATTATTTTCCAAACACTAGAGTTTTATTAAGTAACAATCATTGAATTAATTCTGTCAACGTTCAAAGCAAATATATTATTAGTTTAATAAATGGATAAGGCAGAGCTTAGAAAAGGGGCAAGAATAATCACACCCACGTTAGCTACGCATACAGCAAGCATGAGTTATAGGGAGCGGCTATCCTAGAGTTTTCCATGGACTGCAAAGGGAGGCGAGCCTGGAATTGCTGAACCCTTAGATCCATACTCTGCAGCACTACTGCTGAAGAAACCTGATTGATTACACCCCGACACATCTCCCTCTCCTTTTCCAGCTGGAACTCCTGATCCTGTCTCCTGCCTGCACTCTTGCTTGCCCACTTTCCCCAGGGCATCTACAGAATTCGTCCTCCAGCCACTGTGTTCACAATCTGATGCAGTACTGGCTTGCAGGCGCTCACTGAACATAGCATCCCAAGTACTCCTCTTTCTCCTCCTTAGGTAGCTCAAGCATTCTGTGGTCTAGAGGGGGAACTTCAAAGCCACAGTGGCTGCAGCTAAAGATAAAGTCCAGAGAGCTATCACTGTCAGTATAGTCACAGCAGAAAGTGAAAGTCAAGATTGGGATCTTTCCCATTCCCTTGCTTCCCCTAAAGCAGGGGTGTCCAAACTTTTTTCAAAGAGGGCCAGATTTGATGAAGTGAACACGCGTGAGGGCCGACCATTTTGCCTGACATTCTTTGAACCATTAAAATTAAATGCCAATTAACTATTTTATGCAAAGTTTATTGCAAACGGCATACTTTTCATTTCGTCACATGGATGACAAATCTAAACAGGTGTTAAATCACTCTGCCTTTCATATCTGAAGGCCAGATGAAAAAAAAATCCAGGAAGCTGAAATATATGTCAGGAACATTGTAAAGTACATTACATATTATTGGTAATAAAGGTTGTCTGTCAACTTTTAAGTTAAAAAAATATGAACAGGAACATAACACCAAGTATACATGTTGTGTCCAAATATATTTATAACTGATTTAGACCAACTGACATTAACTGAGATTTTACAATGTATTCATCTCAATACATATGATTCGTTGGGGGCCTTAAAAAATAGATATTGCCAAATTACCTGGGGGGCCGTATTAAACCAGAACACGGGCCGCAATTGGCCCGCGGGCCGGACTTTGGGCATGCCTGCCCTAAAGTTTTGAACAAGCCATGGACACTCCCAGCACCAGCCTTGGTGAGTGTAGCCCACCAGGGATGAGGGAAATGAGGGAATTACTCAGCTCCTTGATGCTATGCATAGTGCTATCCTGGCAACATTTACCACAGACAGCGGTAACTGCAGCAAATCTCACTCCTGAGGAAGAAAGGGACGGAGAGCACAGCTGCAGCTAGCAGCTGAGTCCATATGCTGCTAGCCAGGATGCTGGCGGGCACGAAAAAGGGTCCTGCCACAAGAGGAAGAAATAAGGCTGCCAGGCCTAACAACCTTCAGGAGAAGATTGCAGGGTATCTCCACTGAAGTTTCATCAAGATCTCTCAGGAGGATTCAAGAGACATCCCTATGAACAAACTACTCAACACGCCCCCTCTCCGCTACTTAACTCTAGAGGAGAAAAAACAAGCAGATATTCTACCCCTCTGTTATATCTCACCACCTCTTCTAGCGTAAGTAAGTGAATGAAAAGTCAATAGCTTTACCGTGCTAAATTGGGGGCATCATTACTGTAATGGGAAATAAACGGACACTTACCCAAGTATCCCTTCACCTCCATCAGGCTCTCCTAGGGCTGAGTGCCAGAACTAATTAGACTGTGATGGAGCCTCAAACATGTCCTGGCTCATGGCAAAGTTGGACCCCCGGCCCCCATCCTAGTTACATGTCCCTCCTCCTCCATAGCCCTGCTGTTCACATCAGGAACCTGAGACACAAGCTGCTTGAAGAGATCCTTGGTGGTATTGCAATGGTGATGGGCTCTGCCGTTTACGGCAGAAGCTCTTAATAAACATGGCAGATCTGCAGCTTAGCCCTGATCAACTGTGGGCCTCTTCCTTTGCAATTGGATATGCCTACCTCAGTTTCCATGCTGTCACACAGCACTGCTGCTTATCCCGGTTTTACCCCTTCCCTTGTAACCTTGCACAGTCTGTTCACAGATGGCCACGTTTCTACATCTCGCGGGTACTTGTGCTCACACAGACTCTTCTCCCCACAAGCCCAGAAGGTCCAATATCTTGTGCGTATGCCAGACCAGACAGTGTTTTAAGCATGTAACTGGCATGGTCAAGCTGGGCAGTTAAACACCACAATGGAGGAATACCAGGTGTGCGCACCAAAACAGACAAATAAGGAGAAGGCAAGTGGGGGAGTGCGGCTTCTGGTGTTTGACCCCTTGGGCTGTGGAGTGCACAAATGCAACCAGAGCGGTCACTATCAGGCATGCTGGAACAGCTGTTGGAGAACTAGGGATGTGAAATATCGATCAACTGAATAGTCGAGTAACCTCAAATTATCAGTTACTCAACTATTCTGTAGTCCCCAGGGGTGGGGGCGTTTGGGCCCCACTCCCAAGGAGCCCCCTGCCACTCCGCGGGGGAGCCGGTCCATGAGGGGAGCCAGTTAAAAGCCAGCTCCCCTCACGGACCAGCTGCCTGCTGTCCTGCTCCCTCTGATAAAGGGGCAGCAGCGCGGGGTGGCATCAGCCCCTGTTCAGGGGAGGGTCTGAACTCCTGGACCCAGCACGAGCTGGAACTGAGCCAGGCTGCCTGCCCACCCAGCTCCTAACACACTTTAAATGCAGAGCCACAGCAGGGGTAGGTCCCAGACTTCTTGCAAGCCAGGACTGAGCTAGGCTGCTGACCAGCCTGCTAAAAAAAAAAAAAATGTACTGGTGGTGGAGGGGTGGGAAATGCATGTAGTCTATAGCATTAACCTATAAACCTTTGCTTATCGGTTAATCGAGAACACTAGTACATCCCCATGGAGAACTGGGAGTGTTAACATAGGTAACAGTTGTATTTGTGCCGAGGCAACCCCAGTTCCTTGATCATAGCTAAACAACACTTAGGAAGATGATTTTACTATATCGGCATATGGAAGTTTACATTAGTGAGACACAAAATTTAATTGTAGATGTGCACAATCAAGTCAACAAGATCGTCTGTGTCACCCTAACTTTGTAGCATAGCCCAGACCCTTACGTCACTGCAGTATCTTTACTCTGGGCTCAGTTTTGACACTGATGTGATACAACCATTTGTTTTCCCTTCAGCGCACTCCACCCTCTCCTTTAAATTTAGTAGTTAACTGTTCACACGGAACGAAACCTGTGGTTGTAAGAACAGAAACAGTTCTTCCATAGTTCCCATTTCTCCTGTCACAAGTCAGCTTTACTGTAGCCTGCTGAAATAGAAGCAAACAGTAAGTCATCCCTCCTCCGCAGCACTATAAAACCATATCAGTCTTCTCTGAAAAGTGCCTCATTTCATTTTTTATAAAAAGGAGTTAAGACACTGCATACCTTTTTAGACCCCATGCACAGGTAATTCCTATTTATTTCTAGTAGGTTTATTAAATATACTACTACAGCTACAATGGTAGCTTACAGTAAGCAATATAGGAATTTGATTCCCAAAATGCAGGGCTCCCTGAGGTTAAAGACCTTAACAAGCCAGTATCATGATAGCAACTCTTAGAGAGCATGTATAATTTGCATATTTGGAAACATTTATGTTTACAGACTATCCATTTAAAAGGTGTCAACTGAAATACATTATAGTCCTAATAACCTTGACAGCATCCTTAAAAACGTGAGGCCATTTCACCTGAACATGATTTTGGCATCTAACTTCATAAAAGATTTTGTTTACATCAGCGGGGATACTGAATTATGCGGGGATACTGAATGATCAGATAATGCGACACTGCACAAAGCACACTGAATTGCCTTGAAGCAAAAAATCTGACAAACGAATTCATGGCACTCAGCAGGATCCAGATCTAAATCAGGAAGTCATGTCACACAGGGTAAGGCCTACCACAATCACAGCTGTTGAATGACAGTCTCCTTTCTTTCACATCCAGAGTCCTTCGGGAAGACATCTCTTTCCGAACAAGTCTAGGTTCTTTTTACCCCAACTGCCATAACCAAACCAACAGCCTACCCCACGGTCTTGTACAATGGGAGTTTGCGCTGTGTGCCTCTTGGATCCTCACAAAAACTATACAAGAATTCAAACTGGCAATAAAAAGTTTAATTTGAACCATGACAAATCAAGGTGGTTTAAATCTGTGCAGTTTATTCAGGAAGTGAGAAACAGCTTCAATATGGTTCTTTGGCACCAGCTCCAAGCGCAATCTTACAACTTTTAAGAAAGTCAGCACTGAGAGAACAGACACGGCAATAAGAAAGAATCCAAAGCCTGCATGACTTTGACGAAAGATCTACCCACTTCCAGCTATGAGTGGTCACATGGCGAATACTTTACATTCTTAAAGAAACAAGGGTCAGTCAGCATGTGAAGGAATCCTAATGCTCCCTTGGTTCAGAAGTCTGGCCAACCAGCAGAAGTGTGTAGCAATGCAGATGTGCTAAGTCCAACTCCATAATACTCTCACTGTACAAAGCTACAGGAAGCAATATGCAAGGCTCCACACTATATACGGCACGTGCATTGTACCACTCGGCAGCCCTGTTGATTTGGCATAGAGAGCTGTATGGAGAGTCACACAGCTGGAGGGGGCCAACAGACTTGCCAGGCCCCTGGGCAAAGTGAGGTGGGGCACCAAGCTCTCCAATCACAGAAGGGGGGCCTCCAGTGGAAGTGGCGGGACTGGGAGCAGACAGCCCTCAGCACCACCTGGAGTGCACTGCACTGCACCCAGAGCAGACTGCCTGGCACACCAGCAGCCATTTAACGAGCCCAATGCACCAGATGCCGCCACTCTTGCTTAGGCCCTTTTGAATCACCAGGGTCCAGGGCAACCTCCCTGTCAGCAGGCCTGGGCCCATCTCATCTGAGGCATGAGATTTTTTTTTTTTAAAGGAACTAAATATAACAGAACACCCCACTCAACACTAGCAGTATGTGGTAGTTGGTCTTGATGCAAACCTCAGTTCACTTCTATCTCTAATTAGTGCCACACATCAGATTTTAAATCTGTCATTCTAGCTTTTCATTTGATAAACATGTTTTCATTTAATGAAGTTGTAATTAATCTTGTCAAGAGACTTTCAAAGCAAATGGAATACAGATGGAACCAGTGTTTCCTCATAGCGTTATTGCTCAGTTCCCTTTCCTGGTTACAGATGTCTGATCATTAGAGCCCCACACAGATACAACATTCGTATCTGTTTCTGATCTGCAAACATGGTATACGGATAATGTATTAGTCAAAAGCCATGTCCATAAAGGAGCCACATCTTAATATATTACTGCCTCCTGCCTCCTATTGCTCCTGTACCCCCCCCCCCCCCGGTGAGTCACCATACTCCCAATTCCTGCTCACTCCCTTGCTCTTGTACCTCCCTCACTGTTCAGACACCCTTCTGCCATCCCACTCCTGCACCTTCCCTCCTGGCCCCAGGCTGCTTGTGAACCCACCCTTGCTCCTGGCACCTTCCCTTGCTCTCACCCCCTCCCCTCTGGCCAGATACCCTATGCCCAGCTTACTCCTGCACACTACCTCCCACTCTGACTTCACGCCCTCACATCCCACCCAGATCCAAATCCTGCAGCCCTATCCCACTCACTGGCAGCCCTGTCCTGCAAACTGAACCCCTCATTTTTGTCCCCATTCCAGAGCCTAGGGGTTGTGCACAAAATCCACCAACCCCGGAGCCCCTGAAGAGTAAATCCAGCCAGTAAGAAGCCCTGAACCTCAGACTCCCTGCCCCTCCTCCTTGCCCTGTGGGGCTGGAGTGCCAGAAGAGTGAGAGGTCTCAGTTGGGGGCCACATCAGTGAGGGTTGAGAGTTTCTGGAGGGGTGTTTTTGGTTTTCAACTTGAGTGGTCCCCAAATGATTTTTCTGTGGGTTAGTGGCCCACAGAATGTTTGGGGGAATCCAAAAAAAAAAAAAAAAAAAAGATTCCCCACCCTGCCACAAAAAGAAAATATTGAAACCTTTTGTGCTGGACATAGATTAAGTGCTTTAGCTTTCTCATATTGGTTTATCTAATTCATTTTAAATAAAGTAAAATATTAATTTCACAGTTTAATATTTCCTTTCTTATGCTTAAATTAAACTGTTCTCCCTAGCTGCAGCACTAGCAAAATGGCTTGTGGGTAATTATGTAATTAATGGCAAATTTCCATTAGCAACTGGTAGTCCAAGGAAAGGTTTGCATTGAGCCAGGTGGGCCACAGCTAAAAATTGAGAACCGTTGATCTATGGGATCGGCTGCAAACTAGACTTTCAATTTTGCAGCAATACAGAATGCCAGAAGAAATTCTGCAACATCTTCATTTAGTGCTTTGAAATGCTGATTTTCAGAGACTTAAGTAGAAAAATGAAATTACCATGGCTGCCCATGTTACCTCGAAAAATTTCATTTCAGGTTGCACACACATTTTCAGATTTCAATGTATTTGTAATGATAAACTATAGAAATCGTCAAGGTGAAATTGTCAAGATGAAATACTTGGCAACAAGGCAGACGCAATTAGGGCTTGTCTATACCCAAAAGATGCTCTGTTTTAACTCTACCAGCATAAAGCACCGTGTAGGTTGAGGGACCAGATCACCAGCTAGGGACAAGCAATTGGCCACACCCAAGTTTACTTTGCAGGCTTTACCACAGGGCTTTATTTACTTAACACAGATGGGGAGGGCCCTCTCTGGCCTCAGGTAGCTTAATGGTCTCTAGACTTTCCTCAGCTGAAGGGGCAGGTGGAGTTTCCCCAGAGGATTTGCCCTCCCACTAGTAGCCTTCAGTTACAGCCACAGGAGAGTGTATTCCCAGACCTCCCCTGGTGCCATCTTCATGGAACCGAGTCTTCCCTTACACCCCCTAGCAGGGAATCCAAACCAATCACCAGATATTGTCCAGATGATGCCCAGAACCTGTCTTTTGGTCTCTTCTCCAGAACAGAACTGGCTGCTCTTTAGACCTCCTGGCTTTTAAAGGGGCAGACCACCTGTTATGCACCTTTAAACAATATAACTGTATCTACACTGGGGATTGTATCAATATACTTTCAGTAAAAGACACCTAGACAAAACAGGTAACACTACAAAAAAAACATTATAAAAAAACCCCACACCTCTGGATTAGAACACATAGTTGAAGGCTGACACACAGCTGGACATTTCCACTAAAACTGAAGTAGTTGTTCACTCTGAAATCTCAAGATAGTAATCACCTGAGATGAACTGAACAGTTTGCAGCTATGTTAGTTATGGTTTGAGGCTGGCCAAGGAATACACCACATTGCTTTGCATTTGAAATGTTTTCTTCATGATTGGAGCTAGAAACTTAACAACAACAAAAGAACAAAGCACAATTCTGTGGAAGCACGGAGTTCTCCAACTGCAGAATTAACAAGGCTGTGGCTATAGACCAGTGGTTTCCAACCTCTTTTATACCGCGGTTCCACAAACCCATTCATAAACTTTTGGCGTAATTTATTTGCATAGTCATTAATTATTCAAATAATGAATATGCAAATAAAGTGTTACGGGTCCACCAAAAGCCCTGGCCTTCAGAGCCACCACAAAGGGCCACCTTCAGCTCTGGCAGTCGTCACATGACGGGCGGCTGTTGCAACTGAAGCCAGGTCTTTGCAGCGGCTCTGAGGGCTGAGGCACACCCCAGCGCCCTGAGCCCCTCAGCGCCAGCCCTAAGCCCTAGAGCTCCCCACCCCTCCACTACCCTCTAGCGCCAGCCACTTACTCCAGAGTCCCCTGCACCCAACCCTCCCAGTGCCAGACTCCCAGTGCCAGCTCCCCATCCCAATGCCTGCCTCCAACCCCTTAGAACGCCCTCCCCTTCACTAGATCCTCCAGTGCCAGTCTCCTGTTTCCAAAGCCCCACTGCACCTAACCATCCCATAGGCCCCCCAGTGCCAACCCAAGGTGCCAAATATTAGCCCCACCTCCAGAGCCCCCAGTGCCAGCCCTGCCCCATAGCCCCCCAATACTAGCCCCAGCGCCCTCCTAGTGACAGCCTCCATCTCTTCAACCCCCCACACCTTAGAGTCTCCCAGTGCCAGCCCCTCAACTCCAGAGTCCCACAGCACTAGGCCCGCCCCCTCACCTAGCCCTGAGCTGCCTCCCAGCCACCAGCTAAGTGCTGCTGCCCAGGTTGCGGCTGCTCTAAGGCTGCGGTGTCAGGCTCCGCACGGCCCTCCCACCACGCAGCAAATCACTCTTCCCTTCTGGGAGGAGACCACACTCCAGCCCAGCGCCGGTTGGCTGAGAAGCAGGGAAGGACATGCCTCTCCCAACCGTCGCAGAGGGAGGGGAGGCACTGGGTAGTGTACCCCAACTCAAGACCTGCCACAGCCTGGCAGCCAGTAGTCTGCAGCCCAGCACCAGTCCGCAGACCAGCAGTTGGAACTACTGCTATAGAAGGTTTACGCACAAACTTACAGAACTCTGGTCTGCAGAGCCATCAGCTGGGTGGCAAGGCCAATGCCATCTCATCAGAATTGGGTAGAGCTCTTTCTTTTCTTATATCTGATACAGCTAGAGACCCAAATTTATAAAACGGGCTCAAGTCAACACCAGATGCGATATTAACCTGTAGGAGGAAGCAGTCAGATCAACTAGCAGAGCTGGTAAAAATGGCCAAACAATTTTACAGCTAGGAAGTAGTTTTGGAACCCTCCAATTGAATATGGCTATTCAAGTAGGAACAGCAACCAGACTCAAGTTCTTTCATTACCAGTGCTGCCTTGATTGTAGCCTCTCAAGGTTCTTGGCCTTGTGGGTTGAATTGATACCAGAGGTTCATGACCACCCTGTGTCCCATATAAATGTGTGTGTGGGGGGGGGGGGGGGGGGAGAATCTGATATGGGAAAGGTTGGGAACCACTGGTCTGTCTATATATATCAGCTTAAGGCCAGACTATTGCAACACACACAAGACTATTCCTGTAGACAACTTTAAAACATCAGCTAGTGCAGAATGCTGTGATCTTTCTTCTAGACTAAGTGGTTTAGAGTGAGCACATTGTACAATTGTTTGGTGAATGTAATAACTCTGTCCGTTTCCAAGTGCTTACTCAATATGCTGGGTCCAACGCAAGGAGCTCTATGTTGTTTTTGATCTGGCTACCACAGACTATTTCTCTCCCTATGCCGTTTTAAGACAGCCAAGCCATATTTGCCAAGTGCCTACACAGGTACTCTTGGGCTGGAGACAGGATAGATCCAGAGGATTCACAGCTGTAAAACCTGTTTCTTCCTTCTAGAGTTTGGATCAGGACAGTTTTCTGATTGTACAAGAGCATGCAAGAAACATTTCTACAGAAGCTTCCTTGATCTTGATGGTATAGAGAGGCAGGCTGTTTAATCTACTTGTGATACATAGTGTAATGTGTTTAATTTATGTCTTTCAACCTGATGCCAGATGAATAATTAAACTAGCTCTTATAGAAACAAGTGCTGATGTCCATTGCTACTCACCTTGTTTGTCAAAGAAAGCTATATTTAGGCACAAATATCCTAATTTTTAAATACTAAGAGACCAGTATCTAAAAAAGTAAATAAAGTGTTTAAAACTATGCAGCTTGCAACATTTCAGAAGTTGGTGGCACCTTTGGAGGCAGTGAGTAAAACTCAAGTCTCTCCCCAATCACAAATGCGCTGGAAAAAAATCTTCCCAAGAAAACTGGGAATAAAACATTCCTTTCATGACAAAAGGTGTGCTACTCTTCCATATCATTATTGCTTCAATGAAGTGGGAGCAACAATTTAGCATCAAGAGTTAGAGATGAAGTAGAAACAGGAGTCCATCGGGGCACCCCTGAAACTGTCAAGGGTTATTATTACCGGCAGGGCTTGACAAACCGCTGAATCTACTTGCCCGTGGTGAGTAGATTTCAACTGGTCACTCCGTGCGCCCCAATCACCAGCGCTTCGCGCATGTGCAGTGCCCATCTGGCGCATGCACGGTGCGGGGCTGGCGAGTGGCTCTCGCCAGGGTCTGTCAAGCCCTGATTACCAGTATCACCTAAAACTCCTACAATACATAAACACTCTTCTCACATCAGGATGGAAAGAACGCTTGGCACCATGTGTCCCTTTTCCAATATCAACAAGTGAAATTAGGAGAGCAAAGCAAAGCAGAGCAAATTTCTCCCCCAGCAAGGGTCTTACTGACAAATTAAGATTTACCTCAGAATCCACTGCTACATATTCCAGAATCTACGTCACCTCCAGATCCACCTGACACAAGCAATGCTGATAGACTGAGGTACTGTCTTCTTTCTTAACCCTGCTTATCTATTCCTTGCATTACAAATGAGCACTTCGATTGGACTTTCACCTTGAGAAAGCACAGCACTGAACACCAAGGAAACCGGAAGAAAGCATGCCAGCTGTAAAACAGTCAAGGTCTTCTGTCCTAGTCTGTGACTGCTTGTTTAAGCCCCCTGACCAGTGAGTCAGTACAACTAAGTATAATAAGCTCTTGCATCTACTGCCTACTATTGCGCTGGTTTAATTCTGTCTCTAGCAGGAAAATACACTTGGGGTGGTCACGTGACATTTACTCTTAAAGAGGATCATGGGGATTTTCACTTGAGCTAAATCCAGACACATGGCTGGCCAAATGCCACAAGGGTTTGGTAGACCTCATCAGTTCTGAAAAGGAAGCAGTAATGTTAGGTGCAGAAGCACCAATTAAGTAAGAAGTTAAGAGAGCGCCTCCAGGAAACACTGCTGTTCCCTCAAAGGGCTAGTGCTGCACTGAGCTCATAGCAACCTCTTGAACTACCTTAGCAGTTGCTGACCTCATTGGACAGTCATGTTGTGGGGCTAGGTGAAAGGCTTAAGAGTTGGGGGACTGGGGGGGGGGAGGAGGGACTGAATACTTTAAGGTAACAATCTTCCAGAACAGTTCCCATGCTGCACCTAGAGTGAGAACAGAGCTCTAGCAGCACAATCTTACATTCTGATTGTCCAGAGAGATTAACTCATCCCAGCCTAGTCTAGGGAAGAGAGCTTAAGTGTTTAAAACTGGGCCTACCTTATTTTGGCTGTTTTAGAGGAAAAATGCATTAGAGGTAAATTCCTGCATGTTTGAAAAAAGTGCAACATTAAACACTGGTGATCTCCAATAGGAATAATATCAGATATATACAGCTATTTATTTTAATTCTGTAAAAAAATTGGTTCTAAACTCACGTCTCAGGGAAATATATTAAAAAACAGCCGACACACTCATGAGAATGAACAATTAACATGAAAAGCATTTGGACACGGCACCACATCAAGAGGATGTACACAGGTTACAAGGGATTGCACAAGCGGGCACCGATATCTGTCTGGAGCATTTTGTCAAAGGCCTGGGGATCATTCCCAGAAACTTTTGCTGGTCACGAAGAGGCTGAAGCAGAAGAATAGCCTGAAAAGTCAAGAAATGACACCGCTTTATAGTTCAGAGAAATAGTTCTTGAGACTAGCAATCCCCTTTTGTTTATAACTTTTTAATTTAGCTAGTCTGTTTTTTTGGTTTTTTTTTCCAAAAACCAGTTAATGCTAGAGACCAATTTCCACCTTCCTAAATGCAGGCAGGAAACCAGCAGAAAGGAGGAAGGGAGGAACTGCTGCACTTCAACCACCATTGTATTTACATTTCCGTTCTCTCAACAACAAATAAATTGAATTGGGACTGAACAGGAGGCAGAGCTTGGAAAACAAAGGTTGCGTTTATTGGAGAGAAAAGGTGCAAGAGTAGGTTTGGATCCCTTTTCAGTGTTACCAAGTGGGCACTTTGAGAGAATGATTCATTTCCTTGTGGAAGTTAAAACTGCAATAACTAGGGAGTTACTGAATCTCAATGGGCAGCCAAGGTATTGTGTGCTCATAGACACAAGCAACTTCCCGTGAAAAGGAAAAGGGTAAGGCACTGGACATATTATTTTATTCTGTACAATGCAAATTGGTTAAATCATTTTTCTTAAAATAAAGGACTTCCACACATACTTTAGTAAGAAAGCTGAACCATTCCTTCACATATTCTATCAGATTACGTGTCACAATATTCTGAACATATGCATACTTTATCACATATCATTCTGTCCTGAAATTCAAGCCAGCAATCCTAGTCCATTAACTCTTTAATCATTTTTTTAAAAGCATCAATTCCTTCCTCCAAAGGTTCAAGAAATCCAGGTTACTTTTCCCTATTAGAACCAGTTGATTACTTCTTACGTTTCCTCCCAAATTAGGCAATGAAAACAAAACTAGATCATTTCTAATGAAAAAGAGTTTATTACTCAAAATGTGCACCCTACCAGCATATCACTTGACCACAAGTGCCACTGAAAACCATCAATATTTTACATTCCAAGAGGAAGCACAAAAAAAGTTGGCCAAAAAAGTTGGCCAAAAGTGCTTTATACACTTGTAAAGCCATAAAAGGAGCAAGTACAGAGAATGTGTTGGTTTCAAACAGGTCATCCTCTCAAATTTTATTGCTTTTCCAAAGTAAGACTCCAAGGCATTAAAATCCCGTTTCTACTGGGAATGACTGACTGTGAAATGATGTATTAAGACAAAACTGATTGGATTTCAATACTAAAGTAGCACAATAAGGCACTTCCTCTCCAGCAAATACTAACACTACCGGTTGCCTTCAGCTCAGCTGCTCTTCCAAAGGAAGTTCCCTTTATATATCCATATTAGAACTATGACAGAGCCGATGAACATGGGTTAGTCCTACCAGGTAAAAATTGTTTCAGGAAATGCTTTTAGCTGCTAAAAAAGTATTTGGGAAACACCTGCTTGATCTCTGTGCTTTGAAATTTTAACAGGATATATCAAAAGGTGTGACCACACCTATTGTCAACACCCTTTGAGACAGTTTCTCTTGAGTCTACATTACATTTCTAGGTTGCTCTCCATTCAAAGAAAGAGAAGGGGGAGCTTGAAAGCCTTATCTGGTAAGGGTAGGCTTAGACAGCACCCTTCTATTGGAATAAAGCCATGCAATTTGCGTAGTGCAAATTGCATAGCTTATTTCAAGTGTAAATTCAAAGAGCTTATTTTGAAATTTGGAGCTGTGTAGACAGCTCCAAATTTCAAAATAAGGCACTATTCCAACAAACCCCCCTTAACAGGAAAATAGCAAGCGCTTTTAAAGATGCGGCATTGCTATTTCAGGATACATCCTGTATCCCGAAATAGCAATGCAATCTAGACGTACCCTAAGAGAGGCCGATTAAAAGAAAAAAGTATAAATCCTAACTTTGCCCTAATTGTCTAGCATACAGCCAGGAAAATAGTAATATTCCAGACTAACTCCTGACTGCCAAGAAAAATGCCCTTATATGAACAGAATTGCTTCAGTCATTGCTAAGCAGAAGTTCAAATGGGAAAAGCTGCAGTCCGGGGAAGAGGGAGGGGTGTCAAGACTCCTGCGTCCTCTCCTCTGAGTTGCTTATATTCCTAAAACCCTGCTACAGAAAGACAAGACCCCTCCTCCCACTCTCCCTTTAACATCCAGAGCCAGAAACACTGAGTGAGAAGCATGAACTGAATTCACAAGTCATGACCACCTTCCAGCCCCTTCCCAAGCATGATAAGCCAAGGTATTAATCAAAGAGCTTTTAAAGAAGAAAAGCAGCTTAAGGTAGTCTTAACCCTGTGTATTATGGCTCTCTGCCAAGCAAATCAACTGGCTGTGTTCAAGGCAGATTGATTCAAATGAAAAAATTTAAAATCACAGATTTTAGTCATGATTTAAATCACTAAGCAGTAAACCTTGAATTTTTAAAAAAATAATTTTAAACTTGTTTTGTATTTGTACTACTTAGTTATTTTCCTAAAGAAAAATTGATTCGCACTGGTAACCATTAAAACATAGTCTTTACACACTAATTTTGGGATTTCTTTTTGCTAGCCAGGAAGATATACAGTATCTATACATGTTTATTTAAGCTGTTACATGAATGTATTTATGCAAGATGACTCATAAGATATCACTGGAAAAAATTATGATTTACTGAATGTGAATGTCACCCACAAGTAGCCCTACAGGTACAACAATGAAAAAGCCAGACAGGGCTAAAGACCTATTAAGCCAAAACAACAGACTCTGATTTAGTTTAGTCTTCCTGCAGACACTAGAGTCATGCTGTGGTAATGGCTACCACAGCTATGCCGAGACATCAGTCCTGTCACCTGGTACTAAATACCACAGAATCATAAGATTTTAGAATTGGAAGGGACCTTGAGAGGTCATCAAGTGTTCAAGTCCCCTGCACTCATGGCAGGAACAAGCACCATCTGGATCATCCCTGACAGGTGTCTAACCTGCTCTTAAAAATCTCCAATGATGGAGATTCCACAACCTCTCTAGGCAATTTATTCCAGTGTATAACCACCCTGACTGCTAGCGAGTTCACCCTGAAGTCCAACCTAAACCTCCCTTGCTGCAATTTAAGCCCATTGCTTCTTGTCTGGTAAGACAAGAATAATTATTCTCCCTCCTCCATGTAACACCCTTTTAGGTGCTTGAAAGCAGCTATATCTCCCCTCAGTCTTCTCTTTTCCAGACTAAATAACCCCAGTTCTTAAGTCATAATTTCTAGATCTTTAATCATTTTTTGTTGCTCTTCTTTGGACCTTCTTCAATTTTTCCAAATCCTTCCTGAAATGTGGCACTCAGACCTGGACACTGTACTACTCTGTGCTGATTAGGACTCAGCTGGAGATCGGAGTAATTACTTCTTGTGTCTTACAACACTCCTGTTAATACATCCAAGAAGGTTGATTGATTTTTTGTAACAATGTCACACAGCTGAATAATATTTAGCTTGTGCTCCACTATGATCCCTAGATCCCTTTCTACAGTATTCCTTAATAGACAGTCACTTCCCATTCTGTGTGTATGATACTGATCGTTCCTACCTAAGTGGAGCACTTTGCATTCGTCCTTATTGAATTTTATCCTATTTACTTCAGGCCATTTCTCCCGTTTGTCCAGATCATTTTGAATTAAAATCCTATCCTCTAAAGCAGTGTTTCTGAAAGTGTTCTGTGAAATCACTTTCAGAAACACCTTAACTGGCCACCCCGGTTTGTTTATTTACTGGCATCATGGCCACGGAGCCTTGCGACTCCCATTGGCTCCATTTCGTCCTTTGCAACCAAGGGGAGTCACAGGAAGCAAAGACCAACAAATAGCAGTTCCCCAGTTCCAAAGGCCCAGGCCCTGGTTCAGATTGGGACAGCAAAGTACACAGTCCCACAGTTAGTAAGGCCTTGGGCCCTGGTTCAGGGCGGGGCAGCAAAGCACAAACAGTCCACAGATTCAGTAGGCCCCAGGCCCCAGTGCAGGGTGGGACAGGTAAACAAACAGCTGACCACTGGCAAGAGAGAAGGGGAGACTGCCATCCAGTATGTGGGGTGGCAGGGGGGACAAGCCCTCCCTACTCCACTGCATCCCAGCCCAGAGCCCTAGCAATGGCAGCCCTGGCTGCCACTATGGACAACAGAGATTCGACCCACAAAACACTTACACCATATACGATGATGAGGTCAGCCTGACTGTTGTCAGCTGCCCCGGGCCACTTCCTAGCTCTCCCCCCGCCCTCCGACATCTTCCTGGCTCCTTAATGGCTGCAGGTTCTTGGGATCGTCATAGTCTACCCTCTACCAAGGTAAAAAGGATCTCCTCAGCGGGGGGGCCCAGCGGTTCAGGACGATCCTCAGCGTCAGCAATGGCCTCTGCTTGGGAGCTCAGGGCAGGCCTCTGCTTCCTCTGGCAGCTGGGGCTTTACTGAGCTCCTGGGCTGGGCTTTTATACTACTCGCCCGCCTCTTGACTTGCAGGGAGTTAAAGGGGAAAGACTGGGCTCAGCCCAGCCAGGCTTAGAGAGGGGTTCTTCCCTCTCAGGGTCAGTGAGTGGCCACCCCTGTTGGCTACATGCACCAAGGCACGTGCAGAGATGCACCACTAATGAAACACATGCTGCTGGCTGTGGGAGGCAGTGGGCACTCTGCTAATCAGCTGGACAGCATCTGAATGTCTCCTGGGTATCTGCCCAAGTGCTCAGCTTACAGGAAACTGCTCTGCTCTAGTAGCTAGTTAAAAGCCTTCCAGAAACAGGTGTGATATGGCATTCCACACGCTTTAGATTATGATTCCTAACAGAATTCTTCCTGACTACTCCTCCAAGATGGCTGCTGGAAACAACTGAAACTGAACTGGAGGAAGGAATTGGGCCAGGTTGCAAGGGTGCCTGGCCTGTGAAGAAGATGATTAGAACCATGTTTAGGGCAAGAACTCACATGTAACTACTTTCTTTAGCGTGTCTCAGATTGTGTTCTTTATATTTTTTTAATAATCTACTTTGTTCTGTGTGCTATTCTTTAACTATTTAAATACACATTTTCATAGTAAATAAACCTATTTCTGGTTTATAATATAACCCAGTTTCTGTAATTTCTAACTGGGAGGGGGCGAGAGGCTGTGTATATCTTCCTTCACATTGAGGAAGGAGGCAAATTTCATACAACTTTGAGTTGGTACCCCAGGTGCGCGGGGAAGGACAGTAAATGCTGGAGTAAATCCCTTAGTTTTCACAGAGCTGTCAGTGTACTTCTGCAGCTGTGGTGACCCTACCTGTGAGCTTTTCTAGAGGAGGCTGGAGAGCCTGATTTAGCAAGATACAATTCAAAGGGGGCCCAGACTGGCAGAATAGGATCTCAGCACCTCAGCTGGCATCCCACAGGTCTCGACCCATGACAAGAGGTATTCAAGATAAAACTTGTGCCACACTTACAGAAGTGGAAACAACTTAAGATACAGCTGAGGTAAATGAATTTCCAGTTTTAACAAGTCATTCCAAGTACAGTGGTTTGCCATTAAAAATCCAACATCTACCACTTAGTACCACATGAAATTATTTCCTCTTCTAATTCTATAGTCTGAGATACCTCAGTAATCACTGGGTGATAACAGCAGGTAAGTGTGGACTTCGATGGCAACCTCTTATACTAATTGTGTGCATCATGGGTTTGTTTGGTTTCTCTGTAATGCTTTGTGGGTGAAGACAGGAAGAAACATACTGTATTAACCAAATACCTGCAAGTGAGAAACAGCAGAAGTTGAAAAAAAATAGGCAACATTTTACAAAATGAAGGTACTTAGCAGTTCAGTTAGCGATTGTCACAGGTATACTCCTACATTACAGCCTATGTGCTTCTCAGGGAAAACAGGAGTCAATGGTTACAGACTTCCAATTTATTCTTAATTATTGGAAAGGCAAAGGGGCTCGTGAAACAGCTATGCTCACCACCTTAATCATCCTTGGGCTACGAGCACCACAATAAAGCAATCTGGCTACAAAGCACCTTATGTTATTCAAGAACAGCAAGCATGGCATTTGAGCCTAAGGTAGCAATGAGATTCACTTTTGTTAATTACTTCTTCCAAACACACTACCAAGCTTGGTCAGACTTGCCTTTTACTCTGCAAAAGAAGGAATCATGACCAAGTGGGTGTCACACACTCTGCATCAGCAGAACAAACAGATAATGGAGACTGGACAGGCTTGAGGTAAAGCAGGAAAAAAAACTGGTAGAAGAAACAAGAAAGGGGAGAGATTCAGCCTGCCCAAAATTACATCATTTGGGCCACATTTAGACTCCATTATCTAAAACCAAGCAGATGCAGGTGTCAAGCAATAAAAAAAGCTTCAAAGTCTGAGAACCTGACCAAAACAAGGGAAAATTAAGATCTTGCATGGAAGAGGGAAGGATTTCACATTGTTACATTCATGCTTTCAGTGCATATTCATCCTGCAGACACACCCATGGGAAGGTCCAACACACAATGCCAAGCATTAGGATTTACAGATTCTACCATTTCATCCCCAATCAGCTGAAGCAGCTGGACCTGCCTGCCAAACTTTGCTTCTAAATTCCTGCCCAGGAACCTAAGCAGTCTCCAAACACAATATGATGGCCACTTTTTCCAGCTGAAGTTTGAGTATGCATACACCAATGATTCTGCTTCCAAACTCTGTGGATGTCGAATATGTAAATGTATCTTTAATGAGAGAGGATTCCATACCTTGAAAGTAGATGCTCCCTTTGTGTCTCCTTAATTTCCACAAATTGTTTATCTGTAAAATAAATGATATCACAGTTAAAAAGGAACCCAGGATTATAAATAACTATTTTGATGTCACAGATACTTTGATCTTTTATCAGGGCTGACAAGTCCAAATTTTAGTCCATGGCTTTGTACAAGCTAATTCACTGGAAAATTTTACTAAATTTTAATTTGCTGTTTTCCATTTCTGTGGCCTAGAATCCTCTTGCTTGATGTACCCCTCAATGACAACACAAAATAAAACAGACATTAAATTACTAAACCCAGCCCCGAACACTAGCCATAATACTTTAGGAAGCAAGTTGTACAGTAGCCTCTATTAAAAGGCTAGATTACCATTGTTCAAGTCATTCATAAAGATAGAAGGAACCACTGTCATCTAAACTGACCTCCTACAAAACACGCATCACAGGATTTCACCAAATTACTTCCTTTCTCAACTAGAATATCTTTGTTGGGAAAACATGGAACCTTGATTGACAGCTCTAGAGATGGAGAACCTGCCACAATCAATGGTTAGTTATCCTACTAAAAACTTGCACTTCATTTCAAGTCTGAATTTGTCTGGCTTGAGCTTCTAGTGCCTGGATCTTGGTGCACCATTGTCTGCTAGACCAGCGGTTCCCAACCGCTGATTTTGCCTGATGGCAGTGCGGGGGCTGAGGCGGCGGCTCCCATCCTCCTTCTACCCAAGTAAGATGGGTGTGGCATGGAGTTAAAGGGCAAAGGGGTGTTGCGTGAGGGCATGGTGGGGTCACGGGGCAAGAGGGTGTTGGCATGGACTCTACAGGTCAGAGGTTAAAAGGTCAAAGGGAACAGGCACAAGGGTGGGAGTCAAAGGGTGTTAGGCACTGGGGATCAAGGTGCAAAGCCTCGGGGGAAGCCGGCAGCGGGGAAGCCCAGACGCGCCGCGGCTGTCCCTCTGCCAGCGTCCTCAGAGGCTTTGCTCCCCGTCTCCCTGGTCTGCTGGTCTCCAGCAGACCAGGGAGACAGGAAGCAAAGCCGCGGAGGACCCGGGCGGCGGGACCGCGGTGCGTCTTGGTCCGCCGCCCGTGTCTTCCTGGTCTGCTGGGGGGGGGGGGGGGGGAGGGCCCAGCTAGTACGCCCCCCCCCCCCCCCAGCAGACTAGGCTTTTCTCCGGATGCCTGTGGCAGAGCAGCTGGGGCGCTGCCGGTTGGTCCCGCAGCGCCGCTCTGGGCGCTACTGGACCAACCCCACAGCACCCCAGCTGCTCTGCCCCAAATGTCCTGATTCAGCCGCTGCTGGTCAGTTTCAGCAGCGGCTGCATCAGGACGTCTGGGGCAGAGCAGCTGGGGTGCTGCTGGGTTGGTCCAGTAGCGCCAAGGAGCGGCGCTACTGGAGCAACCCAGCAGCACCCCAGCTGCTCTGCCCCAGGCATCCCCAAGTCACCTGCTGCTGAAACTGACCAGCGCTGACTACAGGAAGCCCGAGGCAGAGTTGCTCTGCCCTGGGCTTCCTGGAATCAGCCGCTGATCAGTTTCAGCAGAAGCTGACTTGGGGACGCTTGGGGTTCTTAAGTTGATTCTGTATGTAAGTCGGAACTGGCGGTCAGTTTCAGCAGCGGCTGAATCTGGACACCAGTTCCGACTTACATACAGATTCAACTTAAGAACAAACCTACAGTCCCTATCTTGTACGTAACCCGGGGACTGCCTGTATTGCAGTTATGAATTAATAAAGTACAGAGACTAAATTAAGGTCCTGGATTATATCTTGGCCCGACTGAAATAAATGGGACTTTTGCTGCTGCCTCCAATGGAACTAGGATTTCACCCATTTTCTCAGGTAAAGATACATTTGCAAGAATTTCTTGCTGTAAAAACTGCACTGAATGATAATCTTCAATATAATTCAAATAATCTGTCATATTGTGCCCCTTTGCACTTAGCGGCCCCAAAAGACCAAATTCTTCCATTGCGAAAAAAATTAAGCATTAAAGCTTTTTTGTTCTAGGCCAGAGGCTCCCAAACTGTGGCTGATAACTAGCGGTCCAGAGAGAGCTTTTTGGCCACATAGTGATAAGGATGTAAGAGTATAGTCCACTAACCAATTAACAAATAAGCAAAAGCTTATTACTTAATACTATCAACTATACACATTTAAATGCAGAGGCGCAGTGGGGGAAACCTACCCCCGCTATGGCTCTGCATTTAAATGTAGTAGGAGCTAGGTGGGCAGGCAGCCCAGTTCAGCCCCGGCTCAGGGACCTACCCCCACTGCAGCTCTGCATTTAAAATCTAGTCCCTGCCCGCCCAGCTCCTACTACGTTTTAAATGCAGAGCTGCAGCGGGGGTAGGTCCTGGACCTGGCATGAGCTGGGACTCAGCGCTTTGTCTTCCCTTATCGACTAATTGTGTAGTTGATAAAAATTCTAGCAACTACACGATTAGCAAATTATGCACTTAATATCCCTACATGGTGCTGACTCTTCTTGTTTCCAGGTGAAGCAAGCATAACAAATATAAAGAAAGAAGATGCAAAACAGTAAACAAAGTGTGATCACCACTTTTAGAAAAGAATGTCTCTCAAAGTAAAGAGAGCTAAAACACACATACTTTCCCCAGCATTTCATTTCTGTGTAAATGATTTCTCAAGTTGCCACAGATGTATAGGATTGTTAATGAGGAGAGAAGTGTCCATGTGACAATCTACAGCAGGAAAAAATGTGAGGCGCTCTAGGCAGCGTGATCACCACTCTGCATTTCATGCCCCTGCTCAGCATTTTTTCCCACGTGCAGGGCTCAAAGTCCCGTAAGTCAATGTTGTCACAGCAGGTTATGCAATTGGGTATATGTGACACTTTAGGTCTCTTATAGAATTGCATTTTAGGCATAACTGAGGAACAGCCGCTCCCTGTCTCCAGTCACAGAGAGCAGGAAAGGGATCATATGACCAATTGATGAAACGCCAGTTAGCGCTAAAGGGCATTGAAATATTTGTGGCATAGTTTCTCTCAGTCACTAATTGGTAAAGCTATTATCCAAAGGATTCTAAGATCTTTCAAAGGGCAGAATTCTTATTTTTATGTAAGTAATGCCTCTCCTGAGATAACTAACCATGAACAATTGTTTATTTCTGTTCACCCCTCAGGTAGTGATAAAAAGGAATTACAAATTTGTCATTCCACCCCAAAATTGAAGGACATTTTCCCTAATTCCAACCTCACAGAGAGCTGAAATCTTGTAGATAATGGTTATGCTTTTATCAGACTCGCCCATGTCTATGGGAAATCAGATTGAACCTGTTTAAGAAAACATACCAAATGTTCTTTCAAAAGCTACAATAATTTTGAAGCAAAGCTAATAACTTAATTGAATCAATAAATTCCAATTTGTAGCTCTGCATATAATGGGTCAGATAATCAGAATAGCTTCATTGACTTCAATGAAGCAGCATCATTTTACAACTGAGTATATGACCCAGTGGCAACATCTAGACTGCTTTCCTCTTTCAAAAGAGGAAATTCAAATAAAGCGCTAATTAGCATATTCTCATGCTTCTTTGCATATCCTCTTCCGATCTTTTTTTCGGAAGAGGATGTTTTTGTAAAAAAAAAAAAAAGCAGTCTAGACAAGATTTTTCGCACAAAAACCCTCTTTTTCAAAAGAACCCTGTAAACCTCATTTTTTGAGGAAGAAGAGTTTTCGAAAAAGGGAATTTTTGCGCAAAACCCGATCTAGACTGCTTTTTTTCTTCCCCGAAAAAACCTCATCCGAAAAAAGGATAGGAAGAGGATATGCAAATGAAGTGGGAGAATATGCTAATCAGGGCTTAATTTGAATTTCCTCATTTGCATTTCCTCTTTCAGAAGAGGAAAGCTGTCTGGACATAGCCACTATCTCTACTTATATATAAGGTCTGTGAAGGAGCGTACTAGCCCTCTAAAGATCAACCAGGGACTGAAAGCCTGGAATAATTAGAGCCCTGCAAATTTATGCATATCCGCTTTATATCCACAAGTATCCACATCCATGTGGATATCCACAACTCAGTTTTGCAGATATGGATGCAGATAGAAATTTTTTATCAATGCAGGGTCTCTGGAAATAATCAACGAGATTGCCAATTCCACCTGGGACTTCCTTATTTAAACAAAGAAAAAATTGAGCAGGGGAGATACGTTAGAGACATCTAGCTGACAAATGAGGGTGATTTCTCTCCAGCAGGTTAGCCTGGCCAAGCACAAGAACTCTCTCAAGTTTTGGAGACACAAGCAGGAAGTCTGAGGTAAATAATCCATGTTGTTTTGGTCTCCTCATCTAAAAAAACAGACTCTGAAAAGATGCACTTCGTATGGAAGTGTTTTTATATGAGGACTAGGGATGTGAACGGTTAACCAATGGAACGGAGGGAGGGACATAACAGAGGTCTATAGAATCATGAATGGTGTGGAGAAAGTGAACAGGGAAGAGTCGTCGTCCTCCCCTAACCCTCCCCCCCCCCCACACACACACACATATAACACAAGGACTATGGGTCACCCAAATAAATTAATCAGCAGCAGGTTTAAAAACACACATAAGAAAACACCTTTTCACAGGTTCCGCAGGCAGCTTGTGGAACTCTTTGCTAGGGAATGTTGTAAAGGTCAGAAGCATAAGCCTGGTTTAAAAAAAGAACTAGGTAAGTCCGTGGTCTATAGGTCCATCAATGGCTATTAGCCAAAATGGTCAGACATGCAATCCCATGCCCTGGTCTTCATAACCCACCCCCTTGCCAGAAGCTGGAGGGTAGGAAATAGACCACTCAAAATGTCCCTGTCACGTTCATTCCCTTGGAAGCATCTGGCATTGGCCACTACCAGAGAGAGAATACTGGGCTAGATGGATCTATGGCAGCTCTTAGGTTGGGAAAAGTGGACTGAACTAACTCTCAAGCTTGGAGGAGAACTGGGAGCTGGAGCAGACAGATGATTCCAAAGAAGTAAAGAATGATTCCAGCCTGGTTGGGATGAAATGTGGCTTCTGGAGCTGGTTATTTTTACTGCAACAATGGAGGATAATAAACCAGCGTAATATTGAAGAAGAAAGTCTCTAGAAAAGCAACCTAAGGATTACCTCAGCAGATCTACACTTGCCTAAAAGGGGTTGCTCCAGGTCGGACACACCCATTTATAGCATCCAAAGCTTGCTAGGTGCTTTCCACTCAAACTCTTATGGTGCACTTATTTGATCTTGCCTTTCGTAGGTTGAACTCACAGAAATGTGTACACAGAAGAAGAGTATAAAAATCCTACAGTAGACGCTCATTAGTTGCCACATCAGTGCCCTTTTGCTATATTGCTCCAAAGCAGCTGTTGCTGTTATGGGGAGTGTCAATAATTCACAGCAAGGAAAGCGTTCCCCAGGAAATGTTGCTTGCAAGCAGCAGTTGCCCTTACAAGGTGTTGCTGCAAACAAGCATCTACTGTATAACAAATAAAGAGATATTATGCTGCAACACAATTCTCCCTTTGTGGCAAGAGAAAAACAAACCATATGGACACATTAGTCATGTCATATAAAGCTCTACCAGAAAGCTGTCAGACACTGTGGTGATGAAGACAGAATAGAAACTTAGCCAGAATTTACATCCCTAATAGGGATCTACTAAAGGGTTAACCGGTTACCTAGTAAGAATGCCCTTACTGGCACGCTTACCTGGGTAACCAGCAGGTTCAGACTGGCAGCCAGATCAACCGCACAGCGGGTTGCTCCAGCAAGGCAGGGCCAACTGATCTGTGGGCAGGGGGGTGCAATGCAGTGAGCCCAACCATGCTGAAGTAACCCCCTGGCCAAGGCAGTTAACTGGTTAAACATTTTGTAAACTGGTTAACTGCCTAACTGGGATTTTACAACCCTAATCCCTATCTGAGGGAATTTATAATCTTACATCTTGCTGGATGCGGATTTACATTAATGAATGTGCTGTGTTTGTGGTAACAGTAAATAGTGGTGTTAAACACTCAAGCATGATGTTAAAATGCTAAAAACAGCTTTAATGTAAAACAGACCAAATGAGAACGAATGCCATGTCATCTAATGCAAAGATATAATATATGGTGACACAGGATAGATTTGGTAAATCAAGATATATTTATTCTTAATTTATTACAGTTACAAAACTACTTCCACATTTCAAACTATTATTTGTTAACAATTCAGCTCTACATTAAAGCGTGTTAAGATTTTTTCAGATCCTTAGTACCGTATTTTCCGGCGTATAAGGCGACTGGGCGTATAAGACGACCCCCTAATTTATTAGCCGTATAAGACTACCCCCCCTTAAGAGTCCAACCGGCAGCGCCCCAGCGCCCCTCCGCCTCCGCAGCTTTGCTCCTGGTGTCCCTGGTCTGCTGGAGACGGTCCCCAGCAGACCAGAGGCACCAGGAGCAAAGCCTCAGAAGCGCGGCACCCTGCCGCCGCTTCGGCTTTGCTCTCAGTGCCTCTGGTCTGCTGGGGCCGTCTCCAGCAGACCAGGGACACCGGGAGCAAAGCCTCTGAGGACGCTGGCAGCGGGACAGCCGCAGCGTGCCTGGGCTGCCCTGCTGCCGGAGCCCCTCCGCGGCTTTGCTCTGCGTCTTCCTGGTCTGCAGACCAGGGAGATGCGGAGCAGCTTCTCTCGCCCTGGAGTACAGGGGCGGCGGGACCGCGAGGTCCCGCAGTCTGTGTCCTCCGGGGCGAGAAAAGCCCCATTGGTACCTGCAAGTCGGGGACTGCCTGTATACCCGGCGTATAAGACGACCCCTGATTTTTGGGGGATGTTTTTTAGCATAAAAAGTAGTCTTATACGCCGGAATATACGGTACTCAGGATGACAATTGCTTCCCTCATTTCTCATACCAGGGTTAGTTCTTTTTTGGCAGCAGCTGCCTTTATAGCCCATTTAGGAAAAAAACTATGATTACCCCTCCTCCTCTCCCCGCCCCACGTGATGGTGGTGCTAGTGTTGGGCATTCCTCCTACTAATGAAATATCCCACCACCTCTTACTGAGTCGCAATCTAGAAATACAGCTCAGGCAGGGCCAAAAAGGGATTTCTTATGTTTTACTCCATGAACTGCCAAAGTGGTCATCAACTGAAATCACGTTATGCCAAGTGACTCCAAAAATCAGACTATGGAATTAACAAGCTCTTAAGTGGACCAATTACCAATGTGGGAAAAGTTAAGATAGGCTCCCTGCTTGAGCAAGATTATGACCTTTCTGTGAAAGTAGTCTAACCCCGATATTAGACACACATCAATAAAATACTGTGCTCTTGTATACAAAGGTGTCATCAGGAAGGCCAAAGCACAATTGGAGTTGCAGCTAGCAAGGGATGTGAATGGTAACAAGAAGGGTTTCTGCAGGTATTTTAGCAACAACAAGGTGGTCAGAGAAAGTGTGGGACACTTACTGAACAAGAGTGGCAACACAGTGATAGATGATGTGGAAAAAACTGAAGAACTCAATGCTTTTTTTGCCTCAGTCTTCAGACAAGGCCAGCTCCCAGACTGCTGGACTGGGTGGCGCAGTATGGGGAGGAGGTGAAAGAACAGGTTAAGGACTTTTTAGAAAACCTGGACATGCACAAATCCATGGGGCCAGATGCAATGCACCACAAGGTGCTGAAGGAATTAGCTGATGTGATTGCAAACCACTGACCGTTATCTTTGAAAACTTGTGGTGATTGGGGGAGAGGTCCCAGATTATTGGGAAAAGGCAAATGTAATGCTCATCTTTAATAAAGCAAGAAGGAGAATCTGGAGAACTACAGACCAATCAGCTTCACCTCAATTCCAGAAAAATCACGAACCATGTCCTCAAGGAATCCAGTTTGAAACACTTGAAGGAGAGGAAGGTGATCAGTAACAGTCAACATGGATTCACCAAAGACACATCATGATTGACCAACCTAATTGCTTTCTATGATGAGATAAATGGCTCTATGGATATAAGGAAAGTGGTGGACGTGGGATACCTTCACTTTAGCAAAACTTTTTATGATAGTCTCCTGCAGTATTCTTGCCAGCAAGTTAAAGTAGTATAGACTGGACAAATGGACAAGCTGGATATAAAGCTGGCTAGATTGGTCGGTTTCAAAAGGTAGTGATCTACGGCTTGATGACTAGTTGGTAGCCAGTATCAAGCGGAATGCCCCAGGGGTCAATTTAGTTCAACATCTTCATTAATGATTTGGATGATGGGATGGATTGCACCCTCTGCAAGTTCGAGCATGACACTAAACTTAGAGGGAGATATGCTGGAGGGCAGGGTTAGGATCCAGAGAGACCTAGACAAATTGGAGCGTTGAGCCAAAAAATTTGAGGAGATTCAACAAGGACAAGTGCAGAGTCCTGCTACAGGCTTCAAACAGACTGGCTAAGTGGCAGTTCTCCAGAGAAGGACCTGGGGATTACAGTGGAAGAGAAAGTTGGATATAAGTCAACAGGGGGCCCTTGTTGCCAAGAAGGCTAACAGCATATTGGGTTGCATTAGTACGAGCATTGCCAGCAGCCTGAGGAAAGTGATTATTCCCTTCTACTTGGCCCTGGTGAGGCCACATCTGGAGCAATGTGTCCAATTTTGGGCCCCCCACTACAGAAAAGATGTGGACAAATTAGGGATGTTAAATATCCGTTAATTACCCAATCAAGTAATCAATGGAATTTCTATAGACTTCTCAACTAGCTGATGGGGTGGGTGGGGGGGGAGAAGACCACTGCCGCTATAGCTCTACACTTCAATATAGTAAGAGCCTGCCACGGAAATGGTGCTTGGGGGGAGTAAGGGGTGTGAGAATTCCTTTCAAGTTGGCTTCCCACCCCCACCCCCCGCCATCTCTTGCTTCCTCCCATGCTAACTGTGGTGGGGCTCGGTCAGACCCACTAATAAAAGAGAGTTATTCCCCTGCAGCAAAAGAAAAGGTTATAAAAAATTAGCAGGAATAACAATTTAAGTATCTATATTCTTCCAGCAATTTTTCTTAAATGGGTTTTCTCTGGCTCTTCCAAGTTACCGCAATTAATAAAGGTCCATTATTACTATCCCAAAATTTTCCGTGTTTTGTCAGAAACTCAGACAATTATTTGACAATCATCCTGTGATTCATGTAGGGCCTTAGATACACGAGAACTGAAAAAGGCACAGACACGGTAAACAAGCGTGATTAGAGGAATGAAACAGTATGAGGAGAGATTTAAGAGTGGGAATTTTCAGTTGGAAAAAAGAGACAACTAAGAGATATGATAGAGGTCTATAAAATCTTGACTGAAAGAAAGTGAAGAAGAAAATGTTATGTACTCCTTCACATAGCACAAGAACTAGAGGGGCACTCAGAGAAATTAATAGACAGTTTAATACAGACACATCGCCGAGTCAACTTGCAGAACTCCTTGCTAAGGGATGTTGCGAAAGCCAAAACTATAACAGAGTTCAAAAAACAATTAGGTAGATTCCTGGAGGGTATGTCCATCAATGGCTATTAGCCAAGACAGTTAGGGATACAACCCCCTGGGCTGAGTGTCTCTAACCTCTGTTTGCCACAAGCTTGGAATGGATGGATCACTGAAAATTTGCTGTGTCCTATTCATTCCCTCTGAAATACTTGCCATGGGTTGCTGTCAGACATAGGATACTAGGCTAAATGAACCATTGGTCTGACTGGCTGTTCTTATGTTCTTAATCTACCTCTATTCTGGATCTCTTCCCTTATTCCAAACTAAAATCTCAGCATGTCTGACATTTTCTCATGGCCAGCCATCAACTAAGCCCTAATAGCCTAATCAGAGCTCCTGAAATCCTCCTTCCCCTTCAGAATGGAGAGCATTTATCACTGATGAAGATCTTAATCTTTGCTTCCTCTTTGACTCAGCCCTCTCTTGACTCACATCCATTCTTCTTCCAGCACAGAATTTCTAAATCCAAACGTACACCTCTGCCCAAATGGACTAATCTATGGTGCCGAGCCCTGATCATCGCATGCCTTAACTGATGTAATCATCCCTCCTTCAAAATTATGGATAATTGATGTTCCTGGCTTAGAAATGTTTCATTCCTGTACTGCTCCATCTACTGGCTGCCTTTTCCCACCACAAAACACAAACTTTTCTACTCCTTACTTTCAAAGGAAATTTAGTTTAGCTCCACTGTGTCAGACTTTTAATCTCATAGCAAAGTCAGCTCTTTCTTCACTCCATTAATAAGACCAGCCGCAATTGCCAGATTCGCCTCTTCTCCCACAAGAATAGTCTTTGACTCCTATAATGCCCCATGCAAGTGAGAAAAGCGTCTGGTCAAAATCCATATAGGAGACTATGGAAGTGGCTTTGAAGTTCATCAGCCACACCTCGAAGTTCACCTCTAACGCATAATGAACTGCAAATTGATAAAGGCGAGACAGTTGGCAAATTGCACATGCTGCTCTTCACTGGCTAAGAAAAATTAACAAATAGTATGTGTGCGCTTTGTCACACCTCAACTTGCTTATTTGTCTCAGACACCGGTTACATCTTTTCTTTTAGACTATAAGCTCTTTGAGACAGAAATATAGTTTTCTATAAAGGCGCCTAGCACAATGAGCCCTTGACATGGTGTGCCTCCTCCAGATGGTATCACAGCAATTTTTATTACGGTTTTCTGTTTCCAAGTTACAAACTGTATGGTTATATAGAATCCTAATGGTAAATGGAACTATGTAAATGACCCTCAACAAGAAAGAATTTGAGGAAGGTGGATATGAACCACACTCCTCGAGAGATGTACTTGTGTTTAAAGACACAGAAAGGACTATGAGCTTGTTCTGAAGTACATTTGCCCATTCCTAAGGTCAGAAGGTATTCACTTTTGCTACGATCACACAGCCACTACACACACAGAACTTTCATTCAGCAGCTACATTACAAAATTAAACCAGATTAGTTTCAACAGTGTATGAAAAATTCTGATCCACATAGATTGGTATGTTAAAGAAAGAGGTCAGGATTTCCAGTTCATTTGGAACTTGGAAGAGTGCCGTTGCAGTGATGTTGCCATGGTGAGCATTTCAAAGCAAAACTACTAAGTAAAAAACTTGGAATGGCTAGACATGCATTTCACGATATTTCTAAGTCACCATGAAAATTAATGAGATTTACACAAAACCTGCTTATGTTTTCAAAGTTGATGCTTGTCATCTTTCATAATTTCTAGTGCCAGACTAGCTAGCTAATATCTTTTCATTTATATACCAGTCTCACATCTTCTAATATCACAATTCCCACATGTGCAGGCTGCCTAAAAACAAGGAAGATTACGTCCTGCTAGTATAAATGACTGCTAGCAGTGGGAAAGTGTTTCATATCTGTAGCCCACTTTTCAAAATTTGCTGCTGACATCAGCAAGAGTTGAAGATGCTACCACTTCTGAAATCATAAGAACGGCCGTATTGGGTCAGACCTACCAAACTACATGCCAAGAGTTTCAGAATAAAAAGGTAACTGAACACCAGGGTCTCTTGTTAAGTTTGAGTGCAGAAGACCCTCACAATGCATGGACTCACTATTCACAGTTCCATGTATTCGCAGGGTCCCCTGTCCCGGCCCGCTACGAGTTCCCTGTGGCCACCTGACCCCCGCGGCAACTAGGAGCTGCAGCTCACGGTACTCACCATCCACTGTGAATGGTGAAGGTTTCCTGTAGCTTTAGTTATTGTGAAAGATCCTAGTTTAAAAAACAGAGAACTGGCAAAGCACCAATAGCATTAAAGCATGATCTCACACCCTAACAAGTGTGCATCCATCTGACCCAAAGGAACCATCCCTAAGAGTAAGGACAGTCATCAGGAGCCATTCAGGAGATAACAGCATGCAAGCATCACAAACCTACTTTAAAATGAAGTCAGCATTCTAGAGGTTAAAGTTTTACTTGCATTTTTATTTCTACCCACAAAATCACTACTTTACACTGAATTCTGATGTCCAGTTATGTTCCCAGTTAAGCAAGTGTCACCATTTCCACAAATCATTTTGATAAGACTGAGTAACCCCAATATTAAGTAGCCCTTAAAATTGTCCCAGAAAGCAGTAAATACTTTGATCAGACACTTGCACTAAACTGTTAACAGATCCAGCTACAACACAGATGGCCCTGTGACTTGTCTAAGTGAACCCTAGGTGGGACTGAATTGGATTTTAGCCAGGTCCCTACAACATTCACCCATCTCAGCCAAGGCTATCACTCTGGAAGGGAACACAGGTAAGTTCATTTTACACTAAAAGACTTCACCATTTTAGGGACAGAATATTGTAACCAGGTCCCTTAGGGCACATCTATACACAGCAGGGCTAAAGCTGAAATAAGCTAGGCAACCTGAGCAACATCAACTGCGTAGCTTAAGTTGAAATAGCTTATTTCAGCTTTTGGTGCTGTCTACACAGCAGGAAATCCGAGTTAGAGCACTCTTCCTCCAACTGCCCTTGCTCCTTGTAAAATGAGGGTTACAGGAGTTGGAGTAAGAAATCCTCCAGCTCAACATTATTTTGACATTATGTCAAAATAACTGCTTGCTGAGTAGACGTGGCCTACATGTTATCTCAGATTAACGTCAGTTATTTTGAAATAACACTGCTGTGTAGACACAGCTGAAGTTATTTGTGTAGTGTACACAAGTCCTAAAGAAGCATTACAAACCAGAACAATCTATACAAAAAGAGCAGCGGGGCTGTAAGTCCTAAATTAACCACAATACAGAGCCTTCACTGTGACTCTACACCAGGGGTGGGGAAAATTTGGGGGGGATGGGGGGCCACTGACTCTCAGAAAAAAAAAATCAGTCAGGGGCCACTCACAAGTGAGAAGCAAAAAACCCCAAACCCCCTCATTGACATGGTCCCCAACTGAGAAGCAGAAAGACACGCTCCACATTCCCCTCGCACAGCAGAGCCTAGGGTGGGGTCCAGCCTAGTAGATTGTGTATGCTCCAGCCCCATGGTCCAGCAGCACCACTGCAGGCTCCCCAATACTGGGGGAGGCCCTGAGCCTCGGGGGGCCTGATTCAGGCAAGCCGGAGCCTTAGGTTCCCCACCCCTTCTGTATACTTATGCTCTCACCCCCTGGAGCAGCTGTGGACACATTCCAGAGAGACCAGGGCAATAGCATGGGAACCCTTTTCCTACTCCAAAAGGGCCAGATGAGAAGTTCACAACCCTCAGACGCAATAGGAACAGCAACAAGAATTCCTGTTTCCCCTTAAGAATGAAGACTGGTAGCAGGAATCAGGAGGAAAAAAAAATACTGACCATACTTAGCCAAAGGCCACCAAGATCCTTAAAACCCAAGAAATTATCTTTAAAAGAACCAATACATGAGACACTCACTATTCACAGAATTGCTATTCACAGTTCTGCATATTCACGGGGACTCCTGTCCCAATCTGGAGGCGAGGTAACAGGGGCCAGCCCCCACAGCGAATTCCCCGCAGCTGCTCAGCCCCCCATGGAGAGTTCAGGAGACACAGAGAGCTCATTGTGGTGGGGGGCCAGGAGTCATGTCTCCCAGTATTCACAAAATTTGCCATTCACGGTGGATGTGAGAACACATCCACCATGAATGACAAGGGTTTCCTGTACTTTATTAATCAGGATTTGTGTGGTAATTGATTGGATTCTACAATCTCTTTAAAACTGCAGTACTATCCAGGAAGTAACTGCAGCTTCCTAGAAAAGCCAAGACCTACTTTCATGTTTGGTCTGAGATAGCTGAAAGAGTAGGGCAGCATTTGTTTCTGCATTCGTGTATTAATTCAGCGACTGCAAAATGCAGTAAAAATGAATCTATGCTTCACAGATGCTAGAGATTACTATGAACACTTGCTTCCTTCGTTTGGAATCTGCTGCTAGAACCATAGCTGCTGCTTTTTCATGAAATTGTATCCTCTCTCAAAGAGGAACCTGAATTCGTGGAGGAGGGCTCTGCATTACACTCACACACTTAAGTTTCATGGGCTGCAGTTTCCAGTGTCTGTTTCTTTTACAGTAAATAGACACTAGAGTCACTGTTCAACTCCTGAAGTGCTAGTGTAAGATAATATCTTCTATCAAAACAGCCAGAGAAAAACCTATTAGAAACACCTAATGCTGCTCCTTTGTCACAGGTCATTCAAAGTCCCCAAAGGGTGCCAAGAACCTCATGCAAGTTACCTGCCAAGATAAATGAAAGAGGGAAAACAGTACCCCATTTTATATCAAGAACAGTAGCTTAAGAGTAAGGAATTCCCTGTCTTTGAGCATGGTTTTTATTTGGGCTATGTCAAAACCAATGTTGACAAACTATAGTTCTGATGGCATATGTGGAAGCTCTCATGTGAGCATCTCTAGTGATAGCTGAATTCATGTTCTGTGACAGGAGTGGGGATCCTGCGGCCCCTGGCTTGCCGGGATCTGGCCCCAGAGGCTAGGGGCTCCCCCACCCTGGCATTGGGGAGCCTGCACTGGCAATCCAGCCACACACACCCCTCCAATACCCCACCATGGGGCTGGAGCACACAAAATCTACTTGCTGGGGGGTCAGCAGCCCCCAACCCAAAAAAGATTCCCCACCCCTCTTCTATGGTTATATTTAGTTTACGATCCTTACAAACTTTTTCTTTGCAGGTAGCTTCTCTCTCACTAATAGCATAGGGGAGAGGCTGCAAATTCTAACCTTCCTATTCCTAGAGGCAAATTACATGCTGCCAACCATCAATGCAATTAACACAAGAAAAGAAATCAGGAAGTTTATAATTTCCTAAGCATGAAGATTTAACAGGCTCAGCATCTCCATTTCCTAGCATGATCACCACCAGCATCGCTCACCTCCACAAAGGAAGGACAACTAGGCTACCGTAGGACATACATAGTCAATGGATAAAAGCTCAGACACAGCACTAGAGAAGTAAATGTCATTTTAGACATGGCAGAATGAAGTACAGATACCTATTTTTAAGGCTTAAGTAAAAACATGGTCCTCTGATTAGCTAAAAATCGACACTGAATGATGTAGAATGTTTTGTCAACTTTTTCAGCTCTGAAAAAGTTGTTTCAAAGGCTGCAACGTAAGTCAGCAGTGCAGACTTACAAATCATCTCACATAATGCAAAATAATACCAGTACCTAGTTTGAAAAGTGTCTATCAAAGCAGAGCTTACGAAAGTTATACACTAATCACAATGACGAAAAACTGCATTACAGAAATAGCAATACCTCAGTGGCAATACACATAGCAAAGCATAAGGGAAGACTACAGAAAAACTGAGAGAACAAAGTACCAGGCAAATAAAATCTAAACACATGGGGAAACATACACCTGACAGTTCAATTACACAATATTTGAGAACATTAGTGAAGATGAGAGTAAAAAAAAAAAAGTTAGGCTGCTGTGAAGGACTATAGCATGAGAAAAAAATCCATACTGTGAAGGGGAGATTTTTAAAAGGCCAGAATACTGTAACTAGATAGCTTTATGATCATTAATATTTGTACTTATGCCAACTGAAGACAAGTATGTTTCCAAGATATAAATAAGCCCTTTTCCCACAACTGTGTCAGTGCCTTTTTCTATGCTGTCCCCTCAGCGTGAGCACACTCCTTTATCCTGGCCCACAAAGCCACTACCCTCTGTTCATTCAAATCTCTCAAGAAAATGTAATTCTGTGATACCCACAAGAGAATCAATAGCTATTTTAAAAGATAGATTTTGAGTCATGATTACCACATGCCTAGTTGCACGTTTTGAAGCTGTTTACTCTCCTTGCTCTATTCCCTTCCCATTGTTCACTCAGTAGTAGAGCCTCATCTAAAACCAGACTACTAATTGTCTGGGGGCAGGGACCATATCCATTCTAAAAAAAAAAAAAAATGCTTAGAACTTTGAGGTGATATGAAGATTGACCCATGTAGGTTGCCACAAAAAACGATTCCTGCCTCTCCCTTCACATTCCTAGCATTCCATATGCTTTAGTAACAATCAAGACAACCCCTGAAGGAGGCAAGTAAGTATTTCCCCTTATTTCAAGAGACTGAGAAATTGAGGCACATGTTTCACTACCAGGGTACAGAGCAATTAGAACTCAGGTGTACCTGCTTAAACCACATCACTTTTGTTTAGCACCGCAGCTGGCCAAGATTATGGAGGCCTTTACCATCTCTGAAAAATCATGACTTGGCCACTTCTGGAGCTAGACTTAAGAAACAGTCTGATAGAAACAATTCCAGAAATAAGAACAGAGGCTTGCAGCAAGAGCTGCCATTAAAAAAGCTAAGTACAGTGGAATGTTAAAAGACTGCAGTAGTGGAAAGAGCAATAATTTCTCATTGTATGATTTGGCTTTAAAACAAATTGGTTCACTTTAGCATAGCTGTTATAACCTAACATAAGTTGAGGACTGAGATACATTATATGTCACCACATGGTTAAATTGGACCAAGACACTCTTTATACCATGACACAGTTAGTTATATTGTATTTGCAAGAGTGAGCTGTAAACATTCCCCACACAATGAATTTAAATAAGATACCATACTAGAAAACCTCTGTTCCCCACACCGTCACCCAGCCACACTATGGCAAACAGCAGAACAGAAACAACCTTTATTTTCCATTTGTCAGCAATTCTGTCCATTTTGTCAGCATAGCTTTGAACAGATTTTTGCTGAAGTTATGTTGTTGCAAATAACCATCAAATAGAGCCTAACCTTGTTGCCGGAGAAGCCAGACTGTAATTTTTCCCCAATTTCTCTGATGAATCAGTGTCCTGAAAGATAATTCTTCCAAGAATGACCTACTTAATTTTGCTGGACAAAATATGACAACTTGAGTTTATCAGCACCTTCCATTTGGTTCACAGGTAAGCACACTCCAGTCAGAGGGGACAGGATGTTTCATGTCCTTAAGTTTGAGCTGCAATCAGTCCTCTTCCCAATTTAAAAATAATTGTTCTCCCAACCTTACAAAGCAGATTATTTTAGTACTGGAATCTGTTCCCTTCAGTGTTCATTAGCAGTTTGCAAGTTAAAAAATAGCACTCTATATGCAACCATTTTATGCCCTAAGAAATAGCGATTGTCATCTCTTCCTTCCATATTCAAACTCTGTTTCCTTTTAAAACCATCTAATTTTAAACCTACTTGTATATTGTTCATGGTTCACAGCCAGACCGCATGTCAGACTGACAAAATTAAAATAGCATCAGTGTCCCATATTTATTGCCAAATTTACAAGCCAATAATTTCAATAATCACAAATTGATCTTGAAGGTCAGGAAGTCAAGCTGGTTTCGTTGAGTCCTGCATCATTACCAATAACGTTCCATAACTAGAACTTGAGTAAAAACTTTTTTGTGTGTGTGGAAAGTAAAGCAGGCAAATACAACTACCACTACCCACAGGCACAGAATTGAGTAAGTCAGAGTTGCTTTTATTGGGTAATTTTTCCAACCACAGGCACTTTAAACGCTGTGTTCTTATTTTTAAAAGGAATCTCAATTCACCTTAATGTTATTAGGAAATAAGGGTGAAAAGCAAACAGTAATTGTATTGCCACCCAGGAAACCCCAGTTAAGTAGTAAATTGTACCAATGAGCAAAATTCCATCTATTCAGAACTTCTGCTAGGAGACTAGGCAATAGAATTTCAATCAGGAGTAGTTGCAGCTGTTACTGTCCAACAAGCAGTGGGAAAGTAATTTATCAAAGGCTTCATGTCAGCAAGATGGAGGTCCTGACTGAAGAGTTACAGAAGTGAAAATATTGATATTTAACATTAACTTTTTTCATGCATGTTGAATTCATTGTACATTGATCATCATGACATCTTATTTACTATAATCATGTTTCATACTAAGATAGAGTACTTTACAAACATTCATTTTTCATCTACGTCAAGGTAAGAAGGAACCAATAGATCGTCTATTCTGACCTCCCTGTCTAATAGGCCTCAATACAACATCCTTACTAAATAAATGCTGTCTCTATGCTACATATGGGGAAACGGAGGCTGAGAGGCTAAGTGACTCGCCATTCATGCTTTTTTGCTGAATGTAATAGCACGGTTTGAAAACCATGGAAAACTAATGAAACTGAATTAACCTATGATATTAAAGAGCCCTATTCTGTTTGTTCCATTTCTTGTCTACAATCTGTATATAGTCACTGACATTCTAACAAAACCATTAGAATAAGGGTGGAGAATCTTTGTTCTAACTGACCCACAGAAAAATCAGTTGGGGGCTGAACACAAGAGAGACACTAAAAGAAAAATAACCCTCGCTGATGTGGCCCCCGACTGAGGAAAAAGACACTCCCCACAGACCCCTCCCACACCAGAGCCAAAGGAGGCCCTAGTAGTAGATTGTTTGCTCTAGCCCCGCAGTGAAGTGGCAGGGGGGCTGAAGAGCCTGCACAGGCTCCCCAGAGCTGGGGGGGGAAGGGGAGCCCTGAGCCTCGGGGGCCAGATCCAGGCAAGCCGGAGGCCACATCTGGACCCAAGAGCTGAGGTTCCCTACCCCTACATTAGAAAGAGGTCACGCAAACCCTAAATTCATAGGAACAGTATGATTACCTTGCTTGTTTCCAAAAGCTCCAACAGGAGCGAGCATGTACTTTCTGTACCATTTACCTGCTGCCTTATAATGCTGGCATTTCAGCCTACATGCATATCTCAACTCTGAAACATTACATAGATCAAATAGACTACTCTGTGGGTCAGCCAGCTCAACAAACTTTTGTTTCAGCAAATAGTTTGGGCATTGCACATTACTCCAATTGGTCAGTGGAATGAGATCATTCCTAATAGTCAATTTTATCAAAAAGCTTTTTGTTATGAGCTGCTCTACCTCAGAAAGCAAGTACCATTTTATACACTATGTACTAAAAGGAATTCTCAGAAAAGTTAGCCTTACAACCCAAAAGGTACTCAGAAATCTCCACATTTCAGCCTCTTTCATAATTCCATTAAAAATTACAAACTACTGACAAATCACAGCAAGTGGGTGAATTTCTTATTCCAGCACCGTGTTTTACGACCAAACTCTCAGGCTCCACAACATTGCTTTAGTTTGCAATAGCAGGAAAGTAGCAACTCCTAAATCTCCTAAGCCTGACCTCATGCAGAAGAGGAGCAAAAGGCAATGAATAAGATCCCTATATTGCAAGAAGGATTCCCATACAGTAGATAGAGGATCTAAGTCAGAGGTCTGGACTACCAGAAGGGAGTAACGGAGTAAGATGAAGCCGGAGGAGAAGAGGGCAGACAAGGAAAAAGTAAAACAAAGGCTAAGTAAAATGGACACTTGGCTAATCTGCTAAATGTCATAATTCTTAGTTCCATTTAATGGAGGATGTTGGTTACATAAAGATACGATTTTAGAAAAAGACAAGACTAGATCTTATTTCAAGTTCCACTAAGCAAAAAGGTAGTGGATTCAGATTCTGCACATATTCAAAACACAGATCATAATTAAAGTAGTGTTTTACTGCTGACTACCTGAGTTAAAAACTAGATTCAGCAAGCCAAAAATCACAGAAATGTAAAAATGAAAAGAACTTTAATTTTGCAGGATGAAATTTTCAAAGTCACCCAAGTCCCACTGACTTTCAAGAGGACTTAGGTTTTAAGCACCCAAGTGACTTTTAAAGATAGGATTTAAGCATATTTTCACCCAATTACTGCCCATAATTTCTCTCACGTGCACGCACGCACACCAACAGAACTTAGCACTAGCTTAGCTTCTGCTTTGATCTGGCAGCTTTCTACCTGGTCCAACTGATGACCCTCTCAGTGGCAAGTGAGCTATCAAATTCTACTTAACAAAATACAGGACTATGTAGCACTTTAAAGACTAACAAGATGGTTTATTAGGTGATGAACTTTCGTGGGCCAGACCCACTTCCTCAGATCAAATAGTGGAAGAAAATTGTCACAACCATATATATCAAAGGATACAATTAAAAAAGATGAACACATATGAAAAGGACAAATCAAATTTCAGAACAGAAGGGACATTGGGGAGGAGGGAGGTAAATGTCTGTGAGCTAATGATATTAGAGATGATAATTGGGGAAGCTATCTTTGTAATGGATAAGATAATTAGATTATTTATTCAGACTCAGGTGTAAAGTGTCGAATTTAAGCATGAATAACAGTTTGAATGAACTTATTATTCAATGAACTTATTATTGAATGAACTGTTATTCATGCTTAAATTCGACACCTTACACCTGAGTCTGAATAAAGACTGAATATATATGGTTGTGACAATTTTCTTCCACTATTTGATCTGAGGAAGTGGGTCTGGCCCACGAAAGCTCATCATCTAATAAACCATCTTGTTAGTCTTTAAAGTGCTACATAGTTCTGCATTTTACTTTTTAACAAGACTTTTAACCTTGAGGGTCTACGGTTCATTAGAACTCTTAAATACATCAGCATAAACCTGTTACATTAGGTGGAACAAGGTGAGAACACTTCAAAACATGACAGACTGCAGACCTTGGCTATGAATTAATTTAGCACTTCCTAATGTGTGGGGCACATCTCCAAGAGATGGGGTCCAGAAGAGGTGTCACTTAAGATAGGTAAGCCTCTAACATACAGTAGGGCTGAAGAGGTGCATGATTGGTTTCATTTTCCTGAAAGGGAGGTTTCAGCTTTCAAATGTTTGAGAAATACTTACACTGACTATTTTTTAAAAGTAAAATTATTAATAAGAGAGCAAAGCTTATAGTCTCTGTATGTAACTGGTTTCCAGCTTAAATGTCTTTTTAGTTATTTGAAACAGTTGGTTTGCAAACTCTGGGTGTGTCTCCACTATACAGTTAATTTAGGTGATCAGCACCTGAGTCAGAGCACCCAACTTAAACTAGTTATGACATTATCAGATTTTAATAGGAAAATGCAGATCATTATTGCACCTACTGTTGTATTTGCCCCAAATTCCGTGCAAAGTGGGCCAACACAAGCTTATGCTATGCGGATTCTGCTTACAAAAATCATACAAGTAGAGTATGTAAAGTTATGAACACGGATCTCTACTTGCATTTCAATGTTTTCTGTCTGGGAGGTGGCAGCAAGCATCGACCACCCCCTTCTCTCCCTTTATGGCAGTGAGGCTCAGGGGCCACTGCAATTAGTGAAGCAGAATGGAAAGGGGCTACCCCTTCTCTCAGAACTAACATTGTGAATGCTCATCTTTGTGCAAGTTTTAAGCCAGAAATTGGGGGAAGAAGATGAATTGAACCAGGCAGAACTACCATGCCTACAAAGAATACTGAGCATGGAAATGGACTGGACCTTGAAGCACGGATCATAAGTAGATAGGGAAATGTCTATTTAGTTGCAATCAGGTTATTTTCTTTGTTTTGTTGTTTGGTTATACTTCTCTGTGCTAAGTCCATGTCCCTCCCATACAGTTTAAAATACAGTGTATCCCAGAGATACATCATCTCATGTTTTAATCTGTTCTTTCCTCAGTTTCTCTGTAAAACCTAGCAACCAAGTATGCTTTATCAAGTATATCTTTTGTTTTGTTAATAAAATCACCTTTTTTAAGGGGATGATTTGATTCTTCTGCCCTGGGAGGTAACAGGAGGTCTGTGTATGCATGCCTAAGAGTGAGAGCAAAATGCAGGACAATGTAGCACTTTAAAGACTAACAAGATGGTTTATTAGATGATGAGCTTTCGTGGGCCAGACCCACTTCCTCAGATCAAATAGTGGAAGAAAATAGTCACAACCATATATACCAAAGGATACAATTAAAAAAATGAACACATATGAAAAGGACAAATCATATTTCAGAACAGAAGGGAGATGCGGGGGGGGGGGGGGGGAGGAAGGAAGGTAAGTGTCTGTGAATTGATGATATTAGAGGTGGGGAGAGTGGGATGTCTGTGAGCTAATGGTATTAGAGGTGATAACTGGGGAAGTTATCTTGGTAATGGGTAAGATAGTTTGAGTATTTGTTCATTCCTTCTCGGAGAGTGTCGAATTTTAACATGAATGACAGTTCAGAGGATTCCCTTTCAAGTGCAGATGTAAAAGGTCTTTGTAGCAGAATGCAGGTGGTTAAGTCATTGAGAGAGTGTCCTTTCTGGTTAAAATGGCAAGAAACTGTTTTTTCTTTGTGATCTTGTCTGATATCTGTTTTGTGGGCATTAATCCTTTGGCGAAGTGTCTGAGATGTTTGTCCAATGTACATAGCAGACGGACACTTTCGGCACATGATAGCATAAGTTATATTTCTGGATGCGCAGGAATATGTGTTCTTGATCTTATAACTCACTTGGTTAGGTCCAATAATGGTATCGGCAGAATGAATATGTGGACAAAGCTGGCAACGGGGTTTGTTGCAAGGGAAGGTACCAGGGTTGGTATTAGTGTGGTATGTCCTGTGGTGGTTGGTAAGAATCATCTTGAGGTTAGGTGGTTGTCTATAGGAGACTATGGGTCTGTCTCCCAGAGCCTCTTGGAGTATGGTATCCTGTTCCAGTATAGGCTGTAGTTTCTTGATAATGTGTTGGACAGGTTTAAGTTGGGGGTTGTAGGTGATGACAAGTGGTGTTCTATTGTTGGTTTTCTTGGGTCTGTCTTGAAGTAGATGGTTTCTAGGTATTCGTCTGGCTCCTTCAATTTGCTTTTTTATTTCTCCGGGTGGGTAGTTGAGGTTTATAAATGCTTGGTAGAGATCCTGAAGCTTCTGGTATCTGTCAGTGGGATCAGAGCAGATGCGGTTGTATCGAAGGGCTTGGCTATAGAAGATGGATCGTGTGGTGTGTTCTGGATGGGAGCTGGAAGCATGTAGGTAACTGTATGAGTCGGTGGGTTTTCTGTATAGAGTGAGAGGTCAGTTATCAGAGATTGCAGTTTGTTTTCTCTTTTTTACTCCAAGTTCTCTCATGCTAAAAGAGCCCCTCTAGAAGAAGTCCAAATGCTTTCTTCTGGTGTTCAAGAAGAAAGATGGGGGTTTTTTCACTTGGTGGTGGAAGCTGCCTTCCAAGGCCAGGGAATCTGTGACCTTGGGAAGCTTTTAAGCAGAAGTCTATAGAGGCAAGGTATTTTATGGTCTTTTGTAGGTGCACCTTCTGCACTCGCAGCACCAGAGTAGGGAACAGCCTTGACAGCTTGTATAACTTCTGGCTGACCAGAGTGGCAGCTGAAGTGCTGTGTGTGACTGGTATGGTGTCATATAGAGGAGGACCCCAGTCTTGAGCTATAAGTAACCCTAGTTGTAAGCAGTTCACCCTGATTTGACCCTCACAGTAGTGCCCCTACATCCCATGTTATATTACCCTAGTCTTAGGAAGCCACTGCAAAACCATACACGAGTTACTACGTCCTCACTGATGATGATCACAATGTGTTTTTAGGACTTCTGGGGGCACATCCCAAGTTTCTCTGTGCTGCAGAAAACAGAGATACTCTGATTCTCTATCAGAGAATTGTAGGAGAATTTCTCTCTCCTGAACACACTGGAAGAACTGTGGGAAGGCACTGCACAATTAAAGCACTTGAGTGTTTTAGTCTGCATCCTCACTACAAAATGAGAAAATTACCTGCCTGAATAAAAAAGTGCCACTCATACTTTATCCTAAAGCCCCAAATAGGCCTGCTAGCTCAAACTGCTACTAAACTGAGGTCAGAGGGTTTTTTGTGCAGATGGGATGGGCACTAAAAAAAAAAAAATACTCAAACAAGAGTCCAGGTTAACTGCAGTAAAAGCATGTCAACCAAACCCATCTCAGTCCCACAAAGGTAGTCCTTTGACTCATTTCCGTGACAATATCAGAAAGAGCTCAGACACTAAAAATTAGTGCTCCCTAGAATACTGGCTATTTGCCTCCTGTGAATGAAAGGGATTTTTTGTTGCAATAGGTCACATCACTTGCATCATGGCTGAAAAGACTATTGAGAACAAGACATATTGTGCATCTAAGTGACACATGGAATAATTCTAAGATAAGCAGACTGCAGCATAAAAGTAACTGCTAATGGTTTACATTTGAATCTTATGTACTTGAAAATCAGTGCACACAAGCTTTCTGCAAGTACACTACCCTGAACAAGTCTCTGCTTCTGTTCACAAGACAAATCCAGTCTCCTTGTTCCATATTAATTTAAGTCAGTTATACAGAACACCAGGTAATACACTACAGAGCACCAGGTAATCCCCAACACTGACATTTACTCTTCCCTTCCCCTTTTCTGCTATCATTACCGTTAATCCTAAACGCCATTAGATACTCTTTTCCAGACCGCAATTTTAGATGTTTTATAGGGACAAGTTAAATACACTAATTTTAAAAAGCATGGGCAGCTCTTTCCTGGCTGTTCTTAAGGATTTAGAACTTAACGAAAACCTGACATCAAATCCCAACCAAGTTGGGCAGGATAGCTGGATATATGGCTTCCCTTTGTAAATTATGCAAAGGAGTCAAGTAAGTCATTTGCATCTGGGAAGATTTCACATATTACAGTTATCTATAATATGGCAGAGGTCTAGGTTGGATACTAGGAAAAAGTATTAGAGTGTTAGAAGTCCAGAACCAAGAATAAATAAGTTGGGGGGAGGGAAAGAAGAAGGGAAAAAAGTAAAGGAGGAAAAAAAAAGGAGGGGAGGAGGGAAAAAAAAGAGACACAGAGTAGATAAGCTTCAGCGAAGTAGCTAAGTTAGTCTGTAACAGGAAAAACTTAAACAAATAGTCTAGTAGCACTTTAAAGACTAAGAAGTTACAAGAGGCTGATAGGAACCATTAGCACCATCATTGTTTGGTTGGTTAAGTCAATACGATGTGGAAAGTAGTGTGCTAACCAGCCCATGTCTTTGTTCATACCATTTGCATAAGAATCAAACTTGTAAATGAAGTTAAGTTCCAATCCTTCTCTGTGTATTTGGCTTCTGGATTTTGGCTGAAACAAAACGGTGACTTGGAGATCCATTAATGAGTGTCCAGGTAGATTGAAGTGTTCTCCAACAGGTTTTTGTGTATTGCCTTTTCGGATATCTGATTTGTGTCCATTAATTCTTTCCCATAGAGACTGTCCAGTTTGGCCAATATATATGGCAGTGGGGCATTGTTGACATTTGATGGCATAGATCACATTAATGGTTGTGCAGTTCAATGAGGCTGATTTGGTGGCTGATGTGGTTGGGTCCAGTGATGAAATCGCTAGTGTAGATGTGTGGGCAGAGTTAGCACCAGGGCTGATTGCAAATGAAGTCTGCCCACACTGCCATGTACATTGGAAAAACTTGACTGTCTCTGCAGGAGAGAATTAATGGACACAAATCAGATATCCGAAAAGGCAATACACAAAAACCTGCTGGAGAACACTTTAACACACAGTGTATTACACGAACACGCCAATCATCTGAAGAAGAGGGCTCTGCCCACGAAAGCTCATGATACCATGTTGTTAGTCTTTAAGGTGCTACTAGTCTTTTTTTTTTTTTTTTTTTTTTTAAGTTTAATCTTTATTTTGTTAGACTGACAAGCCAAGCTCTTCTTTAAATCTTCTCTGGTAAGATAGGTTCTCCATTCCTCTGACTGTCTCTCCACCTCTTCCCATTTGAATTCTTCTTTCTTAAGCACAGAAGACCTCAACTGTACACTATTCAAATCAAGTCTCACCAGTGCCTTGTACTTCCTATCTCTACTGGAAATACCTTACCTGATGCATGCTAGGGATGTTAAATATCAGTTAACTGAATAGTCGAGTAACCGCATGAAATTTTATCGGTTAATCAACTATTCTATAGTCCCATGGGGTGGGGTTGGTGCCGTTGCATCAGACAGCAGTGCAGAATGCCAGGTGGGAGCTGGTCTGTGAGGGGAGCCAGTTTAAAAACCAGCTCCCCTCATCGACCAGCTGCTTGTCACTCTGTGCTGCTGCTTCTGAGAAAGAGGCAGCAGTGCAGGATAGCAGCAGTCCCTGTCTAGTGGCCGTCTGAGCTCCCAGACCCGAGCCACAACTGAGCCTGCCCACCTGGTTCTTAATACACTTGAAATGCACAGCTGAAACAAGTGTAGGTCCCAGACCCTGCATGAGCTGGGACTGAGACAGGATGCCTGCCTAGCTCCTAGTACATTTTAAATGCCGAGTCACAGCAGGGGTAGGCCCCCAACTCTTCACAAGCCAGGACTGAGCCAAGCTGCTAAAAGATTTACTGGCAGGGAGAGGGGGAGAAAGGAAGTGTATAGTCGATAGCATTAACCTATAAGCTTTTGCTTATTGGTTAACCAACTACACTATTACATCCCTAATGCATCCTAGGATTGTATTAGCCTTTTTCACAGCTGTATCACATTGGCAGTTCATAGCCATTTTGCAATCCACCATACATCCAGGTCTTCCTCCTCTTCTCTCACTTTCATCTGATATGTCCCCAATTTATAGCAAAAATGTTTGCTGTTAATCCCTAAATGCATGAACTTCCACTCTGCATAATTAAATTTCATCCTATTTCTATTACTCTAGTTATTCTAGTTTTCCAGCTTGCCCAGCTGTGTGTGAGATATTCCAGTTCTGCTCCATATTGGCCAAACCTCCCAACTGTGTCATCATCTGCAAGTTTTATTAGCAAACTCTCACTTTCTATGCTAAAGTCACAAATGAAAACAAGTAAAAACTGATACTCTCTTAGCAACCTCCCTCTAGTTTGACAGTTCCCCTTTCAGCATGACCCTTTTTAGTCTTCACTTTAACTGGTTTCTTTCAGTTCTTGCATTAACCTCCACCTTCTCCAATTTAACTAACAATTTCCCAACTGTATTAAATGATTTACTAAAAATCCAGGTAGCTCAAATCTACTGCATTTTGACTAGGAAACTGGTTATCTTCTCTAAAAAAAGATCAAAATTGTGCAAGAGCAAGTTGTCCTTTGTAAAACTATGCTGTATTTCAGCGTTTCCCAAACTGTGGTCCGTGGCCCAGTACTGGTCCTTAGGAAAAAAATACTGGGCCTCAGAAATTTTTTTGAGAGAGCCCACCTCACTACCTGCAACCCCCAAGATGAATGTCGCACTGAACTTCCAGTGTCAACGGAGGTAGCGCGGGCTTCCTGAGGTGTCGGGGGGCAGTTCTGCAGCTGCGCTACCTCTGTTGAGCTGCTCTCCCCCCTACCCGAACAGCTGGCGCGGTACCTAAAACTCTGGTCCATCGTTCGCTGGGGACTTTGTTCCACTGCTGCCTTGCTGCACGCAGGAGCGGGGGTGTGGGTGGGGATCCGGGACTGCACTGGCTCGGGCGGCATGTGCTCCTGTGGGGATCAGAGGAGCAAGGCACACGCTGGCCAAGCGGTTGGGGCAGGCACGGTCCGGGACTCCCCCTATCCCCTTCCCCCACAAGTACCCTGCCTCAGCACCCACAAGCACCCTGTCCCCTGCTCCAGCACTCATTGGCACCATTCCCCAGAACTCTGTCCCAGCACCCACAAGCACAGTTGGGGTCACATTAGTGAGGTTTGAGGGGTTTGGAGTTGTTGTATTTTTGTATCTCACTTGTGTGGTCCCAACTGATTTTTCTGTGGGCTAAAGTTGGCACTAGGGGCTTTGGGAGGAACAGAAACAATTTATTTGCATATTCATCATCTGCTTAATGACTATGCAAATAAATGTTACTGGTCCACCAAAAGCTCATGAAAGGATTTACTGATTCCCAGTATCAAAAAGTTTGGGAACCCCTGTTGAATTTTATCCTAATTACTATTTACCTCTATGTACTTAACTACTCACTTTCAGAATTTTGTTCTAAGACCTCATGTATAACTGAGGTTATATACCTCATATATAACTAATAGGTCTGTGGTTTCCCATATCACGCTCTTTCACTCCCTGCTTTCTTAAATACAGGTACTAGGTTTGTAATTTTCCAAACATGAGTTATGAACCCTAAGTTTACAGCAGGGGTGGGGAACCTTTTTTGGGTCAGAAAAAACAGTCAGGGGCCACACACAAATGAGAAGAAAAAAAACCAACAACACGCCTTCACTGACCTGGCCCCCAACTGAAGAGAAGAAAAATCCTCACAGATGTGGCCCCCATCTGAGAAGCAGACACTCCCCTCAAGCTCCAGCCCCAAGGACAAGGGGGTGGGGGCTGATGGCTTACTTCTAAGGCCTGATTTACCCTTCTGGGGGGTCTGGGGCTACTGAATTTTGTGCCCCCCCCCAGCTCTGGGGTGGGGCCAAAAATGAGGGGCTCAGTGTGCGCGATGGCGCTGCTGGGGAGCAGGCTAGAGGTAAGGATGCAGGAATGCGCTAGGGACGTAAAAAACCATTTAATCAGTTAACCAGTTAAACGTTATGGTGAACCACTTAAACAGGGGCAGCTCAAGGCAAGTCACAGGCTGGATCAAGCTTGCGGGCTGTAGGTTCCCCACCCTGGTTTATGGCATTGGAAAAAATGTGTTTGGGTGTTGGGCCATATATAGTTTATCTTTAATCTACACCCCATCCTCAGTGCTTAGTGGTCCTGCTTCTTCTCTCCACATTTTCTTTTTATTTATATGGCTAAAGAACCTTTAACTACCGGTATTGTTTTTTAACTTCCTTTGCAAGGTCCAGCTCTGCTTGGCGATTGGCATTTCTCATTTTTTTTAATATCTTCTGACCTCCAATGGGTGGCTGACTTTACTGATCCAACCCTTCTTCCATTCCTTCTAGGGTTTCTGCTTTCTCCCTTTCAGTTTTCAGTGTCTATATTCTCATTCACTAGCAGAAGGATGCAATTTGGGATCCAAACTTTGTAGAGTGTTTAAACTCCATTAAGAATTGTTTTCAGGGGAATTGTAAAAGTTTATGGACACGCTTATGCCAATCTTAAGTTTTGTAAAAAAATAAATCAATAGACACTAAACTTTAATTGTTGTTTGGGTCTAACATTTATCTAATTTAAAGAACGGACCAAAAAATTGAAGCTGCTGGATAGTATGCCTGCACACACATCAATTCCTACAGTGTATAAATGGGCTTTTATGCCAATTTGCATTTTCCCCAGCAGCAAAATTCAGACACGCCCAGCAATATACATTTTGAAACAATAAAATGTTAATTTTATATTCAGTCCATCCTCAACCATTTTATTTGATTACATCAGTACCTCAGAATGATATTAAACTGAATGAAGACTGCAATTAAAGTCTGAAATTGGGAAATTAAAACTGATGCAGTCAGCATTTGGCTACAAAAATAAGGCAAATTATACATTATTGTTAGCAAATAGGTCTCAAACTTCAGGGACAAAAAAGGCAAAGTACAAGATCCATCAGAATTAAACAGCTATATAGTTTCTCAATTCAGAGCGCCTGTGGAACACGGGGGAGGGAGGGAGGGAGTAGTTAAAAGTTCTCACAAAACTGAAGTTGTATTAATGCCAAGTACTATTTACATAATAAGTGTCTCCCAGTTCCACACGAGAGCATCTTGTCTGTGGGCTGCAGTGTAAACAGAACTAATCTGAGCTAAGTAAACCATGCCATCTGTGAAATGGTGTTACAGGAAGATAATCAGCAGCACTCTCTCAGAACAGATGAGTGCAAGATGGTGAGCACTGCTTTCATTAAGATAGATGGAAGAGCAAATCAGCTACAGCAAGAGCACTTCCCTCAACAGCTACAAACTGTATTTGTCCCACTTCCAAACTGCAGATTCTTTAAGACAAAGATTGGCTTAACTAACACTTCCAGAACAGGAAGGGAGAAGGGAGGAAAACACTATACATTCAGGCACACAACTCCAGACTTTAAAATCTAGATCTTGGAGCAGCACCAGTATTTCACCTACTGGTGAAATACTTAAGACAACAAAGCTAATTTTTATACTATAGTTGCTAATTACGATTAGGGATAAACTAGGACTGAATTTATGCTTTAATTCAGGAAGGCCAAACATCCAGACTGATCTATTTGTGTGTCTTAGACTTGCATGGCAAATTCAGATTCTACAGATTCTATTTTGAAAGTGTGAACCAAGTGTAACAATGCAACATTATCTTTCTGAGCCTGCACCTAGCCTGAAATGATGATTGAGATGTGAATTCACCTCATTCGGCTGTTAAAGCTAAGACCTAAATATGATACTAAAACATCTGCATTATTTCACAGCTCATCATTTCAACAGAAAAATGGAGACAAAGCTGGAAGCACAGGAAACACAAGGCACAAGAAAGGAAGAGATATGAACAGAATAAAAAAATAGAAAAAGGGAGGGGGAAGAATCTAAGGCAAAATAGTGCTGGTGCAAAAGCAGGATAATATTTTCTCTTTGGTTGACAATGAATGGGAAAATTAGGCAACATCATTTGTTCAGTATCTTAAAATTTTTATTAAAACAAAATAAAAGCCATATTTCACCATAAAATTTCTTGCGAACATACAGCTCTCTCCACACGAGTGAGACATTTGTGCTGCTGTTGCTACCAAATTAGTTGACAGTGGATACTAGAAAATACCTAAGACAAGCATACAGCTTTGCTTAGGAATGCCAGCATGCCAGGTTCTTGAAAATCTCCACTGTGACAACATGGTAAGGGAAGCCTCTACATTTCTCCAGAGGGCTCTTTGAACTACAGTACTACAATCACAAGGTTTCTTGAGATAAGTAGAACCTTTGAAAAACTAAAGTATGACAGAAAAGCGGAGACCTCATCCTGGAATTATCCATTGAAAAAGGTTTTAAAATTAAAATAAACTAGCTGATTAAATATCCCACCTCCCAAACAAAAAAGTGACAGCCAATTATAGATCTAAGACTCACGGATTTATGAGTTCCCACCATCTTTAGAACAGGGAACCTTTTCTCTGTCAGCAGCCACCGATCCACAGAAAAATCAGTCGAGGGCACACAGAAGCAAAAAAAAAAAAAACCACACACCCCACATTCAACTCAACTACTTCCAAGGGCTGCTCCCTGTATTCTGGGAGCCCAGGGCTATTAGATTTTGTGGACCCTACAAAGTGGAGCCAAAAATAAGGGGTTCAAAGAGTGGAGGGGGCTGCGGATTGAGGCAGGAAAGGGAGTACCGAAGGAGGATCCAGGCTGGAGTCAAGGGGTTTGAAGTGTAAGAAGGCTCTCAGGACAGGTGGTTAGGGTGGGGGTGCAGGTTCTGGGCAAGCCTTGCAGGAGGGAGCTCAAAGCAGGAAGTTGGGGTTTGGATGCCCGGTCTGGGAGGGCGGGTGCAGGACAATGTTCCCTCTAAGATGCAGGGCAGCACAGCTTCACAGGTGATTACTCAGCCCCACCCAGTCAGAGGCTCCGGGCTCCCTGCACAGAGCTGAATGACTAGGCAGGACTGATTAATCACCTGGGAAACTGTGCTACTGCACAGCTTCACACGGGAGCACTGGTGCAGGAGGTGGTTCAGGACTGAGGCAGGGAATTGAAGTGCAGAGCAGTTACCTGGGGCAGCTCTCCTTTGGTATGTGTGGGGGGAGCAGATGGCTCAGCAAGGGCTACACTGCCCCGTGAAAGCAACGAGGAGTCCTGTGGCAACTTAGAGACTAAGTGTAGGAGCATAAGCTTTCGTGGGCAAAGACCCACTTCGTCAGATGCATGTAGTGGAAATTTCCAGAGGCAGGTATAAATATGCAGGCCAGGATCAGGCTGGAGATGACGAGGTGGATCCAATCAAGGAGGATGAGGCCCACTTCTAGTAGCCTGCAGGCATCACCAGCTGCAGCTCCCATTGGCCACAATCCCTGGTCAATGGGAGCTGCAGGGGTGGTGCTAGTGGGTGCGGGCAGCATGCCAGGAAAGCTGCATCAACACAGCTCCAGCTCAGCGGGACAGGCAGGACCAGCAGCGTGCAGAGCTGCGTTCCCCCCACTCCACCCTCCCAGGCTATGCTGAATAATGTGCAGGAGCTGCTGACAGAGGCAGCGGGTTGGGGTGGGATGGGGTGGAGGGGCAACTAGTCAAGCAGTGACTCGACTACCTGATAAGCGTATGCTTATCCCTGATAAGGGATGTAATAGTCACTTAAATCCCTGTTATAAACAGATTATCACTTCACATACAAGAATGATACATGCACAAAAATAGGCTATATAGATTCAGCGGATTGTAACTTTAAAATTGATGTTACATGAAGTATTTTGTCTAAAGCATCTTCAAGTTACACATATTCATATGCCAGTTTTCATAAGGCATGGAAGAGCTGCAACACCCCTCCCCACATATTTCCCGTCTCCTGAACCCCTAACTAGAGACAATTTTCAAAGCAGAAACAAGTATAAGCAAAGGAGAGCAGATGCCCCCGGATACTTTGCTTTGAATTAATTTATCTTGTTAAGTTAGATGTTAGTTTGTTTTACTTGTAATTTCTTTTAACCAAATACAACTTATGCCTCGTGATTTGTAATCACTGAAAACGTATCTTTCTATAGTTAATAACCTTGTTTTTATCTAAAGAAGTATGCTTTGACTAAAGTGTTGGGAAACACCATTTGTACATATTTCCTATTTATAAAATGAAAAGACTTCCCCCAAGCCTTCTCCCCCACCCAACATAGATGAGAGATAGGTGGGTGGAGCGGGCTGGGGCCAGGTTGCTCTGCTTCCCACCACTGTTGGTGAACGTTGGGGTAGGCCTAACCCCTGCTGCTGGCACCAGACCCTGCACTAGTCTCCCAGGCTGTTCTGGGCCCGATGGGGCCCTCAAAGCATGGAGTCCAGGGCAGATGTCCCCAATGGTCGGGAAGGATCTGCAGGCAGCTGCTTTTCCCTTGTTCCTTCCTGCACAGCGTATGGGGGGGCACATGAGCCTTCTCACTTACATGCTAAAGGCTGTGTGAGGGCAGACCAGGAGTAGTTGCTCTCACAGTGAAGCAATGTAAGAGGCACTCCAGATTGGAGAATTGAGGGGACACAGCTGACCCTGGGGTTTTATCCTAGATAACATCAGTTTATAACTGTGATAAGCAACACTTGATTTCTGATGCAGCTTTTCATGTTTGAGGCAATGTATAATCATTAATTATTCGAATGTTCATTGTTCCCTCACAGCAAGTGATCCCAAGTAAACTTTATAATTCAGAAGAGAGCAAATTAGTAGACTGGGACAATAAGAATTACCAAACTGGACCAGAGCAGCAGTTTAATGCTGGAGACGGCGTAGTTTAAAAGATAGACAATATGAAATGCAATTGCAGACTCAAGAATCCCCGTAACAGCCAGCCGCAGAATAATGTGCCTATAAAGGAAACTGTTATGTAATCTCTTCTGTAAGTGATAAGTGACTGACTGAATTCAGTGTGTCATAGTCCTGTATTTTGTTTTGACTGAATTCAGAGTGTGAGTAAATTAACAAACCTGAAAATGCAAAAAAGTTAATTAGGATGTCCCTCTCATACCCCAGTGGAGATCATAATCACATTGCTGGGCTCTTTGGACATATCGGTGGCAGAACCACATAAAAGCACTCGCCACAAAAGAGATCACATGTGCATGGTTAACTGTCAGAATATTTTACGTTATTTGCAAAATCTATCTACGTTTTTCCTCATCAAACTTTTGCCTGACAATGGAAGAACTGCAGCATATTTTAGTTGCCCCATCAACACAGCTAATGTTTGCTGAAGCAACACCTCACTCCAGAAGCCAAGCTACAGGTTACTGAGCACATTTATTCAGTTTCTCAGCATCCTGCCAACTCCACACATGCCATTTTTCACATCAGAAAATATTGTTCAAAACAGTAGTTTAAATCATCAAGCCTAAGAATATGCGGTAAAGACACACAAACATTCTGATCTTCAGATCAGCTGTAAATTCAAACCTGAACAATGAATTCACAACTCTGAAATTAGGTTGGAGGAAAAGCAAATAAGCCAGTTAAATCAAACACTTAACACAGATATACAAGTTTACAAATCCAATCATTCACCAATGCAAGCTACTTAATAGGATCAGCACAGGACAAACATGCAATGCCCAGTTTGACACTTGATCCAACTTCTCCTGTGTACTACCATGAATCCTCATGGAAACAAACAAACAAAACCCCACAATCCACTAACACGCTTTATCAAAGGCATGAGTTAAATTCCAATAATTGATCCCTCAAAGCACAAACAAAATGAAAAAGACATTTCCAAAATGCTGATATCCTAAAAAAGGCTTCTGGACAAAACAGATATAGAAATAAAAATGTTTAATGCAAGATTATAGGTTTTGTTTTAATTCTCAGCTGAGAGAAGATCATATTCTTAACAAATCATATCATAAGGTACTCAAAATCCAGAGTACACTTTCATCATTATTCACTTTTCAAGATGATCATTTTTTTTTTTTAAGACTGCAGCTTTGGTTGCCATCAATATCCTTCAATCTCATACATTCTACCAGCTGGTGCATGTATGTACCAGCTACAAATGATGGCTGATGCATGATGATGCAAGAAATTTTATTTTAATGGCTTTAAATTAAAAATTCTGCACGTGTTTTAACCAATTATAAAGAAAACTATTTCTGGGTCATGCTGAATAGTTGGAAACATCTTAAGAGTAATGTTGTGAGTACCATGAAACTGATTTAAGTTTATTAAACTGCTTTCTGCCCAACTCAGCGAGAACATAAATGTTCAGCTCACAAGCACCAGTTTCCACTGTGATCAAATGTTTCCTAGGATGCATAAAACCCAACCCTGAATGCTTCCTTTTACATCCCAAATTTCCCTTTCTGAGGTTTATCATCAGAGGGTTTTTTTTTTAAAACAATAGAATGGCTAACATTACCATGTACAAGCTATGACCAAAGTAATAATTTTAGAGCCAGGCATCAATATTTACCAGATGCCATCCTTAAGATTGTACAGGCAGTCCCTGGGTTACGTACAAGATAGGGACTGTAGGTTTGTTCTTAAGTTGAATCTGTATGTAAGTCGGAACTGGCGTCAGCCGCTGCTGAAACTGATCAGTTTCAACCGCAGCTGAATCTGGATGCCAGTTCTGACTTACATACTGATTCAACTTAAGAACCCCAGGCGTCCCCAAGTCAGCTGCTGCTGAAACTGATCAGCGGCTGATTCCAGGAAGCCTGGGGCAGAGCAGCTGGGGTGCTGCTGGGTTGCTCCGGTAGCGCGGCTCCTCGGCGCTGCTGGACCAATCCAGCAGCACCGCCCCAGGCGTCCTGATTCAGCCACTGCTGAAACTGACCAGCAGCGGCTGAATCAGGACGCCTGGGGCAGAGCAGCTGGGGTGCTGCCGGGTTGGTCCGGAGCGGCGCTGCGGGACCAATCCGGCAGCCCCCAGCTGCTCTACCCCAGGGGTAGGCAAGAAAAGCCTGGTCTGCTGGGGGGGGCACTAGCTGCACCCCCCCCCCCAGCAGACCAGGGAGACAGGGGTGGCGGGACCGCCCAAGTCCTCCACGGCTTTGCTCCGTCTCCCTGGTCTGCTGACCTGGGAGACGCGGAGCAAAGCCTTGAAGAACGCGGGCAGCGGGACAGTCCAGGCGTGCCGCGGCTGTCCCACTGCTGGCGTGCTCCGAGGCTTTGCTCCCCATCTCCCTGGTCTGCTGGTCAGACCAGGGAGACGGGGAGCAAAGCCTCGGAGCACGCCCACAGTGGGACAGCCCAAGCGCGCCCGGGCTGTCCCGCTGTGGGCGTGCTCCAAGGCTTTGCTCCCCCTCTCCCTGCAGACCAGGGAGACGGAGAGCAAAGCCGCGGAGCACGCCTGCAGCGGGACAGCCCAAGCACGCCTGGGCTGTCCCGCTGCGGGCGTGCTCCGCGGCTTTGCTCCTGTCCCCCTGGTCTGCTGGGGGGGGTCCAGCAAAGCCACTGGACCCCCCCAGCAGACCAGGGACACCAGAGCAAAGCCGCCTCCTGGGCGGCTTTGCTCCCAGGCAAACGAGCAAAGCCGCCCAGACGGCGGCTTTGCTCGGGTGTCCCTGGTCTGCTGGGGGGGGGGGTCCAGCGGCTTTGCTGGACCCCCCCCAGCAGACCAGGGAGACCGGGAGAAGCTTTTCTCGCCCCGGAGGACACGGGTGGCGACCCGCCGCCCATGAACCCTGGGGCGAGAAAAGCCCCTTTCGTAAGTGCAGATCCGACGTAAGTCGGATCCGCGTAAGTCGGGGACTGCCTGTACTCACATTTTCAAGAGGGATTCCCATGAAGATCACCAGTGTACTTGGTCTGCTGCTGGATATATAATTGCAACTTGAAAAAAATCCACTAGTCCTCCTGGTGAGTAAGAGAATCTAAGCTATCTATTTCTAACCAAATTAAGCTTTCCTTTTATGAACTGAAGTTTCTTAATGACTTCACTGAAGAGATAAGTTTCAAAATGTGATCCTTTTTTTCCTGCCTTCCCAAGCCTCCAGAGACAGAGCTGCAAGACCTCTGCTGCTACTACTAGATTTCCTGAACTACAGCAATGTGAAGACTATGGTTGCTTTCACCATTGCTAACCCAAAATCAGTAGGCAGCAGTGAAACACACAAGAAACAATGGTTTGCAGTGTTGTAGCCATGTTGGTCTTAGGATTTTAGACACACAAGATAGAGGAGGTAATTCTAGACCAACTTCTGTTGCAGAGAGAGACAAACTTTTGAGCTACAGAGAGGACCTGAGAAAGAGCTCCGTGTAGCTCAAAATATGGTGTCTCAGACCAACTTCTGTAGGTGACAAAGATGTATCTCATCCACCTGTTTTAACTTCCCTAATAGCAACAAATACTGAAGCAATTAACGAAGAACCTCCGAAACGAAAGACTGGAGGTAGAGAGAGATTGGAAAATAATAGAGAATAATTGTCCACAAAGCAGACAGGTAGTTATAGAGTGGATAGAGTATCAGTGATTCTTACACACATACTCACACAAGATTGTTCTGTAGTGACAGAAATGTAGCCAAGATTGTTCTGGGGAGAGATGAGAGAGGCAGACATAAGAGCCCTGACTGCAATAGGGACGTTTTGCTAAGTTTTATCAATAGGGCCCTACCAAACTCATGGTCCATTTTGGTCAATTTCATAGTCATAGGATTAGGATTTTAAAAATCATTAAGTTTCATGATTGAAGACATTTAAACCGGTCACAAGGTTATTATGGGAGGAGAGCACAGTATTGACACTCTTACTTGCACACTGCTTTTAAAGCTGGACCCTGGGCCAGCAGCCACTGCTCTCTAGCCACGCATCTTGGAAGGCAGTGCATAAGTAAGGGTGGCAATACTGCCATCCCCCGCCCTACAACCACCTTGTGACACTAATCCCACTGCAAACTCCTACTGATTCAAGACTCCCAGTTTAAAAAATTCTGGTCCCTCATGAAATCTACTACAGCACAAGTTAAAAGGCCAGATTTCACGTGTGACAGTTTTTATCAATTAAAAGTACCTAGGGCTTATCTACTCTGTAACTTTCTTGTACAGGGGTGTGTAAAAAAACATCCTCCTGAGCACAGCAAATTACAGTGCTGTAAAGTGCCAATGTAAATGGGCTCCCCTTGTGGAGATGGATTACCTAGAGTGCTGGGAGAGTTCTCCTCCATAGCCAGTTGCCCTAGGATAGACAGGTTACTAGCAATCAGAATTTTAAATACAAAGATAAACATACCTGCTAAGGGCAGCAGTTGCCCATCTTCTGTAGTGCTTGCAACAGTGCTAACACCATTTCTGGTCCACTGGTGCGGACAACAACATTCCACAAGCTTTTTCTACTATAAAAAAGGTGAAAAAACTCTTCCTTCTGGAAGCCAGGAGAGTGTTTGTAGAGCCAGGTTTCAAAATAGACTCCTAATAGCCAGAGGCTGGTGTTTTTTTTTTGTTTGTTTGTTTTTTTTTAAAGAGATAGCACCATTTAGGGACTGAAGGAATTGGTCTTTTTATTGTGCCACTGCCTTTCCATCTCACTGGAATGCTGCCACTTCACTGTTGGTGATGCTGTGTCTCTACACTATGCAGCTTTTAGTGACATGGCTGTGTTGACATGGCCATGTTGCTAAAAGTCGGACAGTGTAAACGCTGCCAAGAAAGCAAACACTGCTCATGGATAGTGGTAGGTTTTTTGGGAGGGTGTGGGGGGATTAATCAGCAAGAGTACTGCACTTTTACTCTAGCATTTTCCATGGCAAGTGCATGGGTGAACACTGTTGTGGGTAGAAGTATTGAGCAGACAAAAAGCACAATCTTCACATGCATCGACTTAGCGACAGGGCTGTAGTAAAAGTCCTTCAGCTAGAAGTTGTGATATTATTTTCATGTGTTAATCCTTTGCACTTATGTTATTTATTCCTGGCATTTAAATGTGTTATTCTCCTTGAAAAACATGCACAGAACCATGCTACCTATACTGAAGGGCTTAATCTTTTATGGCACGACACGGTAAGTGAAAATTACAGATACACGAGGAAACAGGATACATGCACATGATGTATTTTGCCAGAGGACTGAAAGTATTTCACAAACATCAATTAAGCATGCAGATGCTCTAACCCTTTCAATTTAAAAATTCAAAATTCAGCAGAGAAAAAAGCAAAAGCTAAACATGCCAAGAAAGTATGTCCCCAGCATCAGAAGATTCCCACCAACTGGAATGAAGTGATAGCTGGTATTTTAGCATTTCAGGAATCATAATTCAAGGGTGTGTCAACATTCATTGAAATTAATCTGATAAAAGGTTCCACTTTTAAGTATCAACAACCTTACCTCAGCTGAAAGCTACTTTCCAGGATGAGGTAGCACTAATACAATTTCACAAAGGGAATAGTGACTCACTCCCAAACAAGACTATGTTAGAAGTATATGATCTAATCATATTCAGAAATAAATCTGTTCTTCAAAAAAAACCACCCCTAGAGATACATCATGTATGTTATTTATCAAGCTATAAAAAGGTGTAGATTTTGGATTAAGGAAGATACAGAATAACATCTGTGAGTGTAAATTTCAGTTTCAATGAGTCCTTGCCAAAATATAACCAGCCTGTCGGGTTGCATGTAGTTCAGTCAGCCTGAGTTTCAGTTGAAAGCTAAGCACAGTCCTACAGGACTCCAGCTACATGTGATCCAGTTCCCTCAGGCCATTCTAGTCCAGCCCATTAAGTCAGTGCCAGGAGTGATCTGACAGAGGGAAACAGATGCCATTTCACCACATGCAGTCTGAAGGGTGCATGGGGCATTAATACTCAAATGTCAGTATGTGCTAGTGATTAAATATTCCCAAAATATTGGCACTTGGCTGAGTAACAAAATCAGCTGACTGTGTTCCAGTGGATTCCTGACAACTTTGCTAAGGATTCTCTATCTCAAACTGTGGTCCGCAGACCATTAGTGGTCCACAGTTGCCTTCCAGGTGGGCTGCGGCTCGAGCTCAGCCCCCTCTTTCCTCCTGTAGCAGGGAGGCAGTACTGGAACTCCAACCTCGCCTTCCCTCCCAACGTGGTTGGTGCGCCAGCATCAGCTTCACGCCGGGGGGAGGGTGTGGAAGCCCCAAGCTTCATTGTACAAATTGGCTCTCTGGGAAGAAGTGCTCCCCCTCCCGTAGCTGGGGAGACAGCAGCACGCAGACCTGGAGGCTTTCCCTGCTGCTCCCATTGGCCAGAATCCAGCCAATGGGAGCAGCAGGAGGTAGCACAGGACCCAAAGGCAAGTAAGTGTTCCCCCACCCTCTCGTGCCCAGACCCTGCACCCTCCCATGAACCCCTCTCACTTATCCCCTCCACCAAGACCCCACACCTCCAGCCCACTCCTGCACCCTCCCCCTGCCCAGACACCTACCCCCCACCCTGCTCCTGCACCCACCCTTGTCCCTGCATCCCCCCCTCCTGCCCAAACACTGCACCTTCCTTTGTTCTTGCTCCCTTGCCATGGCCAGACACCCTTCTCCTGCACCTATCCTCCCATCCAAATCTTGCACCCTCATCCCCTCCCGTACCTCACTTACTGCCCAGATCCTGCACCCCCCATCCCTCTCACTGGCAGCCCTGTCCTGCATTCTGAACCCCTCGTTTTTGTCCCAATCCCAGAGCCTGGGGAGTCCTGTCACAAAAATCTGGTAACCCTGGAACTCCAGAAGAGTAAATCTGGCCTATGGGAAGCCCTGAACCACAGTCCTCCCTGTCCCTTCCACCTCCCCCAATGGGGCTGGACACCAAAGGAGTGAAGTGTCTCATTTGGGAGCCAAATCAATGAGGGTTGAAGATTTTTGGAGAGGTTTTTGTTTTGCTTCTCGCTTGTGTGGTCCCCAAAGGATTTTTCCGTGAGTCAGCGACCCTTGCCTCAAAAAGTTCCCCACAGGAAATCTTGTGTATTGGACATACATTAATATTTTACTTTATTTAAAATGAAGTTTGATAAACTAACATGAAAAAGTGCTTAATCTGTTTAATAATTAAAATTAATATTTCCTTTCTTACTGGTTAAACTAAACCCCTTCTCCCCAGCTGCAACACTAGCAAAATGGCTTGGGTGTAATTATGTAATTAACAGCAAGTTTCCATTAGCAACTGGTGGTCCACAGAAAGGTTTACATTGAGCCAGGTGGGCCACAGGCCAAAACATTTGAGAACTGCTGATCTATCTACACAAAACTAGTTTTAAAAAATGATGTTAAGACTGCCTGCAAGCAACCAGTCATAGATGTTGCCTGTGCAACTCCAGAGTGCAAAATAAGTAACTGTCTAGATGGGATACCAACCTAATGAATAGCACTACCAGTGGTATACAGCATTGAGATAATCATGACTAGGTAAGGCGGAGGGGAGGGGAAGAACACGGTGGTCTTGATCCTGCACAGTACAAGCACTGAGTTTTCTACAAATTATATAGTCACAAGGTGAAAAGGGATGAGCAGTTCAGGAATGGCAGAGGAGATCAATTCCACATTGTTGCCTGGCCAGCAAGCACTATTGTGTAGGAGCAGAAAGCTGGCAGGGTGAAATCAGGAGAAAGAATGTAGTTACCCCCTTGGCATCATCGGATTTATGCTTAAGCCCATAAATCATCAGATTTATGCTTTAAGGCATTCCCATGTTCTACTCACTCTTTTACTCAATGTACTTGCAAGTATAGGCATACATGAGACTTGAAACATGCCACTCTGTGCAAAGGACACCTACCACTTAGCGTTATATGTACCCACACAAAGCCCTACATGCACAGGGGTACGCAGACAGTGGGCTTGAAAAAAATACTTCTTGTCCCAAGTGAGAGAAAGACATAAAGCACCAACCATTTCTGCAGAACTTAAATTTTCATTATTTCCCAAAGAAACATTCTAGCCCACATTTATTTTATTTATAATATTTTTACCCAGCCTTTCTATTTAAAATATTCAAAGCAGCTTACAACATTTTTTTTTAAAAACACAATCAATAAATGTATATAAAGTAAAATACGAGACCCCAAAGAGGGTGTGATTGCAAACAACCCTCCAAATGCTACTCCTAGGGACATTCTGCATGTGAACAGCAGTAAAACTGATAAAGAATGTCAGTTTCATTCTGCCATTCTGTAGGAAAGTTTTGCTAATATCAATGGCAGATACCAAGGCTATTCAATGGAAATGAGACTCAAAGCAGAAGCTTCAGGGGAGGGGTAGAAGAGCAGAGCCGTCCCCCTTATAGTAAATATGAGGCTCAGGACTCAGGGAAAAGAAAAAGAAAAGCTGGCTCCTTTCAAGTCACATGGACAATAGTGATGTTAATACCGTTAACTGATTTAACTCGGGTATCACTGCAGGGTCCCATCGGCCTCTATGCACCCGGGATTGCTCCAGGACAGTACGGCTGGCTGCCACCACCAGAGTTCTCCAGCAAGGACCAGTTCACCAGTAAGCATACCAATAAGCTGTATGCTTACCAGTTAGCCATTTAACACCTCTCCACAGGACCATATAACGACACACACGATTCAGAGTCCCTACTCAGAGTCAGTTTTGGATAAATCCTGCTTGGGAGTTTTTTGGTTTTGCACTCCATTACACAGTTCTCACATATGAACAGTCTTCATTGTTTTAGGATTTAAATGCCACTTATGAATCACACTAACACAGGGGAGGGCAAAACACAGCCTGCAGGCTGGATCCAGCCCACCAAACTACCACATCTGGCCCACCACTGTTCCACGGCACAGAGGGAGCTTCAGACCTGCAGTAACTCTACAGCCATTGTCACCAAGTCGATCGCGAGGCCTCGACCAGTTGATCACGAGGCATTCGGGCAACCCCGCCCCCCATTTTCCCCCCACCTCCAAGAAGCCCCACTACCTACCTCTAGTGTAGTGCCGGCTTCCCGTGGGGTGGACGGAAGTCCTCTCTGAAGCCCGCGTCACTTCCGGGGGTTCCGGAAGCGCGCGGGCTACTCCCCCTCCCACAGCTCTGTTGCGTGCTGGGGGAGGGAGTGTTGGCCCTAGAGGAGAAGTGCTTCCCTGTGCCACTGGCGCCAGAGGGGTGAGTTGGGCGCAGAGGTTTCCCTGCGCCGCAGGAGTGGGAGTTGGCCCCGGGGTTTGGCCGCGCTGCAGGAGGGGAGGGAGTTGGCCGGGCCGGGCCGCACCGTGGGAGAGGGGTTTGACCCCGGGGCAGGCGCCCATGGGGGTTGGCCATGCTGCAGGAGGGGGTTGGCCGTGCTGTGCCGCGGGAGGGGGTTTGGCCCCGGGGCAGGTGCCTGCGGGGGTTGGCCGTGCTGCGGGAGGGGCTGGGCCGCGCCGCAGAATGGGGGTTTGGCCCCGCCGCAGGAGGGGTGGGGGTTGCCCCTGGTGCAGGCTCCCGCGGGGGTTTGGCCCCGCTGCAGGAGGCGGGGGTTGGCCCCGGAGCAGGCACGCTCGGGGTTTCCCTGTGCCACGGGGGGCCCGCAGGAGGCATATGCTGGTTTCCCATGGAGGGGGGGGGGGGGGAAAGAATCCTGGGAGGAGGCAGATGCAGGTGACTCTGCTGCCACTGGCACCCTGTCCGTGCTCCCCAGACTCCACTCCCCTGTCCCCAGCTACAGAACTCTGTCCCCACTCCCGTCCCCATTCCCCTGTCCCCAGCTACAGAACTCTGTCCCCATTCCCATCCCCACTCCCCGAACTCTGTTACCACTGGCACCCTGTCCCCTGCTGCAGAATCTTGTCCTCTGCCCCCCCAGCACCCTGTTCCCTCTCCCCTGCCCCCAGCCACAGAACCCTGTCCCCACAAAATGTATAATTATAAATGCTTCATTTTAGATTTAAATAGCATGAATAAAAAACAGACCATTTATATCACGTGATTTTAATTTTATATATCGCATAATTTAAAAATAAAGTGTTTATCAGAGTGTGTAAGTAAGGGCTGGGGATAGCAAGTGATGGACAGGAGGAGAATAGAGAGGGCGGGGCTTTGAGGAAGGGGCGGGGCAGTAGATCTTCGCCTGTTCTGAGATTTAAAAAGTGATCTTCGGTGTAAAAAGGTTGGAGACCACTGCTCTACAGGCTCTCAAAGCAGCCAGCTGAGGGGGCTAAGTGCATTTCTGCACGCCACAAGCCAACCTGTCCCCAACAATCTCCCAGCTACCAATGGCCAGATACCAGCCAATGGGAACTGCCTGGGCCATGCTTGCAGTGCAAGAAGGGCCCCCTACCAAGGGTGTAGCAGGCAAGGAGCCTGCCTGACTGTCCTGCTGGCCAGGAATTGCTTAGGGTAAGCGCCTCCTGGCCAGAGCCTGCACCTAGCACGCCACTCCCTCTCTCCCTCCCCCCAGCCCATGACAATCCAAACCCTCTGCACCCCCGCTTTGCGCCATACCCCTCTCCCAGACTCTGCACCCCAATCTTCCGCCCCAGGTCATAACCTCCTCCTGCCCTAGCTCACAACCCTCCTACACACCTGCCCCAGGTCACAACCCCCTCCCAAACTCTACATCCCAGAATCCTCTCCTACACCCTGCTCTCCCTTCTACACACCAATACCCTGCCCCAGGTTACAACCCCCTCCTTCACCCAATCTGCTTCCCAGAGCCACACCCTCTCCTGCACTCAAGTCCACCACTCCAAGCTCCCTTCTACACCCAACCTCCCTCCCAAATTCCACACCACCATTAAAATCGTGGAAGGGTGCACCTTCCAAATTCCTGGAGTGGACCCCATCAAAATGTATTACCCACCCCTGCACTAACATCTGTCCATAATCTTTTGACCTAAAATTCCAGAGCAACCAAGTTTGTAATAGTCAAGGGTTCAGGAACCAGATTCATACTTCTCCAGTCTGCTCCTAAATCCTAACATATTATCACTTACAATACCTTACCTAGTAAACTGCTGAATGGGGAGGCATCTATGCTATTATGGACCAAAATGCAGTATTCACACTGCTGCCAAATTAACATTTGCAGAACATCCAACAATTGATTTCACTGACCTGTTCTTCCCACTGTGGAATTCTTTTGCATATGCACACCACTATGTATGAGGGCACAGGCCTCCAAACTGGAAGACTGAAGAAATGTTCAATAACGAGAATGCTGTCTTCAGTGTTTGTCTTACAACAGACTACCTGTTAGAACTACTCAAACTGACTGTCCTCCATTCAACATAGCAGGATTTTAAAGGGTGCTGGTGCTTGGCAATAGCTATTGGCCACCCATCTGGTAAGACTCTTCCTCTGAGGCTTACCTATTTCAAATGCAATTTTTGATGCTACCACCCCCACAATGCTGTGGTGCCATCCCACACCCAGCTCAAATTAGGGACATGAAAATGTAACCATTTAAATGGTTAACCAATCATAATGTTCACCATTATGAGCACACCAGCTGCCCCACACTGCTGCTTCTGATACAGAGGCAACAGCGCAGGGAGAAAGGCAGGGGCCAGTACACTTGGGGAGCTGGTTTAAAAGCCAGCTTGCTGCATGCAACGGCTCCTGGGGATTTGCCTGCTGCCTCTGTATCAGAAGCAGCAGCACAGGGCAGCTGATGCGCTCGTCTATTGCTGAAGACTAATTAGTTATACTTCAAGCAAGAATATAAACTCAAGACCACTAGCACAAGCACCCAGGAGGGTCTAAACCCTGAACATTATTTTACTTATCAAAAGACTGTGTGTATTAAATAAAAAATTCCCATCTACACATGCCATTCTTAGTAGTAGTATGTATGACAATACCAGCTATGAAAGGAAAAAAATCACTTCAAACCTAAGTTTGAAGTAGCACAATAAATTGTAATCAACTTTCCAATAAGACCATAAGAGACAAATTAATGCACGAACATACCGTAATTAACCATTACTGGCATTTTAATTATACATGATGCAATAAATCTTGACATACGTATTCACTTTTTGACCAGTGGTTTCTCTGTGCCATAACTGGCATACTCCTATCAGAATAAAGGAAATCTGTACATCAATTCTAATAAAAGATGGATGGTTCAGTGCTCGAACTGCATTTACCAGCCATGGTTATTAGCAAAAGATTTATTGCACATGCAGCGAGCTTAAGAATAGCACAAATGAGTGACAATCAACAGTAGCTTTTTCTTACTAGTACGAATGAACCTAAATTAGAATTCTGGACAAACCTCACAGAAATCCAGATCTGATTTTGTGGCTCAAGAGGTCCATCTACTTCTGGAGACAGAAGTAACCGCTAGTATACACAGGGGCTGCAACCTCAAAAATAATGATAGTTTTGTTCAATAAAATTAAGGCTGTGCACAGCACTTTTTTTCAAACCCCAGAAAGAATATACAACTCATTTGTTTAAACTAAGAACTTGCCAGGATACAGATCAAGATTCATATTTTGAAAGGATGTTTCTACATTTCAGTTACTGGCAGTCCCTTCAATTATCAACTGACATTTTTTAAAAATGTATGTTGTTAACTTTTTGCAGCTGCATTCAGTTTGCTCAGATAAAATAAAATTATTCCTTTAAAAATAAACCCTTTCCACTGAAGTGAGTTTGGTTTTAATTTCATATAATTTTTCAGTTGATCAGTCTGGCTTTTTTTTTTTTAAATGTAAAACTAAAGCTTAAATTGACCTAATGGTGTCCCTAAAACCAGAAGGCAAATGGTTTTCCTCAAACCAATATTAAAGCTGAACTATGTGACTTTCTTACAAAAATGACTGCATATGTGGAATGCATTCATGCATGTAAACCAAAACTAGCTGCAAAATTTTATTTGACAGTTTGGACTATAGAATAGGAATCCACTATAGTCCACCTACTGGCCTCTCTCTCCTTTACCACATCATATGTCCACAGTGAACATTTGCACCCACAGAATAAAATACCTGCAAAAATACATTTAGCAACACTACCACGCACACTGAAGTCATGAAACTTCCTGTTAAAATAGGTCTTCAGGAAGCACACTATTGGACTTTCATACAGCAAGGGGCATATTCTGAGATAGTGAACATCTGCAAATCACATGCAGGAGTTGTGGTGTTCAGCAGTCCTTTTAATCAAGCCCAGCACCAGTCTGAATGGTACACATTGATGATATGACCCGATAAGTATTAGCAGGTCTCGACCAACCGTTGAATCTACTCGCCTGGGGCGAGTAGATTTCAGCCAGTCGCTCCGAGCGCCCCCTTCACCGGTGCTTCGTGCATGTGCAGTGCCGGTCTGGCGCATGCGCAATGCGGGGCTGGCGAGTGGCTCTCGCTGGGGTTTGTCAAGCCCTATTAGAATTAAGGAATAATTCAGGTGAAGTCAGATTTTAAAGCTTCAAAAACAATTATTGGCATTATATAAACGTGTACATTAAAAATGCTCTTTTTCCTGAAAATGAAAGTGATTCAATCCTTCTCTCTGCCCCCCAACCAGCATTAGAGCACAACGATGGGAAGATAGTCAACAATTGACTATTTTGACCTTCAACTGTCTGGGCCATTACAGCTTCCCAGCACTGAAACTTCAGCGGAAATATAAAATTCATAGAAATCACTTCAGTAGATACACATCAACCAAGAGAATTAAGTGATAATACCAAGGCCATTCTGCTTCTGAGGCAAATCAGATTCCAAACTATCCTGCCCTTATCAGAAGAAAATCTGATTGTTTATTTCCAAGAAAAACCCAGAGGAACAATGATTATGCTATCATAACAGAAGGTCAATGAAGCTGGTTTGAACTGAAAAACCCATCTGACTTGATCTGAGTAGATCACAGAGGTGGGGATCTTACATTGTGTCCCTAGCTACAAGAGTAAAGGTCAGAAAGTTCTCATTTATTCTGTAAAACAATTCAAGTAATTTTATCACCAAAAAGTGATTGTAACCCTACATTCTGATTGATCAAGTAGCCACTGATGATATGACTTGCGGTATTACTAAAATTTGAGACTCTGCAACAATAAGTCAACATTCAAAGAGATATGGATTTTGCATGCAAGAGAAAACTACTCTGCAAAGTAAATCAGAGTAAGACGGTAATAGACCAGAGGTAGGCAAAACACTCTCCGCAGGCTAGATCCGACCCGCGGAGGCCCTGCTGCTCCCCCGCCCCCAGGCCAATTAGGGCCTAGGGGCGGGGGAGCACGCAAAGCCTTCTCCACGCTGCCCCAGCCCTGTGAGCGACGCGCAACATTTCAAAGCTTCACATGCTCCCCCCGCCCCAGGTCCTAATTGGCCTAGGGGTAGGAGAGTGAGGGAAGTCTCCTCCCACACCAGAGGCACGGGCACCTTGGGGGAACATGGGGTGGGGGCAAAGGCACTCCCTCACCCCCAGACCAATCATTGTGTGGGGGTGGGGAACCCAAAAATATCTTGTCCATGCCCCTTCCCTCGATGTCCTGCCCCTTGCACTCGATACCCTGCCCCTTCCTGTGCAACCCAGGGCCTCTTCAAAAATTTCCGAAGTGGCCCCCAGCAAAAAATGATTGCCCACTCCTGTAATAGACCAAAACATTACACCCGCATATACTAAGGGAAACATTCAAGCCATAATCAACAGGAAAGGAGCTACAATTGCTAAATCCTTCAAGCCATCAGCACAGTACTCAGAGCAGTCTGAAAACAAAAGGGACACTAAGAGTATGTCTACACTGCAATTAAAAACCCACAGCTGGTCCCTGTTGAGCTCAAGCTGTAAAACTCTTGGAGACATTCAGGCTGGAGCCCAAGTTCTGGGACCCCATACAGCCCTAAAGCCTGAAACAGCTGACACCAGCAAGCCACACAAGACATACCTTAAGGTTTCATCAGACAAGGTTACCTGCTGGTCACTGCAAGAAAAATGCGTGAAGTGGGGGAAAAAAGAGGTCACTAATCCCCCAAAATTAAGTATTAAAGGAAAAACAAATACTCAGTTATTTTCACTAAAAACACACCGCTTAGATCTTTAGACATTGTGCTCAGTATTAGCCTCCTTTTCACAGGAAGGATCGCCCCAGGAAGTGCAATTAAGGTATCCAGGAGGGTTCCCTGTTTTAAAAAATCTCTCTCATGAAGAAAATTACAAACTGAGCTTGTTCTTCCTGGAAGAGATGACCCAGGTGTTCTTCTAACAGGAGCTTAGATGTGCATAAACAGAACCGATAAAGTGAAATGAAGAACGTTAAGAAGATTTATGAGAAAAGTTGGGATAAAATCTGAAGTCAGATTCAATAGGCATAATCAGGGCATGAATTTGACAGAAAAAGAAACTGAAGGTTACAATGACAAAGCATATTCTCAGGATCAAGATACACCTAATGAGGAAAACGTTTATTCAGAGTGGACGTTTCATCTCCAACAATTCCATGGCACTTGTTTCTAAACTTACCAGATGGCAAATACTCATTTAATTCTTAAAATATGACAACTGTTCCTTCTAAATCATTGTGCTCAGCTTGATACTAGGCCTAATTTATATAAATAGCTTGGCGTTTGAATCTCTGTGCTGATGACTGAGCAGTGTTACCGTATAGGCCTAGCGTCTGCAATATCCACTCAGCTTACCACACCCTTCTCATCGAGCTGCAAGCAAGCAGCAGCTCTGCAAATGCTTATCCTTGCTGTGTTACTGAATTACAGCACAAATATCCCCTGATGCAATGCCACAACCATCCTTGTAAAGTAGGGAAGGAGACCAGCCAACCAGAAGTGCAGCAAGAAAACTGAGGGGAACCACATTACAAAAAGTTTCAAGATGACCAGATAAGAAGCCCTGATACATGTATGCTGTGTGTCAGACAAACACACGTGTGTGATTGAAGGGCGTGTGTTGAGCAGAGATGAGTTCATGAAAATGCTATTTAAAATAAACTGCACTATCAGCAAAGATTTGACTAGGAACATAGCCTCTTCTCTCCAATGCAACAAAGCTTTTGCCAAGAGCTCCCACTTCCTCTGGGATGACCCAGACAAATCCCCGTCTCCCTTGCTCAAGGCAGATGCTGCAGGATGTTCCTCCTCCCTCCCCCATTTTGCATTTCCTGTCACTTTTAAACGTGCCAATTATTGCATCCCATTGCACCCTTACTGCAAAATATTGTTAATTACCACAAATGCAATTAACTCCTATGTTGTTCCAGTTTGTTGCACTGAAGAATATTCTGCCACCTCACCAGCCTAGGATTTATAATTCAACTTCCATTCCCATAAAAGGCATAAAAATGCCACATATCCCTTAATTTGAAGAAAAATTAATTATACGGAGCTGGGGGAAGGGAGACTAAGGGGAAGTTTGGGGGATTCCGAGCTCTTAAGTGAGATTTTTGGGAAGTCGGGCTGGGGAAATTTTGATTGTACTTATTCAAGTGTGCCCTCCTCCCCAGCAGAAAACCCACTAATCCTATAGTGAGCAAAAGTTGATGGTCCCCACTCTGTCCCTCTTTACCAGACCACCCCAAGGCAGATCTCAGACCAGAGCCCCAGATCATTAGGAGTCAGCACAGATTGGGAAGTGGGGAAAAGGGTCGGGGTAGGTCAGCATAGCCCCGTGAAACCCCTTGCAGACACCGATACCGCCAGCACGCACAAAGGTGTCTGAGGGGTGGGGCTGGGAAAGGATGCCAGCTCCCTGCTGCCCCCCCCCCCCCAGAGATCCTGGAAGAAATACCCAACCCTCACACCCACCCCAATTCTGCAACCCACCTGGCTGGGCACCCCCTTCTGCCAGGGTCAGAGCAGCCCCCGCCCCACTCTTACCCCCCCAGGCCCCACCCTTACTGCTTCCCTCCTCCCACCCCGCCCCACCGTGACTGCTCCCCCTGCCCCTCAGTGACTGCTGCCCCCCCAGGACCGCTCCCCCCGGACCCCCCACCGTGACTGCTCCCCCCCGCCCCTCAGTGACTGCTCCCCCCCCGGACCCCGCCCCACCGTGACTGCTCCCCCTGCCCCTCAGTGACTGCTGCCCCCCCCAGGACCGCTCCCCCCCGGACCCCCCCACCGTGACTGCTCCCCCCCGCCCCTCAGTGACTGCTCCCCCCCCGGACCCCGCCCCACTGTGACTGCTCCCCCCCGCCCCTCAGTGACTGCTCCCCCCCCGGACCCCGCCCCACTGTGACTGCTCCCCCCCGCCCCTCAGTGACTGCTGCCCCCCCCGGACCCCGCCCCACCGTGACTGCTGCCCCCCCAGGACCCTGCCCCACCGTGACTGCTCCCCCCCGGACCCCCCCACCGTGACTGCTGCCCCACCCCTCAGTGACTGCTGCCCCCCCCCGGACCCCGCCCCTCAGTGACTGCTGCCCCCCCGGACCCCGCCCCACCGTGACTGCTGCCCCCCCGGACCCCGCCCCACCGTGACTGCTGCCCCCCCGGACCCCGCCCCACCGTGACTGCTCCCCCCCCAGGACCCTGCCCCACCGTGACTGCTCCCCCCCGGACCCCCCCACCGTGACTGCTGCCCCACCCCTCAGTGACTGCTGCCCCCCCCGGACCCCGCCCCCCGTGACTGCCCCCCCCGGACCCCGCCCCACCGTGACTGCTGCCCCCCCGCCCCTCAGTGACTGCCCCCCCCCCGGACCCCGCCCCCCGTGACTGCCCCCCCACAGGTCCGCCCCCCCGGGGTTCCCCTCACAGCCCAGCCCGGGCCCGCGCTGCCCGGCGGCTCTTACCGGGGGGTGGCGGGGGAGCCGCTTGCGCCGCTGGACGGAGCCGCCTGGCGCGTGTCACTCTCCCTGCGGGCCCGGCCGGAGCGGGAGGGAGGGAGCGGGCAGTTCTCAGGGCCCCGCCGCTAGGCTGCGCCGACCTCAGGCTGAGCAACGTAGCCCGCTGGCCGGGAGGGCGGGACCTCGGCGCTCGGCCAATCGCGGCGCCGCGCGCTCGCCCTCCGCCAATGGCGGCGAGCGCGGGAGGCGGAAGGCGGGGGCCGGCGTCGGGCGGCGTTGAGCGGGCGCTGTGACAACAGGGCAGCAAGGTGGGGTGAGGCGTAGCATGCGGCCAGCGGGGAGTGGGCGGGGCTGGCGGCGGAGGCCGAGAGCCAGCCCTGGCGAGCGGTCTGCGGCTGAGGGGCGGGGCCTGTGGGTCTGGCTGGGCGGGGCCGAGCCTGCTTGGGGCGGGGGGGCGGGGTTTACTGGAGTTACTTCGGGGCAGCGTCTCTCAGCCTTATTTACAAAGTCCCCTTTTGAAAAGTTCTCAGTACCCCCCCCCCACAGTTTTCAGACACACAATTGATTTTTACCCTTGCAACACCCTTGTTTAAACAACTTTTTCGTCACCGAGCCGGCAACGAAATTTTTGGGTGTAAAAAATACCAAAAATAACAAAGCGCTGTAAAACGTAAAACAAAAACTCCGTTTTCTCCAAATTTCAGTTGTGTTGACGTACCCCCCAGACGTCGCTCAAGTGCCCTGAGCCCTGAGGGTACTTGTACCCAGGGGCAGCCCGTGAGCATAGGAAGACTTGGCGGTCACCTAGGGCGCTGCCTTCAACTGGGCGCCCGATGATGACATCATGCTATTGACGGCCGTGCAGGCGGGGCCACTGATCGCATGTTCGGCCTGGGGCGCCAGCTGCCGCAGCCGGCCTCAGACCACTCCTGCTTGTACCATTGATTGAAAAACACTGCTCGGGGGGTAAGCCGCGAATGGGTTATCCTGGTGCAAAGGGACAACTCGCCTGTGGGCACCACAAGGAGAATCAGAGAATACCACAACTGGAAGGGATCTCAAGAGCTCATCAAGTCTGCTGCACTCACAGCACCATCGGGGTGGGCAGTAACTTTTGAAAGGGGGACACTTCACAAATTTCTGAAGTGGCCCTGGACCACCCCAGAAGGGGCAGGGACTCGGACGGAAGGGACGGGGCCTTGAGACTTCCTGTGCTCCTCTGCCCACAGACCCTGATTGGCCTGGGGATGGGGGAGCATGTGAAGTCTTTGCCCCTCCGCCCACAGAACTGACAGTTCCCTGTAGGTGCCACACGCCCCTGGCAGCAGGAGGAGACTTCATGTGATCCTTCTGCCCCCGGGCCAATTAGGGCCTGGGGAAGGGGGAGCGTGTAAAGACTTTGCCCCCCACCCCCACTCTGTAAGGGTCATGCAGCACCTAGACTGAACCACCAGCTGTTTTGAACAGCTGGAGGTTCCCTCTGGTGCCAGAGGAGACTTCGCACGCTTTCCCATCCCCAGGTCTCGATTGGCTTGAGGGTGGCCACAGGGCGTTTCAACTGACTTGCAGGCTGAATCTGACCCGCGGAGGCTGTCTTGCGCACTCCAATCTAGACCATCCTTGACAGGTGTTTATTGAACCAGGTGTCCATTTTTGACCGCAACACCCAGCTGGAAAAAGGCACTGATGGCTGCAGTCAACACTTCTAACAACCATTCAAAGTTCGGGTGGTATGGGGCTGGCAGGTTTCCTACCCAGGCATAGAGCTCTGGGTGGCTACAAAATGTACATCTGCATCTGCAAAAACGAGCCATGAATATCTGCACTGACATCCGTGCATGTGGATACCTGCAGATAGCTGCACATTTTCAGAGTTCTAGATATAAAATTTGTATCCACATCTGCCAGAATGAGCCACACATATCCGCACTGACATCCGCGCATGTAGATACCCGCAGGTATGAAGTGGATAGCCACAAATTTGCAAGGCTCTTGCTACAAAGTTTGTATCTGCATTTGCACCATACCCACAAAAACAAGCTGTGGATATCCACGTCCACAAGTACGGATACCAGCAGATGTAAAGGGATAGTCTCAGATTTGCAGGGTTCTACCTACTCAGCTCCACACAGCTCTCAAGACGTGGTGACATATTCCTCCAGTTCCTAGGCCTACAGGCAGCCATGGAGACCCTGGGCCCAAGCGCCGACCCTCCACCCCAAGCGCCGACTCTGCAGCTCCCATTGGCCAGGAAGACTCCTGGCTACTCCTCTACTTAGGAGCTGGGAAGAAGAAAACATGTTGCCACTCCCAGGAGCTGCCTGCAGTAAGCACCACCCAAAGTCCACACACCTCATCCCCTTCTCTACCCCAGCTCGGAGTCCCCTGATACACCCAAACTCCCTCCCATATCCACACCCTAGCCTACAGCCCACTGTTACACCCTGAACCACTAATTTCTGACCCTACCTTGAAGCCTGCACCCCTACCCCAGAGCCCATAACTCCTTCCCCACCCCAAACACCTGCCCCAGCCTGGAGCCCCATATTGGACTCCAAAACTCTCAGCGTCACCCCACAGCCCCCTCCTGCACTTCCCCCCAATTTGCTTAAATGGAAGTCAGCCGTGGGAAAAAAATTCCCTTCTTTAAGTTGTTTCGCTATAAGTCCAAGTTTTTTGGAACGTATCTTGGACTTATAGTGAGGACGGCCTGTAACTGCATCCACACAAAGAGCTTTCACCAGGACAGGCTAGTTAAAGTGATAAAGCGCTCTGGTGCACACAAGCTCGCAGGGTCCCAGCTTTTGGGAAGATGGCATGGGAAGGAGATAGGGGCAGGATGAGGCTACAACCTGCCTAGATTTTCCCAGAGTTGTCTTTTTTTTTTTAGGGTAGCTGTCCCAGGGAATCTCTAAGGCTATGTCTACACAGCTTCCCTCGTCCGCAAAAGCCTATGCAAATGAAGTGTGGAGTAGCATATTGCCACACTTCATTTGCATAATTAATTAGGAGCTGTTTTTGCACAAGAGGTTTTTGCACAAGAGCTGTTCTTCCTCATTTTTTCAGGAAGAACTGCTCTTGCGCAAAAAACCAGCTCCTAATTAATTATGCAAATGATGTGTGGCAATATGTTAATCCACACTTCATTTGCATAAGCTCTTGTGGAAGAGGGAAGCTGTGTAGACATAGACTAAAAGAGCTCAGTACATACTCCAGTTGTACCGTTTTATAGGCTCAGGCTCATCCCTAATATCCGGGGTGGGAGGTTGTACGTCAGAGGTGGCAACATGCGGGCAGGGGAAGATCGGGGTGCTTAGAGATACGTGGGTGGAAAGAGAGATGATGGGTGTGGGGGGGGTCTCAGTGAGACTGTGAGCTGAGGGAGAGGGCAGGGATTTCGCCAGCAGAAAAGGAAGGGGTAATAGATGACAGATAAGAGGTCTGTCAGGGAAGAGGATGGTGGTGGGTGGGCCTCGCCATCAGGCAGGTAGGAAAGGATGGGGAATCAAAGCTGAGGAGGGGAGGAGATCTCACTTACCATCAGAATGGCTTAACAACAGCCTGTCGTCACAAGACATTGCCTGGCCTGTCAGGGCCAGACCTGTGAGCCTCCACCCTTTGCAGCTAAGTAACACCAGAACCAGGGCACAGTCAATTAACTTAAAAGATGGAGACTCCAAAACTGATAAAAAGGAAATACTTTTTCACTCTGCATATAGTTAGACTGCGGAACTCATTGCCACAGAAAGTCATTGAGGCCAAAAACTTAGTAAGATTCAAACAGAGATGGGACGTTGTGATGGGGAGGGCATACCCCACACTGTACCAGGTGGGATTAAAACCCTGTGGGCGGAGGAAGTCCCGCCCCCTCTCCCAGGCTGGGCATGCTCCAAATGCTGGGGCTATATAAAAGACAGCAGAACAGCTCAGTCGGGGCTGGCCAGCGGGGAGGAAGGACCTCCAGCCAGAACTGCTGCAGCAAGTAACCCCGACGATGGGAACAGGGAGATGGCTGCAATGAAAGCCCCACAGGGTTCTAGGGAGAAGCCGCTGCCAGACACAGAAGTTCCAGCAACCACATGGGACATGGCTCTGACCACAGCAGTAGGAAGTAACCCAGGGAGGGTGCAGGAACGGCCTCTCCCACGCAGGTACACTCGGCGTGTTTCAGCTGGATTCCCTGCTGAGGGAGTGGCAGACTGTGCTGCTCCTTGCGGGACCCTAGGTTGGGACCTGGTGGAGCAGGATGGGCCCGGGTCCCCCTACCAGGGCGTTAGCCCCAACCTCATTGACTCTGGCCAGTGGGTCGTGCTGCCCTGAACTGAGGGTTCCCTACTGACTTGAGCCATTAGCCCACACGACCCGGGGAACAAGGTTGTTTGTGGACTCGGCGTTTCCCAGAGACTAGGGTTATTCCATGAACTGTAGGGACGGCCGGCTACTTCGTGGCCAATCAGGCGGCGTCCCACTCGGCAAGAGGCTTCCGCCTGTACCGGGGAGTACGTACACATATAAACGGTTAGTAAGAATAACCCGAATTACCATAATTATATTAAACCTCACGTGTCAAGGTGCAAGCCAATCTCTAACTACTAAAAGTGAGAGCCCTATTGTAAAGGGCAAGGTATCTCACATTTGTCTATTATGGGGATCTTACACCTTCCCCTCCGAAGCATCTGGCATTGGACACTTTTTGATGAGATGCTGGACTAAGAGGACATTGGTCTAATCCACTGTGGCAGTTCCTACGTTGCAGTGTAGACTGTCATCTGCTGTGGACCCGCCACTAATGCGTGACACCTAACAAACTGAACTGTGGGTTTCAGTAGCATTGGCTTGGGGAATGAGCAACTCTGACCATCGGGCAGCCCCGAATTTGGCTCCAAGGGCACTTCCTTTTGATTTGCCAAGTTCCAAACTGGAGCTTAAAAGGAAGAAAGTAAGAGTCCTTGAAGGCCAACCTCTTAACCCTCCGGCTGTCAAACAAGAATCAGGCTGTTTGTGCTGCACTGAGTCAGGAGTCCCCAAACTTCGCCCAACTAAGCGGTGGCAATGGTGACTCACCGTATTTCCTAAGAGGCACACCTTAGCAAGAAACAGCTGGCAGTTACAACACGTATTTTTAATCATGCAAGTGTGACCAATAGGGACAACACGTCCCAGCATGCAATCGGTCACCAAACTGAGAAGCAGAGAAAAAAAGACACTTCTCAAACTCCAGCCCCACAGTGGGAGGCAAGGCTCGGGGCTTACCCCCAGGCAGTGTACAGAAGGGCACCGCAGGGAAGCAGGCTAGGGGTGGGGATGTGGGGTCGGGGTGGGAGATGGGATGTAGGAGGGGGCTGGAGGAGTGATGCAGGAGTGGAATAAGGTGCAGGCTTGGGAGGAGAGTGGGAAGGGGCGAGGGCACCTGCAGGCACCGCCCCCAGTGCTCCCATTGGCCACAATTCTCAGCCACTGGGAGCAGTGGGGGTGGTGCCTGCAGGGAGTGCTTCCCTGCTGCACACAGAACTGCTTTCTTCCCCCCTGGCAGGAAGAGCTCACAGGCCAAATCTGACCTGTGGCCAGGCCCGCAAGCTTGTGTGTGTGTGTGTGTGTGTGTGTGTGTGTGTGTGTGTGTGTGTGTGTGTGTGTGTGTGTGTGTGTGTGTGTGTGTGTGTGTACCTAGATACAGATGTTGTACGTGAGAGGAATACATGCAGCACCCAAGTATTTCAAAGTCTAGACACATTCTTATAAATTTAACTTCTATTTAAAAAATACGTAGACACCAGCAAGCCAATTTGGTTTCCAGGTATGCACTGGTCAATGTTCACTGGTTGAGGCCTCAGGCCTTGGCATGAGCTGGCATCTGGCCTGCTAATATCACACTCATCAGTAGGAATTTAGGTGCCTACCGGGTTATGCTATGTCTACACTTGCACTTGATCGACAAAACTTTCATTCGTGGTGCTTAAACCCCGCCCCTCCCAAAGCTATGAATGACAAAGTTTTGCCATGGCTGATGTGAACACTACCAGGACATCACTTCCCACAGCTCCTATTGGCCAGGAACTGGCCAAGAGGAGCTGCAAGCAGCCATACCTGCAGACACTCAGGGTGCATCTAGACTACATTCCTCTTTCGAAAGAGGAATGCAAATGAGGGAAATCGAAAATGCAAATGAAGTGCTGATTTACAAATCTCGTGCTTCATTTGCATAATCTCATCCAATCACTTTTTTCGAAAAAGGAGTTTAAAAAAAAAAGCAATCTAGACGCAGTTCTTTAAAAAAAAAAACTCTTTGAAAGAACCCTGTAAACCTAATTTTTCAGGAGTAAGCATTCTTTCAAAAAAGGGTGTTTTTTTCCAAAAGAACCGCGTCTAGACCGCTTTTTTAAAAAAAATTTTTCAAAAAAGACGAGATTATGCAAATGAAGCATGAGATTTATAAATGAGTGCTTCATTTGCATTTTCGATTTCCCTCATTTGCATTGCTCTTTTGAAAGAGGAATGTAGTCTAGACGCACCCTCAGGTAAATAAAACTTCTGGGGGCCTACTGGGGGCTAACCTTGGTGAACTGCATCTGGCCCATAGGCCACTGATTGCCCATCCCTGGTGTTTATCCTTATCCATCTGCCTCTTACCCACGTCTTTCAGCACAGTCCTCTTCTGCATCAGTGTCCCTCTTCCTCCGTCTCTTTCCCTGGCCCATCAGCTTCATTGCCTCCAGGCCCAAATCCTAATGAAGCTCACTTGTCCCTGGGTCCCACCAGCTCTGCGCCTTCCATCCCAGTCTCCCCGCCCCTTGCCATCAGCACAAATCCAGATCCTACAATCACATCTTCCTCCGATGACATTTGACCAATAGTGACCCTCCAACCGCCCCCACACGTCCCCCTTCCACGTGTAAGCCCACCACCATCTCCACCGGAGCCACGTAAAGAGCTAACTTGTCGTTGGACAAGTGGTCAGTCGGCAGCACAGCTGGGCTGGAACCGCCCCTGCCTGCGGACTGGAGCAGCTCTGTAGCACAGCACAGAGCAGCCTTGCCCCCGCGACACGGTGGGCCCAGCCAGAGCAGCCCCCGGGCCACAGCGCAGTGGGCCCAGCTGGAGCAGCCCTCTGCCCAAGCCACAGTGGGGTAGGCCTGGCTGGAGCAGTCCCCCACCTGCAGCGGGCTGAGCCAGGCTTGACTGGAGCAGTCCAAAGGCAGCAGGCCTGACCACGTTGGAGCACTCCCTGCCCATGGGATCCCAGTGAACTGGTTACATTGAATGTTTAACCAGAACAGGATTTTACATCCCTGCTCCCCTCCTCTCATGCTTCATCCCGGCTAAGCTGATGCCCATTTCTGCCTTTTCTTCCTCCCTCGCATCTCTCCTTTTTTCTGTCTCTGGCATATCTGCTCCTTCTTGAAAAAAAATTCAGCCATCCACGACCCCTTCATTTCTCACTCCCTCCAGCTGCTGGCGCTCTCTTTGTCTGACATTGCTTCTGCAGCTGCCTTGTCTTCTGGAGGCACCTCCTTCTCTCACGCCCACTGCCCGGCATCGAGCTGTATCACGGGTGCTGGGTTTCTCTTCTCCAATTTCCTTCCACTTCTTTCTTCCCTCTTCGCACATCAACTCGCACAACGGGGCCTTGGTCTGTGACTAGGGGGTCACAGGATAATGCAAATAATATTAAAAATAAACCTCTTGCTTCAGGGCTTAAGCCACTGGAACTGAGATCACAGTGCTGCCCCACATGGAAATCTGATTATCCTGTGTCTGCCTGCAGCAGGGGGCTCGCCCCTGTCACTGACGTATCCGGCAGGATTCTGAACCAATTGGACCTTGGGGCTGACTTGCCATGGCAATGCGTATGTTCCAGTGTGAAACTGGTTTTAAGTGAGATCAGAATCAAGTCCACGGGAGGGGCAAGCTCCCTCTTCCTGGCCTTGCTATCGTCACACCCATTTGTTCCAGCTTCCTGCCCATTGCTAGTCTCTGCGTTGATGCTCTCTTCCTCATCCGAGGCTTGATCATGTTCGGGAAGGAAGAGAAATGCAAACCTGAAATAAACTCAGCCCCCGATTCTGCTGCTGCAGGGCTCAACTAGCGCGCTGCTCCTTGCAGAGGCAGGGCCTAAGGGAGCCCCAAGAACATAGCACCTCCGCCTCTCTCACTACGCAGCCAGTTGTCATTTTGAGTAATGTTCCGTCTAATTCAGGCACGGAGCACAGAGCTCCCCTTCCCGCCGTCATTTGTCTTCAGTGTACTCTGCGCCCCAATCAGGCCATAGAAATTGCTAATCATTTTTGCTGTCATTTGTGAGACGTACATTGAACACTGCCAAGGAGAACTGGAAAATGGTGTTTTCAAGGGACAGTTACGTAGCGCTGAAAACAGGCTGGAAAATCCACTCTCTCCCCCATTTGGTAGTTTGAGGAGAATAATTTTGCTGAAAGGCAAATCCCTTAATCTCCAGATATAAATCAACAGAATGGCAGAATTGCGAAGGACAGAGAATATCAGATAGGCATGTACTGTCTGTCTCTCTCCTTATTTAATCAGACGTGGGCCCTCCAGCTGGTACCGTATTTATGAAAGGTAACCCAAGGCTACGCAGACTCCCCAGTGCAGCGTGCAGCATAAAGCAGAATGTTTAAAGGCAGGGCCCATAGAACTTGACGGCAGAGCAGCGGGATGGGCATCCGAGGCTAGTCACGGGGCTGCATGAGTAGCCCTCCTTCCTCCCAGCAGGCTACAGGATTGTTGTACGGAAGACGGCTTCCCAAGATAGGGCAATTTTGCGGATGGCGCGTGCAGGCCTAGAATGTGCAGGGGGTGCCGAGGGAACCGCAGCAGCGCTTTGGCTGCAGAGGGAGCACTCGGTTCGCCCAGCCAATGTTGTGTGCGATTAGCACGAACTGTACTCCATGTCTCACGTGCTACCCATAGAACCCCAATGGGCCGTATACAGCAGCAGGCCCTTGGTTTTCCACCATGACTACAGAGGGACCCTTTTGGCCTGCTCCTTGATTCGAGTGACTCAAATTACAGTTGAGGGTATTGACCACTGGGCAGGATTGGGCTCTCAGGCGACGTCTACACTACGAGTTTTGCCGGACGAGGCAATGCAAATGAAGTGCAGATTAGCATTTTCTCACGCTTCATTTGCATACTCTCTTCTGATCCGTTTTTGCGCTAGGGGTTTTTGTGCAAAAACGAGCGTGTGGATGTTTCCTTTTTGTGCAAGATCCTTATGCCCCAATAAAGGAGGTTTACCGAGCTTGCACAAAAAGGGGTTTTTGCACTAAAAGGAAACGTCCACACTGCTTGTGTTTGCGCAAAAACCCCTTGCGCAAAAATGGATCAGAAGAGAGTATGCAAATAAAGTGTGAGAAAATGCTAATCCTCACTTCATTTGCATTGCCTCTTCTGGCAAAACTCATAGCTACATCTACACTGGCAGCTTCTTGCGCAAAACTCTTTTGCGGAAGAGTTCTTGTGCAAAGACTCCTCCAGAAGAGAGCATCTACACTGGCATGTGCTTTTGTGCAAGAGCATCCATGCCAGTGTCGATGCTCTCTTCTGCAAGAAAGCTCAGATGGCCATTTTAACCATAGGGCTTTCTTGCGCAAGAAATTCACGTTGCCTGTCTACACTGGCCTCTTGCTCAAGAACAGTTGCTCAAAAGGGCTTATTCCTGAGCGGGAGCATCATAGTTCTTGCGCAAGAAGCCCTGATTTTATACAGTAGAACGACAGTGTACTTGCGCAAGAACACATGGCCAGTGTAGACAGGCAGCAAGTTTTTGCACAAGAGTGGCTGCTTTGGCGCAAGATTGTGCCAGTGTAGACACAGCCATAGTGTAGACGTAGCCTCAGTGTGTAACTACTCTAGAGTTTACTAGTGACTTGTATGTTAATGGCTGGAGCCACACTTTGACCGTTGGAGGCAGTTCCACACCCACTCACTAAATTGATGGGCTTCTGAGAGTTTGCAGATGACCCAGATTGGGGGAATGGTAAATAATAGAGGAGAGGTCGCTGGCACAGTGATGCGTATCACTCCACAAGCGGTGGCAAGTGAACAAGATGTATTTTACTATGGCTAAATGTACACAGAGGAACAAAGAACACAGGCCGTGCTGACAAGCAGTGATTCTGAAATGAAAAGGACAGTGAGGGTCGTGATGGATGTGAGCAGAACAGGAGTTCAAATGTGATGTGATTAGAAGGGTGTAGCCAGACAGGAACCCCCCCGTAACATCCATCTTTGCTTGCCTGGATATGCAGGCTGCTGTGCGACCCTGAATGGCTGTAAATAGAGATACGCCAATTGCTGACCAAGTGGCTGCCGAGGAGTGCCCTTGAGTGAAACCCATATTGATACGAACACACAGCCGTCCGCGCGGGGGGGGGGGGGAGGGGAAGGGGAATCTCTCGCCCAGTAAAAATATGTCTAGTACTCACAATTTAGTTCTCTCTCTTGCAAGTGTAAATTAAGTTGAAACTTGCTTGTAAGAACTGGTGCCACAGAAACGGACCAGTACAATTTGGCATCTTAGATAAGAAAGAGGATACGGGCCCCTATGGGTATAAAGATGGGTCCAGCAGCACATTTACTCTGAGTGTCAATCTACCATCTAACTGCTGGTCGGGTTAGGTGTTTGATCTCCCGAGGTTCCATGGGGACGCCCACCTCGTATCCGTCTTTCCTAGGAATTGAGGGACCAGCCCTGGCCTGACACTCTGGGACCAAGAGGCACAGAAGGGGGTAAAACTTGTACCTGGATGTGGTCCTCTCTCTTAAGTGTACACATAGACTTAGAGCTCTTTAAAGATTAAGCTGTCACTTGGTACCATTATTTCTATTTTCTATCTTTATTTTCTTTGTAACCATTTTTAAGATCTATATTTGCTAGCAGTTAAGAAATAGAGCAATAGCCATTGTAACCATATGATTTATAAGCTTCTTTAATAAACCTGTAGCTGTTTAAGCTTTAACCTGACACCTTCAGTTGCTGTAACAGAACCAAGCACAATTTAAAAGAACTTCAGCCGGTCATAAGGGACAGGTATAGGAAGAGCTTGGGTGTTTGGATTGTGTCACTCCCAGGTGACAGATCCGTTGGGGCATCTCTCAGTCTTCCCTAGACTGCCCGCTGTGAAGGGATCCTGTATCCTAGCAGCTAAAATCTGAGATGTAATAGGCTCTTCCTATAACGTTGGGGCGTCTGTCAGCCTGTTGGCTGCCCTCTGCGACGAGACCCCGGTCCTAGCAGTAAAGTCACGGACGTTAAACCTTTTTCTCGGTATCTCTCTCTCTCTCTCTCACACACACACACACACACACACACACACACACACACACACACACACACACACACACACACACACACACACACACACACACACACACTGCCCTGACTGTTGGCTGACAGAAGGGAGAATGCAACCCTTGGATTTTTCAGGGAAAAATTGAGTAGGAGTAGAGAGTTATGTTTTATTTCTGTATTTGTGTGATACAATGTGTGATCAGGCCTGACATCCTCCTATACTTAACACTCTGTTGTGATAATCTGTAGCCCAAAGATGTCGTAAGATATCATTGGAAAATAACTCACTGATCATTTGCATTCTTCTGTGGTGCATGTCGGGGTTGTGTACAATGAGTTGTGGATATGTGCTAAAAATTATGGTCTTAAAATGTGTTTGGCAAGCAGTGCATAGGCCCTTTGACAAAGGAATGTGCACTTGTTTGTCCATCCAGCCTGGTCATTGCACTGAGACAATAGGTCCGTTTACATATAAAGATTTTTAAAAAAGCTATCGAGTGGGGGAGAAGACAGCATGGCTTAGAATCATAGACTCCTAGGGATGGAAGAGACCTCAGGAGTTATCAAGTCCAGCCCCCAGCCCAAAGCAGGATCAATCCCAACTAAATCAACCCAGCCAGGGCTACTACACCCTGGCAGGAGAGAAACTTTATTTGAGCTATAATACAGGGTCTGAATCTCAATAGGCAATTGAATCAATTGATTACATACCATATTATTGTATTAGAAAAGTGTATTGAATAAGGCTTTTTATTCATGCTAATGGCACGGTTGTGATTAATACCATGGTAAAATGTATATATTAACACTCTGAGGCCTTATAAAGATTCACTGAAATGCTTTAGAGCAGCCGTGGCCAACCTGGGGCTCACAAGCCGCATGTGGCTCTCCTTTCCCCTCCCACACACACACACGAGGGTGTGGCTTGCAAAGCCCCCCCTCTGTGGCTTGTAAAGCTGCCCCTGTGCCCCCCCAAAACAGCCCTCTCCTCCCATCTTCCTGTGCTGACCTGGGCAGGGGAGCTGTCCAGTGCAGCCATTAAAGATGGAGAATCAAAGATGGTGTCAGCTGGCAGGAGTCTGATGTGGCCAAAAAAGCCTCTAAACATGTTTTCTTAAAGGGGCAGAGTTGTTTTTGTTTTTTTTCTCACCAACTTTGCCTTGGCTCTTCGCGCTGGATCCACTGATAGCTTGGCTCTTTGTCCAGAATGGGTTGGCCATCCCTGCTTTAGAGTATGTGACCAAAGGGAGGGAGGAATAGTTTCTCCCAGACAAAAGAGAAAGGCGTCATCTGCTTGTTTCTAATGAAATTAAGGAAGGTCTGGCCAAAAGCAAGGGAAGACCCATTTACAACGGGGGATGGGAAAGTGACAGGCAAGAACAGCAGGAGATCATCCCAAGTCTGGAGACAAAGCAGTAAGTTTGGGAACATAAAGGAGAGAGAAGCCGTCTAGGCTTCCAACATTAGACAGACAAGGGGCCAGAGCTCTGCCACACACAGAAAGATGCGTCCTTCAACCAAGGGGGATGAAGTCTTGGACATTGAATACAGGTGAGAAGCTCGCTCCGGCAAAGCTTTTTAAGCTAGAAAGACAATGGAAACCAGCCCCTTGGCCTTCTATGGTCAGTTCTGCCTGAGAGTCAGCCACGGCTGAAAAGAAAAAAAAATGGTGAGAACCACCGTGAACAAAGTAATACGGTTTAAATTGGGCCATAGCCCACTACAAATGTTTTCACATTTATTTGCTTGTAAGTATTTTCTACCTTTATTTGTTCCACTTGGTATTGTAAAGATGTGACGTAGTGGGGGTACCTTGCTGGTTGCTATGCTGGGCAGTGGGTTGTGAGTGACCTGCACTGGCTGCTGTCTGCAGCACGGCCCAGCGGGGCAGGGGATGAGTCATTATACAAGGGGGCTTTGAACCTGTCTGACCAGTTATCTCCCAGGGAGCGGAACAATGGGAAGAAGGGGAGTGGAGCCCTGGCTGGGGACAGGGCTGGATGTGAGTGAGTTAGGTTTCTGGCTGGTATCATGGAGGAAGCAGCTTAGGCAATGGGCCCAGACTCCCCCATCTCAAGGGGGGCTGAGGCATCCTAGGCTTGCCCTGTAACCAGATTACATCTGTGCTGTGCTGTATCCTGGAGAAGCAATAAACTCCCTCTATTCTACTGGCTGGGGGAGTCTGTCCATGCCACTATGGGGATGCACCAAAGGCCAAGACCAGGCGAATAGAAGTGGAAACACAGGAGAGGATTGCTAAAATGAAGGTCCCATCAACTGACCATCCTGCTCCCATGAATGTTCCAGTTTGAAAGTCCCACCTACATTCCTACTGGTCACTTCACCTGGCTAGGTGTAGTTAACCCCTTAGTCCCCAGGCTGCTGGCTACAGTAGGTGCCATGCACAGGGGGAGGGAGGGAACCCAGGCCCACCCATCTGGCTCCCACACAGGGACCTACTGGTGACAGCCATCTCCTGCCTTCCTTCTCTCCCCTTGTCTGCTTCTGTTCCCTGGACCACTTCCCTGTGGCCCTTGCATCAAGACAGGTACCAGTCTGGGGACCTCTCCTGTTCCCCTCTGTGTGCCCAGCACAGCTCTGTCCAAGGTGCTCCTTTTCCCTGGCCGGTCAGAGTGAGAGTGAGTTGCCTTTAGCTCTGCAGCCTTTTATAGGGCCCAGCTTGATTAGCGGACTGCTCCCCACCCTGACCAACCTGGGTTGTGTAGGCCCCCTCTGGCCTGCTTTTAACCCCTTCCCTCCCAGAGTGGGGCAGCTGTCCCACAACATCCCCCCAACCCCTTTCTATTTATCTTCATGGTCTCTGCTCCTTTGATTGTTTCTGTTACATAACTAATTTTACTAGGTGCAAATCAATTAAGGTAGGATTGGTTCAGGGATTGTTTTACAATATGCTAGGATTGGTTAGAAAATTGTTTAGTAATATTTTAATGAAGCGATTGGCTAAGGTCCAGCTACATAGGACTCAGGTCTCACTATATACATTGAGGTCCAAGAAGACTAGATGAGCTGCTAAAATCTTTTCATGACCAGAACATGCAGCAATCAGAATCCCAATCAGAGCAACCTTCCCTGGCCAACAGGGAAAGTTCATCTGCACAATCAGAATGGGTGAGCATAGAATTCTATGCTTAGCTTGTGTATTCTGCTTGGTAATTGTTAATAGAGAAGGATATTGCTATATAAGGCTTTTTCACTGGTAAAAGGTCCTGCAAACCTACCAGGAGCCCTAGGAACTGAGTTAGGGTAGGTACTTAAATCGATTATTTTATGCAAACAAATTCACAAACTCTTCAAAATATATATAGTCATACTTCATGATGACCTACAGGTACCAAATTTTGCACCAACAATCCTGCCACTTAAATTAGTTGAATGCACTACTTTTTACACTGGAATATGCTGGGTGAAAGATTTAAATTATTTTTGGTCTTCACTGGAAAAACGTCATGACTATTATCAGGGCTCGACGATTGAGGCAAAAGCCACTTGCATTGCGCATGTGCGCGCCACCAGCAAACGGGGCACCAGGCTGAAATCTACTCACCATGGGCCGGGTAGATTCAATACTTTGTCGAGCCCTGACTATTATAAGAGTTCATAAAAAATATTTGCTAACAATTAAAATAGTGTCACCCATTAAACTGTCATTTTAGAGCCAAGGACATTTTTACTGTTACAAATCACAACATCATTCAAATAGTTATGGAAAGTACTGAAAGCTTTGAGTTTCTGATTGAATAATTACCATACATAGGAAATTTTAATCAAATGAATAAATGTTTGATGTTGAAATCCTACAAATTTCAAACTGTTCTTTTACTTCCCTTTTGCAAGCACATGAATAAAAAATTCTATGACATACATTTCATTTCTTGAACTTTCTTATAAGTGTAATCTATGCAAAATGACTTTGCCCGGTCAACGACGCGCCTTGTCTGCTAGTTAACCATATTCACCCTGAGCTCTAGGCACTGGGTATAGGTAGGCTCCTTTTACCTGGAGCCCTAGGAACTGGAAAAGGATGGGGATGCCTAAATCCAGAAGGTTACTCCTTGAGCCTTAGGAACTGGGTGAAGTGGTGCCCTAGTGTATACCTGTAACAATCTGTGCAGGTAACAGTATCATTTAACTGATGTACTCTGAGTAATACAATAAACTCGTGCTGCTTTTACTGTTTATAATAAGAATGGCCATACTGGGTCAGACCAAAGGTCCATCCAGCCCGGTTAGGCTGTGCTTTTGTCTCCTTAAAGGAGCAAAAACCGTATCACTTCTCTGACTGTTCCAGAAGGCTGGACCTTTCCGGTTCTATCAGGGCTACTCAACTTTGGAAGCCCTGGGGCCCACAGTGATACTCACAGCACATACCGAGGGTCACAACTTAAGTGTGGTCACATATACATGCAAATATATATGCAAATAGCTTCTTTCACACTGACCGGCATGAGTACAAAGATGAAGGCAAGGCTATACATCACACAAGCCCCATTTAAGTCAGTTCTGCTGATATTAATAAAATGCAATAGTCACCCGAATTCCACACATAAGACAGCACTATTAATGAGCAATGACAGTCCAGGAATGTAACTACTAAAACACACATCCACAGAAGACCATTCTATTGGCTACTTTTTTGTTTTGGTTCCCACCCACGGGTCGCATGTTGAATCCAAACTGTGCCGCAGGCTGCAAACAAACTGGCTGCGGGCCGCCTGGGTTAGATGGTCTTGGGAAAATTTGGGGCTGGGGGTGTGTTGGGTAGTAATAAGCAAGGCTGACGGAGACTAGAGTGAGTGTGGCTGTAATGTAACAAGCCCGCTGCTGGAGCCAAAGTTGGTGAACCAGGGCTGTTTAACAGAGACTACCTGCTGGATGGGAGCATCAACTCAGGGAACAACAGCAACAGAGCATTTTAACAACATTTGAGGTTACAGGAAATGTGGTGACACCACCTCTCACTGCTCTTGGTTGAACCCCCAAAATATGCCCATTTGACAGTGGGGTGACTACTTCTAGAAGAGTGTCTCATTCTGATGTCCACAACTGAAGAAGGATGTTGCTAAATTAGGGTACGTCTACACTACAACGTTAATTCGAACTAACGCGTCTAGAACTAAAAACTAGTTCGAATTAGCGTTTTGCTAATTCGAACTAGCATGTCCACATTGAGTGGACCTTGAACAGGGCTTAAGGATGGCTGGAAGCAGTGCCGGCAGGGCATCAGAGGAGGACTTAGAGCGTGGAGCTGCTGTCTCAGGCTAGCCGAGGGCTGCGCTTATAGGGTCCCGACCCCCACCCCGGACAGACAGTTCTCAGGGATCCCCGCTTGCAAAGCAGTCCTGGCTTGGATTGCCCGGAGTACCCACACTGGGCACATCACACCACTCGGCCATCAGACTGGCTGCACTTGCCGCAGGCTGCCATCTGAGGAGAGGGGGCAATCGGGGGGCTACAGGAGAGCTTCCACCCCCAGAAGCCCGCAGAGCCAGCCCAGTCCTCCCCATCGGGGGCTCGTACCCCATTCCTCCCTCACCTCCTTCCACTTACCCTTCCCTAGCCCCCCTTATTGATGTACAAAATAAAGATAACGTTTCTTCCAACATTGACTCTGTCTTTATTGAACAAAACTGGGGGAGACTGGGAAAAGGAGGTGGGAGAGGGGAAGAGAAAGGCTGGGAGAGGGGAGGGCAACTAACATGATCAGGGTTTGGGAACAGGTCCCATATGAAGAGAGGCTACAGAGACTGGGACTGTTCAGCTTAGAAAAGAGGAGACGGAGGGGGGACAGGATAGAGGTCTCTAAAAGCAGGGGTTGGGTGGAGAGGGTGCATTCAGAAAAGTTCTTCATGAGTTCCCATAAAGAAGGACTAGAGGACACCAAAGGAAAGGAATGGGTAGCAGGCTTCAAACTAGTAAGAGAAAGTTGTTCTTCAGAAAGCAAAGAGTTAACCTGCAGAACTCCTTGCTGCAGGAGGCTGTGAAGGCTACAACTAGAACAGAGTTTAAAGGGAAGTGAGATCAAGTCATGGAGGTTGGGTCCATGGAGTAGTCTTAGCCAAGGGGTAGGAGTGGTGTCCCTGCCCAAAGTTTGTGGAAGGCTGGAGAGGGATGGCACAAGACAAATGGCTTGCTCACTGTCTTCGGTCCATCCCCTCCAGGGTCCCTAGGGTTGGCCGCTGTCAGCAGACAGGCTACTGGGCTAGATGGACGTTTGGTCTGACCCAGGATGGCCACTGTAAGCTCAGGGCTCAGGGTCGGGGGTCTCAGTGGACCCCCTTGATTTTCATGCACACCTGCTCCTGGGTGGCCAGGCTGGCAGCTCTCCTGCCCTAGACGGCCACTTTCCTGTGCCTAGTGCGGAGATCGTGGACAAGGTCCACGATGTCCGCACTAGCCCAGGAAGATGCCCGCCTCTTGCGGTCCAGGGCAAGCTCCCGGGAGCCGCCAGCCTGGTCCCGGAAAGAGGGGGTGGGCTGGGGGGCATCGGGTGGGTGGCTCTGTGCCGTGCCAGGTGTAGGGTCTGCTGGCTGGGTGCTGGCAGGCTTGCACCTGGCACGGGCACCGTAGCCAGCCCGTGCCCCTTTAAGGGGCCCGGGGCCGGGAGGGGGGCATAGAGTTTCCCTGGTGTTGGCCAGAGTGGCCACCAGGGAAACCTGGGGAGGGCTATCCTCCCACTAGTTCGAATTAAGGGGCTACACACCCCTTAATTCGAACTAGTAAGTTCGAACTAGGCTTAATCCTTGTAAAATGAGGTTTTCCTAGTTCGAACTAAGCGCTCCGCTAGTTCGATTCAAATTCGAACTAGCGGAGCGCTAGTGTAGCGGCTATGAATGTTAGTTCGAACTAACGTCCGTTAGTTCGAACTAACATTGTAGTGTAGACACACCCTTAGAGGGTGGGTCTCAAAGAAGAGTCACAAGAATGGTTAAAGGATTAGAAAATATGCCTTGGTAATGGTTAATAACCAGAGGATAAGGATATTACTGTACAAGTACTTGTCATATTCTCCATGTGTTATGTATTCTCAGTGTATAGCCCCGTCCTTGAATCTAGCCACCTCACTAACTAGCTTAACAAAAGACGGAGGGATGACATGATTACAGTCTATAAGTACCTGCACAGGGAAGACATATTTGATAATGGACTCTTCAGTCTAGTGGACCAAAGTATAACAAAATCCAGTAGCTGTAGGTTGAAGCTAGATACGTTATGCTTAAAAAAAGCATCTGGGACCTTTTTCAGGGGGATAAGGCAACACGCCACATTTACTGATCGTATAGTAAAGTAGCATATACACATGCCCGCATGCATCCTGCTGATGGAATGGCTACCAGTCTGTTGCTTGACCCAACTTATTGGCCAGATAAGTTGAGTATGAGGAAGGAGCTGGGTTCTTGTCAATCTGGACTGATGCTCCATGGTCTTAGCAGGACACAACCCGAAGAACCATACAAGACATTCCCTCCTTTATAGGATTTTCCTTCTATGGAATCCTAGATGATTGGAAAAAGGCAAATGTAGTGCCCATCTTCAAAAAAGGGAAGAAGGACGATCCAGGGAACTATAGGCCGGTCAGTCTTACCTCAGTTCCTGGAAAAATCATGGAAGGGATCCTTAAGGAATCCATTTTGAGGCACTTGGAAGAGAGGAAAGTGATTAGGAATAGTCAGCATGGATTCACAAAGGGCAAGTCGTGCCTGACCAATCTGATTAGCTCCTATGATGAAGCTCTGTGGACGTGGGAAAGTCAGTGGATGTGATATACCTGGACTTTAGCAAGGCTTTCGAAATGGTCTCCCACAATATTCTTGCCAGCAAGTTAAGGGAATGTGGATTGGATAAATGGACGGTAAGATGGATAGAAAGCTGGCTAGAAGGCCGGGCCCAGCGGGTAGTGATCAATAGCTCGATGTCAGGATGGCGGTCGGTTTCTAGCGGAGTGCCCCAAGGTTCGGTTCTAGGACCGGTTTTGTTCAATATCTTTATTAATGACCTGGATGAGGGGATGGATTGCACCCTCAGCAAGTTTGTGGATGACACTAAGCTGGGGGGAGAGGTAGATACGCTTAAGGGCAGAGATAGGGTCCAGAGTGACTTAGACAAATTGGAGGATTGGGCCACAAGAAATCTGAGGTTCAACAAGGACAAGTGTAGAGTCCTGCATTTGGGACAGAAGAATCCCAAGTATTGTTACAGGCTGGGGACCAACCAGCTAAGTAGTAGTTCTGCAGAAAAGGACCTGGGGGTTACAGTGAATGAGAAGCTGGATATGAGTCAGCAGGACGCCCTTGTAGCCAAGAAAGCTAATGGCATATTAAGGTGCATTAAGAGGAGCATTGCCAGCAGATCCAGAGATGTCATCATTCCCCTTTATTCGGCTTTGGTGAGGCCACATCTGGAGTATTGTGTCCAGTTCTGGGCTCCCCACTACAAAAAGGATGTGGATGCATTGGAGAGGGTCCAGCGGAGGGCAACCAAAATGATTAGGGGGCTGGAGCATATGACTTATGAGGAGAGGCTGAGGGAGTTCAGTCTGTTTAGTCTGCAGAAGCGAAGAGCGAGGGGGGATTTGAGAGCAGCCTTCAACTTCCTGAAGGGAGGTTCCAAAGAGGATGGAGAGAGGCTGTTCACAGTAGTGACCGATGGCAGAACAAGGAGCAATGGTCTCAAGTTGTGGTGGGAGAGGTCCAGGTTGGATATTGGGAAAAACTATTTCACTAGGAGGGTAGTGAAGCACTGGAATGAGTTACCCGAGGAAGTAGTGGAGTCTCCATCCCTAGAGGTGTTTAAGTCTCGGCTTGACAAAGCCCTGGCTGGGTTGATTTAGTTGGGATTGGTCCTGCCTAGAGCAGGGGGCTGGACTTGATGACCTTCTGAGGTCTCTTCCAGCTCTATGGTTCTATGATTCTAAGTCTATGCATTTTGCCTTGTCAGGCCTTAATCAGTCATTCAGCGTCACAATCAGTTTTTCTGCGACAGACTAACTCAGCTACCCCCTGAAGTTTTTCTGGAGGTTGTTCTCTGTCATCTGATATCAGTGTGCTGACGACCCCTCCTGGGTGTTGTCTTCTGGCAAAACTTGCTATCTGTTCCCTATCAAAGGGTGCTTGCCACTAACTTCAGCGTTTGTCAATCTGCCCCGACAGTCTGCATCTTCAGTGTGCTTTCACTTAGTTGATAATTATTTGGTGCTTCTGAGTCTCCGGCCCCCTCCTCTGACCATTTGGGCATGCAGTGGCCTTCACACTTGAAACATTCTCTCTCTCTCATTCACACAAACAATACATTTACACAATTGCAGCATGGGACAAGTAATCAGCCATTGTACTATTTACCAAAGCTGAGGTGGAATCTCTTCCATCGCTGGCCATTTTTAAATCAAGAATGAAAAGGGTGCTAGTCCCTCCACCTCGTCCTTGTCACAGACCAAGAAACCAGACAGTGAAATGTCATTATCAGCAGATTACAGGATTATCATGGTCCCTTCTGACCTTAAAGTCTAAGGCTGCGTCTGGACTGGCAAGATTTTGCACAAATACTTTTAGCGGAAAAGAGCGTAGGAGAGCGTCTACACTGGCATGGATGCTTTTGTGCAAAAGCATCCGTGACAGTGTAGATGCTCTCTTGCACAAGAAATCTCCGATGGCCATTTTAGCCATCGGGCTTTCTTGCGCAAGAAATTAACTTGGCTGTCTACACTGGCCCTCTTGCGCAAGAATACTTGCGCAAGAGGGCTTATCCCTGAGCTGGAGCGTCAGAGTATTTGCATAAGAACCACTGATTTTTGTACAGTACAAAGTCAGTGTTTTTGCCCAAATACTCGCGGCCAGTGTAGACAGGTGGCAAGATTTTGTGCAAAAGCAGCTGCTTTTGCGCAAAATCTTGCCAGTCTAGACGCAGCCTAATAGTAACTGTTAATGTTATAAAGAAAACAGTCTAACGTTTGGTTTAATTGGGGTGGGCACAATTCTTAGATAGCTGTGTTCTCTCTATTTCTTTTAAAGACAAAATCATGACAGAAAGAATGGGAGAGTTCTAAGGAAGCTGGAGAAAAAAAGATAAGGGAGGAAAGCCTGTAATTCTATGTAAATCCACTCCATGTAACCCATGTGATCAGATGGAATTATATCCGTAAGGGCTAGGGCTGAGGTCCTATGGGTGAAGAACGTACCTCAATTGCATTGCAAGAGAAGTAGTTAAAGTGTTCACGGGGAGAGTATAGGGGTTTAGGGCTAAGCAAGGCCCAGTCTTTTGGGGACTGCTTTATATGCTATTTTGGAATTTTAATTTTTGATTTAAGTTAAAGGGGATACACGTGAGGGGAGGGAACTAATACAAGAAGTAGCCTCAGATGTTTACAGACAGAAATCAAGCCATATTCAGATACACAATTGTGAAAAAGAGACATTGGCCACACAGGGGTCCATGCCATGACACAGCCAGAAAACCACACAACTTTAAAGTTTTTCATTTTCAGTAAGCCAAGCAATTTTTCTCAATGGGTCTTCCCTTGCAAGTGACATCTTTTCATCTCAAAGAACTAAAAAGTGAAAAAGCCTTGGCTAAAGAACTTTTAAACAAATGACTCTCAGGCTATTTTCCTTCAAGAATCTCTTTCAAGAGGGACAAATGTAATAGGATTCAGAAGATACTTTTGCTTCAGCCAAATAAAAGAGGAGAGGGCATCTCACTGGCTAAACACAAACCTTTTTAGATTAAAGATCAAATTAAGGATAAGGAGTGGGACAGTTTATCCTGTTAAAGGGCACAACTGCTTGGTTAATAATAGCAGTGAGCTCAGCGTATACTCCCAGTCGAGGGAGGGAGAAAAAAAAATCAAGAAAAATAAAATAATGCAAATACTGTACTGTGAAGAAAGGGAATTATAATAGGAGGAAATTTCAGGGGTTCCTTACTGGGACAGATCTGATAAAGACAAAACAGCTAAGGAAATAGGTGACATCTTTCTATACCAACAATTCACTCCCTCATATTGATGGGAAGAATTGCACCCTGAGGAAATAGAGCACATTTATGTACTAGAAGAGATTTCAAGCTCATCTCTAAATCCTTATTGAAGCAGGCAAGATCTGCAGAAAGATCCCCTTTTTTGGGCAGAAATATAAGAAGATATTGTTCAAGTATAACAGAGTCCTCGGTGGGCTGTATGGCCTAGCAGTTAGCGCTACCTGCTTTAACCCCTTCAAAGAATTCTAATAGATTAGTAAGACATGATTTCCTTTTACAGAAATCATGTTGACTTTTGCCCAACAAATTATGTTCTTCTACATGTCTGACAATTTTATTCTTAACTATTGTTTCGAGATATTCCATGGGAGGCAAGTGAAGCAGCATTTAGGATTCATTTGATAAGCATAGCATCTCAGTTGAAAAAAAATAAAGCTCAGGGAAAAAAAAAACTAGAAAAGAGAAAGTACAAGAGAAGCATAAAAAAATCTCTCAATTAACTAGTAAAAGGGGAAATGTATTATGTGGATGACAGACATCACTGAACTAGCTCTTATAACACACATTTTATGAAAAAGGAAATAAAAGTGATGAGTTATTGGCTCAATAGTGCAAAGGACATAATTGCAACACATTATCCACTATCCAAACAAACAAACCGAACAACACACCGGGGAGAAATAGGTGCTACTTGTGCTGCTGATTACAAAACCCTGTGTACTAAAGACATGCTGAGCTCAGGCATTATTAAAAATACCGGGAAGTCGCAGGCGTCCCAAAGATACATGACATTGAGAAAGAAACTTTAGCTAGAGAAGTAACAAGCAAAGCAATCAGAGAGCAGTAGCAGCTATGCACAGTGGTGAAATGCCGGAACCTGATGTCTTTCCAGCTGAAGTGTTCAAGGTATTTGAGTGAAGTTAGTTGATCCCTTAGGGCAGGAGTGGGCAAAATACAGGCCGTGGGCCAGAAAGATCCGGCTCGCCGTGATCCCCTGGGCTGCCAATGTCCTGCAACCCAGTGGGACCCTCAGGTAGGCTCCCTGCCTGCTGCTGTCCCACAAGCTGCTCAAAGCAGCCAGCAGCTGTTGCCAGTATGTGCATGGCCACGATGTGGGGAGGGGGGCTCCATGCGCCGCACTCACCCCCAGCACAACCCTTGCCAATGCCATTAGCCCCAAGTGATGTGCAGGGCCGTTTGGAATCGGCAGGCCTCAGTGCAATTGCTGCGTTCCCCCCACCCCTGCTGGCAAGCCTGCTACTTAGTCAGTTCTCAGACAAAGTTCGTTAACTGCGAAAACCTCAGTTCCCCTGCCCGGTTGTTTGTACTAACACTCAGATTGCTGGACAGGCCTGGCCTGACAGGTACGAGTCAAACCGGCAGTTTCTCTTAGTTTGATAAAATCACCAGAAACAACCTGGCCTGGATGATGTAAAAAGGCCCAGTCTATAGATGACGGCAGCCCCGTGGGTCACACAGAGCGATCTGATTATGGCATTACTGCCGAACGATCCTCTAATCAGACAACGAGCTCACTCTTCGAATGACACATCTTCCTTCCGATGCTTACCTGGAAGCTACATGGTGCAGAATAACGAGCAAAACCTTCCTCTGGCAAAGCCCAAAGCCCAGCCCATGCAAACCACCAAAACCTGCAGCCTGGTGCCTGGCAGTGGTGGCTGTGCTGGGGATGCTTATCTTCCCCCATGCACCGCTATGCCCCGCGGCATGGGCTGGTCTGGATTGGCTGATTCGGGCTTGTGGGGCACTAAGGAGATATTTAGGGTTGGGCTCAGTGTCCTGGAGCACAGCAGTGTTTCAGCCCCGGAGCCCAAACCCCAAAAGTTTTCCGTTAAAAGCATTTTCGGAAAAATCGCGTCTAGATTGGCAGGATGCTTTTCCGCAAAAGCACTTTTTGCGGAAAAGCGTCCATGGCCAATCTAGACGCGCTTTTCCGCAAAAAAGCCCCGATCGCCATTTTCGTGATCGGGGCTTTTTTGTGGAAAACAAATCTGAGCTGTCTACACTGGCCCTTTTGTGCAAAAGTCTTTCGGAAAAAGACTTTTGCCCGAATGGGAGCAGCATAGTATTTCCGGAAAAGCACTGATGATTTTACAGGAGATCGTCAGTGCTTTTCCGGAAATTCAAGTGGCCAGTGTAGACAGCTGGAAAAACTTGCCAGTCTAGACACAGCCCTGGTGTGTGTCTCCTGTGTTGTCGTTTTACACTTGTGCAGAAGGGGAGCGGAGGAGGGGACACAGCTACCACCTCAGAGCAATACGTTCTCAGTTCCAGCGCCAGCACAGAGCTGCTCTAACATGCACATCACGGCAAGAGCCCTTTGCGGGGTGTTGCACCCGCTCAGAATGGTTGAACGCAACCCTTTCGCCCCATGCCCTGTTTCACCCCCAATACACGCCCTCTTTCCTGGCAACGTGCCCCGGGGTAGGGGGTAAATAGCAGAGTCCACTGGCCCTTCACCATCGAGAATCTCCTTAATGAGGAGTGTTTTCCTGGAGGGGGATATCTGCCAGCCACATGGCAGAGCTGCCATAAAGGAGCCATGGGGGGGGGAACCTGTCATCAAGGCTGAAGTGTTTCACAAACACTTTGCACAGGCGTGTGCAAGGTGAAAGGCAAAAGAAAACAAGGCCCCAGTGATAGCCACAAGACACCGTCACATCTAGTTATGCCAGAAGGTGTTAAAGTCTGGCATCCGATGGGTCTTCTTTGGAGCTAAAGGGAAGCCCCTTTATAAAGAGAGCTGGAGAAAACTGGGAGGCTACTGCCCAAGGCACTAGGTCACGTGACCAAGCTTGCAGAGCGTTAAGCCGTCTGGGCTGAAGGGTTGTCCTGGGGCTGCTTGCCAATGCAGGGACTAGGGGACTGACTGATGCGTGAGAAGCAGGAAAGGCAGCAGAAAGCCAGCAGGCAGGGTGAGAAAACTCCTTGGCTCACAGGACTCACTGGAGAGTCAAGTGTGGGAACTGCCATCCAGGAAACCGCCTTCTGCTGTTTGTTGGGACTTTGGGCAGGGAAACAGAACTTGTGCGTGATTTGTACACAGACTGGATTGCACCAAAGCAATACACGGCACCTCGCATCAACTTCGCCGCTTACAGGGAACAACCCAGCAAAGCCCGGCCTATGGGCTAACGGGGCAGCAATAATTCTGCTGAGGTATGGCCATATCTTTACCAATTTACTTCCCTGATGCAAGGGAACTGCTAGCTGCTGCAATCAGGCCTAGTCTGCACCACACACCCACACACACACACACCCACACCCACACCCACACCCACACACACCTATGCAACATCAACTACCAAACTGGGAAGGTCAGCGGGGGGCTGCTCTCCTGTCTACTCTTCTCATCCTAGTGGGGGACCAAAGTCAACGGGAGAATGTTTGGAGGTCGATTTATCACATCTAAGCAGACATGATAAATCAACCACGGGTGGATTGATTGCTACTGCCATGGGCCACCACGTAGTGAAGAAAAGCCGTGAGAGAACAGTAACGAACGCCTTCACTCTTTTTGAGAGAGACAAGACGGGCGAGGTAAGATTTTCATTGGACCCACTTTTGTTGGTGAAAGGGACAAGCTCACGAGCACCACCAAGTTCTGTTTCACTTTCGCCCCTTCTTCACATGGTTTGTGTGAAAAGTGTGTCAATCAGAAAAGAACCAGACATATTTCCGCATATTTCCCCCTATTCCCTTCTGCTTCTGACACAGCGATCAGGCAGCAGCCTGATGGCCAACCATGCCTTGGGGGGGGCACACAATTAAAGGAGGATTAATGGGACTGACAGATCCCAACACATACACGGTCTCCAGGAATATTACCGGCATCTGTTGCAAAGTAGCAAAAATAAATTTCCCATATGCCCCAGACAGTTGCTGCACAGGGAATGAAAATAGGCTGGAGGGAAGCAGAATATCAACATTTCAGGATTTAAATGTCATGTGGTACCATCAAGCTTCACATTTTAATTCGAGCCTGTAATACTGGCATTTGCATTGTCTCTAGGCCTTGCAACGTGCAGTCACTACCACCTTAGAGAGGGGAGGAACTAGATTCTCAGCTGCCCCGGCCCCGTGTGTATTACACACTTGAACGAGTTTCCCATGGAGTTCCTGGATGTGGGATACTGCAGGGGGAGGGACTGTCGCTCCTTGGACAAGGTAGATTTGTTTTTACCGACATCCGGCATATGCAGAGGGACATGGATGTGCCTGTGCAGGGTGAAGGACAGCCGGGAGTGAATACGCACGAAGGCACGTTGTCTGGGGTACGCGCCGCAGTGCAGTTATCCTGGGAAACGCACTAACTGCCCCACAGTCACAGAGGGGCTCTGGAAGCGGCAGAAACTAGTGCGGCTTTAGAGGGGATGGGGCACAGGGTGAGAAGAGCTTCTGTAGGTGGAGCCTGCATGGCAGGAGCGACTCCCAGCGCCATTTAGGGGTGCAGGCCTAAGGTAGGGTGGGATCAGAGGCATGGGTGTGGGAACTAGGGGTGCGGGAGGTGCTGTGGCCTAGGGTCCTGGTTGCCTCTCTGTGTGCTGGGGGCTCTGCTGCCAACCCTGTGCACACCCCACTTTGTGTGCTGGGAGGCTCTGCTGTGGCCCCACACACTGGAGGCTACGCTGGAAGCATTGTGCCCTGGCTACTGGCTCGTACACCTAGGTCTCTGCCCCCAGCCTCAGCTGGGGGGGAGGGGGAGAGATAGGAGTAAGTGGGGGGAGTGTCAGCACCCCCACTCTTAAAAGTGTCCCCATGCCACAGATCAGAGGACTAGAATGGCACAGCGGGCACATGCCAGGAAGCGGAAAAGCACTCGCCTTGCTCCTAGGAACCTGATGTTCTCCAGGCTCCGGCAGCAAACCACAGGGGGGCTGAAAAGTGGCACATCCCTAAACGATGCTGTGACAATAGCACCCCGGGGCCCCCTAGGGGACACGTTATGCCCTGCAGAGCGCATGCCTCGTGAGGCAGCACGTCGGAACTCTCGAGCCCCCTGCTGGTGCTGACCCGGTATGGAACATTGTGGGGTACGGGTCTCGGTTTGTTTCTGAAATACGGGGTAAGCAGGAAACGGCCACAGCTCGCCACACAGCAGCCACTAACACAGACGTGGCGGGTTTACCACAGGACCAGCCAGACATGAGCTAGAGACTTTGAAAACCTACTTTGAAAACAAAGCAAACCCCTGAATTCCTTACAGACTCCTAGAAACGTGGGGCTGGAAGGGTCATCAAGCTGAGGCCGGCCCTAGGGAACCTAGACCATCTCTGACAGGTGTTTGTCCAACCCGTTCTTAAAATCCTCTTACGATGGAGACTTCACCACCTCCTTTGGATGCTTATTGAGAGCTTAGCTAGACTCATCGGCAGAGATAGTTTCTCACTATCTAACAAACCTCCCTTAATGCAAATAAAGCCCATTACTTCTTGTTCTACTTTCAGGGGCCATGGAGAACAATTGTAAACTGCCCACTTTATAACGGCCCTTAATCTATCTGAAGACTACATAAGACGGTCTCTTCTCAAGACGAAGCATTCCCAGGGGTTTTTTTTTTTAACCTTTCCTTACAGGCTAGGTTTTCTAAACCGTTTTTCATTTTCGTTGCTCTCCTTGGGACTCTTTCCAATTAGTCCACATCCTTCCTCAAGTGTGGCGCCCAAATCCGGATTTGGTGCTCCTTCTGGAGCCTGCTCAGCACTGAGCAGAATGGGACGATTACTTCCCAAGAAACTCTAAAAGTAGAGACTATTTTTTTCCCAAAAGGAGATATGCAAATTTGGTGCTACTTTGTATATCTTCTTCTGATCGCTTTTTTGAAAGTGGGTTTTCAGAAAGTGAAAGTAATCTGACACGTGTTTTTGGCAAAAAACCCTTTTTCGGAAAAACCGCTCTTCCTAAAAAAAGGTGGTTTACACAGTTTTTCAAAAAAAGGGTTTTTTTCCCCCAGAAAAAAACGTGTCCAGACTACTTTCCCTTTCGAAAAACTTTCACTTTCGAAAAAGCAATCGGACAAAGATATGCAAATTAACACCGAATTTGCATATCTCCTTTTGGAGAAAAAAAAAAAAAAAGGATAGTCGAGACATAGCCTAAGATTCTCCAGGATAAAATCGGTCAGAATTGGGGGGGAAGGGCCTGGTAAAACTTTCCTCAGCTGAGCCCTGCTGGGTTTTCTCTTCGGGTTGGTGTAGCAATTTTACCTTTTTGTTGAAATGACTTACTTTGAGACGTCTATAGCAAGAAACCTTGATGTCGAAAACTGGGTGGGTGTTTTTTGGGCTAAACCATTCCCTTAGCTCACATATTCACTGCCACCCTGCCACGCAGTTTCCTTTCCATGCCAGAAAGCAGCCCGGTGACAAACTCTCCATCAAAGGTACAACAGCAACATTTAGCCCATTGCAAGTATTCCCTCATTCATCCTCCTGGCAGCCTGGAGGGGTAGCTAGCTGCTATTATCCCTGTTGCGCAGACGGGCAAGTGACTGAGTTGGCCAAGGAGACAGACGAAGGCAGAGCTCGGATTAGAACCCAGGATGGAAACGGTAAGTATGCAGCTGGTGGCACAAATGGTAGGGAAGCTCCTGATGTGCATAGCAGCAGTGAAATATGCCTTACTGTATATTGCAATGCTGGGTTGGGTCTTGAAGATATGCTCTTCCAATGCCTTGCAAATGCAGCATTAAGTGTATCATAGGCGGAAAAATCACCAGTAAAGAAAGAAATCCAATCAAGCCTTCTTCAGGCAAACCATCCTCTTTCCTTAGGCATTTTTCATGGCGACGTTTGCGCTGTGGGAATGCAGCCAATCACAGGAAATAATTGCAGCCGTCTATCTAAGCACCTCCGAGATGAAGAAACAGTGCACAGCATAAAGCATTTAAGAGGACAGGAGCCAGGCTTCTATGCTTGCACATCTCAGCATGACACGCATTGCTGATTCGAAGCACACACCGTATGCCTTGTTGTTCAGCAAAGATGCAGTCCTTTGGGGAAGGTGCATGTCGTCATGCTGAACCAACTTGTATTGTGAGAGACACACTGAGCTCTCCTTCAGATCTGGGAATGCTACTCCCAGCAGCCCAGAAAACGCAAGGTGGACAGATGGTTTAGCAGAAGTAGTTAGGACATCCTGCAAGGGACCATGCTAGGTCGAGTGGCCAGTTAACACCGTGCAGGGATAGAACAAAAGGAAGGAGTTCATGGGTCACAGATTGCTGCAATAACCCATAAATCCAGTATCTCGGTTCAGTCCAGGATTATTAGGGTCGTGCATTTAGGCACCCAAATTTGTCTTTTGAAAGCGTAGTGCAGGTTTCCTTTGAGGCTAAAGCTTGGGAGGTTTGGACAAGGCAGCCTAGATACTAATCAGAAGCGATGGGCTGGAAATAATATGGGAAATACTTGTTTTAAATACCCGATGGCTTTGAAATAGCCGGGTATGCAGGATACAGCAGAGGCGGTCCTGACTTGGGCCACGTCTCCACTTGCTGTGCCGGAGATCGATCTTCTGGTGTTGGAGTTAGCAGGTCTAGGTAAGACCCACTAAATCGAATGCTGAGGACTGCTCCGGTTGGAACAGGTACTCCCCACTGTAACGAGGAGGGAGGGAAACTGACAGGAGCGTTTGCTCCCGTCGGCCTCCCACTGTGAAGATGGCACCACGCTCAGCTTAAGGGAAGCAGGCTCCAGCTACGTATTTTATGTTCTCTTGGACAAACGTTTCCATGAAGTGAGGGAGCAGTCAAGCTCCGGACTCCAGATTTAGGGACCGGAAGAAGTGGTCTGATGTGAAGAAGTGCTGAGCACCCAGCTGCTCCGACTGACAACGGAAGCACTGAAGACACAGAAGCATCTTCATTCCTCACTGCACTAAAAGCCCCATCCTGAACTTCCCAATCAAAGGGGGTTTTACAGTCAACTGCCGTGGAAGCAGGGTGAGGCCCTAAAACCAGATACAGTTTTCTTTCGCCATCCACCCAACGGACTCAGGTCATTAAAGGTACCTGATGCACCACGCGTTGCTGCTGAAGAGCTGTGGCTACTGTTACAAGTGCCCTCGGGGCTTTAAATCAAGGGTGGATTCAAAGAGAGGATGGCTGCTTGCTGTTAAATGCAAGTTCCTCAGCCTGCCACACGCACGGTGATGGTGCACCTCTTGTGTCGGCACTGAGCCAGGCTGGACCTGTTTGCATTTCACTCTGGTGCAAAGCTGAGTTTGGGCACTAAAAGGACTTGAGATCCGTGCCTATCAGAATATAAATAGAGCCTAGAAACCAAGGCAGCTTAGAAACCAAGAGACAGCAAGTCCGACTTCCAGCTATTCCATTCCTGCGCTTGCGGCGGGGATGGAAAAGATTCATGCACTTTTGCACTCCCCACATTCTGAGGCCAGGTAGGCCCTTGCCTAACCCCTCGTGTAAGTTAGAGCGACCTTGGGGCTGTTGTAATTTATACTCTGCCTCCCAAAGCCCACTCCAGCCATCCCGCTGACAAGGCCCCTGCGTAAGGGGCTGGAGCAGAGCAATTGTAAAGTCCTTATATTAGCTCTACACCAGCCAGGGGAACCTCTGCATCAGAATCTCTCAGCGGGTGACTTTCTCCCACTTGAAGACCCCTTTATTCTCCCAGAGTTTTCTAACTAGGCCTTAGCAGAACTGAGAGCAGGCCCCACCCTTAGTTCCGAGCCTTTGGACTTTTTCATGACTGTTCCTCTACGTACCGATGAGATGCTCCTAATACTCAGTGTCAATAGGTCTCAGAATGCTTTGCTAAACTGGGTGCGTTTCATTAACCCCATTTCACAGCCAGGGAAATGGAGACCCGGAGAAGTTTAGTGACTGATCATACAGCAAAGTCTGCGGCACAGCCAGGCTTAGAACAAACTCTCATGTCTCTCACTTCCACCCTGCAGGCCAAGCTGCCTCTCACATGCCAACTGGGAGTTGCCCTGAAGATCTAGCAACAAACCCTCCTGCACCTTCCGAGACAGACAGACTTGGAGCAAATCTACGGTTGCTTAGCGGCTGATCTACTTGCAACCATTGGTTTTCCAGCCTTGCTCGCTTGAACATGGGTATAATCAGTAGTCCAGAGAGCTCCCTCTTCTCTGACCAATGCCCTCATCTCCTATTTCCCTCATGCGTCTGGCAATCCCCCTTTTGACTTCCAAGCAGGGGGAGGGAAATCTAACAGCTGCCTCCGTATGTCAAAATACAGAAGGTCACCCACTGTTTAGCATTTGAAACCCTCTGTGAGTCTGCTATGCGACACTGAGGATTCAGCTTCTAAATACAAGCCAGAGCCAGATTTCCTACCACGTCCTGTGACCAAACCCCTCCTTTTCAGCAGCTGGGGAATTCCCAGCCAATTCGCCACCTAAGTCAGAATGAGTCTGCTAGGTTGGGCCCCCATTCTCCAGCTTCTTTGCTGGGACAGGGCATGCACTGAAAATATCCACAGCAAAGAGCGAGGCCAGTTCTCCTACAATGTCCCCCGTGCTTCCAGGTTTGTATACGCACAGCAATGCGGCACGCCCTGGTGGGCCTGTGCGTGATCTGTGTGCGTGGCGGCAATGCTGTTGTCCAGGACTTGTTGTTGTTGATGGACTGAGGCTGCTGCACGCCCCCAGATGCAATCAAATTCCCGGCACCTCCCATTGTCCTGGCACAACCAAACCCTTATCTTGCTTTCTTTTATGATAAGAGGAAGCTGCCTGCCCAAATTTGGTGGTCCTAGCTCTTATGTAGGAGGAGTTCTTGAACAAAGAGACTCACAGACGGATGCACGCTTCTAAAATACACAATAAGAAGATTGCCATAGCTGCTTAGAGCTGTCTGTGGAAGGAAACAGACACACTCCAGAACAGGGTACAATTAATAACAGGCACATACTTCTCAAGGTATCCCACTCCCAGAAGAGGGGACTGCCAGCCTAGCTCAAGGCAGCCTGGAGAGACCAGCGTGTGCCCCCCGTATCCCCCCCGCGGTACCAGAGAGAGGCAAGCAGGAAGGTCACAGAAGGGAGATTCTAAAAGAGGCAGACTCTTTATGCAGTGTGTACATCACAGACTTCCACTTCCTGTGTGCTCATGCTTATGCGCAATGGGATTTAGTCACCCAACTTCCTCTGGCTCCTTTGAATCCCCCCATGATGATCCTAGTGGCCACATGAGAATGGAAACACCAGCCTCAGGGCAGATTTAAAAACCCAGGCTCAAACCCCAGGTTGGTTGTGGGTTCTGAACACGTTTCATCAACCCACCGCACCAAGGAAAAACTTCTGAGGCACTTGAATAGACTGAACACCGAGTCACAGGCAGTCCCCTGGGGCACTCCCGTCTGTCTAGCCGCCCAGGTGAGCATCTCTCTGTGACAGATGGCCCATTCCGCCAAGAACCACGGCAATATTCAAGTTATCCCTGACCCTGAAGGACCAGTCACTTACCCCAGGTCAACGGAGCGGTTTCAAACCAAAGACAATGTTTGTAGCCAATCCTGTAGTAAACGATACGAAAATGTATTCAAGAGGAAAAGGAAATGAGCGAATTATTTACAAGGTTAAACCAGGCAAATAAACACACACAAACGGTGACAATCTTAGGTAATATAGGCTTCTGTAATCAGCCAGCTTTATTTATGCTTTAGGGCTAACCCAGCGGAGCCCAGTTGGAGATCTCCTGCTTATGCCTAGGAACACCCTGCTCCAAGTTCAATCCTCAGTTCTTGTGGTTTGAAGTTTTTCTCCCTCTCTGCCATGTGCTCTAACCTGCAAACTCAACTGATGGGAGGAGTCCACTCACGACTCCTCTTCATGGGGAGGGGAGCAGAACAACTGTAAGACTCTTCGGTCCTTTTGTTGACCAAGTCGCAGTCCAGATGCAAGGAGTATTTGTAACCCACACACAGAGGGTACATCTAGACTACATGGCTCCGTCGACGGAGCCACGTAGATTTGTTTGTTCGGCAAAGGGAAATGAAGCCGCGATTTAAATAATTGTGGCTTCATTTAAATTTAAATGGCTGCCCCGCTCTACCGATCAGCTGTTTGTCAGCATATCGGGGCAGTCTGGATGCTCCCCTGCCAACATGAAAGCCCTTTATCGACCTCCCCGGTAAACCTCGTCCTATGAGGCATAACGGGGAGGTCGATAAAGGGCTTTCAGGTCGGCGCGGGAGCGTCCAGACTAGCGCGCTGAGCCGACAAACAGCTGATTAGCTGATTGTCGGCTCAGCGTGGCAGCCATTTAAATTTAAATGAAGCCGCGATTATTTAAATCGACGCTTCATTTCCCTTTGCCGATGGAGCCATGTAGTTTAGACACACCCTTAGTGTGGTTCACTCTCCCATGCAGTGGCACTTAGACCACTTACAGCGAGAGCTAAGAACAAGGGAGCTCTACAGCCTGAGCCGAGAACCAGCTGGCTTTATAGCTCAAGCTATAGACCAGCGGTTCCCAACCTTTTCCAGATGGGGACCCATTTTGACAATTCAGGAAGACTTGGTGACCCAAGGCTATGTCCCCACTCCCTTGCCCAAGGCAGATGGAGGGTGAGTTGAGTGGCTCCCCATAGCTGCCTGCATAGCTCCTACCCTTCTGGCTCCAGTGGGCAGGGGGGAGAGGGAGGAGACAGGGCCTCAGAGCTGCAGCTGCCCCGGCAGTTTGCCTGTTGCCTAACCCCGGTGGAGAGTTTGAGAAGAGAGGCCACCCATCTCCTTACATTTCCCGCAGAGCTGGGTCAGCTCGAGCTGCTTCCTAGGTGGAGGTGATCTCCACAGCAGCAGTTCCTGGGACTTCCCGCCGGCCCCGCCCCCAGCCTGGCTGTTCTGAGGACAGGACCACATTCTGGCTTAGGTTGCAGGCCTGCCTGTCACGCTGCCGGCTCCAGCCTCCAGAAGGGCAGCAGGGTCCAGTTACCGTGCCGGGCAGAGCTGGGGCGGAAGCCGCCTCTGGTTGGTATTTGTTTGACCTCTGGGACAGCTTGAGACGCTCTCTCTCCACGTTACACTTTGTTCTGCCTGACGGCTCACATGCCTCTCTCGAGTGTGTCTGCTGTGCCGGCCTGTGGGACCGGTCCCAATCGGTTCATAAATCCCTTCTCTTGGTATATTTGTGATCCACGTGAATGTTTCCGATTTAATCTAAATGCATGTTTCTAGTTCCGCCGCAATAAGTAATCTTGTTTCAGCCAGTTTAATCTGCTGGTGCTCTACATGCAGGCCTGGCCATCTCTGATGGGGGAGGGCGAGAGAAAGGGGACCGGGGGGGGGGGGGGGGGAGCGGGAGGGGAGCAAGAATTAAAGTCAGGACTCCGGCATGCACTACATAGCGGACGGAGGACAGTGCTGGCCCAAACATGAGCCCTGTCCTAGTGGCCTGGGCACATGGCTGAGAGGCAAAAGCTTCTGCATTCTCCTCCCGGCACCACTCCCCACACACAGAGCCTCTGGCAAAACACTCAACAAATCAGTTTTCCAAAGAAACTACTGATTTTGTGTGGCCCAGTAGCTAGAGTTAACTCGGATCTTATTTTCCAACTGGAAATGAGGGGAGCTGCAGGCACTCTGCACCTCTGAAAATCAGGCCCAAGATGTCTCCAGAAGAGCAACTTCAAGAATTCAGGCCCAGTGCTCTCTACCTCAGTTTTCCCATCTGTAAAATGGTGATAATCCCTCTCCCCCATGGAGCTACGAGGACTCCGTTAATGTTTGCACAGCACTATGTATAATGTGAAGTATAGTGACCGTCTTATAATTAACTCCCATGAGAGGAAAGAGGAAAGATTAGGGCTGTTCAGCTTACAAAAGAGACAAAGGGCGGGGGGATGTTATCAAGGTCAAACTAAAAAAAAATCACGAATGGTATGGAAAACGCAAATAGAGCCATTTTATTTGCATCTTCCCACAATACAAGAAGCCAGGGTCACAATGAAATGAACAGGCAGCAGGGTTAACACAAACATAAGGAGGTATTTTCTCAGAGAACGCGTAACTGACTGGTGGAACTCAGTGCCATGGGATGTTGTGGTGGCCAGAAACATAACTGGGCTCAAAAAAGCAACAGATACTTGAATGGAGAACACATCCATCAATGGCTATTAGCCGACCTGCTCAGAGATGTAACACCATGCTCAGACTTGAGCCAGAACAATTTTTCCTCCTTATAACAACCTTTTAGGTACTTGAGAGCTGTTCTGTCCCTCTCAGTCTTCTCTTATCCAGGCTAAACAAGCCCCGTTCTTTCCGACTCCCCTCTTCATAGGTCACTTTTGTTGCTCTTCTCACGATCTTCTCCACTTTGTCCACATCGTTCCTGAATTGTGGGGTAGTGAGACAGGAGACAAGTTGACACCTGACTGTTTGCCTGTGGCCAGGATCCAAGCTGGCTTGATATACCCCCTCATATAATTGAGATGCTCAGAGGAGATAAACTAGCAGCCCAGTGCAGAGCCCCCGACCGCTGGGAGGAAAAGCACAAAGGCTCAGGGTAACACCCTACGACTTAACCCCAGCAAGAGGCCACGAGTGTGAGGCAGCAGAGCTGAGGAGCTTCAGTAAATAATAAAAACGTTTCCTGGGATGGTAACTGAAGCAGGAGCACCATGTTTTCTGGTGCTGACAGCTCCTTGCTGGCTGACGGGCTGCAACAGAGCACACCAGGCCATGAATTATTCACTGTGCATATATCATCTAGTGGAGGGACCAGATCCTGTCCTCTGCGCTGTGTGCGCAAAGCCAGGGCAGGCGTCAGGCAGGATGAGAGAGCAGAATTGAGCCCAGAGTCTTTAGCAGGGGCGGATCATCCCGAAATGTACCCAAAAAGGAGCAAGATTTCTGCTGCCACCTCCGGGTAGTTTCCTTGCTACCTGGGCTGGGAAGCAGAGCCAGCCTGTGTCACTGCTTTGTCATTCTCTATACAGGGCCCTCCGCAGGCCAAAGAGAAGGCTTAGTCCTTGCCCGGCAGACAGACACGTCATTCAGTCAGAACGCACTGGGTGAGGAGATGGTCAAATAGCAGAGGGCCCCTTTATAAGCCTCAAAAGTAAGGGAGCAGCGTCACTCGGAGCAAAGCCCTCACCCCATCCGTTCACCGCCCAAAGTAACTTGCAAAGGGGAGGGCTGTGCGCTGGCCCCTGAATTTCACTTTGCGCTGGCATTTTCAAGCAAGAGCCAGAGATGGCACTTCTCTTGCTGGAGGAGAAACCACGCTCTGGCTCGCCAGGGAGTGGGAGAGAGAACACACAGACAAGACAAAGGCTGCAGAGGAAGGCACGCGAATGGAATGACTGGCACTACTTCTGGCATGGGCGTTACTTTGTAGGCGGATGCAGCCGGTGAAATGCTGGAGTGAATGCCCTGTTTGAGGTTTTTCAAATTCAGAATTTAAAAAATAGTAATGTTTGCCAGGCGCGTACCTCTCTGGAGGGCTGAGCAAGTAACTCGCACCCTGCAAATCTGCCCCTGTCTGCAGACTATTTTTGTGGCTCGCAGATCACATGTGGACACGGATTTTATATCCACGCAGGGCGCTACAAATAGCAGCCTTCTTAGAACTCTGGCTTTGGGATTTGGCACAGGTATTTACAGAATTTCCCTTCCTGGCTTTTTACAAACACAGCAACCCTCTGCCTAGACCTCTCCCCTGACAAATTAAAAGCACATTTTAAAAATATTTGCCACTATTATAAATGCTGGAGGCAAAGCTGGTTTTAGGGAGAAGGGAGACAGCTCGTGACCCCCTGCCTGTAACAGTTTCACGTCCCCCTGAGGGATCATGACCCCTAGTTTGAGGACTTCTGCTTCTTCATACCCAGCTGAGAAGCAGTGGAACAACTTGGAGATGTGAAAGTGGCGAGGAGTCCTGTGGCACCTTATAGACTAACTGAAGTGTTGGAGCATAAGCTTTCGTGGGCAAAGACCCACTTTGTCAGATGCATGTAGTGGAAATTTCCAGAGGCAGGTATAAATATGCAGGCCAGAATCAGACTGGAGATGACGAGGTGGATCCAATCAGGGAGGATGAGGCCCACTTCTAGCAGCTGATCTGGAGGTGTGAATTCCAAGGGAGCAGAAGCTGCTTTTGTAGGTAGCGAGCCATTCACAGTCTTTGTTTAATCCAGAGTTGATTGTGTCAAACTTGCAGATGAACTGTAGCTCAGCAGTTTCTCTTTGAAGTCTGGTCCTGAAGTTTTTTGCTGCAGGATGGCTACTTTTAGATCTGCAATTGTGTGTCCAGGGAGACTGAAGTGTTCCCCTACAGGTTTTTGTAGGTTGCCATTCCATTGGATCCACCTTGTCATCTCCAGCCTGATCCTGGCCTGCATATTTATTCCTGCCTCTGGAAATTTCCACTACATGCATCTGATGAAGTGGGTCTTTGCCCACGAAAGCTTATGCTCCTACACTTCAGTTAGTCTATAAGGTGCCACAGGACTCCTCGCCGCTTTTGCAGATTCAGACTAACACGGCTACCCCTCTGAAACTTGGAGATGTAGTCTCTTGGAGAGGTATTCTCTTGGATGGCTCGGAATTGTTGATTCACCGAAGCTTGAAGCTTCTTGATCGATGCAGCTTAGAAACAACGATCACAGGGAGAAGAGAAAGTGATTTGACTGGAGCTGTCCCTGAAACCATTCACCATTGTAAACAAAGCCTCCATTTCTCTCAGCTGTGATAAGGAACCTGCCACTCTCTCCTGCTCCCCATGTGCCTCCAAAGCCAGGGCCTGGAACAGCCTGGAACACAGGTATCTGCTCCTTTCTTCCATCTGGTACTCTGAATGGCCACCGAGAGCCAAGAAGCGCTTTGCACTTGCAGAGCATGGGGTCCACACCGAGGTACCAAAGTCAACTGCAGAACACACTGTCCATGAATCCCCCAGATCCGTTCATTCTACGTAAGCACAGACGTTCTTATGCCCCCACTGTCTACTAAGCCGCCCTCCGTGAGATTCCCTTCCCACTCTGCACCCTCACCATGTGCTGCTCCTCCAGAAAGCCAAGGAGATGCTAAGCAGGGTGCAGTCTGGTACCTGGAGTGGGATTGTGCTGGCGGACTCTACCTGGTGGCTCTGTTCCATCTCTAACACCCTGGATACCCCAGCTGCACTGGGTAGGTGTAACCACCACCAGGCGCATTTGAACCTGGGACCTTTGGAGCTTAGTATAGGAGCCTCTACCCTCTGAGCTAAAAGCCAGCTGGCTCCCAGCCCATGCTGTAGAGATCTCTTGTTCTTATCTGTTGCTGTGGTCTAAGTGCCACTGCATGGGACAGTGAGCCACACTAGGGCTGTGTCTACACTTGCGGCTTCTAGCGCAAGTATGGTTGTTCTTGAGCAAGAATCCACAGAGCGTCCACACTGCCCGCCTGCTCTTGCGCAAGGAAATGTACAGTACAGTGCGGTAAGAGAGGGCTTCTTGTGCAAGAGCTATGCTCTTTAACAACAGGTGTAAGCTCTCTTGCGCAAGAGGGCAGTGTGGACGCTCAGCAGGGATTTCTTGTGCAAGAAAGCCCTATGGCTAAAATGGCCGTCAGACCTTTCTTGCACAAGAGAGCGTCCACACCGCCATGGGAGCTCTTGCACAAAAGCACAGCTCGCACAGGGCAGTGTGGACATAAGCCGCCAGTGTAGACATAGCCTAGGTGTTTGGGTTACAAAGGCACAGGAGTTGATATTGCCACTACAATAATCAGCAGTTACCAATGCTGACATTTTAATGGTAATCACTATACTCCAGAGTAAACACCCTTGTGAGAGGCATGAAACAGGTCCCCTTTCTCCTGAAGGAATTATTCTAGGCAGTCACAGACTGACAGGCCTTCAAGGTTTTCTTCATGCACCAAGTGGCTAGAAGAAATATATATATATAAAAATGGAATGGGATTGTGTGTCTTCCCTGGTAGGAGGGACACAGGGACAGGAGAAGCCTGAATGGCCGAGAGTAGCCAGAACTGCAGCGCTTTGGTTTCAAAGGCAGTGATCTTGGCTCCTACGGCCCTGAAAGAACCGTGACGCTGTGGGCGCCGGTTTAAGATTCTAGCTCAAAGGTTACTGCTTCAGCCTCCCTTTCGTCCTGATGCTGTTTGAACCGCTCCTCCTCCCGCAGCCTCTCATTCTAAATCGTTTCACAACTCAGACTTTCGCACCCCCAGCTAGCGAGCACTCCCTCCTCGCCGGCTCCCCCCCCCCAACTGCCTGTGCTGCACGCCTGCCTTCCAGCGCTACTGGGCAGATGCACTGGGGCTGCGCCATTTCCTCTCCTCCTTTCCTACCGGTCCTCCCAAGCCATCCCACAGGCCTTCATACCAATCCGGACAGTGCCTCGATTTCCCCAGCCAAGCTTGTGCTACATGCACAACAGGGGATGCTTCCAGCTTCGCGTAGCAACAGTCTCTCTGCTTGGGAGCTGCTAGATGCTACACGAGATTGGCAGTGGTTGGGGGATGGAACTTTACTCCTGCATCCCCCCCAGGAGAAGCTGCTGATTGGGCCACGGTCATCCCCAGCACTGCCAGTACTCTTCCTCGCAGCTCCCCAGACTTCTCCGCCCAGGGATGCTCGAGCTTGGCTCTTACCCCTCCTTGTGGTGCCCCTGCCACTGCCAGCAGAGCCAGGAGTCACCCTCCAATCCAGTTCTCACCTCCTGCCACAAATCCATCCGTTCCGCCCCTCTCCTCCCCCAGTCAAATCAACTCCGTCCCCCAGAGCGTTCTGTCCCCCCCCAGCCGTCCATTCCAGCTTCTCTCCTCCCCCTGCTCCAGCATCCCCCGATCCGCTCTCCCGTGGCCTATTCCCGCACCCAAGCCGGCTCCCTTCTGTGGATCTCCCTGTCACAGCCCTTCCGAGAGGCCCGGGGGTGGGCCCTTTCCTCTTAGTGGCAGGGGCTGTGATCACCTGGGGTTTTGCTGGCAAGAAGCTGTTACTCTAGCTAAGAGAACAACAAAATAGGACCCCTACACTGAGCACAGAATAGTCCTGACCCTCCTCATGCCTCAGCCCCCAAGCAGACCTGCCCCTCGTCCATCCATGAACCACCTCAAGTCTCATCATGCCCCAGCACCCCTCGTCATGCTCCATCGCCCAGCCCAGCCCCCATCACTGAGCCCTGCCCAGCCCCCCATCACACCCCAGCACCAAGCCCAGACCAACCTTCTATCATGCCCCAGCATCAAGTGCAGACCAGCCCCCCATCATGCCCCAGAAACAAGCCCAGACCAGCCCCCTCCAATCGTGGCCCAGACCAGATGCCCCATCACCGAGCCCAGACCAGCCCTCCACCCCACACTGAGCCCACACCAGCCCTCCACCCCACACTGAACCTAGCCCCCCTCCCCCATCACCGAGCCCAGTCTCCCCCGCCCCCATCACTCAGCCCAGCCCTACATCTACCCACATGCAACGTGTAGACAGAGCATCGGGGCTGGAACCCCCGCCTTGCCCACACTGCACTGCAGATGACCACGCCCTACATGGTGAAGGGGGAACCCGCGGACGAGGGGCAGGAGGGGAGACAACCGGGCGAACAGCTCGTATTCAGCCTTCTGTTACCAAATCCCGGTTCCCCCCCCCAGCCCGAACAGGCGCGAAGGGGAGCGTGTAGGAGGAAAGCCAGGAGGCTCCTAGCAAAGCAGGACAGGTGAGATCATGCTGTGGGCCCGTGTGTCTGAACAAGGAGAGTGGAGGTCACTCCCTGCCCTCAGCGGCCCTTCCCCCGTCGGCTAGTCCGTCCTCCGCCTCGGCTTCCCTCCTTTAATCACAGCAGCGCTCAGGCCTTCAGCAGTGACAGGCCTGCCTGAGTGCACTTCCCCTGCCCCCGCCAGCTGTGCCCAGCTACACGCACGAGCCTCTAAATATGGCTAGAAGCCAGGGCAGCAGCAGGTGAGTGATGCCTAATGAAGCAGGAGGCTGCTTCTTCCATCTCCTAGGGAGGAGGGGGCAGCCATGTGACTCACATCAAGGCAACAGAGGAAAGAGGGACGTAATCAATGCATCTCGCCCACCTGCCCCGGTGGGGGGCAGGCCTATAGCACAAGGCCATTCTCAAAGCCAGCTCCCCCTCGGGGGCTTTGTTTATGCCACAGGCCAGCTACCAGCAGCCAGTGTTCTCTGCACGGGCTGGGTTAGCGACCAAATGTGCAGGAGAAGGCAGAGCAGGGGACAGAAGGGGGCTGCCCCTCCTCCCTGGAAGCTGCATGAAAGCATTAGAGGGGGAAAATGATGGATTGTCTAGTTAGGAAACAGCATCGCTCCTGCTGCTGCTGCTGCTGCTCCTCACTGGAGCTGTGGCTCTTTACCTTCTGCAGGGCTTTTTGCTAACATTAGTCTCCCCCAAGCCCACCCAACCAAAGCTACCTTTGGAATTGGGGGGAGGGGGAGGAAGTGGGAGGAGAGGAGAGAGTGTTTCTCACATGGCCAAGAGCGCCCGCCTCAGGCCCTGCTGTGCTAGAAATACCTAGTGTAGAAGCAGCTATATCCACTGTCAGAACAGTTATGCACATCAAGAACACTGGGCCAGCATAGTACATGGGGGGTACTCTACTCCTTAACATCCTTAATACGAGGAGCACTTTGCTGGTAGTCGGCTCCCCCGCCCCTTGCTATCTATCAGATAGAGGCAGCAAGGGGGGAGGAGGGGAAGAACCCCAAGGTGGCGTTTCAAAGGGGCAGCTGCTGCACAGCGGATCCGCACTGCCCCTTTGAAACACTGAGGTGGTGTTCGGCACTGCCCATTTAAAACACTGCCTTGGCATGCAGCACAGCATGGAGCCCAGGGTCAGCGGGGGACTCTCAGTCCCCCGCTGACCCCGGGCTCCATGGCTTTGAAATGCACAAAAGCCTCCGCTGGGGACTCCTGTACATTTCAAAGCAGGCACCCGCTTGCAGCCCAGAGTCAGCAGGACTTCCCGCGGAAATTCCATCCACTACTCAGCTAGTCAATTAACCGCAATTTAACGTCCTTACCTCAGACATGGCCTAAGTGAGCTGGGCAAGCTTCCCCCACAAGCAGGGGGGATAGGGTTGCCCCCAGGCCTGGTGGACCCACACAGCCATGCTGTGTCTACTGCAGCATGTACACGGTGACTAGTTCAGAACTCTCTCCCACGAGATGAAGCTGAGCAGGACCGGTTGCCTGGGAGCTGGGGCAGAGCTACACTCAACACAAGTGACTTTTCTTCTCTCCCCAAAGTGTGCATCTCTGAAATTTTAATCTTGCACATGATCTTCTCCCCCTCCCTCCTTCCCTGGTCCTCAGGGGAAATTCAGTTTCAGGATTTTTTTTTTTTTTTAAAGTGCCGTAGAATCCTTTTCAAACAAAGGCTCTAGCTGGAGAATATTCAGGTTCACCATGGATTTGGGATTTTCCTTCGAGACGCCACCTCTCACAGCATGGCCTGTGCAACAGTGAGCTCCCTAGAGACAACAGCTAACACAATCTGAACGGTCAGGCTTCATGCTTTGGGGACTTCCACGCAGGCTAGGGCATCGGGGGACAGAAAAGAAGGTATTTGCTAGCTTTGAAGACTAAGCAATGAATAGTATAGCAAGGTGGGCAGACCCGTTGGATTAGGCTGATTATATTTATAAACCTAAATCAAATCTAGGGCAGAGAGGGGAATTAAAACCACAACCCAACGTCAAGCACTCTGTTTTACGTGAGCCAAAGGAAAGGAAACTGCCAGCATTTAGAGCCACAGGCTAGAGTCAAGAACCTGTGATCGGGAGTGATTTCTAATTTTGGGGAAACAAATCCCCAGGGAACAGCAGTGAGGATTAGTGACGTCAGTGGCTGGCACTTTCACTTTGTGACGGATGCCTCAGCAGGGGGTTGGCTGTAGAACCGCAGGGGCTTTGCTTAGGAACAGCTCCTGCCCAGTTTCCAGAACATTCCTGTGAGTTCCAGCAGCTTTTAGGAGTGGGTGGCCCCTCATTCATACACAGGGAATCTTGGGATTGAAAAGAATCGAGAGGCTATTAAGACGAATTATGCACACCCCTGCCAAACAGCTGCTTCGCATGTTGAGATCCTGCGATGATTCATTGGGGGGCACGCCAGACTTAAAAGGATAAAAGCTGTATTTGGGCCCTGCAAGGAGACAGCAAAAGAGGGAGTTGTATGTAAAACCTCTCTGCATCATCTCAGGGCATCACACAGCCAGAAACTTTTTCTTTTTAGAAATAAAAAATGGGAGATAGAAGCAGCTTGGCCTCGTGTTTGAGTCAGGCTGCATAAATCACTGAGATGTTTGGCCCTTCTACAACAACTTCCATCTAAGGACCTCACCACCCTTTACATCCCCTCCTCTCTTAAGCCTAGGAGAGCTGGGAGAGAGACATTTCATAGTGTTTTATAGATGGGCAACTGCAGCACAGGAAAATGTTTCAACTTGTCTGAAATCACAGACAGAACCAGAAACCAAACCCAGTTCTGCTGTGTTTAAACTACCAGACCATCTCTCCTCCTCCATCTCTCCCAAAAGCTAGCCAGCCAGACTTTCAACTGGAGCAGTGGTGCAGGCTGACTGTAGAGAGGCATCAGCTATCAGCTGTTCAGATGGCATTTCCTCCCCTATTTTATAGTTGGAGCGGCTAGTGCAGACTGGAGTTATAGTACCATCTAGTGGACTTTCTAGCTGTGCATGATCACGGAAAGCTCTCAGGGAGCAATCAGGCCTGATGACAAACTTCAGCAATTCCCTGCTTGCTGCTCAATTTGAGCATGTAAAAGATTGTGCCTTCTCTCAGCAAGGATTTCAGTGCACTGCACAAGCAGTAATGAATTAGGCCTCACACAACACCCATGCAAGTAGAGCAGTATTAGCCCCAGTTTACTGAGCAGGAAAGAGACTGGAAGAGAACCCTGATTTCCTGACTCCTTTTCTAGCCTTTCAACTAGACCATCCTCTCATTTGCTCTGCTCACCCTTCCAACCAGCTCCCAAAAGGCAGAGAGAGATTGATAAACCTGACTTTTTCCTGTCGCTACAGTGGGGACAGGATGGGACACTTTTCCTGAAGTGGAAAAAGCATTGGAATTGAATTTAAGACTGACACACTGCATTTGAGCACGTTTTGTTAATGGTGCTCAGCCAGATTAAAATTAAACCCTCACTCTTGGGCTGTGATAGACTTGAAGAACCTTTGGCTCGAGGAGAAACCACGACCAATTCTGAAGATGGATGGACTGACCACCTACAAGGCAGTTATTTTTAGGGGTGGGGGAAGAGAGGAACTGCAGCCCTGGGCTGAAGGACTGCATAATTTATGTAATTGAAGGATGTGGGACTCTTCTCTAGTGGATGGGACCTTTGCCTTGAAGGCAGGAAGGGTATTCGGTTCCCAATACTGCCTGAGTCATACTGGCATTGGACAAGCCCCTCCCCCCCAGAGCCTGTATCCCCCATTAAAACAAGAATAAATGATACTCCCCACCCTCAGAGCACTTGAAGATTTACGACTTACACGTGCTATGGAAACAGTGAAGTATTTTCATTATTGTTAGCAAAAATGGAGGAATAAAGGGGAGCCAATTCTGTTTGTTCAAGTGCCTCACGGTTCAAGGGCTGGAGGAAGAAGGCTGTGATTATAGTATTTAAATATGTACTAGCTGGAACTAAACATGGCATTCAATTGCATTTTAAGTCTTGTTACTTCCCAGCAGGCACTGCAACCTGACTTAAGAGGCTGCTCCCACTTGGATGTAGATTTGTAAAGATGGAAAAAAAAAGTTTTGCAAATTCAGCACTGGTGACACGGACAACCCCTGAGGCCAAAGCCCTGAAACTGCACAGAACAGGAAAAGCACAAGTCACAGTAATTGCAAGAGTCTCCAAACCATCCCGTACCAATGACCCTCTGGAGGCACATCTTGTAGGGCTAGGAGGATTTCCATCTCTCTGGTGAGGCTGCTAATTAGCGCGTGTAGTTATGGGAGGGGTGGAGGTCTGGATGACACACTCTTGTCTGCTGAAATTGGATCAATGCTAATCATGTTGGGGACAGGGATGAAGCCTTAAGGGCCGCCATGTAGTGTCCAAGCCTGGTAAAAAAAAAGTCCAGTGTACCGTTCTTTGATAAAAATTTAACTACAGAAGCTATTCTTCAATCCTGTTTTATATAGATTACACTGTACTATTCATAGTAGCACAGGATCTCCTCGTCTTGTATTAAGCAACATGACTAACATGAATCACAGTTGTTCCATCTTGTCCCCACAAGGAAGCATGCACATGCAATATCTTGTTTTGGGAAGTTTTTTTTGGTTGAAGAACAAAGATACTGGTAATACCACGCAAGAACATGTAGCACACCATACTCCATCTCTATGGGAAATCCTGATCAGTTATACAGAAGATGAATGCGCATACAACATGGAAGAGGCATTTAACCCTCAGAACATGTTTAAACAGATGGACCCATCCAACTACCTACCTAAATACCACCCACAGAAACTGACAGCTGTGAATACCTACTAAATGAGTTCTGAGCAGGCTGGAAAAGGAACAATAGTTAGCAATCCCCTTTATATCACTGCTCTAAACATTCGCCCTGCAAACATCTCCCAAAACACTCCGCTCTGTCAGAAGTCTAGGTTCAAATCATCATATTCCCACCAGTAACAATACAATAAATTCTTTTCTTAACACAGAGCATGACATTTCAACTGATGACTTTGGTAAGATGTAAGCACTTGCCTGGCTGTAAAAACTACTTTAGAGGCATGCTGCATCAGATTCCAATGTGGTATAATCTGTACCTTCCTATTATACCATGCACCATCTATGCATTTGTTTGTATTGCCTCCGTCACAGGCCAGGAGCCCACTGCGGTAGGCTGTGTAGAAACACAGGACAAAGGTCTTTCCTGAAGAGCATATAATCCAAGTAGAGCTCACCGTTCACAGTAAGCTGTAAGAACCTATAAAACAGTATACCACATAGTTCTTCATAATGGAGATAAACACAATATTAGTTATCTATCCATCCCAACCAGACATTTTAAAGTAGCACAAACGCCAGTGTGGCTGCACAGAGATCTACATAACCACCTCCCACTTACTAGACATACAATACCAAGCCTTGTTTAGGAGATACTTACCTTTAATTGAATTGCATATTGAAACATGTAATTTGGTGCCATTTTTCTGAGAGTTCAGAATGAGACCAGAGGGGGAAGTTTGATAAATAGCAGCTAGCATTGCTCAACACCACACATTATTTAACTTCATATTTGTGCCCCCTTATAGCATCATCTGAAGAGGGCAGTGGTCTCTGCTGCCCACAGAAGATATAGTCAGTGGAAGCAAAATAAACATTAAATGGTCAACATTGTGTCGGGACTAGCTGATTGAAGAGGGCAAAAATATTTGCTCTTTGGGCTACGGATGAAGCTAGGATATAGATACCTTTCATCTGCTGGATCACCTTCACAACATCGACGTTCAAATAATGACATTCACTGGCAGATTTTTAGTTTTCCCTACATGCACTTACTTCTGGACCATCTGGCTCAGTCCAGTAAGTAGATAGTTTCATGGTAACACATTATTGGAAAGTTAACTTTAGTTGGCCTTTTAGTCTTAGAAAGTATGCACATGAAAGGAATGGGATCTGTTATACTCATTCATACCCTGAAATATTTCTCACAACCTGACAATTGTTAGGACCGAGAGGAACTAGATCTAATATCAACTGCAAGTGAACTCTTACGGTGTTTTCTTGGACATTAATCTACTAGAAATTGTTAGTGAACATTTAGAGGGTTGTATGTCTAAGGTTGCCATCGCCGTAAGAGTTAAATTTAGAAGTGTTTCAGTCAACTAAGACTAGAAAGGCACTTCTCCAGCTAATGAAGGTATTCATTTAGGAATATGCTCTGACAACCCAAGGTGAGGGAGCTTCAAGTGTATCTAGCTTAAATCAGGGTTCAGAGTTCTCCCTTCATTTTCCTAGCCATGAAACAAGGTTTAAAAAGCTGCAGAGCATGATCCTTGCCAGTCACCAATTACAATAAAAAAGCCTAGAATCCGGGTAAAAGGTGAAGGAGTAAAGAGAACACATTTGCCATTTTATGTAGTTTCTTCCCTGCTCCTGATTCTATCAAGGCTTGTTTTTAGGGTGTCCTCCCTTCATACGTGTCTTTCTGTTGGCCTTTAAAAAAAAAAATCACAAAAGTTCTCCTGCCCACTTCAGACTTCAATATATTGAAACAAGGTACAAACATTTTTACTCCTTTGGGTCACAGATGGAAAGTGATGTGAAAGCAAATGTTCACTTTGCATTCCATGGCTTGTGTTAGAGCTTCATCAGCCTCTAAGCAGCTTTCCACATCAGTTTTGATAGGATGACAGATGGAAGTAGAAAGAACAGTTCTTTGCTTTAGTCTATAGTGGATTTGAAGTTACATTACTGTATTTAAGCTAAGCTTTTGATTCTGCCCTCATTTCTGAGCAATCTGCTGAAATAAACAAACAGACCTAAATGTAGCTTGCGGGCATTCCACTGGAAAGCATCCAGAGCAAACACATACAATTCCTCCCTCACAGTGAGTTGTACAATTCTCTTCTCACAGGATACAGAGAAAAAAAATATGTCAGTCTCTGAAGTTCAGTCCACCGATTTCAGTATTATCCTCCTCTAGCCGTTAACCTGTACAGAGTACCCATAATATATTAGTTTAGTGGTTCTGCTTGGAAAAACCTTTAGACCGCTTTACACACAACCTGGGATTGGAGTTAAAATGTCCTTCCTCTGCATCACTGTCAGTAACAAAAGCTCTAGAGGCCAGATTAGGCTTTTATTGGTACTTAAGCAACCCTCTGCTGTTAGCAATATGTTTGCATAACAAACTGAATGGAAGTAGGGATGACATTTATTCTGGTGCATCAACAGAAAAAAAAATCCTGGCCTCTTTTGACTGAATTGACTTTGCTGACATAACAGGAGTTAGAGGCAAATGAGCTTGCTGCCTTTAAAGTAAGTAGATAGGATTGGATACATCTAAGCAGCAGATCTTGTGAATAAAGTGGGGATATTCTTAGTCATCTTGCAGTACTGCAGAACCATTCAAAGTTACACTGGAAGCGATGGGTAAAGGAAAAGGGAATTTGGAAAACGAGTAGAACAAACAATACAAATGTAGTCAGTTTTTAACTCAGGCTTGTGCTGTTTTTGGTGCAGTATGAGGGTGCTGTTCCACAACTTGTATTATTAGTATTCGTTCTGCTGCAGTAACAGACCAAGACCTGATTGTGTAGATGCAATATAAATGCCGAACAAAGATGGTCGCCAACACAGAGCTAACAAATGGATGCACACAGTCCACCAGAGGAGTACAGTGAGTCAAGGCTGGTCAGCATGATAGGCTATGACCTCAGCATATCAGCAGTCTAACGGTCAAGGCTTTAGTAGGTCTCACAGCAGAAGGGAGTTTTAAGGAGAGATTTGGAGAAAGATAATTAGTTAATTTTGGAGAGGTTTATGAGGAGATTCTCCCAAGTGAGAAGGGCAGCATGGGAATTGTTCACACCACACTGCTTAAGAACAGTAATGATATAACTACATCGAAAACAAAACCAGCTTGGATTTTAGATAGTTTATTCCCTCAGCCTGCAAACATCTATTAAAGATGCAAGCTGTTTTAGTACAGATCCTACTTAGGACCATACAAATCTTACAACTTCCCTCCCACTCGCACAAAATCCTCAAACAGGATGCATACAAAAGAACAAAGTCGGGCATAAAACAAGGTTTTGTATTTCCACCCCCCGCAACAAGGTTACATGGAACTCTAACTCAAGGCGAACCCTGCAACTAATTAACAGTGTGGTACAGCAGTGTTACTCAGCACACAATTAATATCCTGAATGCCAGGAAGTTGAGAGTATTCTCAGGAAATACAAATGTAAAACCACAGATTGCTATTATGGTTATTGTTGCACAAAGGTGAATGATCCCTTTCAAATGGGAAAAAACCCATTATAATGTTCCTTAGTCTCCCACATGCTTTTATCAGATATGGCTTGCAGCTTCACAATAGTTATATACATAACATTTGCTTGCCATGCTGTCCTATGCGAATGTGTGTGTATGTCAAATATACTATACTATACTATGTTGTTAAGTTGCCAATTCTTAGCACATACTGATCATGAGCACACAGCGAAGGTAATCATATACCAGAAAGTGGCTTCACTCAAGAGGATTGCCGACTGGATTTCAGAACAGCTTTCTCCTTCCCAGATTTAATACGGACACATAATTCAGAAAGTTTACATTTAAGTCATTTCACTGGGCTTCTGAAAGAAATTCGTAATATAAAATACCATGCAAGAATGTGGAATACAACTTCACTCCTGTTTTTGATTATAAACGTGGTAATCATCAGCACTGATTTAACACTCCGTAATCCACCCATAAAAGACTTAACTTTTTTTTAAAATAAAAATAAAAGTGTTACATAATGTTTTTGAAACCCAAAGGAATAAAACTTGAACAGGAAACGGGAAACTTAAAAACAAAATAAAACGGCAGAAAACTTCTCACCCTTTCTGTAACGTGACCTGAAGGTCTCAAGTCAAGCCACATGAAATACTTTGGATTTTTGCTAAGATAGAGTCTTTGAGAATCTATGGAAAGGCAGGCTGCTTTCTTAGTGGTGGTTTCACTGATATGTTGGTACATGGGGAAGTGGAGCCACTGCCAAACTAGGCACTACAATCTCATTGTGCTTAAAGCAAGAGGCAGATCACATGCAAAGTCATTAGACTGCTTCAGCATTTGCTAGATATGCTTTTCATGTTGCCAAAGTAGCAACTAGAACAAAGTTTAACATTGGCCCAATCTCTTGCCATGGGCTCCTCAGACTGCTTTGGGTAGCTAATTTCTTGGATTTAGCTGTTTAACTGGAGATCACAAAGTTGGCCTTTGAAAGATGTTCCTCTTATCCGCTATCTACTGATGTTAAAAGCTCATTGGCTGTGGGCTTCTTTCTTGACTTGTCCAACAAGCTAGTTGCAAACCTCTGAAGTTAAAAATCCACAGCTGCTGAAGCAGGTTTAGAACGGATGCACAGTGGGAGGCGGCTGAAGTTTCACTGAAAAGCAAATCAACTTGCAAGTGATGGGAGAAGCATGATTCCACATAGCCAGGTTCTCTTCCAGACGTAAACCATGATACCACCTAGAAATGGAAGGAGCAGCAACATGCTGCTCCATCACTACTAGATTTGGCAATGCTAAACACATAATCAGGTTTGCCACCTGGCATTTCAGAGTTCACCAAAAGCAACCTGTTCTCTGGCTTACAGGAACTGGACAGTAATCCTGCCCAGTTTGAAATGGTTTCTTTAGATCTAATGAAACAGCCAAGGAGAAATTCCTGAAGCTAAAATAAAAAAATAAAGCAACCTAGACCACACAATAAATTAAAACATGATATCTGCACAATGAGCACTTTCACTTTATACTGTCAGTAGGCTTCCGGGAGGTGCTGCATTCTAGTTGTATGAAAAGCCTCCTAAGGAAGCACCATTTTCTGTTTCACTTCACTTGGTGTTATACTGCCAACAACAACAAAAAGAACAGAGCTGCAGTCGAAAGGAAAGACTCGAGAACCCCATGGTAGGTTGGCTATTAGCAGAACGAGGTCTCAGTGCAATCCAGATGACTCAACTGCAGTGGTATTAGCTTCATTCGACTGTACTTAAATAATAAAATAAGGCATAGTTTTAAAACAGGCACTAAAATCATCTCAATATTAACACTTACATGGCATACACCAGCTCAAGCCATCCCACCTATAGAACAGCTGTTGGGTAGCTGTTCCTGTGTGCGCCATAGAAGAAAAGCCATTTCCACTAACCATCTTGAGAAAGGCATACAGAAAAGTCTCATCTTTGCAGTCAGCCTGTCGATCATTAGGGCAACATGGTGAATATAAGCATTCCATGTTGTTTCTCTGATCACTTCCAGCAAGACAAATGCAAAGATGTCCATGGAGCGAGCTGGTGCACAATAGTCAGGACTAAGGAACAGACAGATACACGCTTCCCCCCTAGAACTTCAGTTTTCCTACACAGTCTTCTCCTGCTCACGAATACAGTCCTTAGAGCTTCTTCAGGCGACTGTACAGTTCTCTTTTGCTCTTCTCACCCGCCCATGTTCTACTTTTTGTGCGGAACCTTTTCAAGTCTTCCTTGAAGTCCTCATGGTGCATAGGACGGTAGCTCTGGGGTTCACAATAATTCTGGGAAAGAAAAGCTGGTTTCACTTCAATTTGTCATTGCTTCATTTACAAATGACATTCCTAACGGAACCCTTTCTGATCCCATACCCCCAAGCAAACAAGCCCATGCACTTAGAATATTCTACACCACTATCCAAGCATCTCATCATCATGGCATCTAGATCCAGGCCCCAAATTTCAATATAACTACTGGTTGAAGCCAACATTCACAGACCGAACACACCATTCTGTTTGACATTTCTCCCTTAAAGAGAGATCTCTCAAAGGAGGGGCGAAAACCTTATATTTACCTAGTTTTCATCCCAAAGCTTATAACCCAGAAACATTCTTTTCACCCATGAAAGCAACAGAACACAGGAACACCACAGAGCCATTAGGAAAGAGAAAAAGTATCTATCCTGGTAGGGCAGATGGAAAATAGGGAGGTACAGTCTAGTTAATCTAGCTGACATTTGGCTAGGACACCAGTTTTAAGTGGAACTTACATAATAAAAAGAATGTGTTTCTTTGCAATATAAAGGCAGCAGGATGTGTTTGTGTGCAGTTGGTTTATTATTTCAAAATGATCTCTAGCTTTGCCTATGCTGGAATGGCATGGAAAACTAGCTGGCGAACTAATAGAATAAGGCCACAGCACCAAGGAAGCTTAACGTGATCGAGATGAAAGCTATTTTAATAAAAACTTAATGCACTAAGGCAGAAAAGCTGTTAGATTTAATATCACTCTTCAAATTAAGGACTTCCACTTAACATCCTCTCGCTTCGCACTGCTCCAACATTACCTTCCTGCTCCATGAGAAAATATGCTCATTTAAAGTTGTGCAATGCTCCCTTGTAATGTTGCTGCTCCTCTGGAGAAGCCCGGAAGCGGACAGAGTGGGGTTTGGCATCCCCCTCCCTCAGCTCCCTTACACCCCCAGTGCCTCTTGGTTGTCAGCAGACCCCACAGATAAGTACCTTCCTCTTCCCTCCTCCCCCTGCAGCAATCAGCTGGTACAGGGCATTCAGAGGCTGGGGAGGGAAGATGCAATGTGCTTCAGGGAGGAGGTGGAACAGGGGCGGGAAGAGGCAGGCCTGAGAAGGAGCAGGGAGGCGGCTGAGCTCCCGTTTCCTCCCCCCCCCCGCAAATCAGCAGCAGAGCCTGTTCCTGTGAGAAGCTGTTGCTTCTGCTCGCCATGGGATTTTAATAGCTAAAAAAGATCAATTTTATACGTCATGCAAGAGACACTGGTAAGCACCACAGGGACAGTAGGTTGCTTTGAGGTATGGAGAGGGCTTTGACAAGAGTCTTTACTACAAAAGCCTCCAATGACACGTTACTCGCAGCATTCAATCTAGTCTTGTAGCACAGCAAGCCCACTATGTGCAAAAGAGCAAGAAAGAGGATGTATCATGCAGTGAGTTATGCTTCCTCTCTTTGGAAGCACAATTTAAGTCCTACGGCTGAATTTAGCTGGAAAGGGGCATTTGTTCAATGTTATCCCTCTCGTCAAGAGGAAAACCGAAGGGCAATCAGAAGTTCATAAATGAGTACTCCTTACTCTGCATCTTAAGAAGAAGTCCTTATAGCCTCCCTTTAGTACATAGAGCTCTGGGTAATGCAGGTTGGGGTACTCGTTCCCCAGTCTGTCTCTCTCTCTCACAAACCGGCACCTGTAATAGGGACAGAGGTTAAAACGTACAAACCTGTGTTTAGAAAAAAAGTTACATTTGTACAATCCACACTGTTAACCTGTGCCTCCCACTACTCAAACTACTGAGTACAGCAGCCAACCACTATCTGCTGGAACACACATTGTCCTGTCTATCAGGAATGAGTGCGCCAATACCTATTACAGTAAACTGCATAAGCAGCTGACATGCTGCTGTCTAAAGTCTTCAAAAGCTTGCTAGTAACAACTAGGTAACTAGCATAGCTACAGGATTCTGATCACAGTATAGACAGTACTATGCTCAGATACTCACATTCGGGGACCCCGCTCTGAGGAGAACTCACAGTGGAATACTATTATTACTCGTTTGTTCTCTGATGCCAGGATAGGCTTCTTCAACAGGTAATCCTCCACATCCTCTTCCATGTGGAGGTTTACAGCACCCTGGGAAGGCAGAATCGCAACTGAGCACACAGCACAAATTAAGAGGGAAGATGTAACGAAGCCACTTGCATCTTCTCTTGAGCACAGTTAGCTTTGCTTTCCTTTACTAACAGAAAGCCATTTAATTTCTTGGAGAGCAGCTCCATTTTAATGGCCACTTGAATGACTGCACAACATCGGTAGGATTTAACCTTACACCTCAAAGCACAGTGTCGTTAAACTGCTTTTTAGAACTAGCCAGCTTACTCAAGCAGAGCTCTCCAGAGTAACTGCTCATTTTTCAAAGTGCATGCAAGAGCATAAGGCCATTTCTTCAGCAGTTGGAATATTAAAATTTAGTTACAGTAAACAACATCTAGTTAAACAATGGAAGTTTTAAATGTCTGTTTCCCAAGATACATATAGCATCCTAACATTCTGATTTCTCTACAGAGGAAAAAGGTGTGAGGTCAGTCCTCTAAAACTGCTCCACATCTCCCATTAAGGGATGGACAATAATTTTTGATGAGGGGCCACTCCAAAAATTAAGAGGGTGCGAGTCTAGGAAAGAGGTTGGGCGCAGAAAGGAGCTAAGTGTAGGGAACTGGGGTGTAGGAAGGGTTGCAGGTTCTAGGAGGGAGTTGTGACCTGGGGAAGGGGTGCAGGGCTTTAGGTTATGACCTGGGGCAGGAAGGGGTGCAGAGAGTTTGAGTTGTGACCTGGGGCAGGGAGTTGGGGTGCAGGAATGGGCGGAGGGCCTGGGGCAGGCTATGGCCAGGAGGTGCTTACTGTAGACAGCTCTGAGCCAGCAGCCCAGCAGGCTCCCTGCCTGCTGTATCCTTAAGTGCCACTCAAGTGCTCAGCTGCTATGGCCTGCCTGTGTGCGTCTGCACCATAGAATCACAGAACACTAGAACGGAAAGGGACCTCAAGAGATCAAGTCCAGTCCCCTGCCCTCACGGCAAGACCAAGCACCATCTAGATCAGTGGTTCCCAAACTTTTCGGCGTCACGCCTCCTTTCAGATTTGAGAAACCCTCATGTCCCGTCCCGCCCCGCCCCCCCCAAACCAGCAAAACTTGTTGATAAAAAAGGAACTGACCAGGGCAGCAAAACTTGATGGGGGGCGGGAGGAGGGTATGTAAAAATGAATAAAAATATTAACTACATAACTGATAAAAATTCTCTCGGTCACATGGTTAACAGCTGTTGGTGCTCCCAGCCCCACAAGGCTGCCACTGCACCCAGGAAGAATTTAATTGGTGAGGGTAACCAATAAGCATCATCTTATCAGTTAACACATTAAACTCTTACATCCCTAATACAGACACCGATATCTCTCTTCTGCAGGGTCACTGTACCTTGATATGGCCTCCCTCATATTCATATGGATATCTGCAGTCAATTATCACACACTCCTTAATGAAGCTTGAAAACTTCCCAGTCAGCACAGATACAATCTACACAGAAAAAAGATTTCAGAAGTTTATCTTGTGCTACATGACTCTGCTTCCTTGTACAAAGCAATTTCTTATTGCCACAGGGATACATACCATTTCTGAGTCAATGTATTTTAAGTCTTGATGTTTCCCATCTACAGTGTGGAAAAGGTAACCCTAAAAAAGGAAAACAGAAGCCTAACTCAGACTGAGGAAATCCTATTTAAGACCATGTAGACCATATATCCGTTACAGAATATCTGGTTATTGATTTTACACCACCCAGCAGTATAAATGGACACTCCATAGACCAGCAAAGGCACCTATTATTCATGAGGCATATGCAGTCAAGCCACAGTGTTCTTAACTATATTCAAAGCAAAGAATTTCAGGAAGTCCCATCATTGTACAGTCTTCCACAATGTACGTCACAGTTTATGGCTGCCCACGCTGACACAGTAGCCCATCTCTAACTTGCCATCTGCCCACAAGACCTTACAGTCTAAAGACAGAGGAAAAATGGATGCAATTGAATAGTTTGCAGAGAGTTAAGGGATGTTGAGTAATAGTAGGAAAGGTTTCAGAATCTCTCACAAGAGGGAGGAGTAAATGATTGTTAAAGCATTTTTAAATGCTCAGCAGTAGAGCACGCAAAGGAAACCTGACAGGTTAGTTTGACACAAAGATGCTACTTAAAAAAAAAAAAATCGTTACCTTTGAGAAGTCACCAATAAGATTCCTTTGGTCACTGTCCAAAATGCTCTCGATCTCGGAGGATGACTGAGTCCTCATTAATTTTAGATTCTACAGAAGCAATGGTTTGAAATGACATCAGGATGGTCCATTATCCTTGCCCACAGAGAATTAATGCACTTCACTGAGAGCAAACGCTAACATCAAGTGGTATGTATCAGAACACCTACACCCTGGCTTTCCACACCCTCTAATTTAATTTCACTTTGAATGACAAAACCAGACCTGAACTCAAGCCCACCTAACCCACTCCCATACACCACGCATTAAGAGGTGACAGCTTCTTACATGGACAGTTATCGACCTGGAAGATCATTGTTCTCTTGAGTATCCTTATTGTAAATACCTATCCTCACAAAATAAAACTGATTAGACGAGGATTAAACCACCAACCGTTGCTTCTTCAGAAGGTGTTCCAGGCACATTTTTTCTCCTTTTGCTGTTTTCTGAAGAGGTCTCTTCTTGGGACCTTTCCATTCTTTTCAGGGCAGTCCTAGCCACACCATTAGGCAGAGATGGTGACCCAAACAATCTGCACCTTTTCATCTGGGGGGGAGGGAGAGAAGCAGAAAAACTGAGACATTCCCCCCTAGCTAAGAAGGATAAGGTTAAAATCTAGATCAGTCTCTAACGAAGTTTCCTGCAAACATATTCATATAAGATTTAATTAGGGCATGAGCGGGTGTAAAACTGTCACAACAAAGTAGCTGACAATTTGGTGGCACAGCCAACTGACCTCTTAACTAATACCGGGCTGTATATTTAGTTGCTATGCAAGAAACCTGGGTCCTAGAGTCGGTCTCTTGCCAGAAAGGTTTAGTGAGTGTGGGGACATTACAAAAGAAGCATGCTGTGCCCTTCGGGTGAGGGAGTGTTTCGGATACCTTGACAGCAAATACTCTGGCAGATTAAAGTACTGAGTTGATGGAGTTGAGAGAATCCAGATTTTAGCATTAAAAGATAGTGAGGCTGGAGGCATTACAGATTGATGCATGCAGAATGGATTGGAGAGACATTTGTAAGATTCTGTTTAGGATGCAAACTTTGGACATTTCTCTCAAATTGCTGAAGGAAAAACCTTAATAGTTAAATCCTACTGTTTCCAAATGCTACAAAGACGGAACCCTCTAGTCATTAGGAAAGCTAAGATTAAGAGCAAGTATGTACTGACTACCAGGTCCTAGATCCTGAGAGGTGCAGGATCAAAGATGCAATCACGGTGACTTGTCCAAAAGGCAGTTTTTGAAAGTTATATTAGCAAATGTATGCCTTGAGTGTAATAGGGATGCCCACTAAGAGTAGTGATTTACTCAGTTTTTAATAATGCATTTCAATGGTATAGATGGGCATTTGAAAGAGATGCAAGTTGCATTATCCCACCCCAACGTACTTACGTAGTTGTCTGCTTTTCTCATGACCAGGGGAGCAGTCCAAAGGCTCGCCACACCAGATGGCATCTCTTCATTGTTCTGAGGAAGCAGAAAATCATTGAAGTTTTATCACATTTCAGGAAGAACAGTCAGTGGCTTCACAATTTGTCTAAGGCTTTTACACCGCTCAAGCAGGGGCCAAAACACTTCTTTGGGATTACTTACTCATTCACTGTTGTGGGAACTTCCTCTTATCTAGTAATTCCTAGATTAGCAGGAATTCCATTCTAATGGAAGCTAGGATACTGGGAAGGCAGAATCTTAAAACTGTTAAGGGAAGTTATAGCAACTGATTCATTTACCAAAAAATCCATTTATGTTTTTAAAATGTTACTTTAAAACTTCTGACTCCATCCCGGTAAGTCTAGTTTCTACATCAATTACCCCATTTTACACAGGTATTTTCCTTCCCATTATATATCCTGGGTATTCCCCAATAACTGCAAGCTGAGTATTTTATCACCAACATAGGAACTGCAGCAAATCGTCTCAATTTAATTGCTATTGTCATCTAGTGAGGATCTGAAGTGACAAGTTCTATAGTCTACTGTTCGAAGTAGAAGCATAATATTTCTGTAATTATGAAAAGCATTGAGAGTTGGACAGGACTACAGCTATGTCTGCACTATCACTTTTGTCAGTAAAACTTGTGTCGATCAGAGGCCGGAAAAAAACCACCCCCTTGATGGACAACTAAATTTCACTGACAAAAGCACTGGTGTGGACAATGCTGTGTTGGCAGGACTGTCTGACAAATGACAATCTCTACTACTGACATTACTACTGCTGCCTTGGGATGGTTTCACTATGCCAGCAGGAAGGCTCTCACCTGTTAGCATAGAGTGGCTACATGGGAAATCTTACAGTGACACAGCTGCAGTGGTACAGCTATGCTGCTGTAAGTGTAGATATAGCTTACTACAGCATCAGGTCGTCTTGAAGGATTATTGGCAATTACTAGCTTTTTGCCACTTGTGGTGAAAGAAGCTCTATCTTAGTTATAATAGTTGCTTACCATAGATGTTCAAAGTGGACAAATGCCCTTAACAGATGATTGATAATCCTATAAGGCTAAACTAGAATTTACCCCACCATGGTCATTTAAAAACCTGGATCAAGAGTCTGCCCTCAGGGCATTATGTATGCACATCACTTCCCATGTGCAGATTCTTTACTTCCTTAGAAGTGTTCAATACAGACATAGGATGCTGTCCCTCACAGGTATAAATCAACCTCTCCCCTTCCACATACCTTCAAGTCCTCACCATCCAATATATCTAGGAACCCATCATCTTCTTCCTCAGTCTCACGGGACGTTAGAGATGACTGCTGCATCAAAGCAGGCCTATAGTTTTCCAGGTCGCCTTCAGGGGCTTCACCAGTGGGAAACTGGAACAAGACATTTTGGTTGAATGGCAGCCTCTATCCAGCCCTTTATTCTGGGGACTGTGTGAGACACTGACAGGGCAGCAGGTTAGAGCCATAGGCCAATTCACTTGTGTGTGAATATTAAAGAAGTGTTAAGCATACTAATTCCCACAGAGCAATTCACCGATGTGTTAAAAGGTATTGTTTTCACCTATCCATATCCTGTTGATTGCTATTACATTATGTATAGACAAAAAGTGTGTATAAATATTAGGATGAAAATTTACTTGATGTGTAAACATTATGAAAACTAATGAAGGTTTGTTATGTGCAATTATATTTTTTTACAATGTAGATGGCATATATCCTGGTAATTGTTTATCCAAATGTGATTGGAGCCTTGGAAATGTAATCGAAGAAGGTTGCTAATTTCAAAGTATGGGTCATTGTGTTTGACAACAGAAATTCACAGACTCAGTATGTATTTAGTCAACAAAAGAGAAGCCCATGCTGTGAATGAAGGTCAGATTGCCTACCATGGAAAGGAGCTATAAGAATGCACCCAGGGAATGGGTTTGTATCTCTGAACTATTTGGACACTCACAGGGAAGCATTCCAGATGCAAGACAAAGATCCCAAAGTTATTTTGGGTAACCTCGAGAGACTTAAGGAAAACTAGCAGATTACTACATCTCTGCTACTATTTTGAAAATACAAACTTACACTTGTTTATGTATTTTACCTGCTTTAGCCTCTCAATAACTTGCTTGTTTTTTTAACTAATGAATTGTTTGTTAGTTTAGAGAAATTGGCTGCCAGAACTGTCTTTGGTGTGACATTAAGAGTATCCATTGACCTGGGGTAAGCAGCTGACTTTTTAGAGTTGGGAAGAATCCAGTGGAATGGGATTATTTTTTGTTAAATCACTAAGATCGGTTGAAAGAGACTGAAAGGTCTAAGGCAGTGGTTCCCAAACTTTTTGGCATCACGCTCCCTTGATTTTGAGAAACCCTTATGCGCCCCCCCCCGCAATAAAACTTGGGGGGGGGGGGAAAAAAAGAAGAAGAAAAGGAACTGACGGGGGCCGAAAAACAAAAACAAGGGGATTGACGGGGGGGGGGGGGGGGGGCGCGCCAGAGAAGGGTTGCCTTGCGCCCCCCCCTGGAATTCCTTCATGCCCCCACCAGGAAGCACACCCCCCAATTTGGGAACCCATGGTCTAAAGGGACTGTGTGGCTCTATGGTAAGACTGGTATTGTGATCCAGGAGTACACTTTTGTTACTGACTTGGTGAAATCTAATTATAGAATAGATCACCATTTTGGGGCATCTGTCCTATTTTCTCACCTGAGATTGGCCACGCACAGTAGTGAGCCACTCCAGACAGCATGGCACTATGATCTCCCTTTTAGAAGAAGAAGAACACTAGTTCTAGCAGCTAAGGCAGGGTCATTCCTTGAAATGGAATGTAGGAGGCATTCCCATGGTTATCCCATACATGCATCAATTGGCTTAGGAAGCTCCAAACCTGGCTCTGACACTTATTGTTGGCCACCAGAATAGTGAAAAACTTCATTGCTAGTTTTTCAATTAAAGGATAATCCTGCATTCTGAAAAATTATATAACCCAACATGTTTGCAAACAGCAGCTCACTTTCAAGATGGTGTAGAGAAGGGCAGGTCTAAATAACAAGAAGTTACTCCAAGTCTCCAGGTTTTGTGCATGCAATCAGAAGGTTTTTAAAAAAGAGGGATCACCATACCTAAGTAGGGAATAAAAACCAAAGTCCCCAATTTCCTGCTTATATATAGTGGTCATGGTCCCATTCCTGGATGTCCCAAGACAAGCAACAAAACTGGCCATAGGATATATATCCCTATATTACATATGCAATTTTCAATTTTATCATTTTAAATGCATCTAAATTTCAATATAGCGGTCTGCTTCACTACAGAAGTGGCAACACAATATAAAGATTCATCCAACACCGGATGTGTTACACATGCAGGCTCACTTATTGCAGCTTAACTCAAATTACATGAAGGATTATCATCAATAACTACTAGTGTATGATGGCCAAACTGTACAGTCTCTAAGAGAAAGGATTAATGGACACAAGTCAAATATTCAAAAAGGTACCACAGAAACCTGTTGGGGAACATTTTAACTTGCCCAGATACTCATTAATGGATCTCAAAGTTACTATATTATTGCAAGCCAATTTCAAAAATCAGCTTGAAAGGGATATCACAGAATTTAATTTCATTTACAAGTTTGATACCTAAACAAAGACCTTGCGTGGATGGCCCACTACATTCCACATCTAACGAGATAAAAAAACCAAGCACGGGGTACTTAAGAGCCCCTAGTACCCACTATCAGCTTCATTTAGCATGGACACTGACAGTTTCCCCCCCCTTTTTCCTTCTTTCCCCCCCATTTCTTCTCTTTCTGCTATTTATTTGGAAACTGGACCTCTTAACTCCATTCATCTGAATGAGCTGTGCACAGGAAAGCTCATGATACCATCTATATTTTTTGTTAGTCTCTAATGTGCTGCAAGACAAGTAGTTTTTTGGTTTTTTTGTTTTTTTAAGTTTTTTCAGTCACAGACTCACATGGCTACCCCTCTGAAACTAGTGGCATCACAGTAAGTTATGTTTAAAACCCTTACATTGATCTCCCATATTAAAAATTCTCAGTTCACACGGTGGAATGAAATTTTTCCCTAATACCCGTGTGGATATTTTTCCAGATCAATGTGTTATCAATAAAAGATGCAAAAAAGAGATCTCCCCCTACTGCAGAGCATTGCATCTCAGGTCCACCATTTTCAATGGCCTTTCCTCCTAGAACCAAGCAAGCCTAAGGCAAGGCAAGTTAGTTGCCAAGGTCACCCTGATACATACCATCCGAGCCGGGGCAGAGTTCTGCCGTTGCCCAAAAACATCTTTTCCATCCTCAAAGGAACGGACACGCAGACAACTACGAGAAGCGGGCCTGGTTGGCTTCTTAAACTCAAAAGACTCCTTAAGGAAATGGAGCAAGAGAAGCATGTTATCAAACAAAGCCTAGAGGTGGAAGGCCCATTGATTAGAGATATTTTACAGTCTGTCCTTCTTAGACTCAGCTCCCTGCAATCCAATGAAATAAGTAAATCTTTCAGAATATGCACATTTCTAAAAGAAAGTTGTTAAAATAGTGATTGATATAGGAGAATCACACTTCCTCCAAGTTATACTCTACAGTCACGCATCTATCCACTTGCCCTGTCTAATCCTTTCAAAATGCAACCAGATCTGTACCTAAATTACTAGGGGTATGTCTACACTTGCACCCTCTTTTGAGAGAGGGATACAAATGAAGACAATCGAAATAGCAAATGAAGCTGGGATTTACATATCCTGCACTTCATTTGCATAATCGCGTTATGGTGCTATTTTGAAATAGCGCCATAACATGATTATTCAAATGAAGCATGGGATATTTAAATCCCAGCTTCATTTGCAATTTTGAATGTCTTCATTTGCATCCCTCTCTCAAAAGAGAGGCAAGCATAGACATACACTAGAATGAGCTTGCTATTGTGGGACAAGCTGCACTCTTCTCCCATTACTCCTGAGAAGGGCAGATGCTTCTACAGAAATCTGAGCCCTCATAAGATTTCTTCATTGACCCAATTCACAGCCATTTGGACTATAATGGAGTTGGACTCAAGAGCCCCTGACAAGTTCCTTAAAGATTTAATGTACTCTATTTAATGAAATCACACATGTTTACAATTTGATGATTGTTACCTTACAGGGCAATTGTCTGGAGAGCCAGTAATCACCTCTACAGTTCCTACTGCCTCTGCCTATTCTCCTGTACACCTGATCACCCTTTTTCTTTTCATTAGAATATTGGTCTCCCCTCTCACTTCTGGTTGCCTGGCTCACTCATTCACAATGCTGCTGCAAAATGATTCTCCAATTTACAGATCTGATGAGGTCTCCCTCTCTCAATCCCTCTCGTGGCTCTCTATCATTAATTGTAAGCTATGTGTCTCCACCATCAAGGCCCTTCCCAACCTAGTCTTCACCCTTTCATCTGTTATTTGGTATTAACAGATAGACTCCTGCCTCCAGTCAGCCCAAAATGCCCACTTGCTACATTTCCAAACAGGCATCTTTGTGCTTTCTCTTGCTAAGCTTCATGCTTATGCCCTTCCCTCCACTCTTGAACATCTAAGCCACTGCAGTGTTTTGCTTCAACTCCCTTAAGAATTCTTTGCCACAATACTTAAAAACATATTAAGGCTAGACCAGTCCTTTTCAGGCTGACTGATACTATCTAGTTGTCTTATGTACTCCCATGTCTGTCTGTTCCGGTAAGTTTTTTTTGCCTTAGACTAAGTGATTTGTCTTTTTTTGATTATTATAAACACAGTACTTAGCACAATGGAGCTCCTAAGCTAGGGATAGGCAATAATTTTTGTTGAGACACCACTCCAAGATTTTTCTATGGAGAGATACAGGGTCTGAGATGGAGGCTGGGTGCAGAAGGGAGCTCAGGGTAGGGAACTGGGGTGGAGGAGGGGGGTAGTGACCCATGGCAGGGGATTGGAGAGCAGGATCCAGGAAAGGGTATCGGTGTGGGAGAGAAATTCTGGCTGGGATGGTGGGGAAGGCTGTAGGGAGGTGTGCAGAGTCTGGGAGGGAGTTGAGATCTGGGGCAGGTGGGAGGAATGCAGAGGATTTGGGTGGTGACCTGGGGCAGAGAGCTCGGGGGCAGGAAAGGGTGGAGTGTCAGAGGTTGGGGTCCTCTCCCTGGCTGGGAGGGGCTTATCTAGATGGCTCCTAGCCAGCAGCCCAACTCCCTGCCAGCAGCTCCAGGCTGTTTAAAGCAGCTGGTTGTTCCATGTGTCTCTGTGCTGGGAGGGGAGGGGAGGGTTTTGCATACTACCCCTGCCCCTAGCATAATCTCTCAGGTCCCATTGGCCTGCTTTCGGACAATAGGAGCGGAGAGATTGCGCCACGTGCTGCTTCCAGCACAGCCAGCCGCTCTGAGCAGCGTGGAGTTAATCTGTGCCCAAGGGTCTCAGCAGGGCATGCCAAATCTGGCCTGTACCATGCCCAACCCTGTCTTAGGCATTATGGTAATACAAAAAGCGGGAAGTCAGCTTTTGCACCATATTAGTGCAAATTTTGCAAGACAAACCATGGAGAAGTTTAAGAATACCACAGTTTACTCAAGCAAGACAGACAGACTTTACCCACCAGATCAACCACTCATTACAAACCTCCTCCCCAAATAAGGAGTTATCCCTGTGCATCAAGCCCCATACTATCACAACTGACAGCTTCCTGGATATAGCCTCCCATATTATACAGTAATTACTCATTTAACACGTACACACTTAACATGTTTTCGCAATAGCACAATTTTATTTTTAGGGAACGTTTTTCGAACACCACAACTGTCCCCAAAAACAACACGAAAATAATCAGGTGGCGGACTACTTTGCACAGCGGTATAAGTTGGCGAAAACAGTGGTAATACACAGGAGCGGATGAATACATGTGGTCACGCTTCTCTGCTCACTCACGTTTATCTTTGTGTTTTAACAAACCGCAGCGACTTGTGTTACTAGTTATCTTGTGCTGCTAGATATCTAATGCTGACATTGACGACCCAGCACCAACAAAATATTGACTTTGCCACCACCACCTGAAACTTAACCCCTACCTTTTCCATTATTTTTAATGAGAAAATTGACTCCGCATAGCACGTTTTCACTTAGCACGAACATTTTCAGAAACGCACCTATAGCGTTAAATGAGGAATTACTGTACTACTTCAGAGAAGCATAGAGTGAGCTAAACTTACATTCTCTTTGTTGTCATCTGGTTCAATGAGGTGAAAAACATCACAATCCAATGAATCGGAGTTGCTCCTCTTCAGAGCAGGACTAGACCCCAGCAGCTTCTGCTGCAAAATTAAAAGGACAAATCCTGTTCAGTCTCAATCAGATCCCCAGATTTTGGGCAACTGAGAGACCATGCTGTCAGCTTGCCAAGAACGTAAAGACTGCAGTACCCAAATTTGCGCAAAATGGCACAAACTATGTTAAAAACAAGGGCTGGACAGAGACATGCAGCCCATGGAGACAACCGGCCTCAGGATGCAACACTGCCACATAAAGCTAATGACAGGCTCTCTTGTAGAACATAACAGATTACACTTTGGTCTCAATCCAGATTATAACCTATGGTTTTCTATTATCTTAATTTTAAGCAACAAGCAACACCACATTCTTGAGACTGGAAGATTAATGAGCTTTGCTGGTTATCTTCTAATAAAAGTCGGCACAGATAAGTAGTGTAACATTTAATATTGAAAACCTCTCTCTTGTGAAAGTCGAAAATCCCCCTCACTTACCGGGAGAGAACGTATTCTTCTGATGGGCAGCTGAACACTGTAATGAGAAAAGAGACAAAAATAGAATCAAGTTTCACATTAACATTTAAGCTGAAAAGCTACTAATAGTAACTGGCAACACAATTCAGTTTTTCCACTGCAAAACTGAATTAACTAGTGGTACAATTTAATAGATCACTAATTAAGAGGAGAAGTTAAAATTAAAAGCATACTCACTTTGTAAGTCTGCTAGATTCTATAACTGTTTTCTCAAAGCTGAAAAAAGTCAGACAAAGGACATTACTTAGCTTTACTGCCAATTCATAATCCAATACTTTGAACTACTTAGTGTTGTTTAAACTTAAAGCCAGTTGTTGCTTCTGTTTATCCCACGTTACAAGCTTGTGTACCCGAGGCTACATCTGCACCAGCAGCTCTCAACCAGAGGTTCAGAGCCTTCTTGGGGACCACAAGTTGATTTCTGGGGCTTTGCCAAGCAGGGCCAGAGTTAAGACTCGCTGAGGTAGAAAGCCAAAGTCCCAACATGGCCCTGAGCCCCACCACTGAGGATAAGTCAAAACCTGAGCAATTTAGCTTTATGGGGCCACAGGCAATTTCCCACTTTGCTATCTCCTAACACTTTCATGTGCAGAAACCATTTGTGGAGGCACAGGGGGGCTGTGGTATTTTTGTAGCACGCAGAACGGGACTCAGAAAGATCAAGAACTTCAATATACACTACAGCTTATACTAGCATAATTTGTGTGCGAATAAAGCACCCCACTGTGCAACCCAAGGATATAAAAATTGTGGATTCAGATCTGATCCACATCTGCTGGAAACAACGTGCATCCGATCCACAATCTACTCCCTGCCCTTTACATATAACCGCATCGGTGCCTCTGCAGCAGCAAGTGATTTTACAGCATCTCAGGAATAGGTATGTGGATCGGTGTGTGTCTTTGGGGTGCCTGTCCTGCTCTTTCCTGCCAGGTGCTACTATCTGGGAACACAGACAATGCAGGGTGCTTGTCCCTCTCTTCTCTACCAGGTGCTCCTACCAGGAGCAGGACAAGCACCCTGCTCCTCCACAGAAGTGCCTCGAACCTGCTCCCTGGTAGGAGCGTCTGGTGGAGCAGAGCAGGTCAAACACCTGTATGGAGCCTTTTTGTAGTATCTGCATATGCACCAATATTCCTCAAATGAATCATAGGTATCTGCGAATTTGCAGGACTCGAACGAGAGGAGTGCTCTTTTGCTTGCAGGGTTATTTTTTTATGCAGACAGGAGAACTCTCTCCCATGAGCATAGAGTGTCTTCACTACATGTGCTGCTGCATTCATACAGCTGTGCTGTATACATAGACATGGCTTTAAGAACAGCAGACAATATTGTTCTTTATTTCCTAGAGTCTTATTGTCTCAGCTGGGCTGGTGGACTAAACCCACTTTCCCCAAGAGACTAGCTAGTCTTTCTAATTCAGGATATTAACAGCAGATTAGCATAAATGGAAACAGAGCTTCTCAGTGAGAAATGGGACAGGACATAGCTCACGGATAAAGTGTGTCCAAAACCCTATCCTCTCCCTTTGCCTGCAAGGAAAGGGCATAACTGACTGATCAGAGGTAGCAAACTTAAAACAAGCGATTGTTGTTAGCCATCACTTCAGATACTTGTACAAGCAAATAGTATAGCTGAGTATTTAATGAAAACTATGAGTTACATGCAAGTTAAGTGCAGTCCTCCAACTGCTAAACAAAGTGCTAATGTGATGCTCAGAGCCTTGGATCCGCAGAAATACATATGTTAATCTGGGCAACACATTAATTTAGACAAATTATTGATTAGTCTGGGCTAAACTCTGTGGTGGCAGAAAACCTAGGATCCCAAAATGCAGTGTGCCATGATGTACAGTTCAAGAAGGTCAAATGAGAAAAGCCCATTTTACATGCACTAGCTGCAGAGGTTTCAGATTAAGTCTCCTATTTGCCCACACAGCGCAGTTAAAGTATAATGTAAAATGCCAGAAGTAAAGTTTAGCATATTTCTACATACTTTTCCTCAATGTCCGAGTTCAAAGGATCGAGAGAATCCAGACAGTAGCCTGTCAAAGACAAAAAAGGTTTTTACTATTGAAAATATAAAATACAGGGAACTATTAGCAAGAAATCTTAGATCTTCTTCCCCAGGACAACTTTTTGCTATGGGGTGGGGGGGCGAGAGAGAGAGAGAGAGAGAGAGAGAGTTGAAAGAAAGAGTTAGATCAAGTCCATAACTCATCCCCCACTAGAAGTTCTGGGGTGGAGGTGTGGGAAGAGACAGCTTTGAGTGTCACTACCTATTACTTCGGACCACAGGTATTGGTTTGATACTTTTGGGGCGAGTGAGAAAAAGAAGAATAAAAAGATTCCACCATACTACCCTATATGAGAAACTGTCACATAGGATAGCAACATATTGCTTTAGAAACATAGCCTAAATAATATTTTGGCTTATTTTTCCATACAGACTAATTACCATTTCTTTGCAGGTTAGCCCTGCCAGCTGATTGCTTTCTACATGCAAGATTTTAGCTATGCTCTTATCTCTCTTCCCCAATAGATAATATTGGAACATTTCACATAGTCATCTACCAAAAAAAAAGCTTTCTTAAGACAAATAAGTATCCAGATAGTAAGATAATTAGTAACTTATTGATATACCAGAATCAGATGATGCATTAAAGCAATACAGCTGTTTCTGCTAGGTTTAAGGTTATGAAGAATTTCACAGGCTAGTGTTTTAAAGAACTACTTTGACAAAATAGGTGGAAGCATGCTACATCTCCATGTCTTGCTGCCTTATCCTACTATTACCTCACTCCATATCATCTGGTGTCTATTCACTTTGTGTCAGACTATGGTGCTTTCATCTGTAGTCTAGAATGCCATTCAGTGTCATGGCACTACAAGAGACAAGATACATGTAGAAAGAAGGGGATTTTCCTATACTGGGTTGCTTCAAAGGAGTACATGAAACCCATAAGATTATAAAAAAAATTAGCTAACCATAACTCATTTTGTTATTCCAAAGAGTGTAGGTTTTCAAACCCATATCCGTTTAAATAAAATTTTATATATATTTCTCTCTCTCACTCACACTCACACACAAACACTGATGTAGTGCCTCCCATCCCAAAATACTTCAAGTTTTAGACATAGCTGTATTTCAATGGTCCTATATATTTCTGGGGTGCCATGACAGTAGTCAGTTGGATAACCAACACCACAAAGTATGCCATCAGTGGATGTAAAACATGGTGGCTTTGCTTAGACCCTCTTCGTATAGGGAAGTTAGCAACTAGTCAACTGGAGTATTGACTACTTGCTTTCCTCCCCCCCTTCCTGCCACCGGCATCAGCCCCTGTCCTCAGTGGACAGGGGCTGCTAGACCGAACAGTTCTGATTTGCACTGGTCCGGGACACTGCACCTCTGCATTTTAAATGTAATAAAAGACCAGCAGCTCTTACTACATTTAACATGCAGAGCTGCAGTGTGGGTGGCTCCCAGAGCCAGCATGAGCTGGGACTGCTCAATCCCAGCACGTGCTGGCTCCTGGAGCTACCCCCACTGCAGCTCTGGAAGGCAGTCCTTATCAACTAATTCTGTAGTTGATACAATTTGTATCGACACACAATTAGCCAAATACAGATGTTAAATTGCAGTTATCTTAATACCTCATGAACTCTAGTGACCACATACAGCACACAATCATGGTTTAAGATCATAATCCAAAAGACTAACATAAAAGTTGCATTCATGCAGTTTATCTACCTCAGTAAAATAAAAAGCACGGTCAGTTCTGTCAAGAATTCATTTTGTTATTCCAAAGAGTCTATGTTTTCAAACTCATTCCTTATGTCGAGTGTCAGCAACCACAAATTAACATGGGAGACCTATGTTTACCAATGGTTTACAGAGAAGGAGAAAACACTACAGCTTGAACCTCTCTAGTCTGGCACCCTTGGGAACCGACTGGCACCGAACCAGAGAATATGCTAAACCACAGGAAGTCAATATGATCTAGCAGCATCAGCAACACTTCTAGGAGTCCAATAAGCAGCAGAAGACATTTTGGGGTAAATAAGAGCTAAATAACAGCACAGAACATTGAGAGCCCAGAAATGGTGGCTGTAAAACTTTATGCCTATGTCTACACTGGTGCGATTTTGCGCCAGAGATATGCAAATGAGGCTAAGCATGGAATATCGCCGAGCCTCATTAGCTATGCAAATGAGGCTCGGCAATATTCCACACAGCCTCATTTGCATATTGCTGGCACAAGATCGTGCCAGTGTAGACATAGTCTGTGGGTCCACATGAGACTTGGCCACACCAATGATAAGTGGACATCTGGCTAATTAAAATCATGCTGGAACACAGATATTGCTGGAGAAGAGAGGTTTAACCTGTAGTGAACTGGAACCAGAATTAATTTTTCACATTGGTTCTGTCACTTACTAAATGATGCCAGACAAACTCACTTAACCTCTTTACTTAAGTGTCTACATTTTCTTTTTTATAAAATGGAGGGCTGCTAGAATAAATTGTTGTTGCAGTGAATTATGCAAGCACACAGCATTAGCTTCCTCTTGCATCTGAAAATTGCTCTTTATAATACAGGATAAGAGCATGTCAAGCTTTTTCATTCCTTCATACTTATGCATAGATTAAAAAGTAACCTGAATCAGTAGATTCCGACGAGTCTGTTCTTTGTAGATTGCTACTGTTCCTCATTTCCAGCATTAGCAGAGAGTTTTCATGCTGACTATAAAGATTAAAAACAGAGTTATTTTACTCAATGTTTCAGCCAGAAAGTGTCACAATAGGTTTAAAATGTAGAAACACTGTAGATGAGCTCCATTCGGAACAGAATTGATCAGTTTAAGTAGTGGACAATGCAAAAACGTGCCAGTTTAACAGTCCTGCAAATTGAAATTTTGAGTACCCATAACGAACACAGCACACATAGCTGTCTACGGACAAGGTCATGGGGACTCATGCATAAGGTATGTGGCAGCAACTAGGAATAATATTGAGATCATATGTGGCACCATGTGGGCTGTGTTGAAAGGGTGCACTAAACAGACCAGTACCAGGGAGCCATGAGGTTGCAGGAATGAGCTCAGGGGAACTATATATAGTGGAAGTAAAGGTTATATAGGTGGAGTAACGGGCTGGAGAAAAACAACAAAGGGGCCAAGGTGGTTACATGGGTGAGGTTATGGGGGGCCATATGTTGTAGAGCTGGACAGACCAGGATTCACAGGAGCTGCAGAGATTAGGAATGCAGGGGGAAGAGTCATGAGAGCCATCCGAAGGAGAAGTGCAGGCCCAAGAAGTCTAGAAGGCTGCAGGACTGGAGCCCAGAGAGCCAGATACAGAGGAAGGGGACAGGCGCCAAGGAACTAGGGAGCCTGGTACCAGAAAGGTTATAGGGGTGGAGTGATGGGGGCCCCACGGAGGCAATTACAAGGAGGCTGCGGGGTGAAGTCTGGGCGAGCCGGCATGAAGCCGCTGTAGGGGCGAGGTCCTGGGGGCTATGGAAGCTGAGGGGGCGAGGCCACAGGCACAAGTGGGTTTTGGGGGGGGGCCGCACGGCTGGGGATGAGGTTAGTGGGGGGGGGGCCCTGCAGGCGGGAGTAGGTTAGTGGGGGGGGGCCCTGCAGGCGGGAGGAGGTTAGTGGGGGGGGGGCCCCTGCAGGCGGGAGGAGGTTAGTGGGGGGGGGGGCCCTGCAGGCGGGAGGAGGTTAGTGGGGGGGGGGGGGGGGGCCCTGCAGGCGGGAGGAGGTTAGTGGGGGGGGGGGGGGCCCTGCAGGCGGGAGGAGGTTAGTGGGGGGGGGGGCCCTGCAGGCGGGAGGAGGTTAGTGGGGGGGGGGGCCCTGCAGGCGGGATGAGGTTAGTGGGGGGGGGGCCCTGCAGGTGGGATGAGGCTAGTGGGGGGGCAGGTTCCAGGCTGGGGGGGGCGCTCTGGGAGCCACACGTGGGGAGGGAGAAAACGCCCCTGCGGGATTCCGGCAGCTGACGGGGGGGGGGCACGTGGAGAAGGGTGCTGGGGGGGCGAAGAGCGGGTGTCACGTGGGGCAGTGTGGGGGAGGGGGATGGGGACGCGTGAGGGGGGAAGTGCGGAGACACGGGGGGGGATGTGGGGGCTGCAGGGGGCGGGCCGGTCCCACCTGTAGCCGAGCCCTTGCAGCTGCTTCATGGTGCGGCTGAGGCCGGAGACCGGGGAGAGCTCGGCGGGGAACAGGGACTTGGCCACGCCGGGCCCGGCGGCCGGCAGCTGCGGCAGGAGGAGGCGGCGGCGGTGGGGGCCCGGCGGGCCGGGGCCGGGATCCATGCGGCGGGCGGGCGGGCGGGCGGCTCCTGCTGTCGGCGGCGACCCCCGCGCCCGGGCCCTCCCGTCAGCCGCACAGCGCGCGCGCGCGAGCTCCCCGCGGACACCCGAAGCTGGCGCCAAACGCGGGCCCGCCAATCAGAAGCCGTCTGGCCGCGCCCCGCCCACCTCTCTGAGGGACCGCCACTCTGGGGCGGGGAGGGGGTGAAAAAAGAGCAGCGGCGCCTCGCGACCAATCACAAACCGGACGCTTTTCCTTTCCCGCCCCCTCCCCTCGTGGAATGACCAAGACATTGGCCTTCGTCTTTCCTCCGCCCACAGAGCGGTGCTGGCCAATAGAACAGAAGAGACGGCAAGCGGGAAAGCCAATTGAAACCCGCCAAAGATTCCTTCCTCCCGCCCCTGCATTGTGTGACAGGAGACCTGACCAGTAGAATTGCCGATGAGCCCGTTGGGCGCCGGCGGGTTTTTTCGTTGACACTCACAGCCACCGCCCTCCTAGGCGCGCCAGTGGCACTACAAATCCCAGCATGCAACGCTCCAGCTGGACCCCTGGATCCTTCGGCTCAATGGGGAGCGTTGCATGCTGGGATGTGTAGTCTCTAGTAACCTCACCTCAGCAGCTCAGGATCAGGAGCCATCGCTGAGGGCAACACTGGGAGGGGGTGGGGATGCATGAGGAGGCCATGGGTGTAATCACATGCCATTTGGGCAGCACAAGCATGGCTGGTAACTGGTAGCTCAGCTCCTAGGACCTCTCTGTCTAGAGACCCTGCTCCGGGTGGGAAAGAACCAGCTTGACTCTCAGATCCCGGGGGGACGTCGGCGGCTGGCTCTGCAGGTCCTTCGCCTCGTCACCTCAGCATCCGCAGAGCCTCATCACCTCAGCATCCGCAGATCCTTCACCTCGTCACCTCAGCATCCGCAGATCCTCATCACCTCAGCATCCGCAGATCCTCATCACCTCAGCATCCGCAGATCCTTCGCCTCGTCACCTCAGCATCCGCAGATCCTTCGCCTCGTCACCTCAGCATCCGCAGATCCTTCGCCTCGTCACCTCAGCATCCGCAGATCCTCATCACCTCAGCATCCGCAGATCCTTCACCTCGTCACCTCAGCATCCGCAGATCCTCATCACCTCAGCATCCGCAGATCCTCATCACCTCAGCATCCGCAGATCCTTCACCTCATCACCTCAGCATCCGCAGATCCTCATCACCTCAGCATCCGCAGATCCTCATCACCTCAGCATCCGCAGATCCTTCGCCTCGTCACCTCAGCATCCGCAGATCCTCATCACCTCAGCATCCGCAGATCCTTCGCCTCGTCACCGCAGCATCCGCAGATCCTCATCACCTCAGCATCCGCAGATCCTCATCACCTCAGCATCCGCAGATCCTTCACCTCGTCACCTCAGCATCCGCAGATCCTCATCACCTCAGCATCCGCAGATCCTCATCACCTCAGCATCCGCAGATCCTTCGCCTCGTCACCTCAGCATCCGCCGATCCTCATCACCTCAGCATCCGCAGATCCTTCGCCTCGTCACCTCAGCATCCGCAGATCCTCATCACCTCAGCATCCGCAGATCCTTCGCCTCGTCACCTCAGCATCCGCAGATCCTCATCACCTCAGCATCCGCAGATCCTCATCACCTCAGCATCCGCAGATCCTTCACCTCGTCACCTCAGCATCCGCAGATCCTCATCACCTCAGCATCCGCAGATCCTCATCACCTCAGCATCCGCAGATCCTTCGCCTCGTCACCTCAGCATCCGCCGATCCTCATCACCTCAGCATCCGCAGATCCTTCGCCTCGTCACCTCAGCATCCGCAGATCCTCATCACCTCAGCATCCGCAGATCCTTCGCCTCGTCACCTCAGCGTCCGCAGATCCTTCGCCTCGTCACCTCAGCATCCGCAGATCCTTCGCCTCGTCACCTCAGCATCCGCAGATCCTCATCACCTCAGCATCCGCAGGTCCTTCACCTCGTCACCTCAGCATCCGCAGATCCTCAGCATCCGCAGATCCTTCGCCTCGTCACCTCAGCATCCGCAGATCCTTCGCCTCGTCACCTCAGCATCCGCAGATCCTTCGCCTCGTCACCTCAGCATCCGCAGATCCTCATCACCTCAGCATCCGCAGATCCTTCGCCTCGTCACCTCAGCATCCGCCGATCCTCATCACCTCAGCATCCGCAGATCCTTCGCCTCATCACCTCAGCATCCGCAGATCCTCGTCACCTCAGCATCCGCAGATCCTCGTCACCTCAGCATCCGCAGATCCTTGTCACCTCAGCATCCGCAGGTCCTCGTCACCTCAGCATCCGCAGATCCTTGTCACCTCAGCATCCGTGGCACGGAAATCCCCGAGAAACAGGCATGGGAACCCCTCCCCCCGAGGACATTTTTATGGGGCAACGTTTCTGCCTGGTTTTAAGAGCATCGTTCCCAAATCCTGCGGTTTTAGCCCAAGTCCAGTGGCACCGGAATAGTTTTTATAGCAGGAGTGCCGAAGCCACAAGCCACTTAAAGCCACACCGTGGGGCAGTTCCCACAAGTGTCACAACCTTCCAAAGCTTCAGAAGGGTATCCGAGTTAGTCTGTAACAGGAAAAACTTAAACAAACAACGATGGTCTAGTAGCACTTTAAAGACTAACGAAACCTTTGAAGTTTTTCTTCAAAGCCCGGGCTACTGGAGGCATGTGATCAAGTGAGACTAAGAATAATAATGCCTAGCTTTTAGCTCCACTCTCATGAAACAACCAAATGGATTGTTAGACCTCCTGATTACAGAGAAAAGATTCAAAATGTGACTGAAGTGCTTAACTAAGGGCAAAAACAGTGGAATAAAAAGAGCCCACATTTTACTTTACTTACTCTTCTGGGTTTTGCACATTTTTAACCATTTGAGGATGACAATACTGTAATAGGGTGTTGAGAAAGGCGCCCCTCAATCAGAGAAGCACATTGGGGGCTTTCAGTGTGGAGATGTGCAATGCAAACCACCTTTGGCTTCCCCTCCACCCATTCTAGATGGTGACTCCTGGAACGAAAGCCAGAGATTAACTGCATGTAGGATACATGACCACGCCGAACCCAAACGGGAGCAATATGTCTGGAATCTCCTTTGCTGTTTTGCCTGCGGGAGGAACTGGTGCTTCCCAACTCTACCCAGCCAGTGATGAGCTACAGGAACACACAATGTAAGGAGAGCTTCTGCTAGCAGAAGAATCTCACTGTGAACATGTGCATCCATGTGGGTGAGAGCTCCCCCTGTACAAGTTGTGTGCGAGCAGCTTCAACACATTGTCTTAGCTCAGGACCCATCAATAAACGAACTGTGGCCAGAGACCGTATCAGTTTGAAAAGTATCAAAACTCAACCTGCACATGTGAATCCACATAGGAGAGCGGCCCTGATGGTGTGCCCAGTGCCAGAAATGCTTTAGCGGCAGTCCTACCTCATTGTGCACGAGACCTTGCTTCATGTACCAGCAGCATCACAAGCTCTCTAGTCTGATTATGCTCCAAGGAATGTACAGCAGGAAGCAGCTCTAAAAGTGTATCATATGGAAGAAGAACCTCACCATCCTGTCCATCTTGACCATGCACCAGAGGGATCAAATGGGAGAGAGGCCCTTACAGGGCCACGCAGTGCCTGAGAGGAGCTTCAATTGCCAATCCAAGCTGTCTGTACACCGAAGGCTCATGGAGGAGCTGGCCAGGACATCTGCAGGCCTAGGAAATCTCCCTTGGGAACGGAGTTAAGGTTGGGGAATAGGTCTGTTGATGGGGTCAGCCCTAGGCTCCCACAGGCTCTGCAACCAGCTTCAGTGCTTAGGGAGCCCCCCAGGAAGTACTTGTACAATACCCTTCCCAATGTCAGGAGCCCACCTAGGATGTTGTATTGATGATGACAAGGTAGAGAGTATTGTTAATGTAGCACTGTGACAAGGTGCACTGGTATTGGCTAGCTGATCCCTAGCCGTTGGGAGGTGGGGGGCAGTGCAGCACAATTTGTCAGCTCCCATTGGTCAAAGTGGCCATACTTGACTCAATGGGCATCAACCCTGAAACATACCAGCAATAACTTTGGCGGGAGTGATAGCACCCCAAGAACTAGGCCAAGGTCTGTGGCCCAAAAGCTCTGGTGCTGGCTGGAGCCAGAGAAGCTGAGGGGACCCAAGTGGCACAGGTAGCGATGATGGTGCAGTTCATTCAGATTCTCTCCACCACAGGAAAAGAATGAATGAGGCAACATTATTCAACCTCACTTACAGGAGCAGTCTCCTTGATAGAGGACTACTTGGAGGCTGAGGGGCTGGAGGCACAAGGTCAAAGGACCAAGAACCCTGGGAATCCAAGCCAATAGCTAGAACGAGTTACCGATCTTCACGAGCCAGGGAAAATGATCTATCAACTTGGCCTGTTGAAGGCAGAGAGAATGCTGATTAGATGGCAACCCGTCAACCCATTCCCAGTGGGAATGACCCTGGGAAAATATTATGAGTGTGGATGGGAAAGACATTTCCATCTCGACTGCTTGTTCATGGACTGCAGTTACAGCCAAGCACTGCCTGTGGGTTCCAGGGCAAGAAGAAAAGGCCCCATCAAGCTACTGGTAACCCTGCAAAGCACCCCGATGACAGTCCCATTTGACTCAGGCTGTTCCAGATGCTGATGTGAGCCAATGTTATAGTCTCCCAATCTTGGATGGGACCCTGTCCTCATGCAATGTGTCCCTGGGTGTACAATCTTTCCCCACTGCGTGAGTACGTTTGTTGGATGGACATAAGGAGGAGGTGTACCTGGTGGCTGTGGGAAGTGAAGCAACACAGCAGGGAGCTGGTGGGGTGGGGTGGGATAGGCTAGGGCCTTTCCGCAAGTGAGGTGGCTGGGAACCTGGAGAATGGAGCAGGCTGGAGCCAGGTCCCTCTGCTTGTTGCCGGGAGTATGGGGCAGGCCTGACCCCTGCTGCCAGTGCCAGGTCAAATTGCTCAGGGAAGGAGGATTGAGGGTGGAATGGGGGCAGTGGCTGAGCAGGGGTGGGAAGAGGCGGGACAGGAGTTTAAGGGAAGGGATGGGGGGCCCTAGAGCTCCCAGCTGCTTCAGGGGGTCGGTCCCACACAGCTCCCAGCCAGTGGTGGGGGACACTAAACCTTTCAGGGCTCAGTCCCAGTCCCATTTTGTCAGTTACTTTTAGGGTATATCTAGACTGCATCCTTCTGTCGGCAGAGGGATGCAAATTAGGCAGGTTGACATTGCAAATGAGGCAGGGATTTAAATATCCCATGCCTAATTTGCATAAAAATGGCCGCTGCGTTTTGCCAAACTCAGCACTTCGTTGGCAAAAAGTGGCAGTCAAGAGAGGGATCTGTTGGGGAAAAAAAGCCTTTTTCAACAGATCCTGTAAACCTCCTTGCAAAATTGTAGCCTTGCCTATAGTGGGAAAAGTGCAGATTTGAAAGTGTAGCCATATCTATGCTAGGGTGGCTTTAGCTGACACAGCTGTGTCAGTTACAAATAACACCTAATCGGACTGACATAAGAGTGCTAGCATAGTGAAGCTAAGAAGTTTGTGGAGAAAACCTGACATGGGCACTTAACGGGGCAGTAGAGAACATCCAGCAGACAGCACTGCATTATAGCAATACACAAATGAGATGATCCAGCCCAAGGCTATGGGTAACCAGTACAGATGAACTTACTGCAATGAAAAATACAAGTGGGTCATTTCTGAGCATTCAGATAGTTTTCTTTTAATGACGCCTCTCTCTCCAGCTGTGAGCAGGAGTTCTCATGTGAGAGACATTGTAAGAAGCCTGATACCCATCAGGGATACACCTGGATATATGATCCTGGGGACCAGAGCCAAAAGTAAGGGAAGATTTTCTCCTTAAAAGAGGTAGAGAAATTGAAGATTTGGGCCATGCTCTCTGCATTGTAAAAGGTCACCTGACCTTCTTCGTAGTCTAAGTGAATTCGGATCTTCCTGAGCTTCTCATCCAGTGCGAGAAGAGTTGGGGGGAAAGTGAGAGCTGTGTATTGATGATCCCAGTCCAGCCGGATCGCCCAGATTCCTTCTCTCTCAAGACTTAGCGGTCCCTTTCTCTTCACAGTCTCTTTGGCAACCCCCACAGCCCATCCAGTCCCATCTCCCACGTCCAGCTCCCAATAGTGTCTCCCTGTTGTGAATCCCTCGGAGCCCAGGACAGAGGGGCTTGATGTGAACCTCTTGGGATTGTCAGGCACGTCTAGCCGCCCCTCTCCAAGTCTCACATTTTTCCCGTCCTCTGACAGGACGAGGTGGGAATTTGCTGTTTCTGGATCCAGAGTCACATTCACTAGAAAACAAAGCAAAAGGAGAGACACAATCAGAGAAAGGCAGCAGTGGAGCAAATGGGTGAATCTCCTTCCTCCAGAATAAAATGGACCAGGGAGGCAGGAGGAATATTTATGGTCTGAACCACAAACAGAAAAGACTCCTTCTACTGGAGCTAAATCAGGAATAAAACCAAGTGGGTGAAATCAAATCCTGGACCCATTGAAACCAATGGGAGTTTTTGCTACTGACTTCAGCAGAGCTAAGACTTCACCCCACGAATACAAATGTCTTTAGCATCAGCTGATTGTATGTTGGACCATTTCTAGTCCGCTATGGATTAACCTTGTTACTCCAGGACCCAGATACACATGGGAATGGTCTAAATTTCTGTTTCAGCGTTGGCGTGGCAGCAATTGGAAAGAGACACAGGTGCAGTGACCTCCCTGGTCACTTACTCTCATATGCTTTTCTGGAGAAAATCATGTTTTTATGCTGTAATGTTGGAAGCTGTACTAGTGACAGCTCAGTGGAAGCACCATTTTCTTGACCAGCGTGGACAGGGATGTTCATAAGCAGGGGTGTCCCTGCATCCCTGGCTTTCTGGGGGTGGTAATAGAGGGACAAGTTCAAAATCTCAACCTAGATCTAAATTCTGGGGGCTGTAAAGGCCTTAACCAAACCTCTGGCCATTTCACCTTAATCCTATTTCACACTTTTCAGTACACTTACAGTTCCCCAGCCCCGCCTTTAACTCACCACTCCAGCAACAACTAACAGTGTCACTGGACGGCACCTGCATGCCTTCGCACCACTGATGGGATTCATACACCTGGTGGAGACAATCTCTTCTAAGGGGGAAAACCTCAGTTTGGTTTGAATAGCCTCTTCCCCCAGACAATTCAGAGAGCAGAGATGGTCTGAACCAAAATTACGGATTCGAGCATCCTTGAACTTCAAAGGATGTTTAAATTACAAATCTAGTTTGCAATTCAAAAGTGCCAGTGAGGATATGTGCGCTGTTTCTTTAAGACTCCAGTTCAACAAAGTGCTTAAGCAGAAGTGTAAATTCAACCAAGTGCACAGTCCTATTAAAGTGACACGTGTAATTCCTTGCCTTATCTGGGCCAGAAGGGAGAAGCAGAGAAGGATGGAGATGCTTTAGAGCTAATACTCTTCTAAATAAAGTTCCCTGGTCAGTGCTAGAATACAGTAACTTTCTGGTATCCTTTACCGTTGTCACAGGACGGTATTGGACATGTAATGGACCTAATCCAACCCAGATCTGAGCTCTTGCCAGTATGCTGTGGCCGAAGTCCGAGTTTGCAATGAAGAAATACCATTCTAGCTCCTCATTTTAGAAAACCGTTGCCTCTTCTTTGTTCTCAGAAAAAACAAAACAAAACAACCCCCTTACCTTTTTCTTTATCCATCTGAGCTTGCAGATTCTCTAGATGAAGGAAGAAGAGACAGGGATGAGATCTTATGACCTCCGGTTCTCATGGCGTATTCCAGATGAGCTGTTAGTGCCAGATCCTGAGTGTGAAGTCTGATTGTGACATTTTGCACAATCTCAAACCCAGCTAACCTCCCATCAATCACTCAGATTCCAAAATGGCATTGCGCATGCCTCACCTGTGTCACCAGGAGGGACAGATCACGTCAGGCTCTCTCATTCCATTGATACGGAAAAGGGCACAAGCCCTAACCAGACCTGGGGCTGCCCGGGGGCCACCCCAAAGATTTGTGGATTTGCAGGATGGAGCCAGATTTTGGAACTTTGTTACATGAAGCCTGGTGTGACACCAGTACCTATGGTCACTCTGGCTAGTGCAACAATGCCTAGTAGGCTATGCACGTGTGTGTGTGTCTCTTTTCCTGCTGGTCTTTACACCATTTTGGAAAAACCCTCCCACCACATGTATACCCTATGGGCAGGGCTTGACAATTTAGGTAATCTACTTGCCACGGGCGAGTAGATTATAGCCCGGCACGGCGCCGCAGTGCGATCAGTGCATGCGCGGCGCAGTCTGCGCATGTGCAGCATGCTGAACCACGCGGCTGGCGAGCGGGGCTCATCGTGGCTTGGTGAGCCCTGCCTATGGGTATGTCTACGCTGCATTTCTCTTTCGAGAGAAGAATGCAAATGCAGATGAACGAAATTGCAAATGAATTGCGGATATGAATTTCTCGCGCTTCATTTGCATAATTGCGTCTGGCCGCAATTTCAAAATACCCTATTTCGAAATAAAAAAATGCCGTGTAGAGGCGATAATTTTGAAGGGGTTTCTTTCAAAATAACCGCTTCTACACAGTGTTTTTTATTTTGAAATAGGGTATTTCAAAATAGCGAAGAGAGGTGATTATGCAAATGAAGCACAGGAAATTCAAATCCATGCTTCATTTGCAATTTCCTTCATCTGATTTGCATTCTTCTCTCGAAAGAGGAATGCAATGTAGACACACCCTATGGCTCCCCTTCTCCCAATATCCCCCAACAGCTGTTATATCATGTCCCACAATTGTGGATCCCTTTTTCTTCCCCTTCATGTACCGCAGCCACATTCAGTTCCCAGAATCCATTGCACTGGTCACAGTGAGATTTCACAGGACTAGAAAGAAGTGCTAAGACATGACAGATTGAATCAAGAACAGACACATTTCTGCACGCGGAGCAGAGATTTTGTAGCCGACGAGGTCAGGAGTAGTGAGGATGAAAGCTAAGGTCCAGTGGGAGACGTGGGGAACGGTAATGGCAAAAACTGAGTGACATGGGAAGGGGACAGAGGCATAGGGGCAAGAGAACATGGAGCAGCACGAACCAGAGAATAGGCAGAAGACAGAACGAGTTCTAGGGGAGACAGGATTGGAAACATCATCCACACTGATTTACCTTTGAACATGGCCAGCACCCCCATTACAAGGTTATTATTTTCCGAAAAGTCACTGACTCTCTTCCTCAGCACAGGAGAAACGGGCTCTGAAGTTGGCGCCTTCACACGCTCGCACCTAGGGAAACACATATATCCTGAGGCCTGGCCTACACCTAAAACTTACCTCACCTACTTTCATTACTCAGAACTGTGAAAATTTTATGGCTTGTGCTATGCAGTTAGGTTGATACAATTAGGTTTTCTTCCATCAACTTCCCATTGTTCCCACCTCTTGAGAGGGGCTGAATTGACTACAGCAATAGAAAACTCCCTTCCCTTCCTGTAGTCAGCGTCTACACTCCAGCAGCGCTGCAGCAGCACTTGTCCTGTAGACACACCCTGAGAGCCTTCACCTAGCTATCGAATCTGGAACTCTCCACCTGGCCAGAAAGAATAAGATCTTCAGCCTGTGAACTGAAGCCCCATCAAAATCCGAACAGGGACAAGTGCTTCTAATCTTGGTAATTCTGGAAATAGGAAGGGCAGCAATTATACAGACTCCCAAGTACAAATTTAAATTGTACAACCACCTGCTGAATTATTAGTGTCATTCTGAATACTGAAGCGTCCAGGCCCTCATTGGGTTGGAAGCAGCACACTCTCCCAGCACGAGAGAATCCCTTTCCTGACGGGTTTACAGTCTATCTAGACAAGACAGAGACACGGGGTGACAGCCCAAAGTCACCCAGCAGTGGCAGAGCTAGGAGTAGAACTCAGCTCTCCCAGGGACTGGCTCAGTGCCCTCTACAGGCTGCCCCGACTTGTGACGCTATCCCAATAACCGATCGCATCGCAAGTCAGGGGCATTGTAACTCGAGCCCACATTTACGACAGGTGTCGTGCGCCATCATAGATGTGGGGCCGAGGACGTAAGTCGGGGGATTTCAGCCCCTTCCACACGTATGGAAAAAGTCGCAAGTGCGGGGGGTCGTAAATGGGGCCGTTGTAAAGCGGGGGCCTCCTGTACATTGGGGAGTTAACACCTCATTTTACAAGAGGAGAAAGGGAGGTACATGGAGCAGCCACAATTTTCACAGATTTCAACTGGCTGGAGAGAATTTGCCTGACATCTCTTTCTCACCCAACGCAGAGGGGCAATTGGATTCCTTCTGCATTAGCTTTAGAATGTAAAGCCCTGTCCGCCCCAAAAGTCTTTTATACACCACAAATTCAAAGTACCAGTCCCACGGCAAACAAAACTCAGCCCCTTTGGACATGTGACAAATACATTAAATACAAAACATGCCCATGGCTGCTGGGAACCTGGGTCTTCAGAACTGGTTTCCAGACTTTTGCTCAGCAAGCCACGGAGGGAGGGGGGAGGGAAAGCGAGAATGAACCCAGAAGGTACCTGCTCAAGGTGCTGCCAACATCCTAGAAGGCAAAGAAAACATGGTCAGTGCATGTTTCACAAAAGGGAGGGTCGATGGCAGCTCCCAGCTGCGCCAATGAGGCTATGCGGGTGAATCCAGCCCAGCATGTCTTCTGCTCTGGGATGCGTCTCTGTTTGCAGTCTGAGTTTCACTGGCAGGTCTTCATGTGAGGAAACATTCGATTTCTGGGAGGCTAGTCCCCAATCCTACAATTGACTATGCCTGGGAAGATGCCTACCCATCAGTGGGACTCTAGGAAGGTAAAGGGGTCTGCCTGCAGGAGGATCAGCACCAGAGTCAAGACGTAAAAAGGAGGCTTGATTTGATTCCAAAGGGCAACTCCCTCATGTTCTCATCTCCCCAGGAGAAGTCCCACCTCTTTCCCTGCCTCCTCCCACCTCATCAAGGTAAGACTCCTCCAGCTGCTCTAGCCTCTTACAGCAAGTCCTGCCGGATCCTCCACCTCTTCCCCCCCCCATGCACCAAGAGGCACAGAAGCCTTGTGGTCACTCTCCTCCAGTCATGACACTGCTGCGGCCATCTCCCTGCATGCAGCACCTCTGGGCTCCTTCCCAATTCGTCTCCCTGGTCAGCCTCAGATACTGAAGTGCTCTGTATTCTCCCCATAGGGGGACACTGGTCTAGTTGGAAGTGAAGGCCAAAAGACTTCCCCAAAGGCTGGGACCTTTCTTCCACAAATCCCAGCAGCTGGAAACCTTCCCTTCCTGCCTGCCTATGTAGCAACCCTACTGGCTTTCTAGTGCCCAGGTAACATCACAGGTGGGAATTAACTATTGGACACCAGGCACTTTCGGAACCCCCAGAGACTGTTGGCATTTGTCCTCATGGGTAAATTGTTCTTCGTTTTTCTTCAAGATCATTCAGAGGAAGAGGCGGGGCCTCTGTTTACAGATAATCCAGAGATGCACTGACTTGGGCAGTCCCGTGTGTCAGTCTTACGGTCAGTATTTCAGTTATACTGTGAGCTCTGAGCCCTGGACTCCAGTAGCCCATAGCCAGACTCCAAGAGCTCAGGAGTCTTTCTTCCCTGCACAGGGAACACACAATGCAACCTCACCTTAAGGAATTCTGTCGCTGGCTGGGAACATTTCCTTTGTAGCTCACTGATCAGTTCACCGAGTAGTAACGTTTTCTCGCCAACTTTAGTGACATATTCATTCCGCCGCTTTAAAATCGCCTCATCTAGCACTTCCAGCTGTGCCAGAAGGAGGCACTGGTGTTCACTCAGAAACTCATGCAACTGCTCAAATTCAAACAAAATCTTCTGTCTCTCCAATTCAGTCTGTCTCTAGAGGGAACAGATATAAAGCCACGAAGGACAGGTCAGTATTACAGGCAGCGTCCTTGCACTCCCCGCACATCCTTGTGTATGTCAACTAGGGATGTGAATGTTTAACCGTAGGGAGGCTTATGGGTTACAGTTAACCCAGGGGTGGGCAATAATTTTTTACTGGAAGCCACTTCAGAAATTTTTGAAGGGGCCCCGGCCACTCTGGAAGGGGCGGGGCCTCAGGCGGAAGGGGCGGGGCCAGGATATTTCCCTGATTCCCCACCCACAGACCATGATTGGTCTGGTGGTGGGGGAGCAAGTGAAGTCTTTGCCCCCCCAGAGGTTTCCCGTAGGCGCCCGTGCCCCTGGCAGTGGGAGGAGACTTCACTCACTCCCTCTTCTGCCCCAGACCAATCAGGGCTTGGGGGCGGGGAAAGCGTGCGAAGTCTCCTCCCGCCCTGGCAGGAGCATGTGGTGCTTCTAAGCGCCACGTGCTCCTGGCAGGGTGGGGGCAGGGCAGAGGAAACTTCATGCGCTTCCCCCTGCCCCCAGATCCTGACTGGCCTGGGGGCAAGGGAGCGGCAGGGCCTCCGCGGGCCGGATCAATCCGCTTGGCGGGCCGAATTCAGCCCACGGAGGCCCTTTTGCCCACTCCTGGTTTAACCAATGGGGGCTGGAGCAGCACCAGCCCCACGGGGCCTGCTGTGGGTGAGCTGCACTCCAGTCTGGATGGAGTAGCCCCAGTCCGCAGCAGGCCCGGCCTGGGCGGGCAGGGTCACTCCAGCCTGGCCACAGCTGCCCCACCCATGGCAGGTGGGGGGTCACTCTGGCTGGGCTAGAGCAGACCCCTTCTCCCCCCATATAACCGGTTAACTGGTTAAACCCAAGATTTACCGGATTAACTAATGAAAGGGGATTTTACATCCCTGGTGTGAATATGGCACGTGAGACGGAGCTGGGGCTAGGAGAGACCTTACAGTGGGAAAGAAGGACAAAGGAGTCTAGGGGGCAGGAGATGAAGAAGTGGAGTAAATCGTAAATGAGCCGATGGAGAAGACAACAGGAAGGATGGTGCAAAAGCCCTGGGCACTGAGGGAGGAGGGTTGATGACGAGAGGACTTGGTGAGTGTTGCTGAAGGAGATGATGCGGTAGCTGGACAGACGAAACAGGGGAGCCGAGACATTAAGGAGGAGGGAGGGATAGCTCAGTGGTTTGAGCATTGGCCTGCTAAACCCACGGTTGTGAGTTCAATCCTTGCAGAGGCCATTTGGGGCAAAAATTCATCAGGGATGGTACTTAGTCCTGCTGAGAAGGCAGGGGACTAGACTCAATGACCTTTCAAGGTCCCTTCCAGCTCTAGGAGATAGGCATCTCCATTATTAAAGTAAGGTCAAGTGAGTGGCCAATTTGTCATGAGGGAGCCTCAAAACAGGGATGAAGGTCAAATGAGGAGGGGGAAGCTTTGACGTTGGGCTGCACATCAGTGTGGAAGCTGAAGTCCCCAAGAAGGAGGGTGGTTATTGTGAAGAGAGGACAAGCCAGCACTCAGAGTCAAAGAAGACAGACAGGGGGCAGGGGCTAAGAGTAGAAGAGACCACCATGCGGAGAGGGGGGATGTTTATCGAAGCGGTGTCAAAGGGGCAACATGATTTTATGTGGGTTCCAGGAGATGAAGAAGTCATGGCAAACTGACCTGGAGAAGAGTGAACTTTCCAGGGGGAGCAAGAGAAGGAGAAGAGGGAGGCTGTGAATGGGGGCTGAGACTTGAAAGAGGATCCAGAGGGGCAGACGTGGTGACAGGTGTAGCTGTGGGAGGAGGGGTGCACGGAGATTGAAAGACGACCAAGGTAATGGCAGATGTCACCAGAGGTGAGGAAGAAGCAGTGGAGAGGGCAAGGGGGTTATGAGAGGGGAGTGTGGTAGGAAGGAAGTGGGGGTAAAAGAGAACTAGCAGCAGAAAGTGGAAGTTAAAAGGGATATAGAGAGAGTGGAGGAAAGAGCAGAGGAGGGAAAGAACAACAGATACATCAGTAGAAGATCAAGATCAGCTGGGAACTGATCTGCTAACCAGAACAAGAATACGGCTGTAACAAATTCTATTCTCAATGAATAGTTCCCCAGCTCCCTGTGCCGGCAGAGTGGCATGTTACAATGGGGTGTAGTCTGCATTGTCTGCTCTTGAAAACAGCCAAGTGCACACGGTGCCCATATTACAGCAATGTGACTAAGGGCTTGTCTCTAAGAAGAGTAAGTACACTCTTCTTAGCTCGGCTGTAAATCTGCCAACCTGTTGCACATTAATTGGCCATGTGGAGCCTGCTACCCTGCCCTAGAGTTCTCTAGCATACTCTTTGAAATGGCAGGGCACTGGTAGTGTTGTCATGTCATGGTGTAAACCCACTTGTTCGGCAAACAGCTTGTAAGCTGCGGCGGATACAGGGCAGGGCGAGCGGGGTGGCTGCTCCGGGCCCCGCGCTCAGGGGTGGACTGGCTGGCGGGATACCACACTTTAAATTCCCCGGTGCTGCGCGCTGCACGGTGGAGGAGCGCATGTGCAGCGTGCTGAAACACCATGCCACACAGGTGAGAGAGGAGATGCCTGGTGAGAGGGGCCCCGCGAAATTGTGCTACCCTGGGCCCTGCAAAAATCTCATCCACCCCTGTCTGTAAGGGGTCTAGTACTGCATTGATGAGGCACATATACCCCAGTAAATAGACAGGTAGGTAGATACCAGCAGTGCGTCGCTTTGCTCTTCTCCGCGTGGTTTAAATTTTCCTCTCTCTGTTTGTAAGAAACACAAACTGCTCTGAAGCTTTTCCTGGAAAGCAAGAGGGATTTGGTAATCTCGGTGTTTTAGTTCAGACAATACACAGCAGTACTATGTTTTTCACTATGTCAGACGTGGACATTTTCAAAGCTCTCGTAGGAAGTGACAGCAGCAGCTCTACAGTTAAGGATAGCTCCCCGTTATAAATCCAGTTTTCAAGCCCACCTTTAACTTCCCCCCAAAGAAGCCAATTTTGCATGCTGCTGTTCATTCTTAGCAACACTTTTTCTGTTAAATCTAGTAGAACTCAGGCAAAGAGTTTTAGTTTTAGAAGCCAAGGTGTTAGTTAATTTGTTGAAAAAAATCCTTTTTAAAATGGTTTGACGTGGGAATCCCACAGATGTTTTGTTGATCTTACTGAGACGTACCTTCTGGTATTTGGGGGCTGAGTTAGTGGGAAGGGGTTTAAAAGATAGAAATGCTAGGGGTGTTAGATATCGTGAAATGGAATAGTTGTGTCACTGCATGAATTCTTAGCGGTGACACAACTATTCGATAGTCCCCGGGGGCAAGGATGGCAGCCAGTGTGCTCCCAGCCCCACTCCTGGGGAGCCCTCATCTGTGAGGGAAACCAATTATTAAAAATCAGCTTCCTGTGCAAACAGTCTGCCTGCCACCCTGCACGGCTGCCTCTGATTCAGAGGCAGCAGCGTGGGGAGGCGGCAGCCACTGTCTGCAGGGGGGTCTAAGCTCCCACGGACAGGGACTGCTGCTGCAGACCAGCCTCTGTCTGCAGTGAGCCTGGACCGCCACGGATAGAGGCTGTTTCGCAGAAGCCTCTCCCGCACTCTCCCCCCATGCCGCTGCTTCTATCAGCCATAGGGGGACAGCACTGGCTCCTGCATGCTCCCCATCAGTGCCTCTGTAGGAGGCAGCAGGGGAGGAGCAGGCAGGTCTGTGGGAGCTGATATGCACGCATGTGCAGGGAGGGGGGCAGGCGGAACCAGTGCTCATGGGGAACCTGTTTAAAGCCAGCTCCTCATGGGCACTGGCTCCTGTTCCCCCACCCTTCTGCCTCTGATACAGAGGCAGCGGAGAGGGGAGTGAATGTAGTTGACAAGATTAACCGATAAGCCCGGGTTTATCGGTTATTCGCCGAGTTGACTACACGTTGACATCCCTAATAAATGCTTGTTTTTACATTAATACAATGAAGCGATACATTTATTGGCAAGTAAAAATTCATCATACTCTGGTGAGCCATATAGTCTGGCAGAAGTTTGCAAGAGAGTTAGTAGAAGATGTTTTTAAAAAATTGCAATGAGTTGTTACTAAAGTTTGAATTTCAGATAATTAACCCAGTGTTATCTACTGTTATTCCCTTTGTCGGGAATGTTTGTAGACCAGCTACAGTTTTAACTTGCATGGTATGACAGAAAGGCTGTGTCTACACTGGCCCCTTCTTCGGAAGAGGCATGCTAATTTCTAACTTTGGAATAGGGAAATCCGCGGGGGATTTAAATATCCCCCGCGGGATTTAAATAAACATGGCCACCGCTTTTTTTCCAGCTTGGGGAAAAGAGCGTCCAGACTTTCAAGTAGGAATAAGAGATCCTCCGGAATAGGGCTTTATTCCGGAGGATCGCGCCAGTCTGGATGCTCTTTTCCGGCTTTTCCCCAAGCCGGAAAAAAAGCGGCGGCCATGTTTATTTAAATCCCGCGGGGGATATTTAAATCCCCCGCGCATTTCTCTATTCCAAAGTTAGAAATTAGCATGCCTCTTCCGAAGAAGGGGCCAGTCTAGACGTAGCCCAAGTGAAGGAGGAATGTGGCATTACTGAAGCATCTTCATGGCTTAACAACCAGTTATTTTGAGGTAGAAGAGCCTGAGAGTAGAATACATAAAATCACAATAAATAAGAATACTTAGCTCTTATGTGCATGTCCTGCTTGGTAGGTAAATTCCATTGAAATATACTTTCATACTTCTAAGTCCTAACAAAGGGTTTTTTGCGAATTTCCCTAAGTTATACTACAGTATATGGATAGCACATTTCACCTAAAGGACTCCACCCGCCCAACAGCACTTACAGTTTACAAACCAGCCCAAGAGCCACAATGAGTCAGACTTAAGCCAGACCTTCAGTGAGCTAGACCCCGACTGGTTTGCTCATTCCTGGCTCATTTCTGTTCTGATCTCTCCCCTGGCTTCTTAGAATCTGACCTTCCCCGGCCTGGCTTGCTTACTAGAATCCCATTCTGCTCCCATACAATTCAATGGCAAAACTTCCATTGACGGGGACTGAGTCCCTAGCTAGACAGCTTCTCCATACAAGCACTACATAGCGATTTCCTACCTTGTAGGCCTGGGCAGCTTCCTCTATTGGAGCCACAGTGTGATCCCTGTGAGTCTGGGACTCCCGGCACACCAGACAGATCGGCCTCTGGTCTTGTTCACAGAAGAGTTTCAAAGATTCTTTGTGCTCCTCACACACAATTTCTTCTGCTTTCTTTGCCGCTTCCAAACCAAGCTGCACCGCTATTTCTACCATGTTTGCCAGCTGCCTGTTGGGCCTGAAATTTCTTGGCTGGATAGTCTTCCTGCACTGAGGACACGAGAGCTTCCCCGCTGATTCCTTGCAGTATTCTCTGATACATGCCCCACAGAAATTGTGGCTGCACTCTGTGATCACGGGATCTTTAAAAGAGTCCAGGCAAATGGGACAAGTGGCTTCATTTTGGAGATCTTCCGTCAGATTCACAGCAGCCTGAGCCATGAGTCTTTCAAGAAACAGAAGCAAACTTAAGTTTCACTTTCGTTTGCTTAGCCATGGGCGTGGCCTCCCTCTTCCCCTGGCTTTATGCCCAGAAACTCCTTGGTCCGCAAAGCTGCTGAATCAGTGACTCACTCACTGTAGCAGGGATACTAACAGATCCAAGCAGAGCAGGACCCAAACTAGCAATCAGCATGATCCAAAAGAGTCCCACAGTCAGACAAGGGAAATGTTCTTGTACTGCTTAGCTATTGTTTTTATACAATGCCCAGGACACTTTACAAAGCCACCCGTTTATCTAGCAGGGAACTACTGGCATGTTTAGGATCGCAACCCATCTCACAAAATCAAGAATGTCATCATGTTGGAAACGTTTGTAACCCCCTTTTTCCTCCCCGGGTTACTGGGGAGCAGGTCACACTCACAGGTGTGCCGGGGCGCCTGGTGTTTTAACCCAAAAGGAGATCCTGAGCACCCCAGGTGATGGTGTTTAGTTGGGGAAAGCCTTAACCACCCCCTTGCTGCAGTCCCTTGCTCATAATGAATGTACAATGGCGGTGCCTCCACCTGGCTGGCCTTGTACACACTCACTGGTGCCTTGAGAGCCTCCAGGAACATACTCATTCCAGCTATCAACTGGATCTAATTCTAGAACAACTACTACAAATCATAGCCATCTAATAGATTACATTAAAATAAACAATCTTTACTTAACTTAAATAAACAGGGTCTAACAGATTAACAATGAACAGCATTAACAAACACATGCACCTGACGAAGTGGGTCTTTGCCCACGAAAGCTTATGCTCCTACACTTCAGTTAGTCTATAAGGTGCCACAGGACTCCTTGCATTAACAAAGTGCACAACAATAATTGGAACTTACATATCTAGCAGTGACCCTGCCCATACTGATCCCACCCCGGAGCGTGCACACCCCTGCACTCAGAGTCCAGACTCTGGCTTGCGTGGGTGTGCTTGAAGAACTGCAGCTGTAGTGGAAGTTCTCTGCAGGCAGTGTGTATCAGGCTCCAAGCTAGGCAGCAGCTCTGTCCCAGGCAGCACTCTTCCCAAAAAGGCCCAGTCACTTACAGCCTCGTGCTGTGCCTATCAGAAGCAGCCTGCTAGATCCCAGCTCCAAAGGCCTCCAGTCCCAGTCTGCAGCTGCATCCAACAGCCCCTGGACTGGATCAAACTCCTCCACAGCAGCCTGGCTCCCCTTCTCTTCCACAATCCAGTCCCAGACTGCTAGGCCTCTCTTCTCATGCACATGGAGAGCCTCTGATCTCCCACACAAGAGTCCTTCCTTCCTGTTTTTCCCAAGGGCTCATGGGAATTGTAGTCTGGATTGCAGCACACAGGGTCTTTCCAGAAAAAAACAGAGGCCCCTTTAGTAAGGGGACTACACGTTCATGAAAAAGCCCAGTTAGAAGGACTGAGTCATGTTTCAATATCAGTGTATCTACATCCTGTTCTGTATCAAATACAGTAATTCCTCATTTAACACGATAGATCTGTTTCAGAAAATGATCGTGTTAAGTGAAAACGTGTTATGCGGGGTCAATTTTCCCATTGAAAATAATGGAAAAGGTGGGGGTTGCGTTTCAAGCGGTGGTGTCTGTTGGGACCGGGACATAAGGTTGGGGGAAAAAGGCGACTGGGTTACAGCAGGGAGGGGAGGGGTTGGCTCTGGGGAAGGGAAGGGAAGGGAAGGGAAGGAGAGGGGAGGGGGATTGGTTTGGGACCCGCACTGCGTCCGGCAAGGGGGGGGGGGTCACCGGGGAACGGCGTGGCGAGTGGCGAACCCTCCCCCGCTTTGCAGGGAGGCGGGGGAAGCCCTGCGCAGCCACCATCAACGGGCCGGCTGGGGAAATCGTGTTATTCTGAGGACGGTTGTGTAATTCAAAAAACGTTCCCTAAAAAAAACCCGTGCTATGGCGAAAACATGTTAAGCAGGCACGTGTTAAATGAGGGATTACTGTTTACTGAACCAGTTACCGTGGCAGCAGACGTGTGTGGGCAGCGTTTTCATTGAAGTAGCTGCACTTAGGCAAATCATTATTCTGCAAACTAGAAAGGTCAGAAAATGTATTCCCAGAATTCTGCTCGGTTACGTCTTGTCAACCAAGGGGTCTCTGGCCCCGGTGCATGGAGGAGAGACGTCCGCACCATGGACCCTTCCTCAGGAACAGGGGACATGGTCTCGTGCAGGAGACATGAAGATTGCAAGCCTATCAGATTAGATCATGGACCGCAAGCATTTTTATGGGGGGGCCCTCCAAGACTTTGATAAGTGGTCAAGGGCCACTCTTTTCTATGGAGGGGGTGATCGGGCTAGGCCAAGGCGAGGGCAGCGAGTGAAGTGCCCCTCGCTCCAGGGGTGCCCAGCACCTAGAGGGAGCCACCAGCTGTTCTGAGCAGCCTCCGGTGGCAGCAGGCAGGAGCCTGCCTCGGGGTGTCGACAGGCGGGCTGGATCAAAAGGCTTGGCGGGCCGCATGCGGCCTGGGGGCCATGTCGTGCCCACCCCTGGTTTAGAGGAAGGATTCTCAGCAGACCTATGGTAACATTTTCCAAAGTGCCCAAGTGACCTAGGTGTCGAAGGGCGCGTCTCCGCCGCAAAACCCCCTCCCCCGGCAGCAAGTCCTAGAGCAGGGGCGAGCCGCATGCCCCTGGCAGGTCGGAGGCAGGGCTTCCCGCACTCTCCCCGTCCCCGGGCCCTGATTGCCCTGAGGACGGGGGAGCACGCAAAGTCTCCTCCTGCCGCCAGGGGCATGGGCCCATAGAGGGAACCTCCAGCTGTTCAGAACTGGGGGTTCTCTCTGGGAGGGGGGCAAAGACTTCACACGCTCCCTCCACCCCCAGGCCTGTCAGGGTCCGTGGGTGGGGAAGCACAGAAGTGTCCTGGCCCCGCCCCTTCACCTGAGGCCCCACCTCTTCCAGGGCTACAACAAAAATGTCTGAAGTCGCCCCGCATCTAAAATTATTGCCCACCCTGTCTTAGAGTCTGGGTCAACTGACTCAGGCTTGTGCGAGGAGGCTAAAAATAACAGTGTAGACGTTCCTGAGACTGTCCGCCCTGCTGGGTTCCAAAGCCCGGGGTTCAGGCTAAACGGGAATATCCACACACTTATTCTGAGTCCCACAGCCTGAGCCAGCTGAAAGGGTCTCTAAGGCTTGCTGCCATGGATTTTTTAAGATAAACTCTGGGTCACATATTCCGAAATATAAGGGGATTTATACATTTAAGTCACAGAGGAGTTTTGGAAAACACCAGCCTCTGACCTCACTCCGTGTCTTGGGAAAGCCACCTTGCTACTTGTGCCTCAGTTTCCCCTTTTTTGTAAAAATACGTCAGGGAAAATACCGACTAGCCTCACAGAGGTTAGAGAGGTTTGACACATTCAGGTTTAAAAAGATCGCTGCTCCTTGCTCTTTGCAGAGGCAGCACACTGCGTCCTGGCTCAATGATGAAGGGAAGGCTGCAATTAGAAGTGAAAACCAATGCATTGAGCTGTTCTGACCACAGGGCAGTTTGCGGGAGTGGAGTGGGGAGGCGGGGTCTGGGCGGGAAGGTGGGTGTGGGAATAGAGTGCGGGTGCGGGCTCTGGGCGGGAAGGTGGGTGCAGGAACAGAGTGGGGGTGTGGGCTCTGGGTGGGAAGGTGGGTGTGGGAGCAGAGTGGAGAGGCGGGGTCTGGGTGGGAAGGTGGGTGTGGGAATAGAGTGCGGGTGCGGGCTCTGGGTGGGAAGGTGGGTGTGGGAGCAGAGTGGAGAGGCGGGGTCTGGGTGGGAAGGTGGATGTGGGAATAGAGTGCGGGTGCGGGCTCTGGGCGGGAAGGTGGGTGCGAGAACAGAGTGGGGGTGTGGGCTCTGGGTGGGAAGGTGGGTGCGGGAACGGAGTAGGGGTGCGAGCTCTGGGCGGGAAGGTGGGTTCGGGAACGGAGCAGGGGTGCGAGCTCTGGGTGGGAAGGTGGGTGTGGGAACAGAGTGGAGAGGCGGGGTCTGGGCGGGAAGGTGGGTGTGGGAACAGAGTGGGGGTGTGGGCTCTGGGTGGGAAGGTGGGTGCGGGAACGGAGTAGGGGTGCGAGCTCTGGGCGGGAAGGTGGGTTCGGGAACGGAGCAGGGGTGCGAGCTCTGGGTGGGAAGGTGGGTGTGGGAACAGAGTGGGGAGGCGGGGTCTGGGCGGGAAGGTGGGTGTGGGAACAGAGTGGGGGTGTGGGCTCTGGGTGGGAAGGTGGGTGCGGGAACAGAGTGGGGGTGTGGGCTCTGGGTGGGAAGGTGGGTGCGGGAACGGAGTAGGGGTGTGAGCTCTGGGTGGGAAGGTGGGTGTGGGAACAGAGTGGAGAGGCGGGGTCTGGGCGGGAAGGTGGGTGTGGGAACAGAGTGGGGGTGTGGGCTCTGGGTGGGAAGGTGGGTGCGGGAACGGAGTAGGGGTGTGAGCTCTGGGTGGGAAGGTGGGTGTGGGAACAGAGTGGAGAGGCGGGGTCTGGGCGGGAAGGTGGGTGTGGGAACAGAGTGGGGGTGTGGGCTCTGGGTGGGAAGGTGGGTGCGGGAACGGAGTAGGGGTGCGAGCTCTGGGTGGGAAGGTGGGTGTGGGAACAGAGTGGAGAGGCGGGATCTGGGCGGGAAGGTGGGTGTGGGAACAGAGTGGGGAGGCGGGGTCTGGGCGGGAAGGTGGGTGTGGGAACAGAGTGGGGAGGCGGGGTCTGGGTGGGAAGGTGGGTGCAGGAACAGAGTGGGGGTGCGGGCTCTGGGTGGCAAGGTGGGTGTGGGAACAGAGAGGGGTGGCGGGGTCTGGGCGGGAAGGTGGGTGCAGAGTGGGGATATGGGCTTTAGGCAGGAAGGTGGGCGTGCGAGTGGGGTCTGGGCAAGAAAGGGGGTCACAGACTAACATGTCTGCCCCTCTGAGATTCGTCTACACCCAGACAGGTAGAAAAACCACACCCCCTATAGCGGTTACAGCTCACCAAGGTGTCAGCGTCACCCAGGTCTCCCAACACAGCTGATCAGAGACTTACAGATCAACAGCCAGGCGTAGGGTGAAGGAGGAAAACGGGAATCAGCGGAGTTGGGGGCTGGCAAGAGGAGATTACAGCTCATCAGATCTACAGTGGGTGGAAACGTTTCCAAGGGAACAGATTCTTGCCACGAAATGCTGCTTTGACAACAGTCAGAGTGTATCATGGGAGTGTATCGGTATGATGACGAAATGATCAGGGGCGGTCTAGCCATTCCCAGAAGGACCAACTCCTTGGTGTTGACTTTACTCACACGGTCATTTGTAATATCAAAGGATATGTCTACACTACCCCGCTAGTTTGAACTAGGAGGGTAATGTATGCATACCGCACTTGCAAATGAAGCCCGGGATTTGAATTTCCCGGGCTTCATTTGCATAAGCAGGGAGCCGCCATTTTTAAAACCCCGCTGGTTCGAACCCCGTGCAGCGCGGCTACACGGGGCTCGAACTAGGTAGTTCGGACTAGGCTTCCTATTCCGAACTACCGGTACACCTCGAGGTGGAACGAGGTGTACCGGTAGTTCGGAATAGGAAGCCTAGTCCGAACTACCTAGTTCGAGCCCCGTGTAGCCGCGCTGCACGGGGTTCGAACCAGCGGGGTTTTAAAAATGGTGGCTCCCCGCTTATGCAAATGAAGCCCGGGAAATTCAAATCCCGGGCTTCATTTGCAAGTGCGGTATGCATACATTACCCCGCTAGTTCGAACTAGCGGGGTAGTGTAGACATACCCAAAGTCAGAAAGTGTCAAGGAGAGGGTGACATGGCCTGAAATTGACATGGTAGAAGAATATAAAAGATAGAACAGTCCAAATCAAGCCAAATCATTTCAGTGGCTCTCAAAGGAAATGAAATTTCTTCCCTTCCACCCCAGGGGGTGGCTTCTCCCAGTACTGGGAGGGAGGAGCAAGGCCTTGTGGGAGGTCTGTGCTTCTCAGGGTCCTGTGCCCAAGCAAGGGGCTGGGAGGGGGGTCTCAGAACCTGGCGTAGGAGTGGAGGATGACACAATCCAGCTTGTGTTTCCCAGACAGAGGGAGCAGCTCCAACTTCCGTAGAGCTGTTTGCTGCTGGTTCGGGGTCCAGGGAGCAGGGAATGGGGCTGCAGCGACCAGGCCTTGGAATCTTCAGAAATACCATCGGGCCAGCAGGGGGATTTTATTTTTCCATGTGACAGACGTGTAGAGGAGGGGAAACCGAGGCAGGTGCAGCAAGTGGGTTTGTTTACACCAGAGGAAACAGACGGAAGCAGACAGTGCACCAAAGCAGTCGCAACCCCTCCCAGCTCGGTATCATCTGCAAACTTCATAAGCGTCCTCTCTATGCCAATATCTAAATCGTTGATGAAGATATTGAACAGAACTGGTCCTACAACAGACCCCTGCGGGACCCCACTTGTTCTGCCCTTCCAACAGGATTGTGAACTGTTAATAACTATTCGCTGAGAACAGTTATCCAGCCAGTTATGCACCCACCTTAGAGTAGCCCCATCTAGCTTGTATTTCTCTGATTTGTTAATGAAAAGGTCATGGAAGAACTGTATCAAATGCTTTTCTAAAGTTTAGGTATACCATACCCACCAACTCTCCCTTATCCAAAGGACTTATTATCCTATCAAAGAAAACTATCAGATTGGTTTGACATTGGTTACCTACCATCTTATTGGAAATTTATCATCCAGGTGTTAGCAGATGGATTCCTTAATTAGTTGCTCCATTATCTTCCATGGTACAGAAGTTAAACTGACTGGTTTGCAGACTCCTGGGTTGTTTTTATTTCCTTTTGTACAGATGGGCAAAAGATTTGCCCTTTTCCAGTCTTCTGGAATCTCTCCCGACTTCCATGACTTTTCGAAGATGAAAGCTAAAGGCTCAGATACCTCCTCTATCAGCTCCTTGAGTATTCTAGGATGCTTTTCATCAGGCCCTGGTGACTTGCAGATATCTAACTTCTGTAAGCAATTTTAAATTGTAAACTTCAGGCATTCATTATGTTAGGCGTCCTGTCGCCACCAACCTTCCTGGTGAAAACCCAAACTAAGAAGTAATTAAGCACCTTTGCCATTTCCAAGCTTTTTGTTACTTTTTCTCCCTCTTCACTGAGCAATGGGTCTACTCTTGGTCTTCCTCTTGCTTCTAATATATTTGTAGAACATCTTATTACCCTTCATGTCTCTGGCTAGACTGAGCTCGTTTTGTGCCTTTGATTTTCTATTTTGCCCCTGCATACTTGTGTTATTTGCTTATATTCATCCTTTGTGCTTTGACATAGTTTCCACTTTTTATACAACCCCTTTTTGATTTTTTAGATTATTTAAGATCTCCTGATTAAGCCAAGGTAGTTTGTGTTTTAAGGCAGTCTATTTTAAGAATTAATGAAGTTGATTAAGTCAGGGTGGATGTGTCTCATACTCAGCATTTGATGTGTAAATGTGAATATCAAAAGAGGGGAAATTGCCTTTGTAGTGCATTAGCCAGTTAAGATTTTTATTCAAGCCTAAGTTGATAGTATTTAATTTGTAAATGAACTTAATTAGAACTGACTTAATTTGCCCCATTAACCTTGGTTCTACAATTGACAGGTAACTCCTTTTGCTGTTATATATACTCTGGATTCTGTAATTTCTACTCCAACTCATCTGATGAAGTGGGATTTACCCACGAAAGCTCATGACCTAATAATTCAGAATGGAGAGAGGTAACTAGTGGTGTCCCCCAGGGTCTGTCCTGGGACCCATCCTATTCAACCTATTTATGAATGATCTGGGGAGAGTGGATATCAGAGAGTGGCAATATTTGCAGGCTATATAAAGTTACTCAAGATAGTTCAGCCCAAAGCCGACAGTGAAGAGTTACAAAGGGATCTCACAAAACTGAGTGACCAGGCAGCAAACGGTCAAATGAAATGCAATGTCGATAAATGCAAAGTAATGCACATTAGAAAACAAACTTCCTCTGCCCGGGGAACCAGGAGCATGGAGGCACCCTCCCCACTTTGCCCAGGATCTCTGACAATAGCCAAACAGCGTTCAGTGGCCGTCAAAAAGGCCAGCAGCCTGTTAGGAGCTGCAGTGGAAGGGATTGAGAATCCCACAATGCCTCTGTACAAATCCATGGTACGCCTACACCGGGACTACTGTGTGCCGGTCTGGTCATCCCATCTCAACACCAGAAAACTCACAAAGAGAAAGGTCCGGAGAAGAGCCCTGAAAATGATCAGTGGTTTGGAACAGCTTCCTTATGGGGGTGACTGAAAAGCCCGCGACTTGTCCGCTTGGAAAAGAGACGACTAAGGTCTAGAAACACCTGAATGGTGGGGGACGGAGAGTAAGGGGGTTATTTACCACGTCATGGAAAACAAACACCAGCGGGTACCACTGAGATTAACAGGCAGCAGGTTTAAAACAGAGCAAAGGGAACATTTCTCCATCCAACAGCAGGGGATGGGTGACAGACCTGGTGATTCCCTGTTGTGTTCCCTCCCTCTGGGGCACCAGGCAGGTGGGGAGACAGGACACTGGGCTGGAAGGACTGTTGGTCTGACCCAGTTTGGCCATTCTGATGTTCTTGACAGGTGTGCGCCTGGGTGCAGTCAGTGCTGTGTGTGTGTCAGTCAAGGTGTGCAGTGTCAACTCAGAGCTGTGTGTATCCGTGTGTAGGTGCATGTGTGTGCAGAGTTTGTCCTCAGCGGTGGCGGGGAGGGGGGGGGGTTGTTGAACCCATATGTGCTGCGTTGGTGCCGAGTGTGCACCTGGGTACAGAGCCAGTGCTGTGTGTGTGAGCTCAGTGTGTGCCTGTGGTGTAGAGGGGCTGGATGTGTGTGGCATTGTGGTGTGTTGTCAGTGTGCGACAGTGCTGTGTGTGTGTGAGCTTGGTGTGTGTCTCAGCTGTGTGTGTGTCAGTGCTGTGCGTGAATGCTGAGTGTGTGTCAGTGTGTGTGTGTGTCAGTGTGTGTGTGTGACTGCTGTGTGTGGCAGTGCGGTGTGTGTGTCAGTGTGACGGTGTGTGCGGTGGGGAAGCTCCCCGCTGCCGGCCCAGCCCCCCGCTCCCAGCATGCCCTGCCGGGTGGCCGAGCCGTGCGGGGCCGGGCCGGGCCGGGTGGTCGCGGGGCAGCAGCCGGGCCGGGCGCCGCGGCGCGGGGAGCCCCCGGGCATGGCCGGGAGACACCGGCCCGCCCCGCCTGCCCAGGTAGGAGCCGCCGCACGGGCCCAGCCACCGGCCCCTGGACCCCCTCCCCGCGGGACCCCCACCGCCCCATGGACCCCCCGGCGGGACCCCCACTGCCCCATGGACCCCCCCGGCGGGACCCCCACCGGCCCCTGGACCCCCTCCCCGCGGGACCCCCACCGCCCTCTGCCCCCCCCCCGGCGGGACCCTCACTGCCCTCTGCCCCCCCCCGGCGGGACCCCCACCGGCCCCTGGACCCCCTCCCCGCGGGACCCCCACCGCCCCATAGCCCCCCGGCGGGACCCTCACTGCCCTCTGCCCCCCCCGGCGGGACCCCCACCGCCCCATAGCCCCCCGGCGGGACCCTCACTGCCCTCTGCCCCCCCCGGCGGGACCCCCACCGCCCCATAGCCCCCCGGCGGGACCCTCACTGCCCTCTGCCCCCCCCGGCGGGACCCCCACCGCCCTCTGACCCCCAGCAGGACTCCCCACTGCCCCATGGACCCCCCGGCGGGACCCTCACTGCCCTCTGCCCCCCCCGGCGGGACCCCCACTACCCCCCAGCAGGACTCCCCACTGCCCCATGGACCCCCCGGCGGGACCCTCACTGCCCTCTGCCCCCCCCGCGGGACCCCCACCACCCCCGAGCGGGACCCCCACTGCCCCATGGACCCCCCCAGCGGGACCCCCACTGCCCCATGGACCCCCTCCCTGCGGGACCCCCACTAGTCCCCAGCGGGACCCCCACCGCCCTCTGCCCCCCCCTGCGGGACCCCCACCCCCCGAGCGGGACCCCCACTGCCCCCTGCCCCCCCCGGCGGGACCCCCACTGCCCCATGGACCCCCCCAGCGGGACCCCCACTGCCCCATGGACCCCCCCCTGCGGGACCCCCACTAGCCCCCAGCGGGACCCCCACTGCCCTCTGCCCCCCCCTGCGGGACCCCCACTACCCCCGAGCGGGACCCCCATGGCCCCCTGCCCCCCCCGGCGGGACCCCCACTGCCCCATGGACCCCCCCCTGCGGGACCCCCACTAGCCCCCAGCGGGACCCCCACTGCCCTCTGCCCCCCCCTGCGGGACCCCCACTACCCCCGAGCGGGACCCCCACGGCCCCCTGCCCCCCCCAGCGGGACCCCCACTGCCCCATGGACCCCCCCAGCGGGACCCCCACTGCCCCATGGACCCCCCCCGGCGGGACCCCCACCGGCCCCTGGACCTCCACCCCCCTGTTCCCCCCCAGCGGGACCTCCATGGCCCCGACTCCCCCAGCGGGATCCCCACCGGCCCCTGTCCCTGCCCACGGGACCCCTACTGCCCTCTGGCCCCCCCAGTGGGACCCCCAGTGCCATCTGTTTACCCCGCAGAGGGGCCCCCACTGCCCCTGTTCCCCCATGGGACCTCCACTGCCCCTCTGCAGGACCCCCAGTGACCCCCAGAGAGACCCCCAATGCCCTCTGGTTCCCCCTAGCAGGGCCCCCACCACCTCCTGGGCCCCCCCACCCACTCCCCCTGCAGTACCCCCATCCTGCCACTACCCCCAGCAGGACCCCCTCTGCTCCCTGGCTCCCCCTGCAGTGGGACCCTCCCCCCCCACTGCCATTCTTCCTATAGGAGCCCCTGCCACTGCCTCCCGGTTCCCATCCAGCACAATCCCCAACCGGTCACGGCCCCCCCAGCTGGCCTGGCCCCGCCTGCCCAGGTAGGAGCTGACCCCACCCTGTGACCTCCCTGCTCAGCAGGACCCCCACGCCCCACTGCCCCTGCCCCCCCCACCAGACCAGTGGGACCCCCACACTGCCCTTGCCCCCCCACCAGTGGGAGCCCCCCACCCCCCCCCCACTGCCCCCCCACTGCCCCTGCCCCCCCCACCAGTGGGACCTCCACACCCAGTGCTGCTGTCCCTTTCCGTTCACTCTGGTCACTGTGCCCCCCACTGCATATGCCCAGTTTGTGCCCTGTGCCGCTGGCTCCCCCACTCACTGCCCCCCACTCAGTGCTTGCCCCCCACTCACCTTTGCTTCAGACAGCTGGGGACCGCCTAATCCCCGGCCCTGTGCACACCCAGGTGCTGCAGAATTCGAGGCTTTGTGTAAAAAAGTAAAGGATGCACAGGCCTTTGTGGCACCCACATGCGCAGGCAATATGGCCTGGGGACAGGCTCTGGGATGGGTGGGCTGCCAGGGCCATATACAGGCAATACGGCCTGGGGACAGGCTCTGGGATGGGTGGGCTGCCAGGGCCATATACAGGCAATACGGCCTGGGGACAGGCTCTGGGATGGGTGGGCTGCCAGGGCCATATACAGGCAATACGGCCTGGGGACAGGCTCTGGGATGGGTGGGCTGCCAGGGCCATATACAGGCAATACGGCCTGGGGACAGGCTCTGGGATGGGTGGGCTGCCAGGGCCATATACAGGCAATACGGCCTGGGGACAGGCTCTGGGATGGGTGGGCTGCCAGGGCCATATGCAGGCAATACGGCCTGGGGACAGGCTCTGGGATGGGTGGGTTGCCAGGGCCATGTGCAGGCAATACGGCCTGGGGACAGGCTCTGGGATGGGTGGGCTGCCAGGGCCATATACAGGCAATACGGCCTGGGGACAGGCTCTGGGATGGGTGGGCTGCCAGGGCCATATACAGGCAATACGGCCTGGGGACAGGCTCTGGGATGGGTGGGCTGCCAGGGCCATATACAGGCAATACGGCCTGGGGACAGGCTCTGGGATGGGTGGGCTGCCAGGGCCATATACAGGCAATACGGCCTGGGGACAGGCTCTGGGATGGGTGGGCTGCCAGGGCCATATACAGGCAATACGGCCTGGGGACAGGCTCTGGGATGGGTGGGTTGCCAGGGCTATGTGCAAGCAATACGGCCTGGGGACAGGCTCTGGGATGGGTGGGCTGCCAGGGCCATATACAGGCAATACGGCCTGGGGACAGGCTCTGGGATGGGTGGGCTGCCAGGGCCATATACAGGCAATACGGCCTGGGGACAGGCTCTGGGATGGGTGGGCTGCCAGGGCCATATACAGGCAATACGGCCTGGGGACAGGCTCTGGGATGGGTGGGCTGCCAGGGCCATATACAGGCAATACGGCCTGGGGACAGGCTCTGGGATGGGTGGGCTGCCAGGGCCATATACAGGCAATACGGCCTGGGGACAGGCTCTGGGATGGGTGGGCTGCCAGGGCCATATACAGGCAATACGGCCTGGGGACAGGCTCTGGGATGGGTGGGCTGCCAGGGCCATATACAGGCAATACGGCCTGGGGACAGGCTCTGGGATGGGTGGGCTGCCAGGGCCATATACAGGCAATACGGCCTGGGGACAGGCTCTGGGATGGGTGGGCTGCCAGGGCCATATACAGGCAATACGGCCTGGGGACAGGCTCTGGGATGGGTGGGCTGCCAGGGCCATATACAGGCAATACGACCTGGGGACAGGCTCTGGGATGGGTGGGCTGCCAGGGCCATATACAGGCAATACGGCCTGGGGACAGGCTCTGGGATGGGTGGGTTGCCAGGGCCATGTGCAGGCAATACAGCCTGGGGACAGGCTCTGGGATGGGTGGGCTGCCAGGGCCATATACAGGCAATACGGCCTGGGGACAGGCTCTGGGATGGGTGGGCTGCCAGGGCCATATACAGGCAATACGGCCTGGGGACAGGCTCTGGGATGGGTGGGCTGCCAGGGCCATGTGCAGGCAATACGGCCTGGGGACAGGCTCTGGGATGGGTGGGCTGCCAGGGCCATATACAGGCAATACGGCCTGGGGACAGGCTCTGGGATGGGTGGGCTGCCAGGGCCATATACAGGCAATACGGCCTGGGGACAGGCTCTGGGATGGGTGGGTTGCCAGGGCCATGTGCAGGCAATACGGCCTGGGGACAGGCTCTGGGATGGGTGGGCTGCCAGGGCCATATACAGGCAATACGGCCTGGGGACAGGCTCTGGGATGGGTGGGCTGCCAGGGCTATATACAGGCAATACGGCCTGGGGACAGGCTCTGGGATGGGTGGGTTGCCAGGGCCATGTGCAGGCAATACGGCCTGGGGACAGGCTCTGGGATGGGTGGGCTGCCAGGGCCATATACAGGCAATACGGCCTGGGGACAGGCTCTGGGATGGGTGGGTTGCCAGGGCCATGTGCAGGCAATACGGCCTGGGGACAGGCTCTGGGATGGGTGGGCTGCCAGGGCCATATACAGGCAATACGGCCTGGGGACAGGCTCTGGGATGGGTGGGCTGCCAGGGCCATATACAGGCAATACGGCCTGGGGACAGGCTCTGGGATGGGTGGGCTGCCAGGGCCATATACAGGCAATACGGCCTGGGGACAGGCTCTGGGATGGGTGGGCTGCCAGGGCCATATACAGGCAATACGGCCTGGGGACAGGCTCTGGGATGGGTGGGCTGCCAGGGCCATATACAGGCAATACGGCCTGGGGACAGGCTCTGGGATGGGTGGGCTGCCAGGGCCATATACAGGCAATACGGCCTGGGGACAGGCTCTGGGATGGGTGGGCTGCCAGGGCCATATACAGGCAATACGGCCTGGGGACAGGCTCTGGGATGGGTGGGCTGCCAGGGCCATATACAGGCAATACGGCCTGGGGACAGGCTCTGGGATGGGTGGGCTGCCAGGGCCATATACAGGCAATACGGCCTGGGGACAGGCTCTGGGATGGGTGGGCTGCCAGGGCCATATACAGGCAATACGACCTGGGGACAGGCTCTGGGATGGGTGGGCTGCCAGGGCCATATACAGGCAATACGGCCTGGGGACAGGCTCTGGGATGGGTGGGCTGCCAGGGCCATATACAGGCAATACGGCCTGGGGACAGGCTCTGCGATGGGTGGGTTGCCAGGGCCATGTGCAGGCAATACGGCCTGGGGACAGGCTCTGGGATGGGTGGGCTGCCAGGGCCATATACAGGCAATACGGCCTGGGGACAGGCTCTGCGATGGGTGGGTTGCCAGGGCCATGTGCAGGCAATACGGCCTGGGGACAGGCTCTGGGATGGGTGGGCTGCCAGGGCCATATACAGGCAATACGGCCTGGGGACAGGCTCTGGGATGGGTGGGCTGCCAGGGCCATATACAGGCAATACGACCTGGGGACAGGCTCTGGGATGGGTGGGCTGCCAGGGCCATATACAGGCAATACGGCCTGGGGACAGGCTCTGGGATGGGTGGGCTGCCAGGGCCATATACAGGCAATACGGCCTGGGGACAGGCTCTGGGATGGGTGGGCTGCCAGGGCCATATACAGGCAATACGGCCTGGGGACAGGCTCTGGGATGGGTGGGCTGCCAGGGCCATATACAGGCAATACGGCCTGGGGACAGGCTCTGGGATGGGTGGGCTGCCAGGGCCATATACAGGCAATACGGCCTGGGGACAGGCTCTGGGATGGGTGGGCTGCCAGGGCCATATACAGGCAATACGGCCTGGGGACAGGCTCTGGGATGGGTGGGCTGCCAGGGCCATATACAGGCAATACGGCCTGGGGACAGGCTCTGGGATGGGTGGGCTGCCAGGGCCATATACAGGCAATACGGCCTGGGGACAGGCTCTGGGATGGGTGGGCTGCCAGGGCCATATACAGGCAATACGGCCTGGGGACAGGCTCTGGGATGGGTGGGCTGCCAGGGCCATATACAGGCAATACGGCCTGGGGACAGGCTCTGGGATGGGTGGGCTGCCAGGGCCATATACAGGCAATACGGCCTGGGGACAGGCTCTGGGATGGGTGGGCTGCCAGGGCCATATACAGGCAATACGACCTGGGGACAGGCTCTGGGATGGGTGGGCTGCCAGGGCCATATACAGGCAATACGGCCTGGGGACAGGCTCTGGGATGGGTGGGCTGCCAGGGCCATATACAGGCAATACGACCTGGGGACAGGCTCTGGGATGGGTGGGCTGCCAGGGCCATATACAGGCAATACGGCCTGGGGACAGGCTCTGGGATGGGTGGGCTGCCAGGGCCATATACAGGCAATACGGCCTGGGGACAGGCTCTGGGATGGATGGGTTGCCAGGGTCATATACAGGCAATACGGCCTGGGGACAGGCTCTGGGATGGATGGGTTGCCAGGGTCATATACAGGCAATACGGCCTGGGGACAGGCTCTGGGATGGGTGGGCTGCCAGGGCCATATACAGGCAATACGGCCTGGGGACAGGCTCTGGGATGGGTGGGCTGTCAGGGCCATATACAGGCAATACGGCCTGGGGACAGGCTCTGGGATGGGTGGGCTGCCAGGGCCATATACAGGCAATACGGCCTGGGGACAGGCTCTGGGATGGGTGGGCTGCCAGGGCCATATACAGGCAATACGGCCTGGGGACAGGCTCTGGGATGGGTGGGCTGCCAGGGCCATATACAGGCAATACGGCCTGGGGACAGGCTCTGGGATGGGTGGGCTGCCAGGGCCATATACAGGCAATACGGCCTGGGGACAGGCTCTGGGATGGGTGGGCTGCCAGGGCCATATACAGGCAATACGGCCTGGGGACAGGCTCTGGGATGGGTGGGCTGCCAGGGCCATATACAGGCAATACGGCCTGGGGACAGGCTCTGGGATGGGTGGGCTGCCAGGGCCATATACAGGCAATACGACCTGGGGACAGGCTCTGGGATGGGTGGGCTGCCAGGGCCATATACAGGCAATACGGCCTGGGGACAGGCTCTGGGATGGGTGGGTTGCCAGGGCCATGTGCAGGCAATACGGCCTGGGGACAGGCTCTGGGATGGGTGGGCTGCCAGGGCCATATACAGGCAATACGGCCTGGGGACAGGCTCTGGGATGGGTGGGTTGCCAGGGCCATGTGCAGGCAATACGGCCTGGGGACAGGCTCTGGGATGGGTGGGCTGCCAGGGCCATATACAGGCAATACGGCCTGGGGACAGGCTCTGGGATGGGTGGGCTGCCAGGGCCATATACAGGCAATACGACCTGGGGACAGGCTCTGGGATGGGTGGGCTGCCAGGGCCATATACAGGCAATACGGCCTGGGGACAGGCTCTGGGATGGGTGGGCTGCCAGGGCCATATACAGGCAATACGGCCTGGGGACAGGCTCTGGGATGGATGGGCTGCCAGGGTCATATACAGGCAATACGGCCTGGGGACAGGCTCTGGGATGGATGGGTTGCCAGGGTCATATACAGGCAATACGGCCTGGGGACAGGCTCTGGGATGGGTGGGCTGCCAGGGTCATATACAGGCAATACGGCCTGGGGACAGGCTCTGGGATGGGTGGGCTGCCAGGGTCATATACAGGCAATACGGCCTGGGGACAGGCTCTGGGATGGGTGGGCTGCCAGGGTCATATACAGGCAATACGGCCTGGGGACAGGCTCTGGGATGGGTGGGCTGCCAGGGTCATATACAGGCAATACGGCCTGGGGACAGGCTCTGGGATGGGTGGGCTGCCAGGGCCATATACAGGCAATACGGCCTGGGGACAGGCTCTGGGATGGGTGGGCTGCCAGGGTCATATACAGGCAATACGGCCTGGGGACAGGCTCTGGGATGGGTGGGTTGCCAGGGTCATATACAGGCAATACAGCCTGGGGACAGGCTCTGGGATGGGTGGGCTGCCAGGGTCATATACAGGCAATACGACCTGGGGACAGGGTCTGAGTGGGGATGTTAAAGACTAGTCGACTATCCGGTAAGCATTTGCTTATCATATAATCTTTTGACTAGTTGATAGCCCCCTCCCCCTTGCTGCCTCTATGAGATAGAGGCACCAAAGCGAGGGGAGGTACTTCAAAGTGGCAGCGCCGCCCAGCAGTGTATGCTGGGCCCTTACCTAGTCACGTTGGGCCCTGTCGGACAGGCGTCAGTGCCAGGACAGTGTGGACCTGTTGACCCACTGGGGCAGTTCACGCCTGCCTTAGCGCTACCTTGCGAGAGCCCGGCCCGGCCACGTCCGTGTAGCCCCTCCCCTGCTCCGTCGTGGCTGCGTGTCACTCGTGCCACGGACGCTGGGCTGAGACACGTGCCTGGTATCAACCCAGCCTGGCTGAGCACGCAATGCTTGTGGCCGCAGGTGCCTGTCACGTTTGATGACGTCGCCGTCTATTTCTTCCGGGAGGAGTGGGACACGTTTGCGGGATGGCAGAAGGATCTGTACCGGGAAGTGATGACGGAGAACTACCAGCTCCTGCTTGCTTTGGGTAAAGAGCTGGGGGACGGGGAGGTGAGAGGGGGTTGTTATTATTTTGCTCAGACTCTGGGGAGCCCTAATAATTTTTGTTGCCCTTTTCTGAACCTTTTCCAATGCCCAGAGATCTTTTTCGGAGATGAGGCGACCACATCCGCACGCAGGATTCAAGCTGTGGATGTACCATGGTTTTACACAGAGGCAATAAGAGATTCTCGCTCTTATTCCCTAGCCCTTTTTTAACGATTCCTCACACTCTGTTTGCTTTTTTGCCTGCCGCTGCACCCAGAGTGGATATTTCAGAGAGCGATCTGCAGTGACTCCAAGATCTCACGGGTGTGGGAAACACAACAGCAGCGCTGGCTGTTTGCCGTGGGGCAGGCTGTGCGGATTCTGGCTGACGCGTGGGCGTCTGTGACGCTGTTAAGAGCGTCCGGGTTTTCGGTGGCGTCTCTGCACGTTTTGAAAGTCGGTGCTGAACTGGGCTTTTCTGCTGTCTCGTTACCTGTCCACTTGCTCACGACTCTTTGAAAGCAAGGGCCCGTCTCACGGCCCCGGGGAGGCGAGATGGGGGGGTTCAGACCAATTGATCACGTAATGGAAAACTATTCAGTGAAATCACGACTACACGGCTCGTATGATCCCGAGTCCTGATGCTCCCAGTCTCTTTCCGCTGACAGGCTACACGGGCCCCAAGCCCGACGTCTTATATCGGCTGGAGCGGGGGGAAGAGCCGTGGGTCCACGCCCCACAGAGCCCCGTGGCATGGGGGAGCCCCTCTCTGGGTGAGTACCAGGAACCCCAGCTCCTCAGCGCTGCTACCGTAGGCGTCGTAGATTCACAGAACCGTATGGTCAGAAGGGACCACAAGGGTCAGAGGCCAGTGACCCCTTCCCACGTTGCTGCCCTGGCCCCCTTTCTCCCCTGGCTTCCTCCAGCAGAGCTGTCACGTCTGGGCATGTCCCATCGGCCTCGCATCTTCTCCCCCGCCCATTCGCCCCCAGCACAAACCCCTGGCCCCTCAGTTTTCAGACTCCCTGTAGATTGTGATTATTTTGGTGGAAATTGTCAGTTGGGGAGGGAACCTGTTAGCCAAGGAAGCTGTCACCCTGCCATCCATGCTGTCCTGCTAGCCACTGCCACTGTTTGCTCCTTTTTATAGGCCTTCCTGGCGCCTGATTGGCTGGTTCCTCCTTGCAGCCCTCTAGGGGGCCTTGGAGGACTTCTCTATGGCTTTCTGGTGTAGGGAGGGCCACAAGCCTCCAGCAGGGGCCCTCGGGCTGCAGCCAGGCAGAGCGGTCAGGGGGAGGGACAGAGGCATGTGCTGGGGGAGGTGGCATGGGGCTGCCCCGGGCAGGGCGGCCGAGCGGCTCCCTGGTGACGGAGCATCCGGGTTCTGTTCCCTCCAGCAGAGGAGGAGCCGTGGGTCAGCCCCCTGCAGGACGCCAGGGCGTGGGGGTCTCCGGAGAGCCCCCGCCAAGGTGAGTGGCACCCAACCTGGCTCGGGGCGCTGGGGAGAAGAGCTGGGCAGAGACCCCATCTCCGGGTGCAGGGGGGCTGTGTCCCATGCATGCAGCGTGGACTGTCGCCGGCTGCTCACTGGCCCAGCCGGACCCTCCTGCTGGGGAGAAGCTGGGTGCCCGGGCCCTGCACCCTCCGCAGTGTGTCCGTATGGGCCGCCACGGTGCCCTCTAGAGAGCTAGATCCGGGCAGGGAACTGTTTTTGGGTGGGGGGAGGGCCACTGGCCCACAGGAAAACCAGTCGGGGGCCGCCCACAAGGGAGAAGCAAAGTGACGAGAAGGCCCCCCTCCCATTCCCCTCGCACTCCGGAGCCTGGGGGGCCCAGGCTGGTAGATTTTGTGGGCTCCAGCCCTGCGGGTGGATGGCAGAGGGGCTGGAGCGCCAGCGCGGGCTCCCCAGTGCAGAGCCTCGGCAGCGGGATCCAGGCAAGCCATGGGCCAGACGCGGCCCCCGGGCCTGAGGTTCCCCACCCCTGGACTGGTCTGTAAAATGAAGAGTGGTGCGGAGAAAGTGACTAAGGACGAGTTATTGACTTGTTCCCATAACACAAGAACTAGGGGTCCCCCAAGGAAATAAATAGGCAGCAGGTTTAAAACAAGCCAAAGGGAGTTTTTCTTCACGCAGCGCACAGTCAACCTGTGGAACTCCTCGCCAGAGGATGTGGTGGGGACCGGGACTTTAACAGCGTTCAAGAAAGAGCTAGATACATTCCTGGAGGACAGGTCCATCGATGGCTATTGGCCAGGATGGGCAGGGATGGCGTCCCTAGCCTCTGGACGACGGGGGGGTGGATCACGTGAGGATTCCCTGTTCACTCCCTCGGGGGCACCTGGCGCTGGCCGCTGTGGGCAGCAGGACACTGGGCTGGATGGGCCTTTGCTCTCCCCCAGTCTGGCCGCTCTGAAGTTCTCTCCCCAGCCACGGACGGGGCCCTCTGAGGAAACGCTGCTGTGGGGGAAGCCGTAGGCCGTGCCCTGGGCGGGTGCCTGTGGATCGTGCCCATTGCTGAAAAGCCAGGCCCTTCACCTCCTCCTGGGTGCAGGTGCCTCCGGTGGAGAAGTGTCCCGGGCGAAGGGGGTGGGGTGCCCCGTACCGGGATGTTTACTGGGTCCATCTCCAGACTCTCTTTTCCCCGCAGGTGGCAGGGTCGGGAGCAGGTCTGGGGCGCAGCAGCCGGGTGCCGGGGCAGGGACGCTGCAGCCCTACCGGCCGTTCCCAGGGGGGTCGGAGGAGAAAGCCGTCCTGAGCCCCGAGCTGCGAGGAGCCCCCCTGAACTTGTGTGAGTCCCGGGCACCGGAGAGCGCGCTGGGAGTCCCATGGGGGCGTGACTGGTGCGGTGGCAGCCCCCCAAGCACACCGCCAGGCCCTGAGACGGGGGAGGGGTCCCACCCGTGCCCGGCGGGTGCCCCCAGCGCCCACGGGGCGGCCCCTCCCGCCATGCCGGAGAGCAGCGCTCCCAGGACGGCCCCGCCCCACACGTGCCCGGAGTGCGGGAAGGGCTTCCGGCAGAAGTGGGACCTCGCCAAGCACCAGCGAACCCACTCGGGGGAGCGGCCCTACCCCTGCCCGGACTGCGGCAAGAGCTTCAGCCACATCTCCAACCTCCGCAAGCACCGGCGCATCCACACCGGGGAGCGGCCCTTCGCCTGCGGGCTCTGCGGCCGCAGCTTCACCCTCAAGCAGGTGCTGGTCCGGCACCAGCGCGTCCACACAGGCGAGCGCCCCTTCCCCTGCCCCGACTGCGGCAAGAGCTTCAAGGACAAGCAGAAGCTGACGGTGCACCGGCGCGTCCACACGGGCGAGCGGCCCTACGTCTGCGCCGACTGCGGCAAGGCCTTCGGGCAGAGCCAGCGGCTCAAGACGCACCGGCGCGTCCACACCGGGGAGAAGCCCTACGTGTGCAGCGACTGCGGCCGGGCCTTCAGCCAGGTCTCCAACCTGTACACCCACTGGCGCACCCACACGGGCGAGCGCCCCTTCCCCTGCGCCCAGTGCGGCAAGAGCTTCGGCCTCAAGCACGACCTGGCCAAGCACCGGCGGGTGCACACGGGCGAGCGCCCCTACCCCTGCCCGGATTGCAACCGGAGCTTCAGCCAGAAGCAGGACCTCACCAAGCACCGGCGGGTGCACACGGGAGAGCGGCCCTACCCCTGCGCCCAGTGCGGCAAGAGCTTCAGCAACATCTCCAACCTCCTGGCCCACCAACGGACCCACCTGGGGCAGCGGCTCCCAGGGACCCAGCCCAGCAAGGAACGAGCCGGCTGGGAGATTGGGGTGAGAGATGGAGCCATGTCTCTGGCGCTGTGAGCCATGGGCGGCTCCCCCTGTCACCGGTGCCAATCAGGAGTCACTCCGCTCCTGTGCAGGTACTGCCAATGGCGGCAGATGTGCTGATTGAGGGAGCAGAGTGGAGGGGTAGTGGGGAAGAGGACTGAGGGGTGCTAGGTCTAGCCACTCTAGGGGTCACCAAATGAAATGAATAGGGAGCAGGGTTTTTTTCATGCAGCGCACAGTCAACCTGTGGAACTCCTTGCCTGAGGATGTTGTCAAGACCAGGACTTTAACACTGTTCAAAAAGGAACTAGGTAAATTCATGGAGGTTGGGTCCATCAATGGCTATGAGCCAGGATAGGTAGGGATGGTGTCTGTTTGTCAGAGGCTGGAAATGGGCAACGGGAGGGATCACTTGATGATTGGGAATGGAAAGCGACTGTCTAGGAAGGAGTCCAGCAGAAAGGGATCTTGGGGTCATAATGGATCACAAGCTGAATATGAGTCAGCAGTGTGATGCTGTGGCAAAAAAAGCTAACATGATTCTGGGATGGATTAACAGGTGTGTTATGGGCAAGACACGAGAAGTCATTCTTCCGCTCTACTCTGCGCTGGTTGGGCCTCAGCTGGAGTACTGTGTCCAGTTCTGGGCACCGCATTTCAAGAAAGATGTGGAGAAATTGGAAAGGGTCCAGAGAAGAGCAACAAAAATGTTGAAAGGTCTAGAGAACATGAGCAGTGAGGGAAGGCTGAAAGAATTGGGCTTGTTTAGTTTGGAAAAGAGAAGACTGAGAGGGGACAGGAGAGCAGTTTTCAGGGATCTAAAAGGGTGTTACAAGGAGGAGGGAGAAAAATTGTTCTTGGCCTGTGAGGACAGGACCATAAGCAAGGGGCTTAAACTGCACAAGGGAGGTTTAGATTGGACATCAGGAAAAACTTCCTAGCTGACCGGGTGGTTAAACACTGGAATAAATTGCCCAGGGAGGTTGTGGAATATCTCTGGATATTGACGAGAAGGTTAGACAGACATCTGTCAGGGGTGGTCTAGACCATGGGTTCCCAAACTGGGGGGCGTGAAGAAATTCCAGGGGGGGGGGCGCAAGGTGACCCAGCCTCCCTCCCCATCAAGTTTTGCTGCCCCGCTCACTTCCTTTTTTTTTCTCAACAAGTTTTGTTGCTTTTTTTTTTGGCGGCGTGGGGTGAGGGTCTTTTCAAAAATCAAGAAGGGGGCGTGATGCCGAAAAGTTTGGGAACCACTGGTCTAGATGGTGCTTGGTCCTGCCGTGAGGGCAGGGGTCTGGACTCTGTGACCTCTCAAGGTCTCTTCCAGTCCTAGGATTCCCTGCTCTGTTCGCTCCCTCTGGGGCACCGGGCATTGGCCGCTGTGGGCAAACAGGACCCTGGGCTAGCGGGACCTTTGGTCCGACCCAGCCCGGCCGCTCTCAGCCCGCGCTGTCGGGCGGCCCCTGCAGGGTTGGGGGCCCATTGCTTTCAGTAGAAGCTGTGCCCAGGGTCTGGTTCCCGCCCCACTATCTTAAGCAAGCCCTGGGGGAGAGCGAGGCTGAATAAGGAGCGGTCACCCTGTGGTCATCTGAGTTTCCGCAGTGCAGCTGCCTGCTCCCAGGCGAGGGCCCCCTAAAATCTGTGAACCCAGCCCCAATATCTACAGCCCCCCTCCAAAACTGCTCCCTCAGAAGGGCTGAAATTCCTTCCTGTCCGCGCTGTGACTTGCCTGGTAGAATCATGCACAGCCGGCAGTCTGTGCCGCTGGGGTCCGGACCAAGGGTCTCGCCAAGGGTGCAAGCAATGGCCTGTCTGACCTTACTGCCTAAGGGTACGTCTAGACTACGTGGCTCCGTCGATGGAGCCACTAGATTTGTTTGTTCGGCAAAGGGAAATGAAGCTGCGATTTAAATAATCGCGGCTTCATTTAAATTCAAATGGCTGCCCCGCTCTGCCGATCAGCTGTTTGTCGGCAGATCGGGGCAGTCTGGACGCTCCCCTGCCGACATGAAAGCCCTTTATCGACCTCCCCAGTAAACCTCATCCTACGAGGCATAACGGGGAGGTCAATAAAGGGCTTTCAGGTCGGCGCAGAGCGTCCAGACTAGTGTGCTGAGCCGACAAACAGCTGATCAGCTGTTTGTCGGCTCAGCGTGGCAGCCATTAACATTTAAATGAAGCCGCGATTATGTAGTTTAGACACACCCTAAGGGAGAGACTGTCTGGGTTTATTGCCACCTGTGACAACAAACAGTAAACCCCCAAACTATACAGCCTGGACCATGGGCCAAATCCCGACCTCCAGGACCTTGTGAATGGCTCCTGAAGTCTTTTTATTTGCTGTAGAACCTCAGAGACACAACTGCGAGTTACGCACTGACCGGTCGGCCCCTCGCCACGTTTGGAACTGGACGTACGCAATGAGGGAGCCGCAGGGACACACCCACCTTGCCAAAAGCATACGCGGAACAGTCCCCTGGTCAATGTAAATGACTAAACATCCAAAGGGAGACTTTAGAAAGAGATTTGACGAGGTAAGGGAATTGTTTTTGTAATGCTTCTGTTTAAATTAAGTTGGCGAAAAGCCGCATTAAATTTCTGCAGTGTGAAGTTTCAAAGCTGCGTCAAGTCGATGTTCAAATGGAAACTTTGGAAGGAACAACCATAACGTTTTGTGCAGCGTTACGAACGTTTGAGTTACGAACCTTCTCCATCCCTGAGTGCTTGGGAGTCTGAGGTTCTACCAGACCATCCTTGTTGGTTTTTTATTGTGTGCTCTGGGGTCTGGATGTTGACTATACCTTGCCCAAGAAATTTGGACCTTGACCAGAAATAATTGACTGCCCCAGCCTGGGTCATCTGGAAAGCTCCTTCAGAATATATTTGATATGCCACTGGATTGTACCCTGTAATTCCAGTAGAAAGCATCTCAGCCCGAGTGTTCTTCACCAATATTTGTCCTCTGCCCATGTTAGGGATGTGAAGAGTGTAAAAAAGTCACTGTTCACACTTTTGAAATGGTGTCAGTTAAATGTTGATGTGTTTACGAATTCACAAGCCGTCCCTGTATAGATTCTCTTTGTCTAGTGTTTTTACTAGCAACCAAACCAGTCACATGTATAAAACCCACTTTTCTGTTAAACTTTTCCCATAAAACCCCCGAGTTATCCAAAACCACAAGAAGTCTGATTAGAATTTCACCAGAGCTGGAGTGCGAGTGTCTGGCTTGTGTGCAGCCAATTAACAGGAGGACCAGCGGTGGAAAACACGTGTTCTGCGGGTGCAGATAATCCTGGAACGCACAGGTAACTGCCTGTTCTCCAAGCATGGAAAATGCAAGGGCAGCCCATAAGCATAGGTAGACTTGGCGGTCGCCTAGGGCACTGCCTTCAATGGGGCGCCCGGGGCACCCAATGATGATGTCACGCCATTGACGGCCATGCAGGTGGGGGCGCCGATCACGCGTTCCGCCTGGGGCACCAGCTGCCGTAACCCGCCTCAGGCCACTCCTGGGAAAATGCCACGCATTGGCCCTTCTCCGCTCCAGTGGTCTGCATCCCAGGGAAGGGCAAAGCTCCCTGAAGTAATTTTCCAGCTCATTTTCTACTGCGGTCACTAAAGCGCTCTTCTCACGCTACATCTACACGACAGCAGAAAATCAACTTAAGCTACGCCACTCCCACTACGCAAATAACATGGCTAGAGTCGACATCCCTTAAGTCGAGTTTCTGTGGGATCTTCTCTGCAGGGGGATTTGGATGGGAGAAACTCTCTCATTGACTTCCCTTACTCTTCTTGTCGGGGGTAGAGTAACAGGGTTGATGGGAGAGCGATCTGCAGTTGAACTGGCAAGTCTTAGCTAGACCTGTTAAATCAACCACCGGTGGCTCGATCGCTGATCTGGACTGCAGTGTAGAGGTAGGCTTAGTTTCACACATTTTTTCGGTGCCGGTGCTGTTGGCTCATCTGGTTCAGTCGTTCAGCCCTGGCACTCAGAAGTTCTTTGATTTCTAACATGGATACAGGTGGCAGAAGCTTTGATTTAGCCACTGTCTGGACAACGGGCACAGGGAACCGCAAGTGTTTATGGGAGGGATGTAAAAGTATAACCGTTTAAACGGTCAGCTGATAAACCTGGCCTATCGGTTACTGTTAATGGTTACACACAGGCTCATGCCTCACTCCCGGGAGCTGGCTGCCACCCTGCACTGTTGCCTCTGAGGGGGGCGTGAGGGGGAGGCAGGTGGCTCCCCGGGAGCTGGTTCTTGCAGGGAGCCGTGCTTACCGGCTCTCCTCTCCCCCCTTCACGCTGCTGCTTCGGATACACATTCCCGTCCCTAGTTTGGAGAAGACTCTTGCATCTTGGCTCGGCATTTGAAATTGACGCGTTCAGCAGGAACGTGGGAGCGACCCGCTGCGAGTTGCCAGGGCTCGGCTGGCAGCTGAAGCGTTCGGGCCCCGGCTGTTTGTTTCAGAGCTGTCCGAGAGCCCGGCTGTTCTGCCTTTGCTCCGGGAGGCTTTCGAGCTTGTCGTGTCTGGAGTTCCAGGGAGTTTTACCCGACGGGACCAGAGGGGGGCACTTCCCCTGCAGCTGGTGTTTTCCTTCGCGTGGTTTGCAGCCAGGCTGTTGCGGCGACGCGTGCGCCGAGGATACTGGCAGCTGCAGCAGCACGGCCCACCCCCTTGAGGAAAACCCCTCGTTTCTGGCTAGCTAAGTACGGGCACGAGGGGGGACAGATCCCTGTGGAACATACCTCATTGTGTTGAGCACAGCATTGCTTGTACTGTTGTGTACACACCCCAGACACGGCCTGCCCACAGGGCCAGATTAACTCTTCCAGGGCCTGGGGCTAGTAGACTTTGTGGGGCTCCCTGGGTGCTAGGATGGGGCTAAAAATGAGGGTTCAGTGTGTGGGAGGGGGCTGCCAGGGAGTGGCAGTGGGTGGGAGAGGGTGTAGGAGTGACGGGGGAGGGGTGCAGGATGGGGCGGAGGTGTGGGGTCTGGTCAGGGGGTTGAGTGTAGCGGTGGGGTAGGGGCAGCAACAGGGTGAGGGAGGAGGTCTGGGTGGGAGGGAGGTTGTGGAAGCGGAGTGGGGGTGCAGCAGTAGGGTGGGGGTCTGGGAGGGAGGGTGTAGGATGGGATGGGTAGGGTCTAGGTGGAGGGTAAGGCGCAAGGATGGGCTGGGATGTAGGGTCTGGGTGGGAGGGAGGGTGTGGGAGTGGGGTGGAGCTGTGGGGTGTATGCAGGAGTGGGGTAAGGGAAGGGGCTGAGATCTGAGTGGGAGGTGGGGTGCAAGAGTGGGGCAGGTGGGCTCTGGGTGGGAGGAGGGGTGTAGCAGTGGGGCGGGTGGGTTCTGGGTGGGAGGTGGGGTGCAGCAGCGGGGCCGGTGGAGTCTGGGTTGGGATGGGGTGCAGGAGTGGGGCGGGTGGGGTCTGGGTTGGGGTGGGGTGCAGCAGTGGGGCGGGTGGGGTCTGGGTTGGGGTGGGGTGCAGGAGTGGGGCAGGTGGGGTCTGGGTTGGGGTGGGGTGCAGCAGTGGGGTGGGTGGGGTCTGGGTTGGGGAGGGGTGCAGGAGTAGGGCGGGTGGGGTCTGGGTTGGGGTGGGGTGCAGCAGTGGGGCGGGTGGGGTCTGGGTGGGAGGTGGGGTACAGGAGTGGGGCGGGTGGAGTCTGGGTTGGGGTGGGGTGCAGCAGTGGGGCGGGTGGGGTCTGGGTGGGAGGTGGGGTACAGGAGTGGGGCGGGTGGAGTCTGGGTTGGGATGGGGTGCAGGAGTGGGGCGGGTGGGGTCTGGGTTGGGGTGGGGTGCAGCAGTGGGGCGGGTGGGGTCTGGGTTGGGGTGGGGTGCAGCAGTGGGGTGGGTGGGGTCTGGGTTGGGGAGGGGTGCAGGAGTAGGGCGGGTGGGGTCTGGGTTGGGGTGGGGTGCAGCAGTGGGGCGGGTGGGGTCTGGGTGGGAGGTGGGGTACAGGAGTGGGGCGGGTAGGGTCTGGGTTGGGATGGGGTGCAGCAGAAGGGCGGGTGGGGTCTGGGTGGGAGGTGGGGTACAGGAGTGGGGCGGGTGGGGTCTGGGTGGGAGGTGGGGTACAGGAGTGGGGCGGGTGGGGTCTGGGTTGGGATGGGGTGCAGCAGAGGGGCGGGTGGGGTCTGGGTGGGAGGTGGGGTGCAAGGCGGGTGGGGGTGCAGGGTCTGGGCGGGCTGGAGAGACAGGGTGTGGGCGGGAGGGAGGGTGCAGGAGGGGCATGGGAGTGGGGCACCTCCCTGGTGCAGCTCCCGGGGCAGCCCGTGTCCCCTTGGCCGGGGACAGTTGGCAGAGACGAGGGGCCTGGCAGGAGGAGGCAGTGGCAGGAGGAGGAGGCGGTGGCAGGAGGAGGAGGCAGTGGCTGGCGGAGGAGGCGGTGGCAGGAGGAGGAGGCAGTGGCAGGAGGAGGAGGCAGTGGCTGGCGGAGGAGGCAGTGGCTGGCGGAGGAGGCAGTGGCAGGAGGAAGAGGCAGTGGCTGGCGGAGGAGGCAGTGGCAGGAGGAGGAGGCAGTGGCAGGAGGAGGAGGCAGTGGCAGGAGGAGGAGGCAGTGGCTGGCGGAGGAGGCAGTGGCTGGCGGAGGAGGCAGTGGCAGGAGGAAGAGGCAGTGGCTGGCAGAGGAGGCAGTGGCAGGAGGAAGAGGCAGTGGCTGGCAGAGGAGGCAGTGGCAGGAGGAAGAGGCAGTGGCTGGCGGAGGAGGCAGTGGCTGGCGGAGGAGGCAGTGGCAGGAGGAAGAGGCAGTGGCTGGCGGAGGAGGCAGTGGCTGGCGGAGGAGGCAGTGGCAGGAGGAAGAGGCAGTGGCAGGAGGAGGAGGCAGTGGCTGGCGGAGGAGGCAGTGGCAGGAGGAAGAGGCAGTGGCTGGCGGAGGAGGCAGTGGCTGGCGGAGGAGGCAGTGGCAGGAGGAAGAGGCAGTGGCTGGCGGAGGAGGCAGTGGCTGGCGGAGGAGGCAGTGGCAGGAGGAAGAGGCAGTGGCTGGCGGAGGAGGCAGTGGCTGGCGGAGGAGGCAGTGGCAGGAGGAAGAGGCAGTGGCTGGCGGAGGAGGCAGTGGCAGGAGGAGGAGGCAGTGGCTGGCAGAGGAGGCGGTGGCTGGCGGAGGAGGCGGTGGCAGGAGGAGGAGGCGGTGGCAGGAGGAGGAGGCAGTGGCTGGCAGAGGAGGCGGTGGCTGGCAGAGGAGGCGGTGGCTGGCGGAGGAGGCAGTGGCTGGCGGAGGAGGCGGTGGCAGGAGGAGGAGGCAGTGGCTGGCAGAGGAGGCAGTGGCAGGAGGAAGAGGCAGTGGCTGGCAGAGGAGGCAGTGGCAGGAGGAAGAGGCAGTGGCTGGCAGAGGAGGCAGTGGCAGGAGGAAGAGGCAGTGGCTGGCGGAGGAGGCGGTGGCAGGAGAAAGAGGCAGTGGCTGGCGGAGGAGGCAGTGGCAGGAGGAAGAGGCAGTGGCTGGCAGAGGAGGCAGTGGCAGGAGGAAGAGGCAGTGGCTGGCGGAGGAGGCGGTGGCAGGAGGAAGAGGCAGTGGCTGGCAGAGGAGGCAGTGGCAGGAGGAAGAGGCAGTGGCTGGCGGAGGAGGCTGTGGCAGGAGGAAGAGGCAGTGGCTGGCAGAGGAGGCAGTGGCAGGAGGAAGAGGCAGTGGCTGGCAGAGGAGGCAGTGGCAGGAGGAAGAGGCAGTGGCTGGCGGAGGAGGCGGTGGCAGGAGGAAGAGGCAGTGGCTGGCAGAGGAGGCAGTGGCAGGAGGAAGAGGCAGTGGCTGGCGGAGGAGGCGGTGGCAGGAGGAAGAGGCAGTGGCTGGCAGAGGAGGCAGTGGCAGGAGGAAGAGGCAGTGGCTGGCGGAGGAGGCGGTGGCAGGAGGAAGAGGCAGTGGCTGGCAGAGGAGGCAGTGGCAGGAGGAAGAGGCAGTGGCTGGCGGAGGAGGCAGTGGCAGGAGGAAGAGGCAGTGGCTGGCGGAGGAGGCAGTGGCAGGAGGAAGAGGCAGTGGCTGGCGGAGGAGGCAGTGGCTGGCAGAGGAGGCGGTGGCAGGAGGAGGAGGCAGTGGCTGGCGGAGGAGGCGGTGGCAGGAGGAAGAGGCAGTGGCTGGCGGAGGAGGCAGTGGCAGGAGGAAGAGGCAGTGGCTGGCGGAGGAGGCAGTGGCAGGAGGAAGAGGCAGTGGCTGGCGGAGGAGGCAGTGGCAGGAGGAAGAGGCAGTGGCTGGCGGAGGAGGCGGTGGCAGGAGGAGGAGGTGGTGGCAGGAGGAAGAGGCAGTGGCAGGAGGAGGAGGCAGTGGCTGGCGGAGGAGGCAGTGGCAGGAGGAAGAGGCAGTGGCTGGCGGAGGAGGCAGTGGCTGGCGGAGGAGGCAGTGGCAGGAGGAAGAGGCAGTGGCTGGCGGAGGAGGCAGTGGCTGGCGGAGGAGGCAGTGGCTGGCGGAGGAGGCGGTGGCAGGAGGAAGAGGCAGTGGCTGGCGGAGGAGGCGGTGGCAGGAGGAGGAGGCAGTGGCTGGCGGAGGAGGCAGTGGCAGGAGGAAGAGGCAGTGGCTGGCGGAGGAGGCGGTGGCAGGAGGAAGAGGCAGTGGCTGGCAGAGGAGGCAGTGGCAGGAGGAGGAGGCAGTGGCTGGCGGAGGAGGCAGTGGCAGGAGGAGGAGGCAGTGGCTGGCGGAGGAGGCGGTGGCAGGAGGAGGAGGCAGTGGCTGGCGGAGGAGGCAGTGGCAGGAGGAGGAGGCAGTGGCTGGCAGAGGAGGCAGTGGCAGGAGGAGGAGGAGGAGGAGGCAGTGGCTGGCGGAGGAGGCGGTGGCTGGCGGAGGAGGCAGTGGCAGGAGGAAGAGGCAGTGGCTGGCGGAGGAGGCAGTGGCAGGAGGAAGAGGCAGTGGCTGGCGGAGGAGGCAGTGGCAGGAGGAGGAGGCGGTGGCTGGCGGAGGAGGCAGTGGCAGGAGGAGGAGGCAGTGGCTGGCGGAGGAGGCAGTGGCAGGAGGAGGAGGCAGTGGCTGGCAGAGGAGGCGGTGGCTGGTGGAGGAGGCTGTGGCAGGAGGAGGAGGAGGAGGCTGTGGCAGGAGGAAGAGGCAGTGGCTGGCAGAGGAGGCAGTGGCAGGAGGAGGAGGCGGTGGCTGGCGGAGGAGGCGGTGGCAGGAGGAGGAGGGAGTGTCTGGCGGAGGAGGCAGTGGCAGGAGGAGGAGGCAGTGGCTGGCAGAGGAGGCAGTGGCAGGAGGAGGAGGCGGTGGCAGGAGGAAGAGGCAGTGGCTGGCGGAGGAGGCAGTGGCAGGAGGAAGAGGCAGTGGCTGGCGGAGGAGGCAGTGGCTGGCGGAGGAGGCGGTGGCTGGCGGACGAGGCAGTGGCAGGAGGAAGAGGCAGTGGCTGGCGGAGGAGGCAGTGGCTGGCGGAGGAGGCGGTGGCTGGCGGAGGAGGCAGTGGCAGGAGGAGGAGGCAGTGGCTGGCGGAGGAGGCAGTGGCAGGAGGAGGAGGCAGTGGCTGGCAGAGGAGGCGGTGGCTGGTGGAGGAGGCTGTGGCAGGAGGAGGAGGAGGAGGAGGCAGTGGCTGGCAGAGGAGGCGGTGGCTGGTGGAGGAGGCAGTGGCAGGAGGAAGAGGCAGTGGCTGGCGGAGGAGGCAGTGGCAGGAGGAAGAGGCAGTGGCTGGCGGAGGAGGCAGTGGCAGGAGGAGGAGGCAGTGGCAGGAGGAGGAGGAGGAGGAGGCAGTGGCAGGAGGAGGAGGAGGAGGAGGCAGTGGCTGGCGGAGGAGGCAGTGGCAGGAGGAGGAGGCAGTGGCAGGAGGAGGAGGAGGAGGAGGCAGTGGCTGGCGGAGGAGGCAGTGGCAGGAGGAGGAGGCAGTGGCTGGCGGAGGAGGCAGTGGCAGGAGGAGGAGGCAGTGGCTGGCGGAGGAGGCAGTGGCAGGAGGAGGAGGCAGTGGCTGGCGGAGGAGGAGGAGGAGGCGGTGGCAGGAGGAGGAGGCAGTGGCTGGCGGAGGAGGCAGTGGCAGGAGGAGGAGGCAGTGGCAGGAGGAGGAGGAGGCAGTGGCAGGAGGAGGAGGAGGAGGAGGCAGTGGCTGGCGGAGGAGGCAGTGGCAGGAAGAGGAGGCAGTGGCTGGAGGAGGAGGCAGTGGCAGGAGGAGGAGGCAGTGGCTGGCGGAGGAGGCAGTGGCAGGAGGAGGAGGCAGTGGCTGGCGGAGGAGGAGGAGGAGGCGGTGGCAGGAGGAAGAGGCAGTGGCTGGCGGAGGAGGCAGTGGCTGGCTGGCTGGCAGGAGGCTGGGGCTGGCGGAGGAGGCAGTGGCTGGCGGAGGAGGCAGTGGCAGGAGGAGGAGGCAGTGGCAGGAGGAAGAGGCAGTGGCTGGCGGAGGAGGCAGTGGCTGGCTGGCTGGCAGGAGGCTGGGGCTGGCGGAGGAGGCAGTGGCTGGCAGAGGAGGCAGTGGCTGGCTGGCTGGCAGGAGGCTGGGGCTGGCGGAGGAGGCAGTGGCAGGAGGAGGAGGCAGTGGCAGGAGGAGGAGGCGGTGGCTGGCGGAGGAGGCAGTGGCAGGAGGAGGAGGCAGTGGCTGGTGGAGGAGGCAGTGGCAGGAGGAAGAGGCAGTGGCTGGCAGAGGAGGCAGTGGCAGGAGGAAGAGGCGGTGGCTGGCAGAGGAGGCAGTGGCAGGAGGAAGAGGCAGTGGCTGGCAGAGGAGGCAGTGGCAGGAGGAGGAAGCAGTGGCTGGTGGAGGAGGCAGTGGCAGGAGGAAGAGGCAGTGGCTGGCAGAGGAGGCAGTGGCAGGAGGAGGAGGCAGTGGCTGGCGGAGGAGGCAGTGGCAGGAGGAGCGGGAGGAGGAGGCAGTGGCAGGAGGAAGAGGCAGTGGCAGGAGGAAGAGGCAGTGGCTGGCGGAGGAGGCAGTGGCTGGCAGAGGAGGCAGTGGCAGGAGGAGGAGGCAGTGGCAGGAGGAAGAGGCAGTGGCTGGCTGGCTGGCAGGAGGCAGTGGCTGGCGGAGGAGGCAGTGGCTGGCGGAGGAGGCAGTGGCTGGCAGAGGAGGCAGTGGCTGGCTGGCTGGCAGGAGGCTGGGGCTGGCGTCCGAAGCCAGGCAGACAGTGGGTCGAGAGACGGCACGTTTTGAACACGGGGGGCCTGGCTGCTACAGCCCAACAGCCGGGGGTGGGGTGGGGTGGGTCCCGGGCTGTCTGTGCCCCACACTGCCCACGCTGGAGACTTTCTGGAAGAGGCGTTAGCCCCGTGGTGGGAAACCTGCCGCCCCCAAGGGTCCCACAGGCAGCCCCTGGCCCCCTCTGCCCCTTCCCCCCATGCATCTCGCACACCGGGGCACCAGAGCCCAGACTCTGGGCTTCAGCAGCTGGGCTGGGGGGAGTCGGGGGCGTCTCGGCAGCACGGCCTGGGGTTCAGCCGGTGCCGGGGGCCTAGCGTCCTGAACCCTGCAGGCGCCGGGCTCGGGACGTTGGCCCTGGGAGTTGGAGAGACTGGCCGAGCTCTGCGTCGTACTGGAGCCCTGCCCATCCCAACCCGGCCAGCTGCCTGGGCTCCCGCCTGGCTCCCCGGACCGGCTGTGTGCCGAGTCTGCTGGGGGCGGCTCGTCCTCGTCCAGGGAGCCGGGTGGAGGCGGCAGCGGCCTATCAGGAGCTGGGGGGCGGTAAATGTGTAACAACAGGCCGGACCCAGCGCGGAGCCAAGAGTCAAGGTCCGTGCGGGGCCTGGAGACGTTTCCTCGCCCTCCAGCTGCAGGGGCGCGAACCGGGGCGAGAACCCGCGACTGCAGGGGCCAAGCCGGCGCGCTCCCGGCCCCTCGAGCGGCGGCAGGATGAGGCTCTGGCTGCTGGGGGCTTTGGCGGCCGTGCTGGCCGGCGTGGCGCTGGCCGGGGCCGACCCAGGGGCTGTGAGGGAGGCGAAGAAGGCGGTAGGAGAGACGGGGCAGCTGTGTGTGTGTGGGAGGGGCAGCGGGAGAGGGGACGAGGCGCTGTGGCCATCGCTCCGCACTGGGGTCGCGTTGGCCTTGTTCCAAAGTGCGGCTGAGTCTGGGGAGGCACAGCAGGATGTGGCCTGAAGCTGCCAAGCCAGGGAGGGGCAGTGTGTGAGCAGTGCTGTTGTGTGTGTGCATGTGTGTTAGTGCTATTGCATTTGTTCAGTGCTGTGGTGTTTGCGTGCGTGTTCAGTGCTGTCGTGTGTGCACGCATGTGATCAGTGCTGTTGCGTTTGTTCAGTGCTGGCATGTGTGCGCACGCATGATCAGTGCTGTTGCGTAAGTGCGTGTGGAGTCAGTGCTGTTGTGTTTGTGCATGTGTGCTAGTGCTGTTGCGTTTGTTCAGTGCTCGTGTGTGTGTGTGTGATTAGGACTGTCATGTGTGTTCAGTGCTGTTGTGCGTGTGTATTCAGTGCTGTTGTGTGTGTGATTAGTGCTGTCATGTATGTGTATTCAGTTCTGAGGTGTGTGTGTTTAGTGCTGTCTTGTGTATTCAGTACTGTTGTGTGTGTATTCAGTGCTGTCGTGTGTGATCAGTGCTTTTGTGTGCGCTCAGTGCTGTTGTGTGTGTATGTTCAGTGCTGTCATATGTGTTCAGCGCTGTTGTGTATTTGTGTGTGTTCAGTGCGCTTGTGTGTGTGTGTTCAGTGCTGTTGTGTATTTGTGTGTGTTTAGTGTGATCATCTGTGTTCAGTGCTGTCATGTGTGTGCATCTCTCTCTGTCTCTCTCCTGCCTGGTCACAGACCTATGAGACCTGCTTCTGCTGTGGGCGCAGAGGGAGGCGGGGGACGGAGGGGGGGAGCGGGGGGGGGACGGAGGGAGGAGGTTTTATTTCTCATCCGACCAGACTCTGGCGGGGGGAGACGCTTTGGAGCCACACGCAGCTCTGGGCGAGCCCTGGCGAATAGCTCGGTGTGGCTCAGAAGCGCGTCTCCCCCCGCTACGTTAGTCCTGTCTCCCCCCGCTACGTTAGTCCTGTCTCTCCCCCGCTACGTTAGTCCTGTCTCCCCCCCGCTACGTTAGTCCTGTCTCCCCCCGCTACGTTAGACCTGTCTCCCCCCACGTTAGTCCTGTCTCCCCCCGCTACGTTAGTCCTGTCTCCCCCCGCTACGTTAGTCCTGTCTCCCTCGCTACGTTATTCCTGTCTCCCCCCACGTTAGTCCTGTCTCCCCCCGCTACGTTAGACCTGTCTCCCCCGCTACTTTAGTCCTGTCTCCCCCCGCTACGTTAGACCTGTCTCCCCCCCGCTACGTTAGTCCTGTCTCCCCCCGCTACGTTAGTCCTGTCTCCCCCCACGTTAGTCCTGTCTCCCCCCGCTACGTTAGACCTGTCTCCCCCCCGCTACGTTAGTCCTGTCTCCCCCCGCTACGTTAGTCCTGTCTCCCTCGCTACGTTAGTCCTGTCTCCCCCGCTACGTTATTCCTGTCTCCCCCCACGTTAGTCCTGTCTCCCCCCGCTACGTTAGACCTGTCTCCCCCCACGTTAGTCCTGTCTCCCCCCGCTACGTTAGTCCTGTCTCCCCCGCTACGTTAATCCTGTCTCTCCCCCGCTACGTTAGTCCTGTCTCCCCCCCGCTACGTTAGTCCTGTCTCTCCCCACGTTAGTCCTGTCTCCCCCCACGTTAGTCCTGTCTCCCCCCGCTACGTTAGTCCTGTCTCCCCCGCTACGTTAATCCTGTCTCCCCCCACGTTAGTCCTGTCTCCCCCCGCTACGTTAGTCCTGTCTCCCTCGCTACGTTATTCCTGTCTCCCCCCACGTTAGTCCTGTCTCCCCCCACGTTAGTCCTGTCTCCCCCAGCTACGTTAGTCCTGTCTCCCCCGCTACGTTAGTCCTGTCTCCCCCCACGTTAGTCCTGTCTCCCCCCGCTACGTTAGTCCTGTCTCCCTCGCTACGTTATTCCTGTCTCCCCCCACGTTAGTCCTGTCTCCCCCCGCTACGTTAGACCTGTCTCCCCCCCGCTACGTTAGTCCTGTCTCCCCCCGCTACGTTAGACCTGTCTCCCCCCCGCTACGTTAGTCCTGTCTCCCCCCGCTACGTTAGTCCTGTCTCCCCCCACGTTAGTCCTGTCTCCCCCCGCTACGTTAGACCTGTCTCCCCCCCGCTACGTTAGTCCTGTCTCCCCCGCTACGTTAGTCCTGTCTCCCCCCCGCTACGTTAGTCCTGTCTCCCCCCACGTTAGTCCTGTCTCCCCCCGCTACGTTAGACCTGTCTCCCCCCACGTTAGTCCTGTCTCCCCCCGCTACGTTAGTCCTGTCTCCCCCGCTACGTTAATCCTGTCTCTCCCCCGCTACGTTAGTCCTGTCTCCCCCCCGCTACGTTAGTCCTGTCTCTCCCCACGTTAGTCCTGTCTCCCCCCACGTTAGTCCTGTCTCCCCCCGCTACGTTAGTCCTGTCTCCCCCGCTACGTTAATCCTGTCTCCCCCCACGTTAGTCCTGTCTCCCCCCGCTACGTTAGTCCTGTCTCCCTCGCTACGTTATTCCTGTCTCCCCCCACGTTAGTCCTGTCTCCCCCCACGTTAGTCCTGTCTCCCCCCGCTACGTTAGTCCTGTCTCCCCCGCTACGTTAGTCCTGTCTCCCCCCACGTTAGTCCTGTCTCCCCCCGCTACGTTAGTCCTGTCTCCCTCGCTACGTTATTCCTGTCTCCCCCCACGTTAGTCCTGTCTCCCCCCACGTTAGTCCTGTCTCCCCCCGCTACGTTAGTCCTGTCTCCCCCGCTACGTTAATCCTGTCTCTCCCCCGCTACGTTAGTCCTGTCTCCCCCCGCTACGTTAGTCCTGTCTCTCCCCCGCTACGTTAATCCTGTCTCCCCCCGCTACGTTAGTCCTGTCTCTCCCGCTACGTTAGTCCTGTCTCCCCCCTGCTACGTTAGTCCTGTCTCTCCCCCGCAACGTTAATCCTGTCTCCCCCCGCTACGTTAGTCCTGTCTCTCCCCCGCTACGTTAATCCTGTCTCCCCCCGCTACATTAATCCTGTCTCTCCCCCGCTACGTTAGTCCTGTCTCTCCCGCTACGTTAGTCCTGTCTCCCTCGCTACGTTAGTCCTGTCTCCCCCCGCTACGTTAATCCTGTCTCCCCCCGCTACGTTAGACCTGTCTCCCCCCCGCTACGTTAGTCCTGTCTCCCCCCGCTACGTTAATCCTGTCTCCCCCCGCTACGTTAGTCCTGTCTCCCCCGCTACGTTAGTCCTGTCTCCCCCCCGCTATGTTAGTCCTGTCTCTCCCCCGCTACGTTAGTCCTGTCTCCCCACCGCTACGTTAATCCTGTCTCCCCCCGCTACGTTAATCCTGTCTCCCCCCGCTACGTTAGACCTGTCTCCCCCCCGCTACGTTAGTCCTGTCTCCCCCCCGCTACGTTAGTCCTGTCTCCCCCTCGCTACGTTAGTCCTGTCTCCCCCGCTACGTTAATCCTGTCTCCCCCGCTACGTTAGTCCTGTCTCCCCCCGCTACGTTAATCCTGTCTCCCCCCGCTACGTTAGTCCTGTCTCCCCCTCGCTACGTTAGTCCTGTCTCCCCCCCGCTACATTAGACCTGTCTCCCCCCGCTACGTTAGTCCTGTCTCCCCCCCGCTACGTTAGTCCTGTCTCCCCCCGCTACGTTATTCCTGTCTCCCTCGCTACGTTAGTCCTGTCTCCCCCGCTACGTTAGTCCTGTCTCCCCCCCGCTACGTTAGTCCTGTCTCCCCCCGCTACGTTAGTCCTGTCTCCCCCGCTACGTTATTCCTGTCTCCCCCCGCTACGTTAGTCCTGTCTCCCCCCCGCTACGTTAGTCCTGTCTCCCCCGCTACGTTAGTCCTGTCTCCCCCCGCTACGTTATTCCTGTCTCCCCCCACGTTAGTCCTGTCTCCCCCCGCTATGTTAGTCCTGTCTCCCCCCGCTACGTTAATCCTGTCTCCCCCCGCTACGTTAGTCCTGTCTCCCCCCACGTTAGTTCTGTCTCCCCCGCTACGTTAGTCCTGTCAGTCCCCACCCACCTCTGCCCAGCTCTCTCTGGAGTCTCCCCACAGCCCCGCCAACATGAGGAAAGCGAGGCCGGGGGTCAGGGTGGGAATTTGCTCCAATGACTGGGGTGCCCCCCATTCTGCACGGCGCCGCGCTGCAGGGCCATGAACCCGGGGGAGGGAGCGACGCCCCCCCGGGACATGGGCCATCAGGGCCAGGGGTCTAGGGCTGGCCGGGGTGGACTCCGATGAGCTGCACTCGGGCGTAGTTGGTTATCTTTTGTCAAGGTCCAAATATCTTGGTCAACAGGGGTGGGGCAGCAGCTGTAGGGCGGGGGAGGCTGGGGCCTGAACCCTGCTCCCTCCCCTTGCTGCTGGGGGCGAGGCTGGGGCCACGTGCCGCCCACCCTCCCTGTGGCTCTCCTGGGGGCGGAGCCTTGGCAAAAGCTGTCCACCGACTGCCCATGTTGCTCAAAGACTTGGCGCCAGAGAAAATACTAAAACACGGTAACAAGAATGATACTACTAAGCAAGGACAGGTCGGACTTCTCTGGTCCAGCACCTTTGGGACCTGGCCGGTGCCGATCCAGAGACTTTTCCGGAGCACAGGAGGTCAATATTGTCTAGCAGCATCACCTACCAACCCTCCCACGGTTGGCTGGGCTCTGAGACGACATTTTGGGGTAAATTCAAGTAAATAACAGCACGGCGGGCCAGGTCTGGTGGCTTTAAACAAACATTAAGGAACCACAAGAAACTTGGCCGCACCCATAACAGTAGACACCCGGCGAACTAACATCATGCCGGATCACGGGTGTTGCCGGACCAGCAAGTGCCGGACTAGAGAGGTTCCACCTCTAGAAAGATTTCGAGGGCTGTTCCGAGGCAGCGGGTGGTCGGGATGTGGCCCAAGGCCCATGCATTAACTACCCCTGCCCAGCAGACACAAGGGAACCCTCAGTGACCAGCCGGTAACGCCCAGAGCAGTGATTTCCAACCCAGGGTCAATAAGCACGCAGCTGTGGCCCATGCGCCAGCCGGCAGGACCTATCCTGGGCGGCCGTGGCCCACAGAACACCATTGCCCTCGAGCCAGTCACCTCTCCCCACTGTCTGCAGGGAAGCAGAGCAGGGAGCCCTTGCTGGAGGGCAGGCGGGCGGCTGGCTCAAGATGGCTGCCGGGAGCGAGACCTGCCGGGAGAGGGCGGGCTTGGGGCGCTGGCCCCTGCCCACATGAACTCTGGAACCCCATGCACTGGCCTGAGGCCTCTCCCCTGCGGCGGGTCAGGGACTCTCCCCACAGCCTTGGTTGGCCATGGCTGCCTTGTCTGGGGCTATATCTACACTTGCGGCTTCTTGCGTGAGTAATATGCAAATAAGGCTAAACGTGGAATATCGCCGAGCCTCATTTGCATACCTAATGAGCCCCCATTTTTTTCAGAAGAGGCTCTTGCGCAAGAAGGAGCAGCTACACTGCCCCTTCCCTCTCTTCCCTCTCTGCTGCCTCCGGCATCTTCCCCCACTGCCGCCTCTGGCACCCAGCCCACTCTGCCGCCTCCGGCATCTTCCCCCACTGCTGCCTCTGGCACCCAGCCCACTCTGCCGCCTCCAGCATCTTCCCTCACTGCCGCCTCTGGCACCCAGCCCACTCTGCCGCCTCCAGCATCTTCCCTCACTGCCGCCTCTGGCACCCAGCCCACTCTGCCACCTCCAGCATCTTCCCCCACTGCCGCCTCTGGCACCCAGCCCACTCTGCCGCCTCCAGCATCTTCCCCCACTGCCACCTCTGGCACCCAGCCCACTCTGCCGCCTCCAGCATCTTCCCCCACTGCCACCTCTGGCACCCAGCCCACTCTGCCACCTCCAGCATCTTCCCTCACTGCCGCCTCTGGCACCCAGCCCACTCTGCCGCCTCCAGCATCTTCCCTCACTGCCACCTCTGGCACCCAGCCCACTCTGCCGCCTCCAGCATCTTCCCCCACTGCCACCTCTGGCACCCAGCCCACTCTGCCGCCTCCAGCATCTTCCCCCACTGCCACCTCTGGCACCCAGCCCACTCTGCCGCCTCCAGCATCTTCCCTCACTGCCGCCTCTGGCACCCAGCCCACTCTGCCGCCTCCAGCATCTTCCCCCACTGCCACCTCTGGCACCCAGCCCGCTCTGCCGCCTCCAGCATCTTCCCCCACTGCCGCCTCTGGCACCCAGCCCACTCTGCCACCTCCAGCATCTTCCCCCACTGCCACCTCCAGCATCTTCCCCCACTGCCACCTCTGGCACCCAGCCCACTCTGCCACCTCCAGCATCTTCCCCCACTGCCACCTCTGGCACCCAGCCCACTCTGCCACCTCCAGCATCTTCCCCCACTGCCACCTCTGGCACCCAGCCCACACTGCCACCTCCAGCATCTTCCCCCACTGCCGCCTCTGGCACCCAGCCCACACTGCCACCTCCAGCATCTTCCCCCACTGCCGCCTCTGGCACCCAGCCCACTCTGCCACCTCCAGCATCTTCCCCACTGCCGCCTCCAGCATCTTCCCCCACTGCCGCCTCTGGCACCCAGCCCACTCTGCCACCTCCGGCATCTTCCCCCACTGCCGCCTCTGGCACCCAGCCCACTCTGCCACCTCCGGCATCTTCCCCCACTGCCGCCTCTGGCACCCAGCCCACTCTGCCACCTCCAGCATCTTCCCCACTGCCGCCTCCAGCATCTTCCCCCACTGCCGCCTCTGGCACCCAGCCCACTCTGCCGCCTCCAGCATCTTCCCCCACTGCCACCTCCGGCATCTTCCCCCACTGCCGCCTCCAGCATCTTCCCCCACTGCCACCTCTGGCACCCAGCCCACTCTGCCACCTCCAGCATCTTCCCCCACTGCCGCCTCTGGCACCCAGCCCACTCTGCCACCTCCAGCATCTTCCCCCACTGCCGCCTCTGGCACCCAGCCCACTCTGCCACCTCCAGCATCTTCCCCCACTGCCGCCTCTGGCACCCAGCCCACTCTGCCGCCTCCAGCATCTTCCCCCACTGCCGCCTCTGGCACCGAGCCCACTCTGCCACCTCCAGCATCTTCCCCCACTGCCGCCTCTGGCACCCAGCCCACTCTGCCGCCTCCAGCATCTTCCCTCACTGCCGCCTCTGGCACCCAGCCCACTCTGCCATCTCCAGCATCTTCCCCCACTGCCACCTCTGGCACCCAGCCCACTCTGCCGCCTCCAGCATCTTCCCCCACTGCCGCCTCTGGCACCCAGCCCACTCTGCCGCCTCCAGCATCTTCCCCCACTGCCGCCTCTGGCACCCAGCCCACTCTGCCACCTCCAGCATCTTCCCCCACTGCCGCCTCTGGCACCCAGCCCACTCTGCCACCTCCAGCATCTTCCCCCATTGCCGCCTCTGGCACCCAGCCCACTCTGCCGCCTCCAGCATCTTCCCCCACTGCCGCCTCTGGCACCCAGCCCACTCTGCCACCTCTAGCATCTTCCCCCACTGCCACCTCTGGCACCCAGCCCACACTGCCGCCTCCAGCATCTTCCCCCACTGCCGCCTCTGGCACCCAGCCCACTCTGCCACCTCCAGCATCTTCCCCCACTGCCGCCTCTGGCACCCAGCCCACTCTGCCACCTCCAGCATCTTCCCCCACTGCCGCCTCTGGCACCCAGCCCACTCTGCCACCTCCGGCATCTTCCCCCACTGCCGCCTCTGGCACCCAGCCCACTCTGCCACCTCCAGCATCTTCCCCCACTGCCGCCTCTGGCACCCAGCCCACTCTGCCGCCTCCAGCATCTTCCCCCACTGCCGCCTCTGGCACCCAGCCCACTGTGCCGCCTCCAGCATCTTCCCCCACTGCCACCTCTGGCACCCAGCCCGCTCTGCCACCTCCAGCATCTTCCCCCACTGCCGCCTCTGGCACCCAGCCCACTCTGCCACCTCCGGCATCTTCCCCCACTGCCGCCTCTGGCACCCAGCCCACTCTGCCACCTCCAGCATCTTCCCCCACTGCCGCCTCTGGCACCCAGCCCACTCTGCCGCCTCCAGCATCTTCCCCCACTGCCGCCTCTGGCACCCAGCCCACTGTGCCGCCTCCAGCATCTTCCCCCACTGCCACCTCTGGCACCCAGCCCGCTCTGCCACCTCCAGCATCTTCCCCCACTGCCACCTCTGGCACCCAGCCCACTCTGCCGCCTCCAGCATCTTCCCCCACTGCCGCCTCTGGCACCCAGCCCACTCTGCCACCTCCAGCATCTTCCCCCACTGCCGCCTCTGGCACCCAGCCCACTCTGCCACCTCCAGCATCTTCCCCCACTGCCACCTCCAGCATCTTCCCGCTCTGCCACCTCCGGTGCCCAGTCTGTTCTGCCACCTCTGCTTGGTGCCTCCCCGGAGCCTGGGCAGGGAGCTGGAGGGGAAGACGGACTGGCCATGAGATGGGGCCCTCACTGCCCAATTCTCCCCCCTCCCTCAGAATGGGCGGACAGCGAAGAGGAAGGACAAATTGCGCCCGACGCGCCCGCCGCACCCGACGTGCCCTGCCAAGCCCTGTCCCGGCTGCTTCACCCCCATGGAGGTGAGCAGGGAGCACGGCAGCCCGGAGAGACGGGCCCAGAGCGTCTGTGCCAGGGAGGGGCCAGAGCTCCCAGCCCAGCCAGGGGAGGCAGGGCCGGGCCGGGCCGGGGAAGGATAACAACGGGGCAGCAAGCTGCAGCGAGTTCCCAGAGCAGCCCCTGAGCCGGGGAACCTGCCTGACCCAGGTGTAAAGCAGCAGGGCCAGCCAGCAATGTCCAGTGTCCACTGCCCCGCCCAGCTCTGCAGCCAGCCCCCCCCAACGCTTGTCGGGCAAGGCCTAGGTGGGTTGTTGTACCTGCAGTGCCTCACCTTAACTCTGCCTGGGGCAGCGCAGCTCGGCCTGCCGAGGGCAGAGTTAAGGTGAAAAGGCCTCACCGCAATCCCCCACTGCCACATGCACGGCTTGTCCCCAGCCCCCCTCAAGGATCTCTGGGGGTCACCCTTGCCCTTTTTTCTGTGGTCGCCTTCTCCGGCGGTCCAGAGTCCCTCCCATGGGTGTCGGGGCTGCACCAGGGCAGGTCCTGAGGCTGGTACGGGGCGATGCGTCCTGCCACCGAGCCATGCACCGGCTCCCAGCTCCCATCCTCTCTCCGCAGGACACAGAGGTGGCCGTGAGAGCCAGGAGGCAGGTGGAGAAGCAGCCGCGAGCCAGACCCAGGCCTACAAGGAGACCAGGCTACCTGACTGTCCTCAGACCCGGCAAGGTAGAAGTGGGCCTGCCAGCATCTCGATCCCTGAAACTCCTGCACCTGGCTCCGCCCCCTCCCTGAGGCCCCACCCCTTCCCTGCCTGGCTCCCTGATCCATCGGTCTCTTCCCTCCCCAGACCTATTGGTTGCTCCCCCACCATGGGACCCACCAGCAGGCTGCAGGGCTGTGCTGGGAAGAGCGGGTGCAGGGCCTGCCTGCAGAGAGCACAGGGCCCAGTCCCCAAGCAAGGGGCCGAGTGGGGAAATCGAGGCACAGCAGGGCGGGGGGCAGACAGGTGAATACGCCCGCCCCGGAAGGAACCAGTCCCTATTGTGGCATGAGGGCCGGGAGCAGCCAGGTCTCCCTGTCAGGCTGGGGGAGGAGACCAGCAGCCGCTCAGCAGAGCCGCTCCCCCGGCGCCAGCATCCGCTGCCCTTCCAGTGCCCAGGGCGCAGGGCGGGGGCGCACGGAGCGGGTCCCTGCAGGTCGCTGGCCTTTTAGTGTCTGCTGGTCTGGTCTGGTCTGGTCTGGTCTGGGTTGGGCTGGCTGGCAGCTCCCGTCGAACTGGGGCCCGGCAGCGCCCGGGGGAGGAGAAGCCGGATCCTGTGAGCGCCTGGCCCAGAGGGGCGCTGGACCCCGCCTGCCTGGGCCACGTGACCTGGCCAAGCGCCCCGGTGCCCAGGGCGAGGGGGGAGCCTCACCATGCCGGGCGGGACAGGCCCCCGCGCCCAGGGCCCCAGGGCAGCCCCTGGAGACGGTGTCGCGCTGGAGCTGAGCCAAGGCAGGGCCTGAGGGCGCAACAGGGACGGCAGAGAAACCTGCTGTGGGGCCGGAGCTGGACTGGGCGCGCCACGTCTGCCTCCGCTTACCCTGAGCGCCTCCCTGCCCTGCCCCGCCCCTCCCAATTCCCTCCCCTCTCTGCCTCCTCCCTGCCCCTCCCCTCCCAATTCCCTCCCCTCTCTGCCTCCTCCCTGCCCTGCCCCTCCCCTCCCAATTCCCTCCCCTCTCTGCCTCCTCCCTGCCCTGCCCCTCCCCTCCCAATTCCCTTCCCTCTCTGCCTCCTCCCTGCCCTGCCCCTCCCCACCCAATTCCCTCCCCTCTCTGCCTCCTCCCTGCCCTGCCCCTCCCCTCCCAATTCCCTCCCCTCTCTGCCTCCTCCCTGCCCTGCCCCTCCCCTCCCAATTCCCTCCCCTCTCTGCCTCCTCCCTGCCCTGCCCCTCCCCTCCCAATTCCCTTCCCTCTCTGCCTCCTCCCTGCCCTGCCCCTCCCCACCCAATTCCCTCCCCTCTCTGCCTCCTCCCTGCCCTGCCCCTCCCCTCCCAATTCCCTCCCCTCTCTGCCTCCTCCCTGCCCTGCCCCTCCCCTCCCAATTCCCTCCCCTCTCTGCCTCCTCCCTGCCCTACCCCTCCCCTCCCAATTCCCTCCCCTCTCTGCCTCCTCCCTGCCCTGCCCCTCCCAATTCCCTCCCCTCTCTGCCTCCTCCCTGCCCCGCCCCTCCCCTCCCAATCCCCTCCCCTCTCTGCCTCCTCCCTGCCCCGCCCCTCCCAATTCCCTCCCCTCTCTGCCTCCTCCCTGCCCCGCCCCTCCCCTCCCAATTCCCTCCCCTCTCTGCCTCCTCCCTGCCCTGCCCCTCCCCTCCCAATTTCCTTCCCTCTCTGCCTCCTCCCTGCCCTGCCCCTCCCCACCCAATTCCCTCCCCTCTCTGCCTCCTCCCTGCCCTGCCCCTCCCCTCCCAATTCCCTCCCCTCTCTGCCTCCTCCCTGCCCTGCCCCTCCCCTCTCAATTCCCTCCCCTCTCTGCCTCCTCCCTGCCCTGCCCCTCCCCTCCCAATTCCCTCCCCTCTCTGCCTCCTCCCTGCCCTGCCCCCTCCCCGCTTCCCCCACCCAATTCCCTCCCCTCTCTGCCTCCTCCCTGCCCTGCCCCTCCCCTCCCAATTCCCTCCCCTCTCTGCCTCCTCCCTGCCCTGCCCCTCCCCTCCCAATTCCCTCCCCTCTCTGCCTCCTCCCTGCCCTGCCCCTCCCCTCCCAATTCCCTCCCCTCTCTGCCTCCTCCCTGCCCCGCCCCTCCCAATTCCCTCCCCTCTCTGCCTCCTCCCTGCCCCGCCCCTCCCAATTCCCTCCCCTCTCTGCCTCCTCCCTGCCCTGCCCCTCCCCTCCCAATTCCCTCCCCTCTCTGCCTCCTCCCTGCCCTGCCCCTCCCCTCCCAATTCCCTCCCCTCTCTGCCTCCTCCCTGCCCCTCCCCTCCCCTCCCAATTCCCTCCCCTCTCTGCCTCCTCCCTGCCCTGCCCCTCCCCTCCCAATTCCCTCCCCTCTCTGCCTCCTCCCTGCCCTGCCCCTCCCCTCCCAATTCCCTCCCCTCTCTGCCTCCTCCCTGCCTCCTCCCTGCCCCCCCTCCCCTCCCAATTCCCTCCCCTCTCTGCCTCCTCCCTGCCCCGCCCCTCCCCTCCCAATTCCCTCCCCTCTCTGCCTCCTCCCTGCCCCGCCCCTCCCAATTCACTCCCCTCTCTGCCTCCTCCCTGCCCCGCCCCTCCCCTCCCAATTCCCTGCCCTCTCTGCCCCCTCCCCGCTATGCCAGCCTTGGGTACCCAGCGTGCTCTCTCAGTGCACCCAGCCCTGCCCCTACAGTCGATGGCTGTAAACCTCATTCTACGAGGAATAACGCCTTTTGTCAACAGAGTTCTGTCGACAGAAGGCGTTACTGCATCTCCACTGTCCTTTGCGTCTACACTCTCATGTCGACAAAGCGGCTTGCTTTGACAACAGAACTGGCTGTAGTCTAGACGCTCTTTGACAACAGAACTGGCTGTAGTCTAGACGCTCTTTGTCGACAGAACTGGCTGTAGTCTAGACGCTCTTTGACGACAGAACTGGCTGTAGTCTAGACGCCCTTTGTCGACAGAAGCTTTGTTGACAGTAACTGTTGACAAAAGCCTGCAGTCTAGATGTATCCCTAGTGCGGTTACTGAGCAATGCAAGTGTCTCTAGACCATAGCAACAGCTAAGCTCAAGAGACCTCTGCATCACGGGCTGGGAGCCAGCTGGCTTTTAGCTCAGTGGGTAGAGGCTCCTATCCTCTGCTTCAGAGGTCCAAGGTTCAAATTTGTCCGCTGGTGGTTACAGTAGCAAAAATAATCCACCAGCCTCACTACTTAGATCCAGTTTATCTTGGTAGATACTTTCCAAAGCCAGTAACAGTGCACTTAACACTGGCCTCCAGTTTGCAGTGTGTGGTATCATAGAATACTAGGACTGGAAGGGACCTCTAGAGGTCATCGAGTCCAGTCCCCTGCCCCCATGGCAGGACCAAATACTGTCTAGACCATCCCTGATAGACATTTATCTAACCTACTCTTAAATATCTCCAGAGATGGGGATTCCACAACCTCCCTGGGCAATTTATTCCGGTGTTTAACCACCCTGACAGTTAGGAACTTTTTCCTAATGTCCAACCTAAACCTCCCTTGCTGCAGTTTAAGCCCATTGCTTCTTACCCTATCCTCCGAGGCCAGGAGGAACAAGTTTTCTCCTTTCGCCTTGTGACACCCTTTTAGGGTATGTCTACACTACCCCGCTAGTTCGAACTAGGAGGGTAATGTATGCATACCGCACTTGCAAATGAAGCCTGGGATTTGAATTTCCCGGGCTTCATTTGCATAAGCGGGGAGCCGCCATTTTTAAATCCCCGCTGGTTCGAACCCCGTGCCACGCGGCTACACGGGGCTCGAACTAGGTAGTTCGGACTAGTTCAAATCCCGGGCTTCATTAGCAAGTGCGGTATGCCTACATTACCCTCCTAGTTCGAACTAGCGGGGTAGTGTAGACATACCCTTGATCCACCCAGCTCTCAGTGATTTCAGCTGAGCTCTCAGTGGGGGAACCTCGCTCCTAGTGCAGCCTGGGCTGTCTCTTACACAGAAACCCACAGGAACACTGTCCCCACAGCAGGACTAAGCACTTGGACTTGATTATCAGTGATTTCAGCTGTCGTGGTCACTTAACACAAAAGACTAGATATGGAGCCTAATCAGCTCTGTCGTTAAACAGTGGAGAGGGGCAGGTCAAATAGTACCTGTGACTCAGACAGACCATCAAGCAAAACACCTTTTCCCCACCCTCTCTCCTGATGCCCTCAGTCAGTCCAGGTTAAGTACAGTTCTACTGCCTTTTACTCATACAATAAGAACAACAACATTTCCTCCCCCCCACTCCCGCATTCAAGCGATTTGTCACTCAGCGCACAGTCAACCTGTGGAACTCCTTGCCAGAGGTCCTGACGCTGGCGCTGGGCGATGCATCCTGCCACTGAGCCCTGCACCGGCTCCCAGCTCCCATCCTCTCTCCGCAGGTCCCAGACGTGCCCGAGAGAGCCAGGAGGCAGGTGGAGAAGCAGCCGCCAGCCAGACCCAGGCCTACGAGGAGACCAGGCTACCTGACTCTTCTCAGACCCGGGAAGGTGGAGGTGGGGCTGCCAGCGTCCTGATCCTTGACACCCGCACACCTGGCCCCTCCCCTTCTCTGAGGCCCCACCCCGGCCCTGCCTGGCTCCCCAACCCATCACTCTCTTCCCTCCCCAGCCTGTCGGTTGCTCCCCCACCTGTGGACTAACCAGCAGGCTGCAGGGCTGTGCTGGGAGGGGCAGGCACAGAGCACAGGGCCCGGCTGGGTCGTCCCCGAGCAAGGGGTTGGCTGGGGAAATCGAGGCACAGGAGGGAGGGGGCAGCAGCCCCCCTTTTGGAGTGAGGGCCGGGAGCAGCCAGGTCTCCCTGTCAGGCTGGGAGGGGGAGACCAACAGCCGCTCAGCAGGGCCGCTCCCCCCGGCTCCAGCACCCGCTGCCCTCCCCGTGCCTGGGGTGGGGTGTGTGGGGGGGGCAGAGCGGGTCCCTGCAGGTCACTGGCCTCTTAGCGCCCGCTGGGCTGGGCTGGGCTGGGCTGTTCGGAGGCTGCCGGTTTCCCCTCACAGCCAGCGGCTCCCGTCGAACCCAGGGCCTGGCTGTGCCCGGGGGAGGAGAAGCCGGATCCTGTGAGCTGCCTGGGCCAAGTGCCCCGACCCCCAGGGCGAGGGGGGAGCCTCACGGTGCTGGGCGGGACAGGTCCCCACGCCCAGGGCAGCCCCTGGGGACGGCGTCGCGCTGGAGCTGAGCCGAGGCGGGGCCTGAGGGCGCAGCAGGGTCCAGCTGGGGGGATGTGTGGGGCAGGGCAGCCCAGCCTGCTGCCCTTCCTGCCCGACCACCGCCCGGCTCAGGGACGGCAGAGAAACCTGCTGTGGGGCCGGGCTTGGACTGGGCGCTCCACGTCTGCCTCCGCTTACCCTGAGCGCCTCCCTGCCCCTCCCCTCTCTGCCCCCACCCTGCCGGGGCCGACACGGGCAGGGGCTGGTGGGAAAGTCGGACAGGCCGTGGGACGGGGCCCTCACTGGCGAGGGCTGGAACTGGGGGCGCAGGGTGGGAATGAACAGAGCAGAGCTCACCCCCCACCCCATCCCGTGAGGTCCCACGCCCCCTCCCCCCACCGATCCCACCGCCGTTCGGAGCGAACGCTGCCCTTCCGCAGGCCCCGCCCTTGGACGGGAGAACCAGGAGGGACGTGAGAAGACCTCGTCGGCCGGGACGCCGCCCCCGCCCCCGCCCAAAGCCTACGACGGACTCCCCGCTCATCAGCTACATGATACCTCTCTCTGCCCCATTTGATTGGCGCCCCGAGGTACGCCTGGCCTGGAAATCGTGGCCCCTCCACCGGCTCTTCCCAGTATTTTTGGAAGTTCGACGGCAGAGCCCTTAGTGCCCGGCGTTTCCGCAGGCAGCCCATGCCCCGGGTGGGGTGGGAGCGGGTCCCTGCAGGTCACTGGCCTCTTAGAGTCCGCTCGGGTTGGCTGAGCCGTGCTGGGCTGGGCTGTCCAGAGGCTGCCGATCCTGTGAGCACCCGGCCCAGAGGGGCGCTGGACCCCGCCTGCCTGGATCAAGTGACCTGGCCAAGCGCCCGGTGCCCAGGGCGAGGGGGGAGCCTCACGGTGCCGGGCGGGACAGACCCCCGTGCTCAGGGCAGCCCCTGGGGACGGCGTCGCGCTGGAGCTGAGCTGAGGTGGGGCCTGAGGGCGCAGCAGGGTCCAGCTGAGGGGATGTGTGGGGCAGGGCAGCCCAGCCTGCTGCCCTTCCTGCCCGACCACCGCCCGGCTCAGGGACGGCAGAGAAACCTGCTGTGGGGCCGGGCCTGGACTGGGCGCTCCATGTCTGCCTCCACTTACCCTGAGCGCCTCCCTGCCCCTCCCCTCTCCTCCCCTCCCCCCCTCCCCTCCCCTCCCCTCCCTTCTCCTTCCCTGTCCCTCCCCACGCAACGCCTTCCCCTCTCTGCCCCCTCCCTGTCCCTCCACTCCCCTGCGCTACCCCTCTCCACTCAACCCTCCCCTCTCTGCCCCCTCCCTGCCCTGCTCCCTCCCTGCTCTGCCCCCTTCCCGTTGTGCCAACCTTGGGTACCCAGGCTGCTCCACGAGAGCCCCCAGCCCTGCCCCCTCACCCCACCTCCTCCCTGCTCTGCCCCCCTTCGCCCTGCCCCCTTCTTGCTCTGCCCCCTCTGTGCTGCCCCAGTCTCGGGTACCCAGCCTGCTCTGTGAGTGCGCCCAGCACCGCCCTGCCGGGGCCGACACTGCTCGACCGGGCACGGGCTGGTGGGAAAGTCGGACAGGCCATGGGGTGGGGTGGGGGGGTGGGGTGGGGCCCTCCCCTTTTCAGGGAGGTTACCCCACGCCCCCCCGTCTTCCCCTCTCCTAGAGGAACCCTGTCCCTACCCCCCCCCCCCCGGTGTCTGCTTGGCCCAGCACTGAGCCGAGCCGCCGGCCCCATCCCGGCGCCCGGGTTAAACGCTGCCCCGACGCCAGGGGCAGACCTGAGCACCAGCCTGGGCCGGTTGCCCGCTGCCCCGTCCAGCTCAGAGGGGCCCGGGGCTGAGCCCCTGCCAGGTTCAGCCGATGGGGGGAGGGATGCTGGAGTGGAAGCGGGGCAGGGCACAGCCAGGGTATGGGGAGGCTGAGCCTGGCCGCGGATACCCGCCGCCCCGGGTGTGTCCAGCCCTGACCCTGTCCTGGAGCACGCCCGCCCCTTCGCACCCTTGGCACTAGCGCGTGACGCTGGCAGCGCACGCCCCCCTGCGGGATGCTGGGAGCTGGCCGGGGGCGCCGGGGGGAGACGTGCCCTCCGCGTGCTACACCCCTGCCGCGAGGGCGGGCCCGATCCCCTCTCTCCTTGCCCAGGGGCCTGATCTGCAAGACAGAGCGAGGAGGGAGGCGGAAGGAACCCCTCCCAAGCCACCCAGGCTCCCCTGCTCCGGCTGCTACAGCCCGCTGTTCACCCACAAGGTAAGGGCGAGGCAGGGATCTGCCGGGCGGGGGCGGGTCTCCGATTCCGAACCACTCCAAGGGCTCCCTGTGGCTGCGCACAGTAGGCGGAAGCATTGCATGCTGGGACGTGTCGTCTCCACGGGCCGCCGGCTGCCTTGTAACGCCGGGCTTCCCTGTCGCCACCCAGTGCTGCCCCAAGCAACGTGGAGGTCCCCCCGCCAGCCACAGAGATGGAGCAGGGGCTGGTGGGCTGCCCCAGGCCTCGAACCCGCTAAGCTTTTCCATCCACTGGCAGATTTTTCCTCCCTGTGTGCGGAGCAAATTTTATGTGCACCCAGGCATGTGCGGATGTGCACTACCACTAGACTCCCAAACTCTAGCGGTGGGCACTCTGCTAATCCATTGGGGGCTTTGGACTCCCTCCTGGGCCGCTGCACACGTGTCTGGCGTGCAGGGAGCCCCGACCTGCAGGTCTCCACTGTGACACAGTGACAAACACTGGAGGACGTGGCGTTTCCCTAGATCGACGCCAGTGCAAGGCTACGGCTTCGCAGCGCACGGCACTGCATGAAAACAGGAGTTAGTGCAACGCCCCCCCGACCCCAACCTCTGAATCCGGCCACTGGCTTCCCAGCGAGCGCCAGCTTTATCCATCGGAGCCGGCCTGTAAATATTGACGTGGGGTTAATAGTTACCAGCCCGGCTTGCTGTGTGCCCGCTCCGGGGGCCATTCAACGCTTTCGGTGCCCTGAATCTCGCCAGCACAAGCTCCTGCCCTGTGAAGCTCTTTGCTCAGTAGCTAGCGCTGTCTGGGCCCTAAGCGTCCTCCTGTCCCCCTACCGGAGCTGGCTCTGTAGTACCGCCAGATGGGGAAACTGAGGCACAGGGTGGTTAACGGTGGCACAGTGAGTCCAGGTGGGAGCCAAGATCAGAACTGGAGACGGCCTGGTTTCCGGGCCACCAGCTGATTGTCAGAGCACCCTGACCCCACCCTGCCTCCTGGGCCCTGGCTCTCTCCTCTGGGTCCCTGCGAGGAGCCGCGGGGCGGAGGATGCCGTCGGTCACCTCTTTCCGTCTCGTGCAGGAGGGACGCCCCCGGGCCAGGCGAGAAGACGGGCAGCCCCTGGCGGCGAAGCACCGAGCAAAGCAGGGGGGCAGACGCAGGCTGCATTGCGCCGGCTGCTTCTCCAGCCTCACGCTGCAGAGCCACCGGCCCCCCGGGACGGAGCAGGAGAGCCGCTCGGCCGGCGGAGCAAGCGGAAATTAACTTCTGCCCCCCAAGCTGGGGTCTGGTGCCTCCCCCTCTCCCCATGCCCCTGAGGCCAGCTAAAGAAACTCTGGATCCTAACCCCCCCAGCGGGCACAGACGCACACGGCTCACCCTGCCGGAGGGCCGGCCTGGAACCAAGCCCCTTCTCTGAGTCCTGCAGCCGCATAACCCCTCCCCCCGCACCTCCTTCCCAGTAATAGCATGGACTGGGGGTCCCAGCTGCTTGCAGAACGGGCTGTCCCTGGTGCCGGGAGGCCCGGGGTTGAAATGACATTAAAGCTTCACAGCAAAGGGCTGATGTCACTCTGTTTTATGTGGGCCCCCCTGCACAGAACCCCACCCATGGGGAACAGGAGCCGAGAGCACATGTAACAGCCACCAGGCAGATTCGAACCCAGAACCTCGGGAACTCAGTGACGCCAGCTGGTGCTCAGCTTGTGCTGGAGAGCTCCCTGGGTCTTAGCTCGCTGGACGGGGTCTAAGTGCCACTGCCTGGGGCAGGGACCCGCACGAGGTGCGTGGGTTACACACTGCCTGCCCGGCCCTCGGACGCTACGGCCACACGACCCCGCCCAGGGCTTCCCCGGCTCCGGGGGACTGTCTCCTTTACGCCTGGTGTCGCCGGCTGAGGGGGGGGGGGCAGGAGAGCCCCCATGGGGCAGGGACCAACAGGGGGGATCCAGAGCCCCTTTCATTTAGGGTCGCCAGGCGTCCGGTTTTGAACCAGGCAGTCCGGTATTTGAGCTTTCTGTCCAGGAAACGAATGGAGAAAATACCGGACGTAGAAATGTCGGGAGTTTTCTAATTAAAGACGTTTTGTGATTATCGGGAGTATCAGGGCGTAGCTGCGCACTGCCTGGCTGGGAGACACGCTCACTCTGCATAAGCATGTCTAAAAGCCAGGCAGTACGCAACTACGCAGGTGAGGGAGGGGCGGGGCCGGGCCGGGGTGGAACCCCTTTTGCGCAAGATCCTGGAAACCTCACGAGGTCTCCACTGCTTGTTTTTGCGCAAAAACCGCTTGCGCAAAAAGCATTGGAAGAGGATATGCAAATGCAGCATGGCATATGCTAATGAGCGCCTCATTTGCATTTCCTCTTCTGCAAGAGGGAAGCAGTGAGGACGTAGCCCATTTGATTTTGGTATCTAGGTGGGTGGGTTACATTGGCCCCTGGTGCCCATACCACAGCGCCACCATGACAGCTGTGCCCTACGGGCTGCCCTCTGCAGGTTCCTTAAGTATTTTCTCCACTATTTTTTGTTGTTGAGAAACTGCCAAGTGTGGTCAATCGATTTCCCTCTTAGATTTGTTTCCCATGGGATCTTATTTACTAACCCCCTGACTTGGCTAAAGTCTGCCTTCCTGAAATCCATTGTCTTTATTTTGCTGTTCTCCCTCCTACCGTTCCTTAGAGGAGACTAAGGGGGGATAGGATAGAGGTCTATGAAATCATGACTGGTGTGGAAAAAGTGAATAAGGAAAAGTTCTTTACTTATTCCCACAATATAAGAACTAGGGGGCACCAAATGAAATGAACAGGCAGCAGGTTTAAAACAAACCAAAGGAAGCTTTTCTTCACTCAGCGCACAGTCAACCTGTGGAACTCCTTGCCACAGGATGTGGTGAAGACTAGAACTTTAACAGGGTTCTCTTTCTAGATGGATTCATGGAGGTTTGGTCCATCAATGAGTATTAGCCAGGATGGGTAGGAATGGTATCCCTAGCCTCTGTTTCTCTGGAGGTGGGTGACGGGGAGGGATCACGTGAGGATTCCCTGTTGTGATCCCTCCCTCTGGGGCACCTGGCGCTGGCCGCTGTGGGCTGACAGGACCCTGGGCCGGATGGACCGTTGGTCTGACCCCGTCTGGCCGCTCCGATGTTCCGCCAGGGAAGACGGGCGGTCGACAGTGCCACAGGGATTTGTGGGAGGTGACGGGAGGGAGACCGTTGCATGCTGGGAACATGATGCTTAGGTCCCTGGGCAGGTCATTTCTACCCTGCAACACATTGCAGTAATGCCCCCAGCGCCGTGCTCCGGGGGGGGGGGGGGAGGAACCTGGGACACGGGGGGGACAAGCATTGTGCTTTGCTCAGCGATCCAAGCCCTGAGCCGAGCCCGCGCCTGGGCCTCACACAGACTCCGCTGGCGGGGGCAGACGGCGCTGGGCCGGCCAGAGCGTGCAGGGGAGAGACGGCCTCTGCGTGCAGAGACATTGCAGGCTCGTGTACGGACAGCCGGGCCGTGCTTGGCACAGCCGCCCCGCCACGCCCTGCGTTTGCCAGGCTCCCGCAGCCACAGAATCAGCCGCACGCGTCCTCGCCTTGATAAGGCGCCAGAAACATTTTATTTGGGCTGCGCGAATCCTGGCCTGCTGTTGTGGCCTCCGCGTCCGCGCGGCTGGGTCAGATCCACCCTTATCTCTCGCTGAGCCACGTTTATCTCCGTGCTAGAGAAGTGCAGCCGCAGGACTCGTTCGTGGCACCCGGACAGGCCCTCGCCACAGCAAGAGTCATCACTGCTGGGCTGCACCGCGGCAAGGCCGGCGAAGAGACGCTCTCACCGTTTAACCAGGGATTTTTTATGAAGGCTTTAAAATCCACAGGGAAACCCCCCTTGTCTTGAAAACCTGCGATTCTTGGGGGTCTGGGCCAACCTTGGGGCCACACGAGCTAGTTGGTCCTAAGATACAGTCCCCTTGAAAAGCGGGCGTGGAACGGCTCCGCACTACTTACCCTAGCGGTGTGCAGCGGGGCTGTAGCCGCAGGACGTTACGGAGACCGGGGGCGTGAGCTCAGATCTTTCACTGGACCAACTGCTGTTGGGGAGAGGGACAAGCTTTCGGGGTCCGGACACTTTCAGAAGCTGTGGCTGAGTGAAGGGGAGGGACCTCTGACCTCTCGCTGGCTCCCGGGTCTGTTCGCTCCCTCTGGGGCGCCTGGCACTGTCGGCTGACAGGCCCTGGCTTCACAGCTGGGCTCCCGCACGCTCCGGCCACCAGCTGGGAAAGGAGAGGGGCCACCGGCGGCGGGGCAGAGGGAAGGGTGGCGATGCCAGGCTACAGCCCCTTCCTTCTGGGCTGCTGCTGGCTGAGCTGGGCACCTCCCCAGCAGCTGCTGCTCTGTGCCCCCCGCTGAGAAGGGAGCCCGCCAGCACCGGTGCAGAAGGAAAAGTGGCACCGACACGCCAGCCCCCCTGCCGTCTGCGCTGTGGCTGGGCGCCCTGCCAGTGACCACCCCTCCCTGGCTGCTCCGCAGGGCTGGCATCCGAGCTGGGCACCCAACGGCCGCGCCACGGCCGACAGGGCGCAGGAGGAAGGGAGGAGATACCAGCTCAGGCCTCCCCCCAGCGCGGCGGCTGGCGGTGGCACTGACTTCAGAGCTGGGCCCCCTGCCAGCACCTGCCACTCTCCGGCCCCTGGGCGGCCCCCAGCAGCGGCGCAGAAGGGAGGGGGGCAGTCCCAGACCTGTGCCGCTATCTCTTGCTGCCCAGCGGAGAGGTGAGAGGCAGGGCCAGCAGCGGCGCAGAAGGGGGGGGGGCAATACCGGATCAGGCCTCCCTCGCTCCTGTGCTGCTGCTGTCATCCAGTTTGGGCACATGCCCCATTCCCAATGCCCCCGCCTCCCCCTTAGTAGACAGCGCCGCCAGCAGCAGGGGTGCACCAGGGTGGGGGGCAAAGCCACACCAGGCCTCCCTCCCTCCTGCACTGCTGCTGGGGGTAGTGCTGCCTTTCCAGCTGCCCCCGTGGCAGGCAGAGCTGCCCCCAGCAGGGGCACGGCAGGCAGGGCAGCAATGCCATGAAATGCCACCGTGTCCTGAGCTGCTGTTGGTGGCCCTGCTGCCTTCCGAGCCAGGTGCCTGGCCAGGGGCTGCTCCCCTGCCCCTCCCAGCCTGGAACCCAGCGCTGCCGGCAGTGAGGATGCTAAGGACGAGGCGATAGTCAGGTGCTATCAGACAGAGGCAGCAAAGGGGGAGGAGGAGGGGGGACTTCAAAGCGGCAGGGCTGCGGAGCCCGGGTCAGCTGGGGACTCGCTCGCTGACTCCGGACTCCCTGGGGCATTTCTGCAGAGCCTGGAGTTAGCTGGGGACTCCATGGGAACGGGTTCACGTGGGGAGCTGGCTGGAAAGCCACTTCCCGTGGGCACCGGCTCCCGCCTGCCCCCTCCCCCTCCCCATTGCTGCCTCTCTAGCAGAGGCAGCAGCGCGGGGGCAGGAGGCCAGGCGGCTCGGCGGGATCCAACGCTCACAGGAGCCACCTTAAAACCCGGCTCCCCACAGGCATCAGCTCCCGCCTCCCCTCCTTGCAGCCTCTGATTCCGAGGGAGCCGGGGGGAGGGGGCGTGAGGTCGACAGGATTAACCAATGGGCCCAGGCGTATCGGTTAATCGTGTGGCCGCCTGCACGGAGACATCCCTCGTTTGTGCTGCTGCTGGCACCGGCGCTGCCCTCTGAAGTACCCCTGGCCAGGGGCACCTGCTCTCCGGGCTCCCCGCTTGGGAGGCAGGGCTGCCACCAGCCACGGTGCAGAAGGGAGCGCCACAATCTCGCCCCCTGCTGCATGTCCTGCTGCACCGCGGCGGGGAGCAGCGCTGGGTGCCGCGCGGGGCGGCCAGGGAGTCGTGGCTGCTTGTGGGTCGCCCAGCCCGGCAGACAGGCCGACAGCGGCGCAGGCGTGGGAGGGACAATACCCCCGATGCCACCCCTCCTGCTGTGCTGCTGCTGGCAGGGACGCTGACACCTGAGCCGGGCCCCTGGCCAGCAGCCAGCTCTCCAGCCCCCCAGCTCAGCAGGCAGCCCCACACCCAGCAGCAGTGCAGAGGGAGGGGGTGATACCGCCCCTGCCTCCCTTCCCCCTGTGCTGCTGCTGGCAGGGGCGCTGCCTCCGAGCCGGGTGCCCAGACAGCGGCCGCTGCTCGCCAGCCACCCCGCCGGGAAAGCCGGGAGAAATCCCATGTCTTTTACTATTTCCAAACATCTGCCCAGAGGGGGGCTTGAGGACCAAGGACGAGCTCCCGGCTGGGAAAACCCGGACGCCCAGGGACTCTGCTCGTGAGCCCCCTACCCCGGCCCTGGGACCCCCTTCTGGGTGGGGAGCCCCGCTGGAGGAAGGCTGCACTAGGGGATTCCCCAATGACCCTGAGGCCCAACAGGGCCGGGAGTTTCTGGCCGACCCTTTCCCACCACTTCCATGGAACACGCCGGGACCAGGGCCCTGGTACCCTCTGCACCCTCGCCCATTTCACAGCCGGCGAGGCTGCTCCGTGTCCCACTCGGGTGTTTCCGTGGGGCATTTCCTGGCGCGCTGACCGGGCGGGTCCTGGCCCGACAGGATTGTGTGCGGTGGGGGTGGGGGTGGGGAACCTCCCATGATGCCAGTTTCACTTCTCAGCAGCCTGCGGGGCAGGACTAGAGCCGTTGCCCCTCGTTTCTCCCTGCCTCTCCGAGTGGCTCCCATCTCCCCACCGGCTTGGGGAAGGGCAACTCCTGTCCCATCCTGGCCGGGCCAGGCTATGAGCTGGGCGCCCCAGGCCCCTCGCCTGTGGGGCGCTCAGACGCCCCCCCCCAATTCTCCGGGCTGTGACATGGGTGGGGCTCTCCTCAGGTTCTCAGGGACCTTTCTCCCCCACGGAGCAGGGGTGGGGAACCTTTGTCGGGCCGGGGCCACTGACCCCCAGAAAAATCAGTGGGGGGCTGCACACGAGTGAGGAACAGCCCCCTCCCCTCCCCAGCGTGGGCCCCCAATGGAGGGGGGAGCCCCGAGCGTCAGGGGCCGGATCCCCGCACGCCGGGGCTGCGTCCGGCCCCGCGCCTGAGGTTCCCCACCCCGCCGTAGCGATCAGCACTGGATGGGAGTTATCCAGCCACGGGCGCCCAGGGCAGGGCTGGGCCATGCCCTATCTGCTGTGGCTTCTCTGCCCAGCGCCGTGGGGGAAGGGCACCGGCAGCCTGAGCTTGGGCTCTGGAAACGGCGCAATGGGAGGCCCCGTGGGCTGCTCCAGGCTTCAGCAGGTCCCCGAGGTGCAGCCCCGTCTGGCCTCTCTGCCCCAGCCGGCCGGTTTCTCCTCCGCTGCCCTGGTCCCGTGCGACCTTGCCTGGCCCCGGCCGCTGGGCCGGCTGTTCAGCCCCCCGTCTGGCAGCCACCAGCCCCGTCCCTGGGCTGGAACCGTCACCCTGGGGCCGCAGGGGGCAGCCCGCGCCTGGCTCCGAGGGGCGGCAGCTTCTCCCGCCACAAAGCCTGCGGGCACCGAGCCTCCCTCCGGCAGAGCCCGCCCGGGGGCAGGGTAGCCTAGTGGGTGGAGTCCATAACCGGACTCTATTCGCAGAGCAGTGCGGCCCAATGGCGAGAGCCCATAACCCATCCCTTTTCACAGGGCAGTGCGGCCCAATGGCGAGAGCCCATAACCCACCCCTTTTCACAGAGCAGTGCGGCCCAATGGTGAGAGCCCATAACCCACCCCTTTTCACAGGGCAGTGCGGCCCAATGGTGAGAGCCCATAACCCACCCCTTTTCTCAGGGCAGCGCGGCCCAATGGCGAGAGCCCATAACCCACCCCTTTTCACAGGGCAGTGCGGCCCAATGGCCAGAGTCAGTCCCTTGCCCCTTTTCACAGGGCAGTGCGGCCCAATGGCCAGAGTCAGTCCCTTGCCCCTTTTCTCAGGGCAGTGTGGCCCAATGGCCAGAGTCAGTCCCTTGCCCCTTTTCTCAGGGCAGTGCGGCCCAATGGCCAGAGTCAGTCCCTTGCCCCTTTTCACAGGGCAGCCAGAGTCAGTCCCTTGCCCCTTTTCTCAGGGCAGTGCGGCCCAATGGTCAGAGTCAGTCCCTTGCCCCTTTTCTCAGGGCAGTGAAGCCCAATGGTCAGAGTCAGTCCCTTGCCCCTTTTCTCAGGGCAGTGAAGCCCAATGGTCAGAGTCAGTCCCTTGCCCCTTTTCTCAGGGCAGCGCGGCCCAATGGCCAGAGTCAGTCCCTTGCCCCTTTTCACAGGGCAGTGCGGCCCAATGGCCAGAGTCAGTCCCTTGCCCCTTTTCTCAGGGCAGCGCGGCCCAATGGCCAGAGTCAGTCCCTTGCCCCTTTTCTCAGGGCAGCGCGGCCCAATGGCCAGAGTCAGTCCCTTGTCCCTTTTCTCAGGGCAGCGTGGCCCAATGGCCAGAGTCAGTCCCTTGCCCCTTTTCTCAGGGCAGTGCGGCCCAATGGTCAGAGTCAGTCCCTTGCCCCTTTTCTCAGGGCAGTGAAGCCCAATGGCCAGAGTCAGTCCCTTGCCCCTTTTCTCAGGGCAGTGCGGCCCAATGGCCAGAGTCAGTCCCTTGCCCCTTTTCTCGGGGCAGCGCGGCCCAATGGCCAGAGTCAGTCCCTTGCCCCTTTTCTCAGGGCAGCGCGGCCCAATGGCCAGAGTCAGTCCCTTGCCCCTTTTCTCAGGGCAGCGCGGCCCAATGGCCAGAGTCAGTCCCTTGTCCCTTTTCTCAGGGCAGCGCGGCCCAATGGCCAGAGTTAGTCCCTTGCCCCTTTTCTCAGGGCAGTGCGGCCCAATGGTCAGAGTCAGTCCCTTGCCCCTTTTCTCAGGGCAGCGTGGCCCAATGGCCAGAGTCAGTCCCTTGCCCCTTTTCTCAGGGCAGCGTGGCCCAATGGCCAGAGTCAGTCCCTTGCCCCTTTTCTCAGGGCAGTGAAGCCCAATGGCCAGAGTCAGTCCCTTGCCCCTTTTCTCAGGGCAGTGCGGCCCAATGGCCAGAGTCAGTCCCTTGCCCCTTTTCTCGGGGCAGCGCGGCCCAATGGCCAGAGTCAGTCCCTTGCCCCTTTTCTCAGGGCAGTGCGGCCCAATGGCCAGAGTCAGTCCCTTGCCCCTTTTCTCGGGGCAGCGTGGCCCAATGGCCAGAGTCAGTCCCTTGCCCCTTTTCTCAGGGCAGTGCGGCCCAATGGCCAGAGTCAGTCCCTTGCCCCTTTTCTCAGGGCAGCGCGGCCCAATGGCCAGAGTCAGTCCCTTGTCCCTTTTCTCAGGGCAGCGCGGCCCAATGGCCAGAGTTAGTCCCTTGCCCCTTTTCTCAGGGCAGTGCGGCCCAATGGTCAGAGTCAGTCCCTTGCCCCTTTTCTCAGGGCAGTGAAGCCCAATGGCCAGAGTCAGTCCCTTGCCCCTTTTCACAGGGCAGCGCGGCCCAATGGCCAGAGTCAGTCCCTTGCCCCTTTTCTCAGGGCAGTGCGGCCCAATGGCCAGAGTCAGTCCCTTGCCCCTTTTCTCAGGGCAGCGCGGCCCAATGGCCAGAGTCAGTCCCTTGCCCCTTTTCTCAGGGCAGCGCGGCCCAATGGCCAGAGTCAGTCCCTTGCCCCTTTTCTCAGGGCAGCGCGGCCCAATGGCCAGAGTCAGTCCCTTGCCCCTTTTCTCAGGGCAGTGCGGCCCAATGGTCAGAGTCAGTCCCTTGCCCCTTTTCTCAGGGCAGTGCGGCCCAATGGCCAGAGTCAGTCCCTTGCCCCTTTTCTCAGGGCAGCGCAGCCCAATGGCTACAACAATAAGCTGACTCAGACTGACCGGGCTGTGCGGGTGCAGGTCCCTCCCCACGGACAGGGCTGCGAACCGTTAATAGCGACTCCCTGAGAACAGTTTCCAAGAGAACCAAAGGCCGCGAGTCTCCCGTCAGTAACCCCCCGGGCCAGTCTGCAGCCAGACTGGGAGCCGGCGGGCGGGGGGGTCTCAGCAGACGTCCTGGGAGGGCCCCGGTTACCGCTGGCTCCCAGCTCTGTGTGAGGCCTCCCACCGTCTCCCCCCAAACTGGGGCAGGGAAGGGGGACGCCGCCGGGGAGGCGAGACGGAGGGAGGAGAGGGGCAAAGGGGAACCAGACCGAGCAGGCTCCAAGGCTCCGACCGTCTCACCGGGCCCGACCCGACCTGCCGCAGGGGGGAGAAAACGCCGACGCGGCTCCTCCTGCCCCCGCCTGTCGGGCCCAATTCTCCGCCCAGCGCCCGCAGAGCCCCTGGGAAGGCGCCGCGCTGCTGCCACGCCGTGAGAATCTCTGAGCTTGTCCCGGCCTCGCACCTCTGTCCTGATTGGCTGTTGTCGGGGCCCCTCTGTGAGGTCATCGCTGTCCCCCTCCTGCTACTGGCCTTTGTGATGTCACTGCCACCCCCCCTCCCTGCAAGGCTGCTGTCCTGGCCCTGGCCAGCCCCTCGGGATGTTTGTGGGGTTCCCCGGAAAGGCAGCTGGGTCTGGGGCCGAGCGGGCCGGGTGGGAACGCCCCAGGGGCTGCTCCCTCGGCCCCACCCAGCCTGTATGGCGTTAGCAGAGTGTGGGGCCAGACGGGCCCATTAGAGCATCAGACCTGCCCCCTGCATGTCCCAGCCCCCCCGTGTCTCCAGCCGCTACGTTCTGACCCCGCCCATACCGGACAGGCAGCTTGTGTGCACTGGAGGGCACCAGGCGACGGAGAATCCCTCACTGGCTTTGCCTGTGTGACCGACCGGGCCGTGTCTGGGCACAGCTCAGGGCGTCCGCTCAGGGCGAATTGCTCAAATCCGGGGCTCCTTACAGTCCCCCTGACTGGCGACCTCTCCAAACAGGCCACACACCAGTCCCACAGAGCGCTTCAGCTGCCTTCCTGAAGCCTCACAAGCAAAACCCCTCCGACACCCCAGCAATATCCGTGCCCCAGATGGCCCCGGGCCTATACACGGGTGGGGGGTCCTAGCACCCAATCCCACCTACCCCGAACAAGTTCTGTCCGGTCCCAAGAAACCAGCCACAGATCCCTGGTCAATTTACCCTCTGGACCTTACCCACAAATCACGCTGGGCCAATCCTTTAGAATCTATATCTAAAGGTTTATTATTACAGGAAAGAAAAGCATGAGAGTCAGGTTATTAAAGTACAGTACGTTACATGCACCGAATCTCCCAGTTCTCGATGCAGGCTCTAGCAGAGATGTACAGCTGCTGGTTTAAAAGTTCTTATTGCACATCCTACGATCAGGATGGGTTCACAGGTCTTCCGGGCCCTTCGATCCCTGCAGTGCTGCCTCTGGGATGAAGTGCTGAGCTGAGAACCAAATGGCATCGACCACATGGCCTCTTTATACCCCCTTCCTGGCCTCTTCTGGTCTCAGCCGGTCACCTGGTCCTCAGCCTCTCTGTGTTCCCTGCTGGCTGTTCTCAGGGCAGCCCCCATTCTTTGGATGTAGAATAGTGATAGAAATGTAGCCGTGTTAGTCTGGGGTAGTTGAAGCAAAATGCAGGATAATGTAGCACTTTAAAGACTAACAAGATGGTTTATTAGATGATGAGCTTTCGTGGGCCAGACACACTTCCTCAGATCAAATAGTGGTTTCTTCCACTATTTGATCTGAGGAAGTGGGTCTGGCCCACGAAAGCTCATCATCTAATAAACCATCTTGTTAGTCTTTAAAGTGCTACATTATCCTGCATTTTGCCCCATTCTTTGGGTGTGTCTTTGGCCCATTGAGAACCATTGTCCCACAGGTAATTAGCATGTCCACAGGCTCCACAGGCTCGGCCCTGCCCAATGCTTAACCACATGCAGGGAAATCTTCAGTTTCCACACAGATTACAGATCTACACACACAGACATTATATACCCACATAAACAGTGTACACAGGATCAGAAAACAACAAGCTCCCATTCAATACCCCACATGGCTCCCTTTCATACAGATTTCTGGGGCCAACACCCCCACCTAGGGGTGCAGCAGCGATCTGGCTGCTTCCCTCCAATTCGGTAATGTGACAGCCTGCTTGTTCCAAGGGCGCATCAGCCCCCCGGGAAATATTTGTGCCTCACTTCTCCCGGGGGTTTGCCCCTTCCAGCCGCAGGCCTGCTCTGCCTGTTTCTGCCCCGTGGACCAGGCCTTTGATCCTGGACATTTCTCTGCAGGAAGCCCCGAGACACGCCAGCGACCTCCCCTCTCCGCCTCCTCCGGCAGGCGCTGGACTGAAGGGGTGTTTCTTCAGCCGCTCACCATCGGGCCCTGCGCTGCCCCAGTGCTCCAGCGTGTGTGGCCCCGAGGCCGCCGCAGCCTCCACGCTCCGTCCCCCGGACGCCGTGTCCCCTCCTGGCCCGGCTCACTCCTCTGCCCCGTGTCTGGTGACGGCTGGGGCTGCATCCCCCCCGGCAGCTCCCTGGGGGCGCCCCTTGAGCATCTTGCCCTGCGAGCGCCCAAAATCCTTCTCCCAGTCCCTGCTGGCTGGGGACCGCTCCCCACTCCAGGGCTGGGGCCTGCCGGCCTTGGGGCTGGGCGAGGGCCTGGCCTTGGGCTCTGGGAAAACCTGGTGGGTTGGCCTGGGCCCAGCTCCCCAAGGCCGGTCCAACGTCAGCCTGGCCACGCAGTCTGCTGGGGAACAGGCCCTTGGCCGTGGTGCCAGGGGGAGAGTCACCCCAAAGCCAGGCCGCCCCGCGCTGGGCCCCACCTTACGGCCTGGCTGGGGGAGGGAAACCTGAGGGGCTGTGGGGCACAGGGGCCTGGCTCTCGCTCAGCTGGTGTGTTCAGGCCACGGGCGTAGGAGAAGCCTTCACAGTCACGTCTGCCTGGACGACAGCGCAGATCCCTGCAAAACAGAACCCAGGCCTGCCTCCAGTCTGGGGCGCGCACGCCCGCCGGCACTGGGACTGGGGCAGGGACGCTGGGAGACTCGGGCATTGTTCTGCATAAGAACGCAGCTTCCACCTGGTACAGCCAGACCACGTCAAAACCACACGCAACCGTGTACAGGCACGTCTGTTCTGACGAGCAACCATCGCAGCGTACAGCCGTGCAACGGTGAGCTACACCTATCCTGCGTCGAGTCGACAGGCTGCTTCCGAAAGAAGCCTTTCCCCGTGGGGTCGTCGACACGCAGGGCGTTTGGCCGGGGAGAGGATGCAGCCCGGGCTCCGTGGCTTCCTGCCCCCCTCACATGACGGTTCCTGGGGACAAGCAGCGCGGCCTGGATCTCCTCTCAGGCCAGCCCTTGCGGGTTGCTCCGGCGACCGGGCCCACCGTGGTGGAGTCGAAGAGCTGAAGGCCAGCAGGACGGCGGGATCATCGGGAATTGGGGGCGATACGTTCAGGGGTGATAAGGGGGCCGCACGTGCCCCAGATGCTGTGGGCAGGAGGGGCTGGTGGGAGGAGGGGTACAGGAAACGGTGTTATCAGCTGCCCCCCCCAACACCGGTCGTGGCCCCCACTGCTCTGCTCTCCCGGCCACGCCTGCTCTGGGGGAAGGGGCGGAAGCGCCCTGCACTCCCTGGCGGGACGTGGCGGCCTGGGGAGCACAGAGCAGCTGGGGCCGCCTTGGTCTGCTTCCCCAGCCACTGCCGGTGAGTGTGTGTGTGTGTGGGGGGGGCAGACCCCCGGCACCGGCCCAGCTAGTCCCCCGGGCTGCCTCAGGTGGGGGCAGAGGCCACAGAGGCGGGGCAAGGGTGGGGAAGAAGGGGGAGGGCTGCTTTAGAACCTCCCCCCCGAGGGCTGGAATCCTGCGTCTCATTCCCAGCCCGAATCGGTTCCAGGTCCAAACGTTCCAACCCGCTGGCTGCAAATTCGGCTCGTTGGCGCCGACGGGAGGCTGGTCGGTTTCAGCGACGCGGCGAGGACGCCCCTGGGGCCAACGGGGCGGCGTGTGCCCAGCGCACCCGGAAGCCAGGGCACTGATTGAGAGGGGTGTGACTCTCTGTACCCCCGCATGCCTTGCTGTGGCCCCCACTCACCGCTGGCGCACGGGCCCTGCCAGGCGTGTGGGGGAGAGCCCTGCCCTGCTGAACCGCAGGGTCCCGTTTTAACGTGCGCGTCGTGTGTGTGAAGTGACGCCCGTTTGCGACGTGTTTGTTAGTGAACGACGTTGTGGGAACGGCCCCCAGACCAACCCCTTAGAAAGCACAAAGGGTCACGGACCAAAAGCCTGCGAGACACATCAGGCTGCCCAGCGGCACAAGGGGCGAGCAAGATTTTGCGATGCAGATGAAGGACACTCGGCAGCGCCCGCGGGCTGGGGGTTGCTTGACCCCCGGCACAGTGTGTGTTTGTGCGGCGCTGGGGGAAGAGTGTGAGGGACTGTCCACACGAGCAAGTTTTGTCCAGGAAACATCTGTTGTCACGGAGAAATCACCCAGGAAAAAGTCGCCAAAGCGTGTTTGCCCTCGCTCCCCCCTTCACGGAGTGTGGCCACGTTTTTAGCTCCCCCATCGACCGGGGCAGCAATGCATTGTGGGTACGCCCTGAGCGTCTGGCGGCACCATGTGTCGCTGGGCGCTGTGGGAGCGTGGCAGGGGCATGGCAGAAGAGGCGGCGAGCCGCAGAGGAGCAGCACCTGAGAACGGCAGGGACGAGCCAGCTGTGCGGAAGTGGCACCAGTGGGTGCTTCGCTCCGTGTCCTGCCTGCCATTGAGGGTGGGGCGTGGCTCTGCTCTCTGGGTCTGTGCTGACCGAGGCCAATCCGTTCCGAGTGGGGGCGGCAGAGGCAAAGGGCGCGGCGTGCTCGGGACATACTTGCTGGAGTTCCCCCAGCGAGATGGAAGATGGAGGCCCCAGGCGAGGTGCTGGGGGAAGGGTTTGCTCACGGGGACGCGCTTTCCAAGTGCGGCGCTGGAATTGTCCCGAACTGGAGCAGGGCTCCGTTGGGAGAGATGTGCAGACTCGGAGCAGGCACCCCCCCCCCGATCCCAAGGGGGGGCAGGAGGAGTCAGAGAGGTAGAGACTCCCCCCATCCCAGTGCCCACAGGAGGGCAGGGAAATGGGCCAGACACACCCCAAAGGGCAAGGCCCCTGGATCCAAACGTCCATGGGGGGCGGGGGGGGAAGGGTCCTTGCCGTGGTGCCGCGTTGGACTAGACCAGTCCAGGCAATGCTGGAAGAAGGTGCAGCAGGCCCGGCTTTCTGGTCTGCCCCCTCCGGCCCCGTCTCGCAGAGCTGTCCGCCGCCGAGGGAGGAATGGGTTCCCAGAGCCGCGTCGTTCTGGGGAGCAGGGCCAGGGTGAGGGAGGCGCCCTGGCTGCAGAAGGAAAACGCTTTCCTGGATCAGAACCTATTTCCCTACCCCCCAGCCCCACCCCGTAATGGATTCCTCATGTTTACAATGTCACGGATGAGGGTTATTTCCTCCTCCCTCCTCCCTCCCCACTGTGGCTCTCCGGCACTTCCACCGCTCTTGCCTCCTTTTCATCAACTTCCTCCCCCAGGGCGGCTGTCTCAGCGCCGGCAGTGCTTTCCGACTGTAGTTAGTTGCTTCGGCACCAGTGAAATCGGGGGCCTCAGCTTGGCTGGAACGGGGCTTGGCTCTGTGTCCTAATCATTTCCCAGAAATGCAGCGAGCGGAGCCAGTGACGTCCCCTCGCCCTACACCTCTCAGGCAGGCCTGCCCCTGAGAGAGGCCCGAAGGTGGGCAGACACCCGTGGGGAAGCTATGGGGAGCGCACGGGGAGGTGAAAGAGAAATGCCGAGGGGCCGGGATTGGGGGTGCACTTCCAGAACGCCTTGAAATTCCGGATGAAGGAATTGGAAGAGCTTCTAGCAAGAGATACAAAAACTACCGCTCCTCCCACCCAAAAAGCCTCAGAAGCAGGAAGCTGCCAAACAACCAGAGGGGCCCCGGGTGGTCGCGTGCGAAGGCGGCACGCCAGGAACACGGTCACCGAAGAGAAGGAGACGAGCGCTTTACACGGGTCTCCTCTGCAGGGGACGATCTGGCGGATGGCGTGTCCTGGGACTTTCCGAAAGCCCCTTCCCAAAGGCTCTTAAGCAAAATATTCAGTCACGGGCTAAGAGGGCAGATCCTCGCCTGGAGCGATAACGGGTTAGAAGACAGGAAACCCTCAGGCCTCCAAGCTTGGGTAGCCCATGATCCCTCCACCTGCGACTCTCAGGATTCAGGTATAAACACGGAGCAGAGGAGATCGCTCAGATGAATGTTTGAAACCCTGGGAGGTGAAACAGGGCGTTACAAGAAGTGGGCCCCGACCCCAGGGCCCTACATCATCCAGAGCTCCAGGGAAGCCATAGCTATAAGAACGGGCCCCATAGGGCACCCTGAGGTGCCAAAGGAACATGGGGGTCTGGGGTAAGAGGGCTGGGGAGGTAGGGCAGAGAGCCCAAGAGAGAGAGTAGCCTCCAGGATGAGCCATTGATGTTACCAGTGTGGGGAGTTGGGGCATGTAGCATCCCAGTGCCCCAGTGCAATCTGGGGGATCGAGGGGACCAATGTGACCTAGTCAGCCTGGCGGGGCTCGTAGCAGCCCCCCTGAGTGCACCAGGCTGGTGGAGACAAACGGTATCCAGACCACAGCTTGGTGGGCTGTGGAACATAAGAGGTAATCATCACACGATCCCTTTCCTGTCACGGTCTCCAGGACGTTAGGAGGACCAGACCGACCTGGGCTAAGAGCGCTGGAGTGACATGTGTCCTCGGCACAATACAGTTCTACCCCGCAACCCCAGTACGGATTGAGATCCAGGGGAACACAATTGAGGCAACTTAATTGGTAAGAACTTTCCCGGATGTGAGAATCTAATCCCCGCCCCCCCCCATCGAGTTAGGGGAGGGCAGTAACCCTACGGCAGAAATCACAAGCACATCAGAACAGCCAGACTGGGTCAGACCAAAGGCCCATCTAGCCCAGCGTCCTGTCTGCCAACAGTGGCCAATGCCAGATGCCCCCAGAAGGAGTGAACAGAACAGGCGATTATTACGTGATCCCTCCCGTCACCCATTTCCAGCCCCTGACAAACAGAGGCTAGGGACACCATCCCTACTAATAGCCGTTGATGGACCTAACCTCCATGAATATATCTAGTTCTTTTTTGAACCCCGTTAAAGCCCTGGTCTTCACAACATCCTCTGGCAAGGAGTTCCACAGGTTGACTGTGTGTTGCCTAAAGAAAAATTGGAGGGATGGCCTTGCCTCAATTTTTGCTGCATTTTCCCTGAGTTATTTTCACTCCTCTTTGGGAAATCCCAGGAATCTAGATGGGAATGGAGGGAAGATAAAAGTCTAGGAACCAGGATTAGCACAGACTAGTGGAGACCCAGGGATAACCCCCAGCATGAGCAGAAACACCTCAAGTGATGGCGGGGAGACCAGTCCAATAGACTCAGGCCAGATTGGTCCCACATGTGAGTGTTTTGGGCAGGACCAAGCCATTGTCCCACTGTATGCAAATGTGATTGTGGTGGCCATCGAGTTCAAGGGCGTGTGCCAGTCGAAGGGAAAGCTGAAGGCCCAGGGCTAGCGTTCCCTCTCGGGTTTGCAGACGGGGGGTGTGCAGGAGGAAACGAATGGTTGTGCATCTGAACAGAGGAGCCATGCAGGCATGGTTGTGCCTCCTGGATCCTGGTGTGGTGGTAGAAATGAGGGGTGGGAATATGGGGTGGGTGAGGATCAGTGGATGTTGGTGGGGTGGGGTTGCCCTCCTCAGCCCAGCCGTTCATCCAGTTGTAATTCTGTGCATGTTGATTGGCTTTGGCTTTATTGGAATATGTTATCTCTGTTGGTGCCTTTTCACCGTATATATACGTGTGCAACAAATCATACATTGTGTCCCTGCCACACTGGGTGGTTGTGACCAGGCCAACGCTAAGGGCCGATTGTCATCTACGAAGCCATGCGCAGGGTCTGCAGCTCAGCAGGCTGGGATGGAAGTTTCCCTCCTTGGAGTAACCAGCCTAGTTCAGCCTTGAACCCTGCAAACGCAAACACCAGCTGGCCCCATCAGCTGTAACCCAAGCACTTGGGCAGGGAAACGACTAAACAGTAAACAAGTTTGCCCTTCTCAGCTCCTAAGAGTGATAAGAAAGGCATTGAGCCAGTACGCACCCGCCAGGTAAACAACTGTGACGGAACTAGTGTAGGGAGTCCCATGCCTGGTGAGTCTCACCAGGGACCTAGGCCTCAGAGGGTGCCCTGGATTCCCCCAGCTGGAGCCACGTCGACCATGACCCTTGAAATGAGGCTCCGGGATGGGACTCCCCGCGGCAGAAGGGACGTAAGTGTTCCAAGTGCCTTTTACTCCTGTATCCATTGCTCTGTAGTGCTTGCTGATGTGCCCTCTGCCTGCAGTAGCAGTGACGTAGTGAGACAATAAAACAAATTATCCCTGTCGACTCTGTGTTGAAGCCAATCCAGAATCCTGTTTGTCCATGGCCCTGTGAGCTGACACTGGTTCTCTGGGGCTGAGGTGCTCAGGCAGTATGGGGCTGATGGAGGGAGGGGGTCTCTAGCTGGGGAAGGAGGGTGTGAGGGGAGGGCTCGGGGCAGTGGGGCTGGACCAGCCAGGAGTGGGGCCCCACTTCCCAAGTCTATGGTCTGTCTGCCAGCCACATTGGTAGAGTCACCAGAGGTAACTCAGCGTCTTCACTCATGTCGCCTCGACCCCGGCCTGGCTCGGCGCTGCCCCGGGTGTGGCCGTAACGCGGGGCTGACTCGCCGTGACACACACTGAAGCGCAGACACACACACAACCAGGTCAGCTACCAAGGCGGCTGCATTGACCTAACTGTGGGGGGCAGAGCAGGCGCCCGGCGTGTGGATCGGGGCCGCGGGAGGGGCACAGCGAGCGCTTTCGGAGAACACGCTCCCTTTCTCGGAAGTCACAGAAGTGAGACCGGGGCCGTTAGTGGCTTGGCTCAGCCAGCGACGCCTCCTCCCCTGGCATCAGGCAGCCAAACTTATCTAAGAAAAGAAACAATTCCTGCCAGAGGGCAGGCGTGGGAGCGGGGTGGGAATGACGCCCCAGGGAAGGTCTGTCAGCGGCAGCATAGAATGGGGGGACCCGCCCATCGAGGGGTGAAATGGTTCCCAGGCGGGGGAGGGGAGGAAGGGGGACAACTAGCAGTGCTAGAGGGGAGGGTGGGATGGGCAGGAAAGCCCTTTGACAGGGGTTCGAGGCAGGAGGAAGCCAGTCACGAGGACCCTGCTTGGGGACATGGGGACATGTTTCAGACGGGCTGGGCCCTGCCCTCCGGGTCTCGCTCCCCGCAGACGGAGAGATGGGCAGCCCATCGCTCGCCAGGGGCTAGACCCAGTTGGGCCTGTTCTGCGCGTGGCCTGGGCACCAGAAGCTCTCTGGATGCTGCTGGGTGCGCTGTGTCCCCCTCATGTGATCCCTCTCCTGTCATCCATTTCCAGAGGCCAGGGACACCATTCCTACCCATGCTGGCTAATAGCCATTGATGGATCTAACCTCCATGAATCTAACTAGCTCTTTATTGAACCCTGTTAACGTTCTAGCCTTCACCGCATCCTCTGGCAAGGAGTTCCACAGGTTGACTGTGCACCGAATCTGCAGAAACTGGGCAGCCATGAAGGGACACCTGGTATGGGCCATAGGCTGGGGCACCATGCACCTGTAATTTACTCCTTTCAGACCTTTCAGCAAAAGGGTAGGGCAGGTGAAGGGAACCAGTAAAACCAGACAGTTAGCCAGTACTTCAAGGATGGCAGAGATGGCCATGTCCACGTTAACTCGCTCCTTGCTGGCCTTAGGATACAAGGGTATCTCAAGTGTGTTCAAATGGGGCAGGGACAACGGTCTGGTGGACTGTCATGGGGCAGCAGGGAGACAGGCCCAGCGATGGTTATGGGCAATGTTCCCTCTTATTTTTTCCATCTGTGTGTGGAATACATTTTTTGGTGCACCATGGCATGTGTGGATGTGCACCACCAGCAGACACACATGCTGGGTAGCAGCTGAATCTCGCCTGGGCAGCTGCTAAGCGCTCAGCTTACAGGGAACTCTGGTTGTGGGAGAAGCGGACAAAGGGAGCGCTGAGGATGGCCTGGAGAAGAGGAGGGGCAGGGTGATGTGGTAGGGGACAAGGGCAGATAGGTGGGAAGTGAGACCCTCACTGGAGACTCCTGGCAACAGACGATGGGGGGTCTTTTTAAAAACACAGGCTGACGGTTGTCTCTCTCTCTCCAGCCTGCGGTGCCAGGCCAGGAGGAGGCAGCTTTTCTCTGTGTAACGGGACTGTTAGCCCCTCACTAAAACTCTGTGGGAGTTTTTGGTTCGCCAGCTCCCAGTGTCAAAAGGGGAAGGGTCCAGGAGAAATCAGGGCCCTGAGACTGACAGACCCCAGAGACAATGGAAAGCAGCCAACACTCCAGCTGGGCCTGATTGACAGGTTGGACAGGCTGTGACGGACCGGGCCGTGTCTGGGCACAGCTCAGGGCGTCTGCTCAGGGCGAATTGCTCAAATCCGGGGCTCCTTACAGTCCCCTTGACTGGTGACCTCTCCACACAGGCCACAAACCAGTCTCACAGAGCGCTTCAGCAGCCTGCCTGAAGCCTCCCGAGCAAAACCCCTCCGACACCCCAGCAATATCCGTGCCCCAGATGGCCCCGGGCCTATACACAGGTGGGGGGTCCTAGCACCCAATCCCACCTACCCCGAACAAGTTCTGTCCGGTTCCAAGAAACCAGCCACAGATCCCTGGTCAATTTACCCTCTGGATCTTACCCACAAATCATGCTGGGCCAATCCTTTAGAATCTATATCTAAAGGTTTATTATTACAAGAAAGAAAAGCCTGAGAGTAAGGTTATTAAAGTACAGTACGTTACATGCACCGAATCTCCCAGTTCTCGATGCAGGCTCTAGCAGAGATGTTGCAGCTGCTGGTTTAAAAGTTCTTATTGCACATCCTGCGATCAGGATGGGTTCACAGGTCTTCCGGGCTCTTCAATCCCTGCAATGCTGCCTCTGGGATGAAGTGCTGAGCTGAGAACCAAATGGCATCGACCACATGGCCTCTTTTATCCCCTTCCTGGCCTCTTCTTGTATGCAGCAAGTCACCTGGTCAGAGGCCAATCTCTATGTTCCCTGCCGGCTGCCCTCAGGTGACAAATCCCATTCTTTGGGTGTGTCCATAGCTTATTGAGAGCCATTGTCCCACAGGGCTTCGCTTCTCAGCCTGTCCATAGCCATGCTTAACCACATTCAGAGAAATATTCAGCTTCCACACAGATTACAGATTCCTACCTACACACACAGACATTATATACTCACATAAATAGTGTACATAAGATCAACAAACAATAAGCTCCCATTCAATACCCCACATGGCTCCCCCCACACCAATTTCTGGGGCCAACAACCCCACCTAGGAGTGCAGCAGCGATCTGGCTGCTTCCCTCCAATTCAGCAACGTGACACAGGCCAGTGAGGAAAGTGAGAGGCCAGGCCCCGTCCTCCCTGTGAGCTGGGATTTTCTGGGTCTCTCTGAGCAAGGAGAGAGAGCTGAGAGGAGCAAGCTGTGCTGAGGGGCAGTCCTGCAGTGACAGAGCCAGGCACACACAGCCCAAGGAGTGCAAGCTGTGCTGAGGGGCAGTCCTGCAGTGACAGAGCCAGGCACACACAGCCCAAGGAGTGCAAGCTGTGCCGAGGGGCAGTCCTGCAGTGACAGAGCCAGGCACACACAGCCCAAGGAGTGCAAGCTGTGCCGAGGGGCAGTCCTGCAGCGACAGAGCCAGACACACGCAGACCAAGGAGTGCAAGCTGTGCTGAGGGGCAGTCCTGCAGTGACAGAGCCAGGCACACTCAGCCCAAGGAGTGCAAGCTGTGCCGAGGGGCAGTCCTGCAGCACCAGAGCCAGACACGCGCAGCCCAAGGAGTGCAAGCTGTGCTGAGGGGCAGTCCTGCAGCGACAGAGCCAGGCACACGCAGCCCAAGGAGTGCAAGCTGTGCTGAGGGGCAGTCCTGCAGCACCAGAGCCAGGCACACAGAGCCCAAGGAGTGCAAGCTGTGCTGAGGGGCAGTCCTGCAGCGACAGAGCCAGGCACACGCAGCCCAAGGAGTGCAAGCTGTGCTGAGGGGCAGTCCTGCAGCACCAGAGCCAGGCACACACAGCCCAAGGAGCGCAAGCTGTGCTGAGGGGCAGTCCTGCAGCGACAGAGCCAGGCACACGCAGCCCAAGGAGTGCAAGCTGTGCCGAGGGGCAGTCCTGCAGCGACAGAGCCAGGCACACGCAGCCCAAGGAGTGCAAGCTGTGCTGAGGGGCAGTCCTGCAGCACCAGAGCCAGGCACACACGGCCCAAGGAGTGCAAGCTGTGCTGAGGGGCAGTCCTGCAGCGACAGAGCCAGACACACACAGCCCAAGGAGTGCAAGCTGTGCTGAGGGGCAGTCCTGCAGCGACAGAGCCAGGCACACACAGCCCAAGGAGTGCAAGCTGTGCTGAGGGGCAGTCCTGCAGCACCAGAGCCAGGCACACACAGCCCAAGGAGTGCAAGCTGTGCCGAGGGGCAGTCCTGTAGCACCAGAGCCAGACACACGCAGCCCAAGGAATGCAAGCTGTGCTGAGGGGCAGTCCTGCAGCGACAGAGCCAGGCACACGCAGCCCAAGGAGTGCAAGCTGTGCTGAGGGGCAGTCCTGCAGCGACAGAGCCAGGCACACACAGCCCAAGGGGTGCAAGCTGTGCTGAGGGGCAGTCCTGCAGCGACAGAGCCAGGCACACACAGCCCAAGGAGTGCAAGCTGTGCTGAGGGGCAGTCCTGCAGCGACAGAGCCAGACACACACAGCCCAAGGAGTGCAAGCTGTGCCGAGGGGCAGTCCTGCAGTGACAGAGCCAGACACACACAGCCCAAGGAGTGCAAGCTGTGCTGAGGGGCAGTCCTGCAGCGACAGAGCCAGACACACACAGCCCAAGGAGTGCAAGCTGTGCTCAGGGGCAGTCCTGCAGCACCAGAGCCAGGCACACACAGCCCAAGGAGCGCAAGCTGTGCTGAGGGGCAGTCCTGCAGCGACAGAGCCAGGCACACGCAGCCCAAGGAGTGCAAGCTGTGCTGAGGGGCAGTCCTGCAGCGACAGAGCCAGGCACACACAGCCCAAGGAGTGCAAGCTGTGCTGAGGGGCAGTCCTGCAGCGACAGAGCCAGGCACACGCAGCCCAAGGAGTGCAAGCTGTGCTGAGGGGCAGTCCTGCAGCGACAGAGCCAGGCACACACAGCCCAAGGAGTGCAAGCTGTGCTAAGGGGCAGTCCTGCAGCACCAGAGCCAGACACACACAGCCCAAGGAGTGCAAGCTGTGCTGAGGGGCAGTCCTGCAGCGACAGAGCCAGGCACACGCAGCCCAAGGAGTGCAAGCTGTGCTGAGGGGCAGTCCTGCAGCGACAGAGCCAGGCACACACAGCCCAAGGAGTGCAAGCTGTGCCGAGGGGCAGTCCTGCAGCGACAGAGCCAGGCACACAAAGCCCAAGGGGTGCAAGCTGTGCCGAGGGGCAGTCCTGCAGGGACAGAGCCAGGCACACACAGCCCAAGGAGTGCAAGCTGTGCTGAGGGGCAGTCCTGCAGTGACAGAGCCAGACACACACAGCCCAAGGAGTGCAAGCTGTGCCGAGGGGCAGTCCTGCAGCGACAGAGCCAGACACACACAGCCCAAGGAGTGCAAGCTGTGCTGAGGGGCAGTCCTGCAGTGACAGAGCCAGGCACACACAGCCCAAGGAGTGCAAGCTGTGCTGAGGGGCAGTCCTGCAGCGACAGAGCCAGGCACACACAGCCCAAGGAGTGCAAGCTGTGCCGAGGGGCAGTCCTGCAGCGACAGAGCCAGACACACACAGCCCAAGGAGTGCAAGCTGTGCCGAGGGGCAGTCCTGCAGCGACAGAGCCAGGCACACACAGCCCAAGGAGTGCAAGCTGTGCTGAGGGGCAGTCCTGCAGTGACAGAGCCCAAGGAGTGCAAGCTGTGCCGAGGGGCAGTCCTGCAGCGACAGAGCCAGGCACACACAGCCCAAGGGGTGCAAGCTGTGCTGAGGGGCAGTCCTGCAGTGACAGAGCCAGACACACACAGCCCAAGGAGTGCAAGCTGTGCTGAGGGGCAGTCCTGCAGCGACAGAGCCAGGCACACACAGCCCAAGGAGTGCAAGCTGTGCTGAGGGGCAGTCCTGCAGCGACAGAGCCAGGCACACACAGCCCAAGGAGTGCAAGCTGTGCCGAGGGGCAGTCCTGCAGCACCAGAGCCAGACACACACAGCCCAAGGAGTGCAAGCTGTGCTGAGGGGCAGTCCTGCAGTGACAGAGCCAGACACACACAGCCCAAGGAGTGCAAGCTGTGCTGAGGGGGCAGTCCTGCAGCGACAGAGCCAGGCACACACAGCCCAAGGAGTGCAAGCTGTGCCGAGGGGCAGTCCTGCAGCGACAGAGCCAGGCACACACAGCCCAAGGAGTGCAAGCTGTGCTGAGGGGCAGTCCTGCAGCACCAGAGCTAGGCACACACAGCCCAAGGAGTGCAAGCTGTGCTGAGGGGCAGTCCTGCAGCACCAGAGCCAGGCACACGCAGCCCAAGGAGTGCAAGCTGTGCCGAGGGGCAGTCCTGCAGCACCAGAGCCAGGCACACACAGCCCAAGGAGTGCAAGCTGTGCTAAGGGGCAGTCCTGCAGCCACAGAGCCAGGCACACACAGCCCAAGGAGCGCAAGCTGTGCCGAGGGGCAGTCCTGCAGCGACAGAGCCAGGCACACACAGCCCAAGGAGTGCAAGCTGTGCTGAGGGGCAGTCCTGCAGCGACAGAGCCAGGCACACAAAGTCCAAGGGGTGCAAGCTGTGCCGAGGGGCAGTCCTGCAGGGACAGAGCCAGGCACACACAGCCCAAGGAGTGCAAGCTGTGCCGAGGGGCAGTCCTGCAGCGACAGAGCCAGACACACGCAGCCCAAGGAGTGCAAGCTGTGCTGAGGGGCAGTCCTGCAGCGACAGAGCCAGGCACACACAGCCTAAGGAGTGCAAGCTGTGCTGAGGGGCAGTCCTGCAGCGACAGAGCCAGGCTCACACAGCCCAAGGAGTGCAAGCTGTGCCGAGGGGCAGTCCTGCAGTGACAGAGCCAGACACACACAGCCCAAGGAGTGCAAGCTGTGCTGAGGGGCAGTCCTGCAGTGACAGAGCCAGGCACACACAGCCCAAGGAGTGCAAGCTGTGCTGAGGGGCAGTCCTGCAGCACCAGAGCCAGGCACACACAGCCCAAGGAGTGCAAGCTGTGCTGAGGGGCAGTCCTGCAGTGACAGAGCCAGACACACACAGCCCAAGGAGTGCAAGCTGTGCTGAGGGGCAGTTCTGCAGCGACAGAGCCAGACACACACAGCCCAAGGAGTGCAAGCTGTGCTGAGGGGCAGTCCTGCAGCGACAGAGCCAGACACACACAGCCCAAGGAGTGCAAGCTGTGCTGAGGGGCAGTCCTGCAGCGACAGAGCCAGGCACACACAGCCCAAGGAGTGCAAGCTGTGCTGAGGGGCAGTCCTGCAGCACCAGAGCCAGGCACACACAGCCTAAGGAGTGCAAGCTGTGCTGAGCAGCAGACTGGCAGTGCTCAGAGAGCCAAAGGGGACAGAGAAGCAGCGCAAGGAGCTGGAGTCGGGCAAAGCAGCACACTCTGCAGCTGGATGTGGTGAGCAGCTGGGACCAGCAAAGTGGGGGGAGAGGCTCTGGGTAGGGAGATATCACCAGCCAAGAGGCCCAGCAGGCCAGACTGGGAGAGGGGTCCTGCCCCCTAGAACCTGAGGCCGTGTGGTCACTGCCAGAGCAAGCGTGTCCAGCCTGCAGCCCCCCTGCAGCACAGCCAGGGCCTGAGAGAGCCCTGGGACCAATGAAGACCAGACTGTGAACTGTCCTTACACTCTGCAGATGGCTGTTTGTGATGTCCCCGTGCTGCAGAGCAGGACTGTGCGTTCTCATTGAACCTCTCTCGTTTTTCCTTATTCTTTTCTCTTTAATCAGTTGTTTAATAAATTGTATTTGCTTTGAACTGTATGAGATGATCACTGGTCCAAGAAAGCCTGCAGTGTGCAGAGAGCACCCCGGAGCGGGGACACCCTAGCCCCTGCCCTAAAAGACTACAAGGTTGGGGAGTCAGCTCCCGGAAACCTGGGCCCAGCCTTGTTGGGGTTTTGAGGGCTCTGCTACTCAGGAGAGTGGAGGGGGAGCCTCAGGGTCAGGGAGGCCGTGGGGTAAAGGAAGTGGGAGCGGGGACTCAGATCCTTTCGCTGGCCCATTTCACTGGGGTGGTACAGAGCTCAGGAAAGTTCCCCACAATAGTGGGACCATTCCCCCGCTTACATCTGGCAGGTTTCAAAATCCTTTCCAGACCAGATTCGGTTCTGGCCCTGGGCCTGAGGGTTCAGTGAGATCATCTGCTGGAAGCTGATGGGGAGCTGCTGCTGAGTGTGTGGGACACTATTCTGGACAGCCACTGGCTGGTTGCTCACCCCGCCTCCCCTCGCTCCCTCTGCCCCCTCCCGGCACCATGCTCAGAGTGAAAAGGATCGTCCCCTCGGACTGAGAAACTTCTCTGCTCTGGCAAACCGGCAGCAGCTGCAGCTTGGCACAAGGGCAGAGACGTGGGGGAGGTTTTCAGGAAGAGCCCCAGGCCGGTCCTGAGAAAGCAGCACCGAGGTGAGTGTGTGAGTGTGTGTGTAAGGGGAGAGGGCGAGTTTGTTTAAAACTCCTGGTTTGTTTAAAAGAAAAAGGGCTGGAGTCCCAGGGAGAAAGCCCAGGTCACAGGCGGGTTGTTAGAAAAACTTAAAAAACAACGAATAGTGTAGTAGCACTTTAAAGATTAACACCACATGGAGATGGGATCCTGAGCTTTCGTGGGCACAGCCCACTTCTTCAGATGACTGGAGTATTAAAAATCCAGATCCAAGAATAAATAAGGGAAGTGTGAGTGTGTGTGTGTGTGGGGGGGAGAAGACGGGGGGTTGAGAAAAAAGAGGAAAAAAAGTAGCGAATTAGATGTTCAAGTTCCAAGAGGCTGATAAGAACAATTTGCACCTGTACAAGTAAGTACCCATTGGTTGGCTGGTTAAGTCATTAGGATGTGGAAGGCAGTGTGCCAGCCAGCTGATACCTTTATTCATTCCTCTCTGATATGAATCAAACTTGTGAATGAAGTTAAGTTCCAACTCTTCCCTGTGTATTTGGCTTGTGGAATTGGCCTGAAATAACACGGTGACTTGGAGATCCATTAATGAGTGCCCAGGCAGGTTAAAGTGTTCTCCAGTAGGTTTCTGTATGTCGCCTTTTCGGATATCTGATTTCTGTCCATTAATTTTTTCTCATGGAGACTGTCCAGTTTGGCCAATATACAGGGCAGAGGGGCATTGTTGGCATTTGATGGCATAGATCACGTTAGTGGATGTGCAGTTCAATGAGACTCTGATTTGGTGGCTGAAGTGGTTGGGTCCAGCAGGGGCAGACGACCATTTTGCGGGGCCCAGGGCAGCACAATTTCGCAGGGCCCCCTTTGCCACGGCACATGGGCGGGGCTTCTTGAAGCGTGGGGCCCTGGGCGGCCACCCCGCTCGCCCTGCCCTATATCCGCCCCAGGGTCCAGTGAGGAAATCGCTGGTGTAGACGTGTAGGCAGAGTTGGCACCAGGGCTGTTTGCGGGGGTGTTCCTGGATGATTATGATGGAGGTGTGCTGTGGGGTTACTGGGAAGAACTTGTTTGAGATTAGGGGGTTGTCTATAGGTGAGGACTGGCCTGTCCCCCAAGGCCTATTAACATTGGCACGTGCCAAACATTTAATCGTACAACCCTTCTCCTCCTCCCCCTAACAGAAAATGTATGGGGGAAGGGAGGGACATTGAGGAATCACAGAACAACCATGTGGCCTAGTAAGTGGGACTCTGGAGTGGGACTATTCCCAACTTTTCTTCTAGGCTGCTGAGTTCTCTTGGACAAATCACGTCACCGCTGCGTGCCTCAGTTTCCCCCCTTTAAAATAGGGATAATGATTTATTGAGATTGACTGATGAAATGTAGTGTATAAAAATGAGGTGTTTTGTTATAACCCGCTGCCCCAGTCATACATCAGTGACAAACTGAGGTGAGAACTACAACTGCGTGAATAAGAACTAGCTCCTAACATTTCTCTTCTTTTTAAAAACTTGTCGTCAATGAATTTCTAGTGTTCTTAAGTGTCTCACGTCCTTCCAGAACGTCAGATGTAGCAAATCACAAGATTCTGAAATCCAGAAAATACCGAGTTAAGGTACACACCCAAACAACCTTAACTCTGCCCTTTCTGAGCAGTGGCCCATCATCCTACATACTCACATCCTGAGGAACACATACACCTCTTTCCTTTGATCACACATCTGGGAATCTCAGACCTGATCTCATATCACAGTCGCTGCTCTCTGACACTTCTCAGACAATTCCCAGAGGCCCTTGTATCAAACTGACCCCTCGACTAAGAGGCTCCATCTAATGACTTCACCATTCAGTACAGCTACACCTTCAGCTGCCCTGCATGTGGATCATTCCTAGCTGCTACTGTCATTTTGAGGGGGCAGAGTTAAGGCTGCTTAGGCACGTACATTGCATTAAGGTCCTTCCAACTTTCATTTTACAATTCAATTACATTATAATACTAATGATTTTATCTTCTTTAATTCACTATTTCAATGTTTTTGAAATGAAAGATTTCACCTATTTCATTTAAGAAATATTGAAATAATACAGGTTGAACCTCTCTAGTTCAGAACTCTTGGGTCCAGAAAACTTCCATGGTCCAGCATGATTTTAGTTAGCTGGATGCCCACTTTTCATGGGAGTGGCCCAGTTTCCTGTGGTCCTAGAAAGGTTGTTTACAGCTACCAGTCCTTGGCTCTCAGGGTCCCGTGCTGTTCTTTAGCTCTAATGTACCTTAAGGGTTGTCTAACAGCAGTGGAAGTATTGGTAGACAATATTGATCTCCAGTGGCCTGGAAAATTCTCTGGTTCGGAACTAGTCAGGTCCCGACAGTGACAGCCTAGAAAGGGTCAACTTATATATTTTATTTCACTTTTTTTTTTTTGAAAACTGAAAACTTTTGTCCTGAATGAAGACAAAAACAAATTTCCAAGTCTGGAATTTGCACATGGGATGGAAATTCCATTTTTCAGCCATTTCTACCCTCACTTAAGTGTGTTGATAATGTTTAAAGTGTAAAATTAGAGGCTAGTATTCAAAACGGAGTCCACGTTTTCTTCAGAATATTTAGTGAAGTGTCTTCAAAGTGTGTCGTTTGTTAGAGAGGAAACAGGCGGCCCAGGAGCGGATGAGGTAGAGACGACAGCTTTATTGTCTACGCATGTTTACCTCGGACGTTCAACACAGTCAGAGTGGCAACACCCTGGTGTTAATCACACCCTTTTATCTATTTTAGTATGTTAATTCACACTTCTATCACGACTTTCCCTAAAGCCTTATTTAGTAACTAGCCAATTTAGCCCATCATAAGACGGGATTTTCAGGTTTCTCCTCCACATCGGTCTTCTCTCCTGAGCCTCCAGTCTCTTGCTCCATCTCTCTCTCTCTCTCTCCTCGTCCTACTGCCTCCCCCCTCTCTCTCAGCTCTCCTCAAAGGGAAAGGACATGGCCAAGGATAATGCCTGCTGTAGCTGAATCCTTAACCACCACTGCCAAAAGACCCTTCCAGACCCCTATCGTTTTACACCCTCCAACATCGTTCACACCTCTCTTCTTTTGCACGTATTGTTCCACCACAGCCTTTCCAGGTTCGAGGCAGAAAAGCGGCTTCACAAGGGTGTTCACACATGGCTACCGAGGTGTGTCCGATATCCGAATTCCTGGGGTATGTTCTTCTTCCAGATTTTCAATACAATTGTTTTTCAACAGATATTGCAACCGAAGATGGAAAGCGGGAGACAGGCAGAACAAATGAATGGTAAGGAAATAAGAATCAGGCCTCTACCTCTCAAAGTTTCCCTTTTACTGAATAGAAACATAAATTCATAAAGATGTATTGTCTGCAGGTGAGCGCCTCCCCTTTGAGATTCACATCCTGCCCCGGGCGTCAGTGTCCTAAGAGCCCCCTAGGAACGAGGTCGCAGAGAGCACGGACTCTTGCCACAGAAGAGGCTTTAAAATGGGTTTTTATAGCTGGGGATGTTTTATGGTCATTGCTGCCCATGAGTCCAGAGCCAAGGACCATGCATGCAGCCACTGTGAAGGATACTCCGGGCTCACCCGACTGTCCGTGTGCTGCATTCCTGGCCGGCCAGGCACCCCTGTTCCGATCCTGTGTCTCCCCAGTGCAGCGATGGCCCCGAATGCTTGGTCCTTTGCAACGTGGACCAGTGTCCACCGGTGACTCTGATGAGGCCAGTAAACCAAGGGTCACGTGTCCTGAAGCCACGTTCTCAGAGGGGAGGAGTCAGTGCACCGAGATCCAACCCAACTCCTAGCCACATTGGCGGAAAGATTCCCAAAGTGCAGTGAGCTGAATGGGAGGGGGACTGGGCTCTAAATCATTGTCCTGTCCAGTTTCAAAGTGATCATAGAACCATAGAGCTGGAAGAGACCTCAGGAGTCATCAAGTCCAGCCCCCTGCTCTAGGCAGGACCAATCCCAACTCAATCAACCCGGCCAGGGCTTTGTCAAGCCGAGTCTTAAAAATCTCGCTATCTCTAGTGACGTAAGCAGAAACCCGCAAACCTGCCCCCCACTCTGCATCTCAGTGGAGGAGCCGGGTTAATCTGTAACGTTACAAACAAATGGTCCTGTCGCACCACAGAGATAACAAATCGTTTAATGGGCAAAACCCACTTCCTCAGATGAGCAGAGTGGAGAGAGAAGGGGGAACCCTCCCGATTTATAACAGAGGGAGGAAGTATCTGTCACCTGGAGTGCCGGTGCTACAGCTCTACCTGGTTCCCTTTGTAATGTGACCATTTCTCGCTCCTGTTCCCAACAGCCCCAGAGGATGAGGAAGCCCAACTGAGACTCATCCTTGTAGGTAAAACGGGAGCGGGGAAAAGCGCGACAGGAAACACCCTCCTCGGCGAGAAAGTGTTTGAGTCCCGCCTCTCAGCCAAGTCCGTCACTGCGAAATGCAGGAAGAGGGCAAGCCCCTGGAAAGGGAGGAAGGTGGTGGTGATTGACACGCCTGGCATTTTTGACACATGTGTCCCGGTGGAAGACACGTGTCGGGAGATCAGTCGCTGTATTGCCCTCTCCTCCCCAGGGCCCCACGCCATCGTGCTAGTGGTGCCCTTGACCCGTTACACCGACGAGGAAAAAAAAGCAGTCACACGCATCCAAGGCATTTTTGGAGCCGAGGCCATGAGGTACATGATCCTGTTATTCACTCGGAAGGATGATTTGGATGGCCACAAACTAGAAGATTTCTTAAAAGAGGCGGATTCCCAAGGCATTGGGGAGCTGGTAGGGAAGTTTGGGGACCGATACTGCGCGTTCAACAACAGAGCCACGGGGGAGGAGCGGGACGCCCAGGTGGACGAGCTGCTGCGGATGGTGGAGGGGATGGTGAAGGAGAACGGAGGCACGTGCTACACAAACGAGATGTATCAATACACCGAGAAGAAGCTTCAGGAGAAAACGGCGGAGCTGCAGAAAGGCTACGCGGAGCAGCTGGCAAGAGAGAAAGAGAAAATAAAACGCGAGTTTGAGGAACAGCTCTGCTCGGGGGAAAAGGAGCGCCCAAAGGGAGAGAAAGCCATCGGGGACATGAAAGAGGTTTTGAAAGAAACGAAAGTGAGATGTCTAGAACAAATGGAGGAAGTTTATGCTGAAAAGCTTGCAGGACTCAGGGAAGAAGCTGAAAATGCGATAATGCAAATTATTTTGGAGGTATTTGAAAAGATTTTCGCAGAAGTTAAGACATGGTTCGAGGAGAATCTTGGGCAACTTTTAAATTCTTGAGCCCTCTTATTCGGCATCTGTGAGAGTCAACAAGGGGCTTGTTACAACCGTCTGCCTCCAAGGGCCAGATGAATCCCCGGTGTTGCAACACGGATGCCAGCAGCATGAAACGAGCCCTGCGTTGCTAAGATACCTTCCCCCTTCTGCGACAAAATCTATCCCTTGCTTTGGTGGTTTGTTCCCAGAGCCAATTGCCATCACCGGTAACATGCCTGAATTAAACGTGTGCAACCACAAGCCCCACGCATACATGGCAAAGGCATGCATGTCGCCATGTATGTACCTGCTCTGCTGCTGTGCCTCTCTGTGCTCCGGCATCAGGAAGCTGTGACTGAAATCACGAGATAGAGGCCACAAGCCACAGGAATAGTCTCCGTGGGAGGGATGACTCCATATGAACAACCTGACTCAGTTTACACCTGTGGGCCGAATCCAGCCCATCAAACCAATTGATCCAGCCTGTGGCCCACCCTGCCCTAAGCCAATCTAAGACCAGGCAGTGGGGCAGTGCGCAAAGTCATTCACTGTTCAAAGCAGCTGGTAGCTCCCTCCCCCGCCAGGGGTGGGTGGCACCGAGAGGAAGTCACCAGCTATTTTGAACAGCAAATGACTTTGCACACTCCTCCACCCCCAGGTCCTAACTGGCCTGGGGGCGGGGGACCACAGGAAGTCTCCTGCCCCTGTCAGGAGCGTGTGGGAACCACCCAAGGCCCATCCCTTCCAGCGGGGAGAGGCGAAGTTGGCCTGAGACCATGAACCAAAGTTCATGAAGAGCCCCCCCGCAAAAAAATTATTGCCCGCTCCTGGTTTACACTCATCAGTGCATCCGGAGGAGGAAGCAAACACAGAAACATGACTTGTAGATTCTTTGGTAGAGCGACAGAAAACGGGAGACGTAGAAACGGGAGACTCAATCTTAGAACGATGCAGGTAAAGAACAGCGTGGAAGGCGACAATCCCACGGGGTTTTGTGCGTGAGTTTCCAATCACGAGGGAGAACGAGGAAGAGGCATTTCAATCAGAAGGGAGCAGACACCGAGACCTTGGTGAGAACCTTCCCGAGCTTCCAAGGAAGAGAATTCAGCCTGGGAAGAACAATCCACATCCAGTAACCGCTGTTCCGAGGGGAGCCACGACTTGTGTGCTGAGACCAGACCTCGAGATGGCGCTAAACATCGCCGTGCCATCGTGAGAACACGGCCAGCAGCGGCAGCGGCAGAGGCCAGCCTCCCTGAGGGTTATGTATTCGGGGTGTCCAAACGGTGCCACTGCTGCTCCTGGCTACGCTCCTATTTTTAGCACGGCAGATTGACGAACGTTGCCTGTGCAGTCAGGGAATCGCCCCCTAAGTTTAGCTGTAACCCAGATCTACTAAGTGCGGTTCCCTGCCCCACCGAGTGGTACTGAGACCATTTAGAGAGAGAGAGGAGGAGTTTGCTCTACAGCCTTAGCTGGGAGCCAGCTGGCTTTTAGCACAAGCTGTGGAGGCTCATGCCCAGAGGTCCCAGGTTCAGTCCTGCCTGTTGGTGTTACACCGCCAGAACCCAAGACTCCCTCTCCAGTGCTGGGCCAGAGGGAAAGGACAGACCTCTACTCAGATACAGCCCTTTAGACACCAGTGTCCCAGACTCGTGGGTTTCCCTCACTGTTGTTATATTTAGCAGTTGATTGCAGTTTGGAGAATGTATTTACATAGAAATACTTAGTTTTTTAAAGGAGAAACTGTAACCAGTTGGACATCACCCCCTGCCCCCTGTTCACTGGTGTCTAGCTGACCAGACACATTCCTCTGCTTTTCCCTCCTTCCCTGACCTTGGCTTTCTTAGTTATCATTTGTGAAGCTTTTTATCGTGCCATTGGTATGTTACCTTTAGTACAATGCAATTTCTTTACTCAAGGCCATGAGGCCCCGCTTGGCTTAGAAACCATATTGCTTATGAATATGTATGTGACCCGTGGAATGTGTGTGAGTGTGAATGAGAAACACCCAACCAAAAAGGCAGTTTAGAATCCATGACCTTTGAAGGCCGACAAAGCCCCTGCAAGCAGATAAATTAACTGAGAAGCAGCTGGAAAATCTCTCTCTCTCGGACAAAATGTAACATCACAGCAGAAGCCTGGGACCGGCCCAGAGGAAGTAAAGCCTCCTGCAGATCTGAAGGGATCTCCCAAGGACCATCATGGTGGAGTCTCCAGGAAGCTGATGTCTGGCCAGCGAAATCAAAAGTAATCTACCCGCACTTGCAGCCTGCCTCCGAACTGCAGCATGACTGTGATGTGTGTGAGAGGATCACCTTACTCTTTAGAATATGTGCCAGTAAACAACCCCAAAAGCAATCCTGCTCCAGCCCACCCTTTGTCCGGGTTTGTTGTACAGTTGAACCTCTCTAGTCCAGAACTCTCTGGTCTGGAAATATCCATCGTGTGGAATAATGTTAGTGAGCCAGAAGTCCACTTTTCATGGGTGCGGCCAAGTTTCCTGTGGCCCCGTAAAGTTTATTTACAGCCACCAGGCCTGGCTCACAGTGTTCTGTGCTGTTATTTAGCTCTAATGTACCCCTAAGTGTCCTCTAACAGCCCAGCAAGCAGTGAAAGTGCTGGTAATGCTGCTAGATAATACTGACCTCCCATAGTCTGGCAAATTCTCTGGTTTGGAACTAGCCAGGTTCCAAGGGTTCTGGACTAGAGAGGTTCAAACTGTATTACTTGCTATTCAAACTGGGCTGACCAGGAGTGCAGATGGTTTGGTTAACTCAGGCGTGGCCAACCCGTTACAGGCAAAGAGCCAAACTATTTGTGGATATAGCTCAGAGAGCCGGGGGGAAAGTTGTCAAGAAAAAAAAAAAAGAGCTCCCAGACTGCCCCTTTAAGAAACGTGGTTACAAGCTTTCTGGCCACTTTAGTTTACCATTGGCCACCACTATCTTGAAAATGCCATTTTGAATGGCTGCACCAGAAGGCTCCCCTGCCCTGATGAGCATAGGGAGCTGGGAGGCAGGTGCCGTTTCACGAGGCGTGTGTTGGCCATGGCTGGGTTAGCTTAACGCTTTGAGCATTCCATGAAGGTCTTGCAGTAAGGTTTGTGAATAACAGATGTACTGGGCCGAAAGTGGAGAAAGTTTTGCTTGTGATTTATTTTTATTGTTACCTGCGGTTTGTCCTTTGCCAGTCAATGTACCTCCTAGAAAGCACGTGGCTGTACTTACGAAATACGTGTTTACTGCTTCCCGTTATTGCAACGTGAAGCCGCACGCGCATTCGGTCGTGGGCACAATCAGCTTCTAGTGATACACTGACGTGCCGGGGCTGTGGATGCAAACAGGGCTGGCGATGGGTTCTGATGCTTTGCCGATACCAATAAAATTGTTGCTGTTATTAAACTCATGTCTGGGGTTGCTGATGTGAAAACTGTCTCCAGAGACCAGTGCCGGGTGGTCACCATGGAGAGAGGTGGTGCCAGGAGCTCTGTTCCCCCCACATCTGCTCTGCAAGGCCCCAGCAAACTGCAGCCCCTTTATGTGGGAACCTCGGACTCTTCTTTCTGGAGCTGCCTGGTCGCTATCCAATGAGCAGAGAGAAGGGAGGGCCTAGCTCCTCACACTTCTTCCCCAGCCCTCGTGACTAACCGGGGCTGCAGGGGATGGCAGGTGTCAGTATCCAAAGACACGGGGCAGTGTGTGTGCTCGCCCCTGCCTCCAAGGGCACTGAAGAAACAATCCCTCCTGGAGCTGTCCCTACAGCCAGGTGGCTGAGCATCACGATCCTGGTCAACGGCAAAACAACGGACGGCTCAGCCAAGAGATTGATGGGTGTTGGCGGGTAAGAAATGGCAAGACAGGGGAGAAGTCAAGCGGCCGTGCTGAAAGGCGAACTGTTGGACTGGAGGGAGCTTATGAGTGGGGTTCCCCAAGGAGTGGTCTTGGGACAAATCAGTTAGCAGGTTTATTAATGAACGTGGTACAAAAGTAAGCATGTGCGAATGAGATTTGCTGATAATACAAAGCTGGGAGGCTTTGTCAATACTTACAAGGGTGTTACAAAGAGGGAGAAAAATTGCGCTCCTTGGCCTCTGAGGACAGGACAAGAAGCAAGGGGCTTAAACTGCAGCAAGGGAGGTTTAGGTTGGACAGCAAGAAAATCTTCCTGCCTGTCCGGGTGGTGAAACGCTCGAATAAGTTGCCCAGGGAGGTTGTGGCATCTCCATCACTGGAGATATTGAAGAGCAGATTAGACAGACACCTGTCAGGGATGGTTTAGATGGTGCTTGGTTCTGCCATAGGGGCATTGCCATAGGGGCAATGGGTGGGATTGTCCGGTGGGGTTGCTTTGTGATGGGGGGAAGCAGGGCCCAGCAGCCCTGATGGTTTCTTGCTGTGGGTGTTTGCTGTTTCCAATGCTCAGGCTTTCAGCCAGCCACCATAGGAGGTGGGGGGGGGGGGGGGATGTCCCCTCCCCCACAGGGCATTCTGGTTGTGTGGCTGTTGTTATCCGTCTTCACCCTCAGAACCACCCGGAATGGGCGCAGCTGCAGAGGGGTCACGGGACAAGGTGGGCCAGGGCTGGGAGGGGGCACGGAGCACTCGCGCGCTCTGGTTGAATCCTCTTTTGTGCCGTGAGCGTTCTAATTGCATCCCTCCATCCTTGTGTTGCTTGCGTCTGTTCGGCCTGGGCACTTGGACCTCGTGTCTGCTTTGTGGAAGCTCTCCTGCGGCAGTAGGGTGGGCTCGTGTCAGACCTGCTGATCACATTCCTCTCTTCTACGTCCTCCAGAATGGATTCCTTGATGGTCCTCTCCATGATTTTTCCAGGGACTGAGGTAAGACTGACTGGTCTGTAGTTCCCTGGATCGTCCTTCTTCCCTTTTTTAAAGATGGGCACTACATTGGACTTTTTCCAATCACCTGGGACCTCTCCTGATCTCCACGAGTTTCAAAAATAATGGGTAAAGGCTCTGCAATGACATTTGCCAACTCCCTCAGTACCCTCGGATGCATTAAATCCGGACCCTTGGATTCGTGTACGTTTAGCTTCTCTAAATAGTTCCTAACCTGTTCTTTCTCCACCGAGGGTGAGAGAGAACTTCTTCACCCCACACATAGTCCATCTACAGAACTCCTCGCCAGAGGATGTTGTGAAGCCCAGGACTTTATCAGGGTTCAAAAAAGAGCTCGATACATTCATGGAGGTTAGGTCCGTCACTGGCTATGAGGCAGGATGGGGCGGAATGGTGACCCAGCTGGTGTCAGAAGCTGGGAACGGACAACAGAGAAGATTCCCTGTTTTGTTCATTCCCTCTGGGGCACCAGGCATTGGCTGCTGTGGGCAACAGGACACTGGGTTGGATGGACCTTTGGCCTGACCCAGCGTGGCCATTTGCATGTCTTTATAAAGCTTTGGAGAAAGGGGGGATGGGGTGATGCAAAAGTCTTTGTATTTGTGTAATTGGAAAGTCGGCAACCCGAGCCTGCTCCCTGTGAGCCAACAGGCTCTTCCCCGACACCCTGTCCGGGTTGCTCCTCCTGCCTGCCCACAGGGGGTGAGCTCTGTCCCTGTCCAGCATGGCCGGCAGGGGCCCGGGAGGAAGTGTTGCCTGCAATGCTCGCGAATGCCCTGGCCTAGCAAGGACAGCCGTGGGGCACAGGGCTGGCCTTACCGGTTGGGCACTGGGGTCAGGGGTTGCTTTGGTGAAGGGGCAAGCAGCAGGGCAGGCTTGGGGTGCAAGGTCACTGAAGGAAGGTCAGGACAATGGTGGGGGAGGAGGCAGAGGGGTTCAGGAGGGTTTGGGGACCAAATTCAAGTTCACCCACCAGGGCGCCCTTGTCTGGAGGGCTGGCTGTGATCCCAGTGCCCAGTGGCCAGAGAATTCTCGTGCAATGGGGGAGACCCGAGTTCAGATCCCTGCTCCTCCTCCGGCAGAAGAGCGGGGGTTTCCCACGTTCACACGAGTGGCACGACAGCTGTGCCAAGCATGGGAGTGAGGCGGCCTCCAGCTGTGAGTCTCCCCTGGGCTTCTGCCCCCAAGCTCCAAAGCGTTCCAGGCACCTCGGGTTGGCGTTCTGGGTTGTCTTTGACTCACGGTTTTTTCAACCATTCAGTTTGCTGAAAACTTAAAAAAAAATAAAAATAAAAGAGCAAATATTTGTCCAAATGACGTCTTTCTAAACTGTCAATGATCCGTTATTTGTGTTTGTCTATTGGGGCGATGAACACCTCCCGTTTCCCAGCAGAGCCAGGAGCTGCACTGCACGATCGCGGGCTGTACAAAGTGCACCAGGAGGAATCACACAGCAACCATGAACCACAGGGAGGGGACTGTGACCCTAATCCTGGGCCCTAGATTGGCTGGCCTGTGAGGTGGGGTAGGGTGGGGGGGATTGGCCAGCACCTCTCTGAGCCTCAGGTTTCCCCTCTGTACCATGGGCGCAGCAATGCTGCCCTCTCTGAGAGTGAGGAAAACAGCTGGGTATTATCATTGCCAGCTCAGCTGCACGGCCACGTGACAACGACAGCTGCCTAAACAACCCACCTCCTGCCAACAGCATTTTGCTCTCTGTTAAAGCATGCCCTCGGCAATGCACCGACACAGCCTGTCATGACTCCAGTGGGATGTGGGGCCCTTCCAGAACATGGAGCTCAGTGAAACCCAGACTGGTGGAATCCAGGAAATAGAGCTTAAGGCCCATGTAGCCTTAACTCTGCCCTGCGAACAGGTGCTATCTACACCGACCCTTACACTGTGCTTACTCCACAGACAGAACAGCACAGCTGCTAAATTTTCATTCCCCTTCCCCTTTCTCTGCACAAAGCCATCTCACACTGTACGCCCATCTCCCATCTAGCTGCGGATAATCCCCAGGAACTCTTGTATATTCCCAGCTAAAATGACACCTTTGGCTCTTAGGCAGGGACGCCTGCTTACCCATGATCACAAAGCAGCCCACACAGCAGGGCCCTGTTGCTTGATTGGTGCCCTAAGGCGCTGATGAAATACACAGACCAATACGCAAGAGCAGGCCTGGGGACTCATGGGCCTGTAGTTTGGTGTTTCCAAATGACAGCTGCAGCCAATAAATGAACTTTATGGGGGGCGAGGGGCCTGTAAGGGAACAAGGTAGGAAAGGGGGGAGAGGCCATGTTGGGAGGCCATGATGTTGCCAGGCAGTGGGTGGCAGGTTCCGGTACCGTGGCAGGTTGGGTCGGTTCTGGAGGACAGGGTCATAATTCAAAATGATCTGGACAAATTGGAGAAATGGTCTGAGGTAAACAGGTTGAAGTTTAATAAAGACAAATGCAAAGTGCTCCACTTAGGGAGGAACAATCAGTTTCACACATACAGAATGGGAAGTGACTGTCTAGGAAGGAGTACGGCAGAAAGGGATCGAGGGGTTATAGTGGACCACAAGATAAATATGAGTCAGCAGTGTGATGCTGTTGCAAAAAAAGCAAACATGATTCTGGGCAGCATTAACAGGTGTGTTGTGAGCAAGACACGAGAAGTCATTCTGCCGCTCTACTCTGCACTAGTTAGGCCTCAGCTGGAGTACTGTGTCCAGTTCTGGGCGCCACATTTCAAGAAAGATGTAGAGAAATTGGAAACGGTACAGAGAAGAGCAACAAGAATGATGAAAGGTCTAGAGAACATGACCTATGAGGGAAGGCTGAAGGAATTGGGTTTGTTTAGTTTAGAAAAGAGAAGATTGAGGGGGGACATGATAGCAGTTTTCAGGTCTCTAAAAGGGTGTTATGAAGAGGGAGAAAACTTGTTCATCTTGGCCTCTGAGGACAGAACAAGCAGCAATGGGCTTAAACTGCAGCAAGGGAGGTTCAGGTTGGACATTAGGAAAAAGTTTCTAACTGTCAGGGTGGTTTAACACTGGAATAAATTGCCCAGGGAGGTTGTGGAATCCCCATCTCTGGAGATATTTAAGAGCAGGTTAGATAAATGTCTATCAGGGATGGTCTAGACAGTATTTGGTCCTGCCATGGGACAGGGAATTGGACTCGATGACCTGTCGAGGTCCATTCCAGTCCCAGTATTCTCTGATTCTATGATTCTACCCTGGCTGCTGGTGGGTGATGGCCAGAGTTGCTTCCAATGGTGTAAACTTTGTGCACTGGATGCCGTCCCAATGGTACGGGCCCTCCCGCCACTGCCTGGGGGAAGCAGGAGCTCTGGGCCTGGGTCACGGCTCTCGCTACCAGGAGACAGTACACATCCTTTGGAGTCTATTCCACTTGCTCCCTCCCTGGGTTCTCTGTGGCTTTGCCATCAGCTGCTTCAGTCTCTCTGCAACCTTTAGACACGTTTCTTCCGTGTCATCGCCCGCCTCGGCGTACAGCTCGTTGGTGTAACATCGGCCCCCATGCTCCCGCACCATCCCCTCAGCTATTCGCATCAGCTCTGTAACCTGCCGGTCCCGCTCCGCCCCCGTGGCTCTGTTGTCGAAAGCGCAGTAGCGGTCCCTGCAGGCTGCAATCAGCCCCCGCAGGTCCCTGTTATCCGTGTGTGTCACGTAGTCAGGCAGCGAGCTACCCTCTAAATCATCTTTCCGGGTGAACAAGACGATCATGTGCCTCATGGCCCCCGCTCCGAAAACCTCTCGTACTCGGCTCACGGCCTCCCTGTCCTGTGCAGTGTAACGGCCCAGCTGGGTCACCAGCAGCAGCGCGTGGGGGCCCGGGGCGGAGAGCACGATACAGCGACTGAGCTCTCGACAGGCTTCCGCATCACGGGCCGCTGGGCAGAAAACGTCAGGCGTGTCGATCACCACAACCTCCCTCCCGCTCCAGCGCATGCTCCCTGCCGCGCACGCCTGAGTCACTGGCTTTGCTCCCAGCTTGGACTCAAACTCCTTCTTGCCAAGGAGGGTGTTTCCGGTTGCACTTTTCCCAGCTCCTGCCTTACCCACAAGGATGAATTTCCATGTGTCCTGGCTGCCCCCTCGCACTCCTGTTGGGAGGAATTGCAACGGATTTAGTACGGCATTGCACGGGTATAAAGAAGAGGTGGTGAGTTTAGGCGTTCTCTCAACTAAAAGTATGTACAGGGTTATAAACTGGCATTAAAACCGACTGCCTGAGTGCCAAGCCCTTGGGAACCAATGGATTTTAGGTCTCCAGGGAAAAGGGCAATTCCACCACCACGGTCTCGGCGCTTAGCCGCGAGCTGGCTTTTGACTTCATCACAGACCCGTCTGAGACAGAATACGGCAGCCTCTTCGGAGAGCCGGAGCAGGAGCAGCGGAGGGCGCGGTGCGTGAGGAGTGCTACCGGGGGAGGGGCTGGGGCCACGCACCTCCCTCCCACCCTGGGGTGCTTGGTTCCCATGGGGGCGGGGCCTGGACAGAAGGAGTGGGGCTGGGGGCTTGCCTCCCCCCGGCCTACCTTCACCCTCCTCCCACGGTGGCAGCCCCTCACTGTGGCAGTGTGGCCACGGCCGGGGAGCTGGCAGAGAGCTCTCTCAGCGCGCCAGGGAAACCACCTCCACAAGGGGGTAGCTGACAGCTCTGGGGGTGCAGCTCCCAGCACTGTGCCGTTTACCCTGGCACGTTGCAGCGCCGGACCAGGCTGTGCTCAGGGCGGGGGGTGTTTTTTCACACCCCGGAGCCAGAAAGGTGCAGCGCAGTGACGTGGCCGTGCAGCCTTTGCCCTCGTGGCTGTATTGGCACGTGTGTCGCAGCTCACTAGCAGCCGTGTAGCACGGCGGGCTGTCATGGCCAGAAGCAACAGGGTTTCTCCCAGGTACCTCTGTCCTGAGCCCAGTGACTTGTTTACTCCCAGCATGTTCCAGAAAGGGAGCCAGGCTAGATCGGAAAATATCAAGACACGAGGCATCCGCCACTTCCATGGGCAGCGTGTGCCAATGGTTAACTCCACACGCTGTCGAGGGCGGGCCTGGTTTCTGAACTGAATTGATCTATTGCACCCTTCAAAGCGAGACTGGGGGCCTTCCGGGAACAGGGGCTTTAGTCCAACACACCTTACTGATCTCATCACTGGAGTAACTGGATGAAATTCTTTGTCCCCAGCTGTCCAGGAGCACAGACTAGATGATGTAATGGCCCCTTCTGGCCTTAAAACCTGGCTCTCTGAGTTCTGTCCCCTGTCTGACACTGGGTATGTATGTGAGTCACTGCAGCCTCCGCGCCTACATGAGCAGGGAAGGGGAGCAGATTTCTGAGTGTCACTTACCCTGGGTGGGTTCTTCATTTTCTCTCTCTTTCTGTTTTAGCTGAAAGATTTGCAAAAAACAATCTGTTACACAGGGCAAAGAGAAACCTAGACAAGCTGCAACACATCCTCTTGCCACCTCGAGGGTCCTTTTCCCATGTGCTTGTTCAGCCTCTCACTCAGTTCACTGCAGTAATTCTGTGCCTCTTCTCTGGAGCCAAGATCTTACTGCTCCTTAGAAGCAGTTGCCCGTTAAAAGTTCTTCTGGCACCTCCGACAGATCCCAAAATTTGAGATGGGATCAGGATCAGAAACTATCCAAAAGAAAAAAAAAAGCAACTTTGACTGCATAGAGGTTGAGCTGAATAAGAATGAAAGCCAAAGAGATTATCTGGGGAAACAGAAGTAACTTGGCTCTAGAAGAGAGTCGGCCACTTTTAATGCATTCAATTTAGAGGATAGCTCAAGCACTCGCCCTCCTGTGTATGCAAGGAGGCAGGGGCCTTGTGGAAAAAGAAGATATGATCATGTCATTAAAGACTGTCCTCGTGTACATGCAGAAGAGAGTTAAGCTAAGGTAGCACGGGAAACTTGAATTCTGGACTGCAAGATTCACCTTTTAGTGTTGTGTGTGTGTGTGTGTGTGTGTGTGTGTGTGTGTGTGTGTGTGTGTGTGTGTGTGTGTGTGTGTGTGTGTGTGTGATTTCTTAGGTTTTTAAAGAAGCAAACACCATAAACAGAACTTCTTTCTGGCTGTGTCTACACTGGCATGAATTTCCGGAACTGAATTTCAGTTTTTCTGGAAAAGGAGCGTCTACATTGGCAGGCTGCTTTTCCGGAAAAGCCCTTTTTCCGGAAAAGCGTCTGTGGCCAATGTAGACGCGCTTTTCCGGAAAAGACAACTGGGCTGTCTACACTTGCCCTTTTCCGGAACAGTGTTCCGGAATAAGGACTTATGCCCGAGTGGGAGCAGAATAGTTTTTCCGGAATAGCGGCTGATTTTGTACAGTAGAGCATCGTTGCTTTTCCGGAAATTCAAGGGCCAGTGTAGACAGCTTGCAGCTTATTCCGGAAAAGCAGCTGATTTTCCGTTATAAGTGGCTCAGTGTAGACACAGCCTTTGTGTTTGGGGGTGTGTGTAAGGGTTAAATAAGGTGTCTGGGTACTTGCTACCATGGAGATGGGGGTACAGCATGGGCAGGCACTTTCCCTCTTGTTTTCCTTCTTTCCTGCTTGCTTGGGATAGATAAGTACGTAACACAAGGATGTAACTTTCAGTAAATGCCCTCTGTGTTAACAATGCTATCCTCCTATTCCCCTATCCGCTCCCATTCGCTCCAAAATACACGTTCAGGGTCACATCTCCTTCCTCTCGCAAGCTGCTGATTCAAAGAGTTTTGTGATGTGAGAACTGCCGACATCAATTAAAAAGCTGTAAAATGCAAACGGGGTGGGGATTCATCCCCTAGTTATGATTATGCATTAGAGGGGTGTTCCCATCACTGATGTAGGGCTTAAGGTGGAATTGACACATATATTTACACACTAACTAAGATAAAAAGGTGTAACTGGGGTTAATTTATTGCTCACTCAGATCCCAAGGTTGGGGAGAGCGAGGCGGACGAGTATCTGCAATAAAACTCCCAGGGATCCCCACTCTCTAGATCTGCTTCTGTCCAGCAGCCATGAGAGTTTTGATTCCACAAGTCTCTGATGTTTGCAGAAAGTGTGCCCTCCTCTCTAGCTGTTCCCCTTCCAGCAGACAGCCTATTGCACTGACCAGCAATCGCTGAGACATGCCACCTTACAGAACATGGAACAGTTTATTAGTTGTTCCTCATGTCTGCTTCTTATGGGGCAATGAGGCTGAACAATTTTTCCCAGTGGCTATGGCCAGCTCCCCTGGGCAGAGTTAAGGGTACGGGAAAGGGGTTGTGTGTGTACATCCTCATAAGTCATAAGGCAGCACCAGGCAACCCTAATTCTGCATTATTGAAATCCTCACCCGGAAAGCTATTCCTAGTGCTAGATAGTCCCTCTCTGAGAGCACACAGAAAGGCAGGGGTTCAGTGCTGGGAAGCAAGAATGACAACAAGCCCAGAAAAATTGTCACAGGTTGGTGGTAGTGGTGGTGGGGGGTTAATAAAGAGATGAAGAAGATGGGAAAATGATACAGGAAAAAGTAATAGAAAATGGCTTAGAGAAGGTCAACAGTATGGATATGGATTACAGTAGACGAGAAGCTGGATCTGAGACAACAGGGTGTCCTTGTAGCCAAGAAGGCTAATGGCATATTAGGGCGCATTAGGAGGAGCATTGCCAGCAGATCTAGAGAAGTGATTATTCCCCTTTATTCGGCACTGGGGAGGCCACATCTGGAGTTTTGCTTCCAGTTCTGGGCCCCCTATTACAGAAAGGATGTGGACGCATTGGAGAGGGTCCAGCGGAGGGCGACCAAAATGATGAGGGGGCTGGAGCACATGACCTGCGAGGAGAGGCTGAGGGATTTGGGTCTGTTTAGTCTGCAGAAGAGAAGAGTGAGGGGGGATTTGAGAGCAGACTTCAACTTCCTGAAGGGGGGTTCCAAAGAGGATGGAGAGAGGCTGTTCTCAGTGGGGGCTGATGGCAGAACAAGGAGCAAATGGGCTCAAGTTACAGTGGGGGAGATCTAGGTTGGATATTAGGAAAAACTATTTCCCTAGGCGGGTGGGGAAGTGCTGGGCTGGGTTCCCTAGGGAGGGGGTGGAATCTCCATTCCTAGAGGTGTTTAAGTCTCAGCTTGACCAAGCCCTGGCTGGGTTGATTGAGTTGGGGTTGGTCCTGCTTTGGGCAGGGAGTTGGACTTGATGACTCCTGAGGTCTCTTCCAGCCCTAGGATTCTTGAAGGTTGCCTTTTATTTTCAGTGAATTCCCCTTCGTCCTTGTATCACACGCAATTGTAACTGCCAGGCACCTAGCAGTTACAATTGCGTGTGATACAAGGACAAAGGGGAATTCACTGAAAATAAAAGGCAGGAACTTGAAGAACAAAGGGAAATCCTTTTCCACAAACATGCAATTAGCCTGCACGTCTTCCTGCCACAAGGCACCAGGGAGACCAGGAGCTCTACCGGCAGGGTTCCGAAAACACAGGCATTGATATGCATCCAGAATGACCCAAGTCGTTGTTTGCAATCCCCACAATGAGAGAGCTTAGCGAGCGTGAGGAGGGCTGTAAGCTCTCCCGTTCAGGGCACAAGCCGACCTGTCCTGGGAGTTAGGAGCAGGCTTTCCGGCGGGCCGGTTATCCCATAACTGCCTCCTGCAGACTTCATTGCATTCTGATAGTCACCGAGCCCCTGAGCTAGGGGGCTCCACACTCGGATCCAATATGGCCGGCCCCGTGTTCCTGAAATACTTGTGGAGTCAATGACAGGTTGGGCTTAATGAGGATACTGCTCCTCCTCCCTCCCCCACAAAGCGAATTTTCCATTCGTTGATTGCAAATCACTCTACAAAGATGATCGTTCTCATTGTCGTTCACGTCCTGACCTGCCAGCCCCTCCACACTCGTCCTCTCAGCTTCCGATTCCCCCTAAATTGCCCCCTTAGATCCCTGACTCTTCACAATCTCAATATGGATTCCCTGGGTCTTCCCCAAACAGCATAGAAAACCAGGTCCCAATTGCACAGGTGTAAGCGTCGTTAAATATGCAAATGCAGAGCTAATTCCATTACCCTGTCATCATTGCTGGCTTCCTCCCCGACTGGGTTTGGCTTTCCCATGTAGTATTCCTGTATTTCTCTCAGGAGATTTTCTTCCACTTCTGCCTCCGTGGCTTTCTGCGCTTCTGACAGCGTTTCTAAAGTTCGATACACATCCTGGCCCAGTGCGAGATGGATTTCCTGTACTGCCTCTGGCCTGGAGTGTAAGTCCTGCTTCAGAGCACCATGTTTCTCCTTGAAGCAACGGATTATGTCCTTCACCTTTGCTTCCTCCAGCTTCCTGTACTTCTCCTCCAGGGCCTTGGCCTGCTGTTGCCTCTTCTCCATGGCATGTCTATAAATCTCACTGGTGAGACATCGGCCTCCGTTGGCCTGCACCATCCCCTCCACCACCTCCCTCAGCTCACGGATCTGCTCCTCGCGCTCCGAGCCCGTCGCTCTGTTGTTGAGAGCACAGCAGCGGTTCCCACAGGCTGCCACCAGCCCCCAAAGAGCTGGGGTATCACAGCCAGTTACATAGTCGCTCAGCGAGCCACCATCCAAGTCCTCTCTCCAGGTGAACAGCACGATCAGATACCTCATGGCCTCCTCTCCAAAGATCTCTCGGACCCGCCCGGCGGCTGCCTGGTCCTCGGCAGTGTAGCAGCCCAGCTGTGTGACCAGCAGCAGCGCGTGGGGGCCGGGGCAGGACAGCGCGATGCAGCGAGCGATCTCTTGGGCGGAGGCTTCCACGGGGCCCTTTGTGCCCAGAATATCAGGAGTGTCGATAACCAGAACCTCCCTCCCATTCCATGTCGCCCTCCCCACGGCACACGTCTGTGTTACTGGCTTTGCGCTGAACTTGGACTCAAACCTGCTCTCGCCGAGGAGGGTGTTTCCTGTCGCACTTTTCCCAGCTCCCATTTTACCAACGAGGATGATTCTCAGGTCAGGTCCTCTGGGCCCTTGGCCGCCCGCATGGGAATCTGTGGGGAACAAGTGAGACTCATCACATCAGTGCCCAGGTCAGAAGGTGGTGATGGAGAGACCGGAGCTGGGAGGAGAACTGGTGCTGGACACGCCCACTAACTCTCCTGCCTCTGTGTCTGCCAGTGAACTGTGAGCAACCGGATGGGTTTTCTCTCACTTCCATTCAGAATTAGTCCCTGGATCCTGCCTCTAAATAACACTGGGCTTATTACTTTAAAAGGGGCTCTTAAGATGATCCTGGCAATTACAGACCAGTAAGTCTAACATCAGTACCGGGCAAATTAGTTGAAACTATAGTAAATAAAATTGTCAGACACATGATGAGCATAATTTGTTGGGGGAAAAGTAAGTCAACATGGTTTCTGTAAAGGGAAAATCACGTCTTACTGATCTACTAGAGCTCTTTGAAGGGGTCAACAAACATGTGGACAAGGGGGATCCGGTAGGTATAGTGTACTTCGATTTCCAGAAAGACTTTGACAAGGTCCCTCACAAAGGCTCTTAAGTAAAGTAAGTTGTCAGGGGATAAGAGGGAAGGTCCTTTCATGGACTGATAACAGGTTAAAAGACAGGAAACAAAGGGTAGGAATAAATGGTCAGTTTTCAGAGTGGAAAGAGGTAACCAGTGGTGTTCCCCAAGGGTCAGTCCTGGGACCCATCCTATTCAACTTATTTATATATGATCTGGAGAAAGGGGTAAACAGTGAGGTGGCAAAATTTGCAGATGATACTAAACTGCTCAAGATAGTTAAGACCAAAGCAGACTGTGAAGAGCTTCAAAAAGATCTCACCAAACTAAGTGATTGGGCAAGAAAATGGCAAATGAAATTTAATGTTGATAAATGTAAAGTATTGTACGTTGGAAAAAATAATCGCAGCTATATGTACAATATGATGGGGACTAATTTGGCTACAACTACTCAAGAGAGAGATCTTGGAGTAACTGTGGATAGTTCTCTGAAAACATCCACTCCGTGTGCAGGAGCAGTCAAAAAAGTAAATAGAATGTTAGGAATCTTTAAAAGAGGGATAGAAAATAAGACAGAGTATATCATATTGGCTCTCTATAAAACCATGGTACGCCCACATCTTGAATACTGCGGATAGATGTGATTGCCTTGTCTAAAAAAATCGTATATTGCCATTGGAAAAGGTTTGGCATAAAACATGATTAATGAGTCCCATATGAAGAGAGATTAAAAGGACTTGGGACTTTTCATCTTAGAAAAGAGGAGGCTGATAGAGGTTTATAAAATCATGAGTGATGTGGAAAAAATGAATAAGGAACAGTTATTTACTTATTCCCGCAATATAAGAACTAGGGGTCACCAAATGAAATTAATAGGCAGCAGGTTTAAAACAAACCAAAGGAAGTTTTTCTTCACTCAGCGCACAGTCAACCTGTGGAACTCCTTGCCAGAGGATTTTTTCAGGAAGAACAACTCTTGTGCAAGAGGGGGGTTTTGCGCAAAAACCTCGCATGCAAAAACAGCCTCTAATTAATCATGCAAATGAAGCGTGGCAATATGCTGATCCATGCTTTATTTGCATAGGCTTTTGCAGAAGAGGGAAGCTGTGTAGGCATAGCTAAACAGTTACACTTCTAGCACTTTCTGTGTGGACACTTATGTTGCACAATAAAAGTGGCCTTTCTGAGTTTAGTTTAAAGCTTTTTCAAAGGAAAAAAAAAAGCAAACATGATTCTGGGCTGCATTAACAGGAGTGTTGTGAGCAAGGCACGAGATGTCATTCTTCCGCTCTACTCCTCACTGATCAGGCCTCAATTGGAGTATTGTGTCCAGTTCTGGGCACCGTATTTCAAGAAAGATGTGGAGAAATTGGAGAGGGACCAGAGAAGAGCAACAAGAATGATTAAAGGACTAAAGAACACGACCTATGAAGGAAGAATGAAAGAATTCGGCTTGTTTAGTTTAGAAAGGAGAGGACAGAGGGGACATGATGACTGTTTTCAGGTATCTAAAACAGTGGCACAAGGAGGAAAAAAAATTGTTCTCCTTGGCCTGTGAGGATAGAACAAGAAGCAATGGGCTTAAACTGCAGCAAGGGAGGTTGAGGTTGGACATTAGGAAAAAGTTCCTACCTGTCGGGGTAGTCAAACACTGGAATAAATTGCCCAGGGAGGTTGGGGAATCCCCATCACTAGCGATATTTAAGAATGGGTTAGACAGACACCTATGAGAGGTGATCTAGATGGTGCTTGGTCCTGCCGTGAGGGCAGGGGACTGGATTTGATGACCTCTCGAGGTCCCTTCCAGTTCTAGTGTTCTAGGATTCTATTAAAAGAAGTTCGATAAAAGAAACCAACCAAAAAAGGTTTCGTTACTGAGTCATATTGATACTAGTTTAAATTCATACTTTGCCTTGTGTCTTTCCCATGCGGAGAAGGCCTCAGCGAAGAGTTTTCTTACATTGCGTCACAGGAAAAGGAAAGGATGAAAGTTAAAATCAACAGCTTGTCACAGTGAAATCTGTGTGACCATCACTTGCAGAAAGCAACGGAAATGCGATTCTTCCCATTCCCATCACCAAGACATGTCTGAAGAGCTTGTCTGCGTGCATCTCTCCCTGGGACTACCCCATATGACCAAATACACTGCTTTAATCCATGACATCTGTTTGGTCTTGGAGGAGAACTGTTTTCTGGGACTACACAAACACTCAGGAATTGCTTAACACAGACTCACCCATGCATGGAAATTACCCTGGCTTCGCACAGCTGAAGAATGATACAGCACACTGACGAGGAGTCCTGTGGTACCTTAGGGTATGTCTACACTATCACTCTAGTTCGAACTAAGGTGGTTAATGTAGTCAATCGAAGTTGCAAATGAAGCCCGGGATTTAAATATCCCGGGATTCATTTGCATCTTGCCGGGCGCTGCCATTTTTAAATCCCCGGTAGTTCGGACTCCGTGCCTGCGGCTACACGTGGCACCGAGTAGATAGTTCGAGGAGGAGGACAATGGCTGACACTCTCGGGGTGATGCAGGGATGCCCAGATGCTCATTCTGTATTATCTGCCTTTGCTGCCCTTGTTAATAAAACTCTGACATATCCACAAAGGGCTTTCCGAGGTGTCAGTGTTCCAGCTGGAGTGCGGGAGGTGAGCAGGCATGAGCCTGCCCACCTCTAAAGGGCCTCCCCCCAGTCTATGGGATCCGCGCAACCCAAGCCACCAAATGATTACAGGAGACAAATAAAGAGAAAACCGGGACGGGTGTTGAAGTCAAAGAGCTAAAAGGAGGGAGCTGGACAGAGACACCAAGCAGAGAACCCTGGACAATGCCCACTGCCCCTCGAAGTCCTTGAGAGAGCCAGCGGATGCCGCCCAGGGGAACTCTGCCCAGATGCATGAACAGATACAGGAGTGGAAATAGGCCCCCCAGTTGCAGGCCCCTCCCTCAGCCAACATCTGCTCCCCTAAGTGTCAGTGTTGCCACTAAGTACATGGGGGAGGCCAAATTAACAATAATTCTAGTAGCTGGGCCTGATTTTGGGACTGGAATCTGCATGACCTCACAGTGTTAAGTGGGGATTCTTACGTAATCAATAGAATTAATATAGCCTCAATAGATCAGCCCACATATCCCAATGTGTCCTTCTGACGTCTCCTTGTGGGTGTCCAGCTACCAGCTGAAATGCGATGTGGCCAATAGAAAGCTCCAGATCTTTCTCCAACAACTCCTGTTATTCAAACCCAGGCACTTGAAACTTTTTATCGTGCGCTTGGGTTGCTCTTTGACTGCCACCTCCCTTTTTAGATTCACACTCATCTGCTCCCTGTATACTTTGTCATTTCTTGCTTCACAAAGTCTCCGTGGTGCTATCACTACATTGCCAGTGCTCCTGTCCACACCCTGATCATTTCTGATGACTATGATCCCCTCTCTGGGTGAGATCCCCGCAACCTGTGCTTGTAGGTCAGAGTTAAGGTGAACGGGCAGAGTTGTATGGGACTCCCATAGTAGAATGTTCAGGGGGGCTGCAGGATTGGGCAGAGCCCAGGAATAGAAGGGAAGAACGGGAATTACTAGGGACACTGCAGAGCAGGACTGAGGTCCATTGGTCCAGCAACAAAACTTGCACAATGTTCCACCATATACCGGGCTCTACGCAGCTCCATTCTCAGTCTCTTACTAGGGATAAAAACTGTTGTTTAAAAAGTTAACCAGTTAAACACTATGTTGAACCAGTCAACCACGGAGCAGCCCCCCACCTGAGGTGTGATGTGGGTGAGGGGCTGCTCCAGACCAGACAGACCGTCAGTTAACTGGTTACCTGGCAAGCATCACCTTTACCTGGTGATACTTACCAGGTAACCGATTACCCAGCTACCCCTTTACATCCCTATCTCTTCCTTTTCCGACCACTCGTAATTCCAGAGTCATCCCAAATAAAACCCTCACTTTTTTTGTACCTGACGTTTGGTCAGAAGTGCAGAACATTTGAAATCTGGATCCTCTGTTCCAGAGTCCCTGCAGCCGTTCAGGTGGGTACCGATATTTCTACAATGTACGTTGAATTCCTCACTTCGTGGAACTTTCATTTCCACAACAGGGAAAGTTGAGTCGAGCATAAAGGCAGTAAAGGAGGCAGAACAAGGAAGTTGATGTCAGTTTCTTACCATGGAGACGTTCTTCTGACAGATTATTGTCTTCTCTAGCTAGCCGAGCCATCTGTGGAAAAGACACAGACCCCGTTACAAGCAGTTTATTAGGGAGGCTCAGGACGGAGCTGACAGCCATGCGATCAACAACTAATGTCTCTTGTATGACCACTTCCACGCCACTATTGGATTGGTCATGGCAGAAATGAAACCCTTTCCTGACTCTCCCCCAGCTGCATGTCAGAAACTGCTGTCCACGAAAATGCCTCCTGCCATTTCCGAAGAACTGCTGGGGGATGGGGTGGGGAGACAGTTCACGCAACTAATTTAAGAAGCTAATCTACATCCAAAGAAAAACTTCAGCTTCACAATACACGTGAACATCTTTGGTCCAGGACTTTCAGGTCTGGCAACATCCATGGTTGGGCAGGACCATGGATGTTGTTGGACCACAGAGCCTCGGTAGCTGGGAGTCTGATAGGAGAGGGGCTGGTGGCCAGGAGGGCAGCTGGGCCGGGAATGGAGCCTGGTGGCTGGGGCTGGCAGCAACCTCTCCTGGCCTGACAAACTCTGGGTCCCGGATTGGGGAGGTCCATCTGCACTGCACTGATTTAATGATGAAAGGCATTATCCTACCTGCTGGACCAATGGACCTCAGTCCTGCTCTGCAGTGTCCCTGTAATTCCCGTTCTTCCCTTCTAATCCTGGGCTCTGTCCAATCCTGCAGCCCCCCTGAACATTCTACTATGGGAGTCCCATACAGCTCTGCCCGTTCACCTTAACTCTGACCTACAAGCACAGGTTGCGGGGATCTCACCCAGAGAGGGGATCATGAATGGAGGCGGGCCCCTGAACGGGGGTTCTCCCTCGGAACAGTCATTGGCCTCCGCTTCACAGTGAGGAGAAGACACAAAGACAGAGAGAAAAAAACAGGACTATGTAGCACTTTAGAGACTAACAAGATGGTTTATTAGGTGATGAGCTTTCGTGGGCCAGACCCACTTCCTCAGAAGCCATCTTGTTAGTCTCTAAAGTGCTACATAGTCCTGTTTTTCAGCTACACCAGACTAACACGGCTACATCTCGATCACTAAAGACAGAGAGGGCTGCTAAGCGGGGCAAAGGGAAGCGCCCTGTGTTGGAGGCAGAATAAAACCACCGCAGAGCTTCTGGCTGCAGAGTTCTGTCAGTCTAGATGCCCCGTTTGATTTTGTCACTGTTAACAGCCCCCAGGGGGTGTCCCGCAACACCCATCCTGACTGCTCTGCTCAGGGATTCAACTGCGCTGCCCGGCACCCACCCAGGCACGCAGGCACCTGCCCTGTAGGACTGGGCATTTTGGAAATTCGATTTCCTGTCGGCTCGGTGTCGAAAGGTCACGTTGCATTTTCCCAGCAGATCCTGGGAGGCTGGGCAGTCCCAGCGGCACCCCAGTGGTAGGAGCTTCGATGCCTGCAGGCACACGTCTGAACACACACAATTGCACTGAACAGACACAAATACACAACAGCACTGAACACACACACAGCTGCACTGAACACACACGATTGCACTCAACACAAGACAGCCCTGAACACACGATTGCACTGAACAAATGTTCACACAGGACAGCACTGAACACACACAGCAACACTGAGCACAAGACAGCCCTGAACACACATGATCGCATTGAACAAATGTGCACACACACGACAGCACTGAACACACACAGCAACACTGAACACACATGATTACACCGAACAGACACAAATACACAACAGCACTGAACACACGCACACACACAGCCGCACTGAACACACATGATTGCACTGAACAAATGTGCACACACACGACAGCACTGAACACACTCAACAACACTGAACACTCACGATTACACAATAGCACTGAACACATGCACACACACAACAGCACTGAACACACATGATTGCACTGAGCATGGACAAATACACAACAGCGCTGAACACACATGCACACATGACAGCACTGAACACACATGATTGCACTGAGCATGGACAAATACACAACAGCACTGAACACACTTGATTGCACTGAGCACGGACAAATACAGGACAGCTGAACACACTTGATTGCACTGAGCACGGACAAATACACAACAGCACTGAACACACTTGATTGCACTGAGCACGGACAAATACACAACAGCACTGAACACACATGCACACACGACAGCGCTGAACACACTTGATTGCACTGAGCACGGACAAATACAGGACAGCTGAACACACATGACTGCACTGAACACACACACACACACCTGCACACAGAGCCCCAGGAAGCACTGGGGAGCTCTGGGGAGTCGTTATTTCGAAATAGTGGCCCGGGAGCCTCCTTTCGACCTGTTTCGGAATTCGCATTGTCCCGCAAGAAGAGCGGGGGGGGGGGGGGGGGTATTTGAAGGACAGCCCCCGTGCAGGGTGAGCGGGGCCCCACAGTCCCGAGGGCTCGGTGCTGCCCTTTGGGGGCCAGGGAAGGGCCCAGGGCCCCGGGCTGCCCGTGCACAAGGGGGGGGGGGTGCGAGCCCCCCCCACAACCCAAGGTCCAGCCTGAGCGGGGCACAGCCGACCCCTCCCGCCCCGAGAGAGTCAGGATCCCCCCCCCGGGCTGCCGGTACCTGCGGGCTCCGCTGCTTCCCCCGCCGGGCTCGGCCTCCAGCTGGTCCGCGGGCCGGGGCGGGGCGAGCGGGCGGCGCAGGATCGGGATCGGGCCCCGCGCCCGGCAGCAGCGAGTCGAGGTAGGAGAGGCTGCGGCGCGAACCCGGGGTGGGGGGCACAGCGGGGCGGGGGGGTGGGAATTGGCTGGCGGGGGGGGCATGAACCCAGGGCAGGGGGAGCAGGGGGGCTGGTTGGCAAATGGGGCAGCTTTTGCAGGGGGCGTGGTCTCCTTGCAGGTGTGGAGGAGTTTTGGGGCTGGGGGGGATCCCACCGGTTGCCCCCCCATGTGTAACCGCCTGCCAGGGTGCGGCGCTGCCCGGGGGCAGCAAAGGGAAACTCGGGGCACAGGCGAGAGTTACCCCTCCCACTCCAGGACGAGCCCCCTGCAGGATGTGGGGCAGGGACCTTTCCCTTGCCCCTCTCCTGGGGCAGTGCCCACTGCACCCGCCTCCCCAGGGCCTCAGGCCAGGGGCATCCCAGGGCCTGCCCCCGGAGTCTCCTGCAGGGTGTGGGGCAGACAGGTGGAGACAGGGAAGGAGGGGCAATCTCAGGGAGGGGAGGAAGGAGGTTTACCCTAGGTCAGGGGCACAGAATCTCTTTTTGGGTGGGGGGCCACTGACCCACAGAAAAATCAGTGGGGGGGGGGGCGCACAGAAGTGAGACGCAAAGGGGGAAGCCCCTGACTGAGAAGGGGGGAGACACTCCCCACATTCCCCACACGCCAGTGCTTGGGGGGCCCAGGTGAGTAGATGTCGTGTGCATCAGCCCCACAGGCTCCCCATTACTGGGGGGGGGGCTCTGAGCCTCAGGGGCCAGATCCAGGCAAGCTGGGGGCTGCATTCAGCCCCCCAGGCCTTACGTTCCCCACCCCAGACCTAGGTGCTATGGGAGATTTGATTCAGTGACATATTTTCCACAGACCCCCAAAACCATGAGTCCTGCACTGTGAGTGGCTACCACTTACCTACTGGGGCTGCCTAAAAGCGCCTGCAGTTCACAAATGTCTCAGCTGCTGCTGATCCTCTGACTTCCCCCCCCCCTTCTTGTAACCCAGCTTCCCCTCCTTGGCATCGTCTCACTCCCCCTACTCTTAGCTCTGCAGCATTTACCCTGCGGCGCGGTGCACAGGGCTGCCGTTGTGCGTCGGATTGATAGTACCCGAGCAAATAGCCATTGCAAATATGTAGAGAGGAGTCACCAGTCGTTTGAGCGCTATCTGCCTCTAGCCGAATTTTTTTTTTGGCAGTTTCAATGTGGAATTTTATCCCTCCCCATTTTTGTTTTTGAGCACAAGTTTACGCTGTGGGATCCTACCGCTTCCAGCCTGATTCTCCGACCAGCTGTCAAAACTTGGTCATTTCATTTGATTCGTCAATGGGGTTCCCCTTCTTAACTGATAAGAACATAAGAACGGCCGTACTGGGTCAGACCAAAGGCCCATCTAGCCCAGTATCCTGTCTGCCGACAGTGGCCAGCACCAGGTGCCCCAGAGAGGGTGGACCGAAGACAATGATCAAGCGATTTGTCTCCTGCCATCTCTCTCCAGCCTCTGACAAACAGAGGCCAAGGACACCATTTTATCCCCTGGCTAATAGCCTGTTATGGACCTAACCTCCATGAAATTATCTAGCTTCTCTTTAAACTCTATTATAGTCCTAGTCTTCACAGCCTCCTCTGGCAAGGAGTTCCACAGGTTGACTACACGCTGTGTGAAGAAGAACTTTCTTTTATTAATTTTAAACCTGCTCCCCATTAATTTCATTTGGTGTCCTCTAGTCCTTCTATTATGGGAACTAATAAATAACTTTTCTTTATCCACCCTCTGATCTTTGGCCTCCCAGTCCAGCCCTGCATGCGACCGCTTGTGTGGTAGAGCCCGGTCCCCAAAGGGCAGGAATTCCTTCACGTTCACCACTCTCAAAGGCAAACGTCTTTGGTGAACCTGAGAAGGCCACACCTCGTTGGAGCCACTTAGCCCAGTGTCCTGTCTTCCAGCAGTGGCTGGTGCCAGGTGCCCGGAACAGTGACCCTGTCATTGGGCAGTCGGAAGCTCGGGACGCAGACACCCGAAGCAGGGGTGCATCCCTGGCTACCTTGGCTAATAGCCACCCATAGATGTATCCTCCAGAACTTAGCTCAGTTGTTCAGGAACCCAGCAGCGGAGACGGCTGGGGAGGGACACAAAGGGGGCACTGGTTACGTGTCCACCCCCTAGGTGACTCCTCCCTGGATCACCCCTAACCTAGAAGAGGGTCCCACCTCCTCCTCCCCCCCCACACCTCACTTCTCCCCCTCTCCCGCTTCCAGTCCACCCCCTTCTCACCTGGAACCTCTGGAGCTTAGTGCATGAGCCTCTCCTACAGGAGCTAAAAGGGACACGAGGCTTGAGAGGCTGAGAGAAGTGAGCGCAAAGTCAGCTGGTGCTCAGCTCAGGCTGTAGAGCAAACTCATTGTCTCTCTGTACGTGGTCTCCGTGCCACTCGACGGGGGGTGCCCCACGCCCAGCAGGTGTGTGTGTTGCATGTTCCGGGAGCGCCTCCCGCTTAGGAGCGGCAGCACAGGAGAAAGCAGGAAGGTGCTTGTTAGAAAAGTTAAGAGGTCGGTGAGGGAGGTTGGCGTCACGGGCCAATCGGAAGCAAGCATGGACAGCCCGATAGCGAATGAGAGAGGACAGAGGGTTAAGGAGGAGGGGCTTTGAACACAGACTCAGAGCTTGGGGTGATAGAGAACGGGCAGCCAGAGAAGCCACTCAGAGAGGGGTGAGCTGGTCGAAGGGGGGGCGTGGAAAACAGTCGGCGCAGCAGCACTTGGAATGGAGATGCGCCAGGCAAGCCCAGCACTTGTCCATGCCACAGGAAAGGATGGTGCAGGAACTGGTATGTAGGGACCTGGGGGAAGAGGCCCACCTGTCAGGGAGGGCCTAGCTCCCATGGACGTGTGCTGCAATTTCTTCTCCCCCATGGCCTCTCGTCATCTGCAGTGTGTCATGCACATTCATGACACCGTCTACATCAAGTAATTCAGAAACACACCACCCTTCGGTCTGCCCCGAACAGTGGGACACAAACCAGTTGAGATTTGGCTGTCGTGTAGGAATCACTTCCACTGATTTTCAGGAAGAAGCAGTTTAAGATCCCTGTGTCAGGGGAGAAATGTCAGACTATCAATGAGTCCGAACAACTGTGTGGGTAAGTACCAGCCATGGACAAATCTGCTATGGAGAAGAACCAGTTCAACAGAGAAACCAGACTTGTAAGCCCATGAGACCAGGCCCTTCTGAGGTTGTATTGTGTGTGTTTGGTCTTATTCCAGGAAAGAGGCCTTCCATTTCCACAGGTCCTGCAGCCATGGCTGCTCATCCCAGGCCCCCCACCCCTGCGCCCCTTTGAGCTCATTGCTGATATAGTAGGATAGAGGACTTCTCTCAGGGGCCTGTTTTTACCTGTCTTGCACAAGGGCATACTGCAATGGCAGTGTCTGGGCAAAGTACAAGTCACGTTCTCTCTGCCGCAACACACTCCATTCTGGTTCCAGAGTCTCTGTTGCTGGGGAAAACGTTTGCACGTGCGAGGCTGCAAAAACAGGACTGCTTTGACGAGACTCAGTTTGAGCGTATTGGGCGTTAGGGCAGCTGTTCCGGCCTCACGCCGGCTAACACACACGTGCTTAAGGACTTAAAAGCTTCAGGGGGATAGCCAAGGGTACGTCTACACTACAGCGCTAGTTCGAACTAACTTAGTTCGAATTAGTTAATTCGAACTAAGCTAGTTCGAACTAACGCGTCTAGAACTAAAAACTAGTTCGAACTAGCGTTTTGCTAGTTCGAACTAGCAAGTCCACATTGAGTGGACTCTGAATAGGGCTTAAGGATGGCCGGAAGCAGTGCCGGCAGGGCATAAAAGGAGGACTTAGAGCATGGAGATGCTGTCTCAGGCTAGCCGAGGGCTGCGCTTAAAGGGTCCCGACCCCCACCCCGGACACACAGTTCTAAGGGGTGCCCCGCTTGCAAAGAGGTTCTGGCTTGGAGTGCCCTGAGTGCCCACACTGGGCACATCACACCACTCAGCCATCAGCCCAGCTGCACTTGCCGCAGGCTGCCATCTGGGGAGAGGGAGTAATTGGGGGGCTGCAGGAGAACTTCCACCCCCAGAAGCCCGCAGAGCCAGCCCAGTCCTCCCCATCGGGGGCTCGTACCCCATTCCTCCCTCACCTCCTTCCACTTACCCTTCCTTAGCCCCCCTTCTTACTGATATACAAAATAAAGATAACGTTTCTTCCAACATTGACTTTGTCTTTATTGAAAAAAAACTGGGGGAGACTGGGAAAAGGAGGTGGGAGAGGGGAAGAGAAAGGCTGGGAGAGGGGAGGGCAACTAACATGATCAGGGGTTGGGAACAGGTCCCAGATGAAGAGAGGCTACAGAGACTGGGACTGTTCAGCTTAGAAAAGAGGAGACGGAGGGGGGACAGGATAGAGGTCTCTAAAAGCAGGGGTTGGGTGGAGAGGGTGCATTCAGAAAAGTTCTTTTATAGTTCCCATAAAGAAGGACTAGAGGACACCAAAGGAAAGGAATGGGTAGCAGGCTTCAAACTAGTAAGAGAAAGTTGTTGTTCTTGACAAAGCAAATAGTTAACCTGTGGAACTCCTTGCTGCAGGAGGCTGTGAAGGCTACAACTAGAACAGAGTTTAAAGGGAAGTGAGATCAAGTCATGGAGGTTGGGTCCATGGAGTCCTATTAGCCAGAGGGTAGGAGTGGTGTCCCTGCCCAAAGTTTGTGGAAGGCTGGAGAGGGATGGCACGAGACAAATGGCTTGGTCATTGTCTTCGGTCCATCCCCTCCAGGGTCCCTAGGGTTGGCCGCTGTTGGCAGACAGGCTACTGGGCTAGATGGACCTTTGGTCTGACCCAGTACGGCCATTGTAAGCTCAGGGCTCAGGGTCGGGGGTCTCAGTGGACCCCCTTGATTTTCATGCACACCTGGTCCTGGGTGGCCAGGCTGGCAGCTCTCCTGCCCTAGATGGCCACTTTCCTGTGCCTAGTGCGGAGATCGTGGACGAGGTCCACGATGTCCGCACTAGCCCAGGAAGGTGCCCGCCTCTTGCGGTCCAGGGCAAACTCCCGGGAGCCGCCAGCCTGGTCCCGGCAAGAGGGGGTGGGCTGGGGGGCATCGGGTGGGTGGCTCTGTGCCGTGCCAGGTGCAGGGTCTGCTAGCTGGGTGCTGGCAGGCTTGCACCTGGCACGGGCACCGTAGCCAGCCCGTGCCCCTTTAAGGGGTCCGGGGCCGGGAGGGGGGCATAGAGTTTCCCTGGTGTTGGCCAGAGTGGCCACCAGGGAAACCTGGGGAGGGCTAGCCTCCCACTAGTTCGAACTAAAGGGCTACACAGCCCTTAGTTCGAACTAGCTAGTTCGAACTAGGCGTTAGTCCTCGTAAAATGAGGTTTACCTAGTTCGAACTAAGTGCTCCGCTAGTTCGATTCAAATTCGAACTAACGGAGCGCTAGTGTAGCACCTATTAAAGTTAGTTCGAACTAACATCCGTTAGTTCGAACTAACTTTGTAGTGTAGACATACCCCAAGTTAGTCTGTAATAGGAAAAATGTAAAAAAACAACTGTCTAGTAGCACCTCAAAGACTAACAAAACATGTCGATGGGATCAAGAACTTTTGGGGGCACAACTCACTTCTTCAGATGACTGGCATGTTAGAAAGTAGGGCTTAAGTAACTCTCGATGTCACCTGGATTACCCACGTGCTTAAAGCTAAGCAGATGTGATCTACAACTCACAGAGATTAAACGTGAACTATCAAGGTGCTATGTTCAGAAACTCCCTTTTCTGACCATAATCAAACTTCATAGCAGTGATTATTATTATTGCTACCATTTATTATTTGTATGGCTGGGTTTTTCTAGGTGTATTTTTCTGTATTCTGAGCTCCATGGTTAAAGTATGTTTGCAAATCACACTTTTTATTGCAAATATTTCAGAGCGGGATGGATGAGAGGAAGCAGAGAGGAGACGGTGCAACCTTCTCGGGTAAGACAATTACACAAAAGGCTCTGTTCTGTGTATGGACTGTTTTATCCCGCATGGCCAACTAGATCAGGGCTCTCAACTTTGGGAGCCCCGGGGATGATACAGCACATGCCAAGGACCGCAACTTAATTGTGGTTGCGTATGCAGGGAAATATATATGCAAATAGCTTCTTTCCCACCGATTGGCATGAATACAAAGATTAAGGCAAGACTACACAACACACAGGCCCCATTTAAGTCAGATCTGCTGATCGTAATAAAATGCAATAGTGACCCGATTTCTGCCTATAGCACAGCACTTTGAATGAGCAATGACAGTGCAGGAATTTAACTACTAAAACGCATACCAATAGAAGACCATTCTATTGACAACTTTTTTGGCTCCCACCTACGGGCTGTATTGAGCCCTGCGTAAACCCAGACCGCGCTGTGGGCTGCAAACAAAGAGGCCGCAGGCAGCGTGTTGAATAGCCCAAAGCTAGATAGAGCTAGGGAAGAGCGGGTGGTCATTTATAGGCAAGTCAACCAGATTCACTGCACGCAGCACAGCGGAAGTGAGGTTTTTAGGGGGACTTTGAGGTGGACACCGTTGTGATGTCGCGGCGAGGTCCCAGCCTGCACAGGGAGGAAGGCACAAAGGCGGCTGTGCAAGAACCTGAAAAGCAGGAGGGTGATGTTAGGAGCATTAGTGGAACGGAGTGGCGGGGGCGGGGCAAAGACTGACGAGAGGGGATGGGCAGCGTTCTATTGAAATGTGAAGGTAGAGCCGAGACGCTTAAACGCCCTAGGGAACTGCTCAGAGGTCTGAGAGGCCCGAGCTCCGTCCGGAGGAGGACGTGGCCTGAGCAGAACACCAGGGTTTCTTTGGACGCATCTCGTGTTCACGTCTGACTCTTGGATCCAGGTCAACGAGCGTCAGCTCCAGGACCAGGGCTTATCTGTGTCCCGCCAGAGACAGGTGCTGTGGTTGGACAGTGAGGGGTGCGGTGTAAGAACCGGCCCTGTTGGCCAGGGGCTGATTAGAGAGAGAGAAGTTGCAGGCTCAGCCCAACGGGGAAGGGAGACACATTCAGGGCCCGTGTTGTGAATGGACAGAGGCCCTGGGGCGTGTAGGGGAGGCCAGAGAGGAGAACGCTGCATAATCCAGGCAGAACACATGGGCTCTGGGAAGGAACTTGGAGGTTGGGCTGGAGAGGGAAGGAAACTTCTGGAGGGGCTGAGGGGGAAGAACACAGTGGATTTGGATGTGGCCGACGTGCGCAGGATGAAGGTGAGAGAGGGCTCAACAACTGCCCCCAGATTGCAGGGCTGAGGGGTGGTGGGAATGGGGGTGGGGGGGGCTGAGAAAAGTATCAGAAGAAGGAATAAGAGACGTGCAGGAGAGAGGAGAAGGGGCTCAGGTTTGGTCACGTTCAGTCTAGAATGAGAGGACATCCACGGGGACAGAGACAAGCAGAGATGTGGGGCAGGAGGGACATTAGTTACTCTGGGCCTCTCGGCCCCAGGGCACGCTGTGCACGTTAATTAGCAGTTGTATAAATAGTACATGTGTAGGACTTGTCTCTTTTATCTGTGCAATGACGCTCTGACTGTCCAACCTGTCTGCCAGCAGCCGCAGACGACAGCAGGAGATCCGAGCTCAGAATCATCCTCGTTGGCAAAACCGGAGCTGGGAAAAGTGCCACGGGAAACACCATCCTCGGAGAAAGAACGTTTGAGTCCAAACTCAGGGCAAACACACTAACTCTGACTTGTGAAAAGGGGCGAAGGAGCTGGAAGGGGAGGGAACTCGTGGTGATTGACACACCTGCCATCTTTGACCAGGAGGCTCTCGACATAACTTGTCGAGAGATTGTTCATTGTGTCAGGCTCTCCACCCCAGGCCCCCACGTGCTGCTGCTGGTGACCCAGCTGGGCCGTTACACTGCAGAAGACAAGGAAGCTGTGAAGAAAGTCTGGGAGATTTTTGGAGATGGAGCCATGAGGCACACGATTGTCCTGTTCACCCGGAAAGAAGATTTAGCAGTCAACTCCCTGCATGACTACATGAGACACTCAGATAACAAAGATCTTAAGGGGTTGATTCAACAGTGTGGGAACCGCTACTGCGCTTTCAACAACAGAGCAACCGGGGCAGAGCAGACGGAGCAGGTTTCGGAGCTGGTGGAAGTGATCCAGAGAATGGTGCAGGAGAACGGGGGCCGATATTACACCAATGAGATGTACCTGGAGCCCCATTTAACTGAGCAGAAAGTGAGAGATTACATAGGATTCAATAAGAGAACCAGGCTGAGGACTGTGAAAGCTGCTTGTACCAAGTATAGGAACGTGATTTGGGGCTTTGGGATCGCTGCGGTGGTTGTTGTTACTGTTGTACCTCTCCTGATTTACCTTGATCACTGTTAGAAATAATCCAGGACACTCTGGATGCAGGTGAAAACAAGTGGAGGATTTATTATACACCAGCTGATGGAGTGACATGCAGGGGTTACCCTGGTGAACACTGGTTAATTAACACAATACAATAGGTTATATAGTCAGCAGGTGGACGGAGGAAAAATGATTTGGTAGGTCTAGCAGCAAGACAAAATGAGCACAGAAGCCAATAGAACTACTCAAGATTACATAATATCTCCGCCCATTGCAAAGTAACAGCTCATTAATTAATATACAGGTAGTTACTGTTCAAATGCCTAAACATGTCAGCAAAACAGTAATAACATTTTAGTCTGCATAGATGATGTTTCTATAGCAGGCGGGTATGGCCTTGAGTTGGTGCAGCGCTTGGTTCTCAGGCTCATTATCTAGGAGTGAAGCAAGACAGTTAAGCAAATTTTATGAAATGTTATCTTACGCAAAATGTGTTACGTTACTAACTGGAGTCCTGTCCGAGTGGTTAGAATGTGGTTGCTCTGGTGCCCAGGGTCTTTTTACTGCCTGCAGCTCTTATCCTGACTGTGGTGTTCTCAGGCCTAATCCTAGGATGGAGTCATGCTGTTTAGAGGAGGCCGGCTAGCACATTTAGGGCTGCCTCAGTTTACCCTACAATCAATAACGACCATTAATCGTCTCGTTGCAGCCTGACCTGACTGCTTCCCCCACCGGACACATTTCTACTAGTGTATCACACTCAGACCAAAGTGTGGCTTCATTTCCAGTGACTTCATTTTATCATTCACTTAGACTCTGCTGTGTGAGGTCATAGTTAGCTCACGTGCTCTGTCCTATATAACCATTGTATGCTAAATAGACTTCACTGTATACTGCTAAGGTTGGTGAATCTGTCAAAGGGACGCGTATGCATTGGGTATCTAAGCAAGGACTGGAAGACAAGGCGTAGCGGCTGAAACCTGTATTATGTCAACTTAACCAAGGGGTTAAGTATTACCACTGGGTAATACTGTGAAAAAGGAACAGTCAGAACAGTTTTTCTTACCACGTACCCAATAGTTATATTTTTCCAACATACACCATAACTGTGGGAAAACAGCAGCAGAAGCTGTCCGTCTTCTGATGATCAAGGCAGCCATCAGGCCGTAACACCATCATTAAGGACACGAGTAAAACTCTAGTTGGAACTTGTGCCTAACTCTGTATCAAATGTCTGTTTGCCTGGGTAACCATCACAGGAGTGTTGACTTTCACAACATTTGTAAAACTTAATTAGCAATATCTGTTAGAATCATGTAATTACACAGAACCAGTTTCTACACAGTTACCTTGGATTTAGAATGGCTAACAGATTTAGAGTGCCATTAAGCGCGGTAGTATGGGTGTACAGTTGTGCAAATGCTCTTAGCCTGCGTTTGTAATGGAGTGTCTCCGTTAGTTTCAGGGAATACTCTGGGTTTACAGCCTGGTACCTGAGAGAAGACTTTGTTCCTTTGTCTGGAGCCAAAAGCTCTATCCAGATCTTGTGTAAACGTAGAGTGGCTCAGACTGGAACATCAAATATGGCAGTGTTTTTACTGCTAATGAAATCTCAGACATTTACAGGGCAAAGTTCAGAGCAGGTGTAAGTGGGTGAAACTCTATTGACCTTTGTGACGGACCAGGCCGTGTCTGGGCACAGCTTAGGGCGTCCGCTCAGGGCGAATTGCTCAAATCCGGGGCTCTTTACAGTCCCCCTGACTGGCGACCTCTCCAAACAGGCCACAAACCAGTCCCACAGAGCGCTTCAGCAGCCTGCCTGAAGCCTCCCGAGCAAAACCCCTCCGACACCCCAGCAATATCCGTGCCCCAGATGGCCCCGGGCCTATACACAGGTGGGGGGTCCTAGCACCCAATCCCACCTACCCCGAACAAGTTCTGTCCGGTTCCAAGAAACCAGCCACAGATCCCTGGTCAATTTACCCTCTGGACCTTACCACAAATCACGCTGGGCCAATCCTTTAGAATCTATATCTAAAGGTTTATTATTACAAGAAAGAAAAGCATGAGAGTAAGGTTATTAAAGTACAGTACGTTACATGCACCGAATCTCCCAGTCCTCGATGCAGGCTCTAGCAGAGATGTTGCAGCTGCTGGTTTAAAAGTTCTTATTGCACATCCTGCAATCAGGATGGGTTCACAGGTCTTCCGGGCTCTTCAATCCCTGCAGTGCTGCCTCTGGGATGAAGTGCTGAGCTGAGAACAAAATGGCATCGACCACATGGCCTCTTTATACTCAGTCCTGGCCTCTTCTTGCATGCAGCAAGTCACCTGGTCATAGGCCAATCTCTATGTTTCCTGCTGGCTGCCCTCAGGTGACAAATCCCATTCTTTGGGTGTGTCCATAGCCTATTGAGAGCCATTGTTCCACAGGGCTTTGCTACTCAGCCTGTCCATAGCCATGCTTAGCCACATTCACAGAAATATTCAGCTTCCACACAGATTACAGTTTCCTACCTACACACATAGACATTATACACTCACATAAATAGTGTACATACGATTAACAAACAATAAGTTCCCATTCAATACCCCACATGGCTCCCCCCCATACCAATTTCTGGGGCCAACACCCCCACCTAGGGGTGCAGCAGCGATCTGGCTGCTTCCTTCCAATTCAGCAACGTGACACCCCCAACGCAAAATTGATGCAGGAAGTGATGCCAGTAACATCACTGAGGGCATCACAGGCCTCCCCCAACAAAATGGTGGTGTGCCTCAGTTTCCCTTCTTACACTGGACCTTCTGGCTGGAACCCTTTTTGTCCTGTAAGAAGTTCCAAGACCAGTTACAAGTGTTAACCACGAAATAGCAACATTACAATGTCCCCTTACATACCGTCTGTCATTTGGTACATCTCCAGACAGATTACATGGTATTTTCATAAGCTCATGCACATTGTATACCGTTACAATTCTCTGCAACAATAATCCATTGGTTACAAGAATTAACATCAGTAACAAGAACAATCCTATCTCAGGTGTATACTGAAATTCTCCGTCAGGCCCCTTCTCTGGCCCCACACCATTGCAATTTTGGCCCTTCAGGGTTAAACTGCAAATCTTCTTGGCCAAAGCAAGTCCTGCCCCTCCCCCTTGTCCTCTGGGCTCCAGGCCTGAAACCTCTGGCCTGACCAAGACAAAGGGCTGGCTGGGCGTGACTCCCTGGCTCACAATGGCCCTGGAATTCTCCCCCTTCCCCCACTCAGTGGGGTAACAGCAGTAAGCTGTAGACTCCCAAGTCTCTCCTCTGTCCCTCTCTAACCTCTGTTTCCACCTGGAACCAGATATCAACTTCCCTGATTGAGTATGAGTGTCCACAGTATCCAGAGATGGGAGCATAACTGCCATCTCCTGCATCCTAGGGAGAGTGACCACACAGCTGTTCTGCTCTGCATACTTGGCTACCCAGCCCTTCTCCTGAATCTGAGACACTAACTTCCCACTCTCCTCATTCACCTGGGAACAATCCTGTCCCACACACACTGACTTCCCAGCAAGCTGGTCACCCACAGTCACTGGGTTAGCAGCCTGCTCCAGTTCTCTGGCTGTTCCTGCCTCATCTGGAACAACCCTCAGTCCCTCTGAGACCTCTCCAACACCATCCACACTGGGTTTCCCTAAACCCAAGTCATTGGAGTCACTGCTAACAGACAAATTCTGTCTGTCAGGCACCAAAACAAGTGCCTCACACAAGAAGCTGCTGCCTTTCACAGGCAGAGCTTTCTCCTGAATGCCTTCTCCAAGCCAGGCATCGTCACCTCTCTCAGTTACTGCAAACTGCTTGCTACAAGCACTGCCAGGACTCTCCTCCCTATGAGCTTCCTTAAGCAGCAGTTCACCCTTCCCTGGCTCTGCAGTAGCATTGCCCTGCTGAGCCCCAACCAATTCCTCCTGCACTTCCCTAACTCCCTGAGTTATCTCTGGCCCCTCAGGTGGATTCACAGACAATCCCCTCTCAGGCACATAGACAGACCCACAAGAGACAGGGTCAGAGGCATCTTCACTCCCTGTGCAGCTCTCTAGATGGCTGTAAACGTCCACACCATCATTAGGCACCAGAGTTAACACACCCTCATTCTCTCCTTGTGCCCGGGCTAAGGGGTCTCCCTGCTCCCACCGAGTAGCTCCCCCCTCTGCCAGCAACACAGCAGCATCAGGCACAATATCAGGGTCACCACTGTCTGGTCTCTGGGGTTCTGGTAAAACACTGACTGACTCTACCTGAGTCACCTCATCCCTCTCCCCAGCAGACACAAACCTTGGGTCACCCCCTTCCTGGGCCTTAGCCATATCCAGACCCAACTCTGGGACAACCACACTGCTCTCAGCCTTCACAGGCTGTGGGGCACCTTCCTCAGACACAGGAAGAAACTCTTCCCCACACACAGCCAGACAACCAGAGACAGCTTCTCCCTTGTCCCAACACCCCTGGCTAATCTCAGGCATATAGCTAGCCACTGGGACAGCTTCCTTTACTGCCCCACTGCTACTTCCACCAGCCAAATTGCCAGCTTGCACACACTGTGCTTCTTCACACAAATCACTTTCAGCTTGTGCAGGTTCAATTCCACAAACCTCACCAGCCACCAACTCCTCAACTAAAACTTCACTCTGGCCAGCCACTCCAGGCTGCCCCAGAGAAACATTTCCCTGACTTCTGGGCTCTTCCTGCCCTGGTTCTGATTCCAGCCTCACCTCTGAGGCATCAGACGGGCCCTCACCCACAGGCTCACTGCCCCCCTGCACAGACACACAGGCATCTGCCACAGGCACACATGTAGAGACACTTTCCCCTTGGTTACAGGGAGACTGACCAGCTCCAGGAAACTTTTCATACCCACATGCACCCCCTTCCCAAACCTCCCTGCTAGCTACAGGTAACACAAAAGGTTTGCATTTACACATGCTTTGGGGTTGGGTTTTCACATCAGCTGGGTAAAATACGTCTGCCATATCATAAGCACACCGCATACCCACAGAGTTACACATCGAACCCTCAGGAGGATACAGTCTCTCTTGTTCTTTTAGTCTCTTAAGCTGGAGGTCAAGTCTAGCATTTTCCTCCCTGGCTAGGGCCATCTTCTTTGCATGCTCTGCCCTTCTCTCTGCATACTCTGCCATTCTCTCTGCATGTTCTGCTTTTCTCATCTCAAGTTCCCGATCCATCTCCTGCTTTCTCTTAGCAATTTCTTCATCTGCCTTCCGCCTTCTTTCAGCAGCCTCCTTGGCTTGCTTCTGCTCCTTTTCATCCACATCTCTGGTTAATAACAGCACTACCAGATCTAGTTTAGAGGCCCTTTTCCTAAAGGCAATGCCTCTCCCCAAGCACAAATCCTTCAGAGCACTTTTGCTCAGACTCTCATATAATTCCGGGTTCATCGCAGCGGCTCTTTAATCAACCAAACTCTCAACACCAAAAATCAAATTTAGACAGCGTGGGGTCCTGATCCCAAAGCTCAATTGACCAAGATCTGTGGATCCTGCCGACTACGCCACTGTGACGGACCAGGCCGTGTCTGGGCACAGCTTAGGGCGTCCGCTCAGGGCGAATTGCTCAAATCCGGGGCTCTTTACAGTCCCCCTGACTGGCGACCTCTCCAAACAGGCCACAAACCAGTCCCACAGAGCGCTTCAGCAGCCTGCCTGAAGCCTCCCGAGCAAAACCCCTCCGACACCCCAGCAATATCCGTGCCCCAGATGGCCCCGGGCCTATACACAGGTGGGGGGTCCTAGCACCCAATCCCACCTACCCCGAACAAGTTCTGTCCGGTTCCAAGAAACCAGCCACAGATCCCTGGTCAATTTACCCTCTGGACCTTACCACAAATCACGCTGGGCCAATCCTTTAGAATCTATATCTAAAGGTTTATTATTACAAGAAAGAAAAGCATGAGAGTAAGGTTATTAAAGTACAGTACGTTACATGCACCGAATCTCCCAGTCCTCGATGCAGGCTCTAGCAGAGATGTTGCAGCTGCTGGTTTAAAAGTTCTTATTGCACATCCTGCAATCAGGATGGGTTCACAGGTCTTCCGGGCTCTTCAATCCCTGCAGTGCTGCCTCTGGGATGAAGTGCTGAGCTGAGAACAAAATGGCATCGACCACATGGCCTCTTTATACTCAGTCCTGGCCTCTTCTTGCATGCAGCAAGTCACCTGGTCATAGGCCAATCTCTATGTTTCCTGCTGGCTGCCCTTAGGTGACAAATCCCATTCTTTGGGTGTGTCCATAGCCTATTGAGAGCCATTGTTCCACAGGGCTTTGCTACTCAGCCTGTCCATAGCCATGCTTAGCCACATTCACAGAAATATTCAGCTTCCACACAGATTACAGTTTCCTACCTACACACATAGACATTATACACTCACATAAATAGTGTACATACGATTAACAAACAATAAGTTCCCATTCAATACCCCACATGGCTCCCCCCCATACCAATTTCTGGGGCCAACACCCCCACCTAGGGGTGCAGCAGCGATCTGGCTGCTTCCCTCCAATTCAGCAACGTGACAACCTTACAGGAAGAATTGGTCTGGCCCAGTTGCTGCAGTCTCTTTTGATATTTTGAAAGGCAAATTTCATGCCTTCCCCCCAAAATGTTCAGATTTGCAGAAAACTATTTCCCTAGGAGGATGGGGAAGCACTGGGATGGGTTCCCTAGGGAGAAAGTGGAATCTCCATCCCTAGAGGTGTTTAAGTCCCAGCTTGATCAAGCCCTGGCGGGGATGATTTAGTTGGGGTTGGTCCTGCTTTGGGCAGGGGGCTGGACTCAAGGACTCCTGAGGTCTCCTCCAATCCCATGTTTCTATGACTCTAAGGACACAGTTGCTGATTGGAAGCCAGAGAACTGGAATGTGGGCCTGGTTGAGAGGCACCCAGTGCAAAGAATTTTAAGAGGAAAAAATGGTTGGAAATCACGGAACACTCCCTTATCAGAGCTTGTAATGGATGGGAGAAGAGCTGACCAGCAACCAGTGACTAAGGGTACGTCTACACTAGCTCGTCTACACTAACTTGTGGAATGAGGAGTAACGGTAGTTCGAATTAGGATCTTTAATTCGAACTACCTACTCCGTGCTGCATGTAGCCACAGGTGCGGAGTTCGGACTAAGGGGGATTTAAAAATGGTGGCACCCAGGAACATGCAAATGAAGCTTGGGATATTTAAATCCCGGGCTTCATTTGCAACTCTGCTTGCCCTCATTACCCTAGCTAGCTCGAACTAACGAGCTAGTGTAGATGTACCCTAAAGGGTTAAACTCAGGCAGCTGGCAAGTGTGTTGGCCAGGGGGCCAGGAGAACCAATTGAGTTATAGGGTTGAAATTTGAATTGGATATAGATTCCTTGCCTGCTTGCTTTGTGTGGGAGAGCTAAACCAGGAGTTGAGAAAGACAGAATGATTTAAACCCAGGCAGGACTACTAGGCCTCCAAGGAATTCGGGGCATGGAAGTGGACTGAACCAAGAGAAGATTGGAAGTAAGTAAAGGGAAAAAAAGTGAATCTAATCACGATTGGGGGATTTTCTTTATTTGGTGATTTGGTTTGAACTGCTCTGTGAGTCTATGCCTCCGCTCCCCATTTACCATGTGTGACGTAGTGGGGGTACCTTGCTGGTTGCTGTGCTGGGCGGTGGGTTGTGAGTGACCTCCACTGGCTGCTGTCTGCAGCACGGCCCAGCGGGGCAGGGGATGAGTCATTATGCAAGGGGGCTTCCGAACCTGTCCAACCAGTATTTCCCAGGGAGCGGAACAATGGGAAGAAGGGGAGTGGAGCCCTGGCTGGGGACAGGGCTGGAAGTGAGTTAGTTAGGTTTCTGGCTGGTTTCATGGAGGAAGCAGCCTAGGCAACGGGCTGGGATTTAGGGGCCCAGGCTCCCCCATCTCAAGGGGGGCTGAGGCAGCCTAGGCCTGCCCTGTAACCAGATTGCATCTGTGCTGTGCTGTATCCTGGAGAAGCAATAAACCCCCTTTATTCTACTGGCTGGTGGAGTCTGTCCGTGCCACTATGGGGGTGCAGGAGACGGGAAAACCCCAACGCGCCGTCACACCATGTAAGCATTGTTCCCAGAGATTTTCTCTGTGTTTTTATTTTGTTTTCCTTAGTTGCTCTGTAACACCTAGCGACCAAGTCTGCTTTCTCAAGTATATCTTTTGTTTTGTAATAAAAATCACTTTTCTTTAGGTGATGATTTGATTCTTGTGTCCTGGAAGGTAGAGTAGGTCAGTCTGTCTGCAGGCCTCAGTCTGAGAGGTCAGCGACCAGGGACTGCTGCTTGTTTTTGTCTCTCTTCTTTTCTCAAGCTCCCTTGTGGCAGAAGAGTTTGGGGTACCCTGGGGGTGGGTTCAAGTGTTTGCTCCCGGCCTTAGGGATAAAAATTTCTCTGTGGTGGCAGTGACCTGCCCAAATCTGTGTACTGTGATTCTGGGGGATGTTTTTGTAACCAGGGCCTGTAGTGTCAGGGGATATTTAAAGTTTTTGCACCCCTCTCCTTCGGCACTTGGAGTGCCAGAGTGGGGAATAGCCTTGAGAGAGCTCCTTGTCCTGCTCCCTTATTAGTCACTTCAGTTCTGGGGAAAACAACTTGAGTTCAAATTCTTTCCTGTGTGGCTGGCACAAACCCAGTTCCTGTAAAACTTTCTGAGGAGCATTTGCTTTTCTGGCATCTCTGTGTTCTTTGCTGCTCCATCCCATTTCCCTTTCCTCCCCCCTTCTTCCCACCCATCTGAAGAATTTTGTTTCATTTCTCGTGCCGTGAGAACTTGACATAGCGCTCCATCCAAATGATTGTATAGACGGAAACCAGAGCTGTTTACCTCAGATATTAGCTGCCTCTAGAGGCCATGTTGAACTCAGAGTCATGGAGACACTGAAAGCTTTGCTGGATTTATGCACAAGCTAGGCAAGCTACAGCTTGTGGCCTCTCCTATATACAAAAATTACAGGTTGAACCTCACTACTCTGGCACCCTTGGGACCTGACTGGTTCTGAATAAGAGAATTTTACAGCAGGGCAATATTGTCTCGCAGCATTACCAGCACTTCCACTGGTAATGTTACTGGGCTGTTAGAGGACATTTATGAGAAAATTAGAGCTAAATAACAGCACGTAATACTGAGAGCGAGGATAGGTGGCTGTGAACAAATGTTATGGGACCACGGGAAACTTGGCCACACCCATAAAAACGGACATCCAGTTAACTAACATCGTCCTGGACCACAGATGTTGCCAGACCAGAGAGTACTGCACTAGAGAGGTTCAACCTCTACCAGTTTTTAGTTGCATCCTTACCTATATATGATAGAGATGCAAATATAAAACTTTATTCTTTCCATTTTCTTTGTCTTTTCTGTTAAGCTAAAACACGTATTTGGCCGTGCTGTGGGACCTCTTAAACTTGACTTAGAGTAGGGCCTCAGCATGTCTTAATCTGACCCTGAGTGAAGGAAGCACAAACTCACTTGCACTCTGCCCTAAAATGTCTGCCCAAAGGGATTTCAGTTATTTTTGTGTGTTTTAAAATGTGGCTGCAATGTTTAAAAGGAAAGTCTGTGCTACTGATCATTGTTATTGGAAATGATCTTGGCTTCCAGGGAGAAAACATTTAATACACTGAAATCAGGCAGAGGGTAAATAGAGGAGATTTTGAAGTAAACCAGCAGCAATAATTAGAAGCTGCTCAAAACTAGGTGATTGGGTAACAAAATGGCAAATGAATTTTAATGTTGATTCATTTAGCTATAACCACTCAAGAGAGAGATCTTGAAGTCATCGTGGATAGTTCTCTGAATACATCCATTCAGTGTGCAGCAATAGTCAAAAAGCAAACAGAATGTTGGGAATCATTTAAAAGGGGATGGAGAATAAGACAGAAAATATCTTATTGCCTTTATATAAATCCATGTTACGCCCAGATCTTGAATACTGCATACAGATGTGATTGCCTCATCTAAAAAAAAAATCTTAAAATTGGAAAGGGTTCAGAAAAGGACAACAAAAATGATTAGCAGTTTGGAACAGCTGCCATATAAGAAGAGATTAATAAGGCTGGGACCTTTCAGCTTAGAAAAGAGGCGCCTAAGGGGGGATATGCTAGAGATCTGTAAAATCATGACAGGTGTGGAGAAAGTGAATAAGGAAAAGTTATTTACTTGTTCCCATAACATAAGAACTAGGGGTCACCAAATGAAGTTCATAGGTAGCTGGTTTAAAACAAACAAAAGGAAGTTTTTCTTCACTCAGCACACGGCTGACCTGTGGAACTCCTTGCCAGAGGATGTTGTGAAGACCAGGACTTTAACAGGCTTCAAAAAAGAACTAGATAAATTCACAGAGGTTAGGTCCATCAATACTTATTCGCTAGGATGGGCAGGAATAGTGTCCTTAGCCTGTTTGTCAGAGGCTGTAAATGAATGATGTGGAGAGATCCCTCGATGATACCTGTTTCTGTTCACTGTCACTGGAGCACCTGGCACTGGCCACTGTTGGAAGACAGGACTCTGTGCTAGATGGACCTTTGGTCTGACCCAGTGCAGCTGTTCTTAAGAGCTTGCGGTGCTGGATTGATATTGAGACACAGTTTATGACTGTGTGTACCCCCTGAATCCGAGCTGTCAGGACAGTGTGATATGGAAACAGCTATAAGCAGAGCCATCCTGTCTAAAGGCTGGTTCGGGGTGGCCACCAGGGGCCCTGAGATTGGGGGTCCCTGTACAGCTCAGGGCAGCCTGGTGCTTTCAGGAGGAATCCAGCCTGCCTCCACACTCACCAGTGGCTGCGGGAGCCGTGGGAAGTGGAGCAACCCAGAATCCTGCTTTGCTCTGCCCTCTCCCAGCCTGCTCAGCTCCCCTTCCTGCTGCTGCTGTGAACGCCGGGAAGGGGGGTGACCCTGCTGCCATCCCCAGCCCACCCCCGTAATCCCCTGGTGGCATTGCTTGGGGGAGGGGTTTAGGGCTGCAGTGGGGGTGGAGGGAGGGGAGCAGGGGTGGGAAGAGGTGGGGTGGAGAGGCAGGGATGAGGTTTGGGGTAGGGTGTAGTGTTGGGTGGAGCAAGGGCGGAAAGAGGTGGGACGGGGTGTTTGTGTGAGTCTGTCTGTCTGTCTATTCAAAAACTCCTTCTAAACAGTAAGAGCTAGGCCACCAAATTCGGTACACAGCTTCCTTCTGTTCCAACAGAAAGGAAAGTCAAGGTTTGGCTGGGCCAGGACAGTGGGATGTGCCCGGAATGGGACTGCGTCTCAGAAACCACAAGGGAGGGCTCTGCTCTATAATGACCACACGAGGGCAGCAGGAGCTATGGGATGGAAACCAGGGGCCGTTCTGCTGTGTCATGACCACAGAGAGGCAGCAGGGGGCAGCAAGGGCAGGTTTGGGTTGGGCCAGGACAGTGGGATGTGCCCAGAATGGGACTGCGTCTCAGGAAACCAGAGAGAACAGAGACAGACTCACCAGGCAGGTGAGAGGGGCTGGCTGGGGGTGCACCCCTCCCCCATATCCAGGACTGTCCCAGACCTGAGCATCCCACCCTTGGGGCACCCTTTAGGGAGGGTGGGTGGGGCTGAAGCTCCCCTCTCTCCTCCTCCCAATTCATACAGGGGCATTGGTGGCTGTTTTCCGTCTCACAGCTTGCAGCATTCCTCACTTTGGCTGGGGAGTGCAGGGAGCAAGTGAGCCTGAACCTAACCCATTCAGGAGTCATGCACCCCTCCCTCGGCTGTGCCCGCTAGAGGTGCAGCAGCCATGAAGCGTCTCACCTAGCTGCTGTGGTGAGAGCGGCTGGAGTCCTCTCTCCCCGGGGCCACCTGCCTACTTACCCCTCCTCCTAGCCCCCTGCAGAGCAGGACTGAAATGAAGCCGACACATTTTCATTTTATTTCCCCAAAAGCAAACATTAACCAAGTCCAGGACCTGAGCAACACCGGGTGCGTCTTGCAGGCCTTTTCTGCACTCCAGTGGAAGGCCAGTGTAAGATACGCCATGCCCAGACGGGCGCCCTCTGAGTTAGCGGGTTGTTACAGGCCCCATGAATCCTGGAAGATGGACTGTGGCAGCATTGCACAGTGGAGACACGGCCCTGGGCTGTGTCTACACTGGCCAGTTTTTCCGGAAAATCAGCCGCTTTTCCGGAAAAACTTGTCAGCTGTCTACACTGGCCGCTTGAATTTCTGCAAAAGCACTGACTTCCTACTGTATGAAATCAGAGCTTCTTGCGGAAATACTATGCTGCTCCCGTTCGGGCAAAAGTCCCTTTTGCGCAAAACTTTTGCGCAAAAGGGCCAGTGTAGACAGCTCAGATTTGTTTTCTGCAAAAAAGCCCTGATCGCGAAAATGACGATTGGGGCTTTTTTGAGGAAAAGCGCGTCTAGATTGGCTACGGATGCTTTTCCGCAAAAAGTGCTTTTGTGGAAAAGCGTCCGTGCCAATCTAGATGCTCTGTTCTGTAAATGCTTTTAACAGAAAACTTTTCCATTAAAAGCATTTCTGGAAAATCATGCCAGTCTAGACGTAGCCCTGGTGTTTAATAACTGTCCTGTTGCTACTCTCCTGCCCTTCATCCACGACTGTGTAAGAGAGAGGAGCCGAGCTGTGACAGTCGGGGGCAGAGGGAGACAGAGGGAAGGAAAGCAAAGAGACCAGAGAGAGTTCACCCGCCCTGTTCTCTTTGCTTTCCTTCCCTCTGTCCCCCCACTGTCACAGCTTGGCTCCTCGCTCTGTCTCCACTCCCTTGCCCCCCCAGCTCGGCAGGTGCTGGGGAGGAGCAGACCAGCCAATGAGGGTGGGGAGAAGGCTGTGGTGAGCTGCTCCCTAGAGGAAGAAAATTCTCCCTTTGCAGCCTGCTGTCTTGGCCACCCTCCTTCCCTCAGCCTCAGTATCCCCTCTAGTGGCCATGGCCAGCTGCATGGAATAGGGCAAGAGGCAGCTACACTTGTCACAGACTTTTTGGGGGAAGACGGTTAAAAGGGCGAGGGGAGGATACACCGTTTGTCTCCCCACCTCTGTCCTAGGAGTGGCACATCTGGTGACACTGGTGCCTGTGTGGTTCCTGCCGGGAGCACTGGATCTTTGGCTGCAGGGTGCATGGGCTGTGGGAGGCTTCTCGCTGCGAGCAGCCAATCACGCTAACGGCAGTTCCTGTGAAATGTTTGTGGGTTTTGGCAAAGGCAGTTTGCTGCTCCGTGCACTCAGCCAGCAGGCGTGGAACTGCACAGTGCTCGCCCTCTGCCTGCCTGCCCCACCTCAGCACTTCGCCTCTGTCCGGAGCGTGGATTTACCCACCCGGGGGAATTGTTCCTGTTCTTCTCGTACACCAGCATCCTGGGTGGAGAGCACCGGAGCCTAGAGCAGGTACTGTCTGGGTGAGGAGTTTTAGTCTCCTCATTTAAGCTCATGTTGCCTGAGATTTAGATTTGCACATTTCCTCCAAAAACACTTCCTTGCAGTCTGCTTGAATCGACTCAGCCAAGGGCAAAATCACATAGTCTGGTAAAGAAAGGCACTTGTAATTCTGTAGCTTGGTTTTATGTGAAGTGATCTGCAGGAAACACAGCGGCAAAGCATGATTGTTTTCAAGCTGAAAAGTCTAAGCTGAAGAAGCAACACAGGGTTCTCTCTCCCTCTAGTATTCTTTTTTCACTTGTGCTGATCATTTGACAATACAGATTTGTCCTAAATTGACCCGTGACTCACGACACATGGCAGAGCCTTCTGAGTGGCAGGTTGTTAGTTTTACTGGGCACCAAGCTGGACTATTCATGCTGGGAACAGCACAAGCAGCACAGAGTTGTATGGGCATGAGGGGAGAAAGGCAAGGCTGATGTGGTACAGATGAGTAACAGGGGGTGACAGAAGCAAAATGCAGGACAATGTAGCACTTTAAAGACTAACAAGATGGTTTATTAGATGATGAGCTTTCGTGGGCCAGACCCACTTCCTTAGATCAAATAGTGGAAGAAAATAGTCACAACCATATATACCAAAGGATACAATTAAAAAAATGAACAAATATGAAAAGGACAAATCACATTTCAGAACAGGAGGGGGTGACAGGCTGGGGCACCCACATCCCTGGGGCACCCTGCCAGAGTCTCGGTGCACCGGCTGTGAGAAGAGGGTCTAGGCACTTCTCTGAGCTGCAGCAGGGTTCAGGGTGCAGCCTGGATGTTGGGGGGCCGAGGGGCTGCATGGTACCCCCTCTTTTCTCCAGGCTGTTCCCTCACCTGGCACCAGGAGCTGGGCTCACCCCCTGGTTTCCTCCTCTGGCTGACTTACCAGTGGCTGGCTCTGCCCTCTGTGAGCCATATCCATGGGACAGTCCGCACCCCACCACCTTCTCCATCCTGGGACAGGCACCCTAGCAGAGAGAGGTCTCCCCCGGGTCGCCCCCTTAGGGCAGGTGTTGCCAGAGGAGGCCCCCATCTGATACAGAGGGCTGTGTGGGCGTGTGACCCTGCTGGTGTGGGGGAGGGGAAGGGGCACACTGGGGTACAATGGTGGCGGCAGGGGGGCAGGCCTGCCAAGTGTCCACAGGCCTCTCTTCCTTGCAACAGGGCTGCAGAGGCTGCGCAGGGGTCGTGTGATGGGCCGGTTCTGGGCCAGCTGCCTCGTCCTATGCTCCAGCTGCTCCTCCTGCTGGGCCCTGCCAGCCCCACAATGCTGGGAAGTGCCTGGGCTCAGCTCGGCCGGGCCCTGCCAGCTGGGGGATGAAGGACACGGGAGCCGGGCCGAGGGGAGGGGCAGACACTGGGGTCAGAAGGCAGCAGGCGCTGACGGGGTGGGCAGCCGCCTGAGCAGCAGAGACAGACTGACTGGGGGGGAAACGGGAGCCGAATAAGGAGCAGTGGCTGAAACGGGACAGCCTGGAGGAAGCTTGGTGGAATTTGCCTTTCCGTCAATTTGGTGTCTTCTGATCCTGTTTCTCCTCCTTATGTGATTTTACATTTGAATCGCTCCACCGACATCCATGGAGTTAACTCCTGGTTTACACCAGTGTCCATAGGAGTAGAAATGTGCTCTACATTTTACAAATACCCGCAGGAACATCTGATATTTTGTGTTTTGATTTTTAGGTGAAGGCTGAATCCATTATGGGAGCAAACGCAAGTTCCGTGAGTATCATAACAGACACATTGACTTCAGAGTCCAGCTCACTGACATGTGCTTGTGCTGACATATCTGCAGTAGCTGGGGAGATGAGACGTGTATTGTGGCTTCATCTTGTCTTTGCTTAGCTCAGCATCTTGAAGGGCAAAGCCAAAGAAGCCTTCTCAGACATAGGTACATCTCCCCTAGAAGTTTGCTCTTTGTCACCAGGATACGTTCCATTGGCTTCCAGCATCCCTAACCTTGGCAATCACCCTTCACCCGGAATTTGACTCTTCTCACATTTTCATGTTTGCAAATCCCCAGCTCCATGCCCCATGTGCAAGACTGCAGCGCCATCAACTCCGAAATCCCCACCTAGGCCTTCACCTCTCCTGTCTGACTCACCTCCCTGCACCAAGTCCCATCTCTTCATTTCAGGATCCTGTTCAAACTGCTCTCAAGTTTTAAAATCTTCCATGAATTGATCACTGCCTATCCCACGGTCCTCTCTCTTTCTTCTCCCACACCCACTCCCCTCTACCTCGTTCACGTTCTCCACACAAACTCATCACTACTGGGGGAGAACCTTCCCATCTGTTAGTGTAGTCCCTGCCTTCTGGAGTAGCCTCCATGTATCTCTCCCACCCCTTGACTCCTCATTTCAAACACATGACAGTGCAACAGATTGGAGAGACACATGGGATATTCAAAAACTTGCATCCCCTTTATAAAATGGTATCTGTATCTTTTTGGGCTAGCATAAGAACATAAGAGTGGCCAGACTGGGTCAGACCAAAGATCTAGCCCGACATGCTGTCTTCCAACAGTAGCCAATGCCAGATGCCCCAGAGAGAATGAACAGAACAGGAAATCAAATGATCCATCCCATCACCCATTCCCAGCCTCTGACAAACAGGGACTAGGGACACCATCCCTGGCTAATATCCTTTGATAGACCTAACCTCCATGAATTTATCTAGCTCTTTTTTTGAACACTGTTAAAGTTCTGGTCTTCACAACACCCTCTGGCAAGGAGTTCCACAGGTTGACTGTGAATGCCGCAGATTGACTGTG